>NC_060073.1:83155000-83784719 GCF_922984935.1 Meles meles | reverse complement strand
CGCATCACAAACCATAAAAGACTTATTCTCACAAAACAAACTGGGGGTTGCTGGGGGGAGGTGGGGTTGGGAGAGGGGGAGGGGGTTATGGACATTGGGGAGGGTATGTGCTATCGTGAGTGCTGTGAAGTGTATAAACCTGGCGATTCACAGACCTGTACCCCTGGGGATAAAAATACATTATATGTTTATAAAAAAAAAAAAATTGGAAGGGGAGGCGAACCATAAGAGACTATGGACTCTGAAAAACAACCAGAGGGTTTTGAAGGGTCAGGGGTGGGAAGTTGGGGGAACAGGTGGTGGGTAATGGGGAGGGCACGTTTTGCATGGAGCACTGGGTGTTGTGCAAAAACAATGAATACTGTTACGCTGAAAAAATAAATAAAAAATTTAAAAAAAGTCATTAACTTATCAACTTATAAAATTATCTAATCATATTGGAAATCAAGATCAGCTAATTAAATTTTTAGTTTGTTTTGTTTTTAATTTATCATTTGATATTTTCTTTGTCCGATGCCTTCAAATTTACTCTCTGTCTCTAGAAATTCAGTTGATAGTGGATTAGCACAAGACAAAAAATTCATGTCAAGGCCAACTGAGGCTTATTTTCAGCAATTCCCTTGTTATATACACAGTTTTCTATATTCTCTTGTAATAACTTTGAAGTTTAGATTTTGAGTCAGGAGTCTGAAATAAGAAAATAATTTAAATTTCCCCCAAATGTCTCAATCTCACTCATTGAAAAATCCATCTTCATGCCACATCTGTCAAATTTTACAATACACTAACTATCCCTTTACTTATGTGCCTATTTCTTTACTCTCTAAACTCAATTTCATGTCCTGTTCATTCACAATATACACATATTATTATCATAGATGAATAGGTGTTTTGACTCTGAATAAGAAACTCTCATATCTCTTTTTAATTTCTAAAATTGTTGTTTTATTCTTGGATATATATATATAATATATATTAATATAATATTTATTAATAATAATAATATATATATATAAAGATTTTATTTATTTGTTTGACAAACAGATCACAAGTAGGCAGAGAGGCAGGCAGAGGAGGTGGGGAGAAGCAGGCTCACCACTGAGCAGATAGCCCAATGTGCGGCTTGATCCCAGGACCCTTAGATTATGACCTGAGCCAAAGGCAGAGGCTTTAACCCACTAAGCCACCCAGGCACCCCTTGGATATATATTTTTTCATATCAGTCTTGGGATCAACTTGGTAAGCTTCAAAAATACTCTATTTGGATTTTGATTGAAATATCATTGCATTTTTTATTAATTTAGGCAAAATTTACAACTTAACAGCACTGAATTATTCAGAGTTGAAAGGATCCATAAACATGATGCCAATCCTTTTTATTAAGACCTTCTTTATATCCTTCCATAGTTTTATAATTTCTTCACAGAGATTCAGTTAACTGAGTTTCTTAAGGTTTAGCTTACTATATAAATGGACTGTACTTTCTGATTATATACCCCTTGTTTATTTCTGATAATTAAAAAAAAAACTACTTTTATTCTTTTCCTATCCCCCTACCCCCCCATGTTGCTTCTCCATGTCCTCATATCAGGGAGATCATATGATAGTTGTCTTTCTCCGATTGACTTATTTCACTAAGCATGAAACCAGATGGGATTGGGAGGGAGACAAACCATAAATGACTCTTAATCTCACAAAACAAACTGGGGGTTGCTGGGGGGAGGTGGGATTGGGAGAGGGGGAGCAGGCTATGGACATTGGGGAGGGGAGGCGAACCATAAGAGACTATGGACTCTGAAAAACAACCTGAGGGTTTTGAAGGGTCAGGTGTGGGAGGTTGGGGCAACCTGAGGGTTTTGAAGGGTCAGGGGTGGGAGGTTGGGGGAACAGGTGGTGGGTAATGGGGAGGGCACGTTTTGCATGGAGCACTGGGTGTTGTGCAAAAAGAATGAATACTGTTACGCTGAAAAAATAAATAAAATGGAAAAAAAAAACTACTGATTTTTTTCTGTATTTGATCTTTTATCTGTTTGGATTAGTAAATTATGACATAATAACTTGATTGGTAAATAATTAGATATCAAAAATCAATCTTTACAAATTCTCTTCTTTCTATTATTCTTTATAATTATTTTTTATCTTATTGTTTTGACAGGTTTTCCCATATATTATTGAAGGTCAGAGATAAAATCAAGTATCCTTTTTCTGGTCCAGTTTCCATAGTCACCAGTGTAGTGCAGCATCACACTAAACATGAGGTGTGCTTTAGATTTGGGCAATTTAATATTTAGCATGGTAAGAAATATCTGTGTTCTACTCTTCTTTCCCTTAAATTTTCAGGAGCAATAGAGGCTTCATAATATCAACTGCTTTATGGTATGAAATGGATTGGTTTTTTTCCCTACTTCATTCTAGCATTACAGTAAGTCGTATCAGTGCATTTTCTATGTTGAAACATCTTTCTGTGTCTGAGAAAAGTCCTACCTATCCAAAGAATTTGGGTTATGTTATTTTACCAATTTGAACTTGGGTTTTGTTAGCCAGATAAAGAGATTTGATATCTGCTTTTATTTTCACTTCTCTAAGTTTCATTGTATAAATAATAAATAACCACTCCTATAAACTTTGATACGACTCACCTAATTCAGTCCTGTTTCAGAAGCTAGATCTTTATTTTCTTCTCTGCTTGTTGGTGTATTTGGGTTTTCTGTTTTATCTTAAGTCAATGTGGCATTTAGTGTGTTCCTGGGAAGAGAACCATTTCATCCTGATTTCAATACTATCCTAACAGAAATGTTATTTTACAAATAACTTCCTTGTGTGGTTATATTCCCCTTTTTACAAACATGATTTGCACCTTTTCTTAGCTTTATATTTACAGTAGTGCAGTCTATTTTTTTAAGTAGTTTGACTCTTTATGACCCACTCTAGTTATTTTGCCTTGTTTTATTAATCCTCCCTAATTTAAGAGACTTACAAAGATTTAAATTCTACATATTTACTCAGTCTGTTAATTTGTTTTGATTTTTATTATTTTTAATAAAGGTTTTTCAAGTTATTAATTTTTCTGTGTGTTTATTTAGATATCACAATAGGTACATGTAATATTAGTTGCCTATGTACAATTTGGTGATTCAGCACTATGCCCTGTGCTCATCTAGGTTTTTGCTCATATAGCCTCATTTTTGGCAATATTCTTTATTACTAACAGGTAGTAATAACTATTTATTAATATGAATACTTTTATTGTTTAGAATTGTGTATTTAAACCATAGTCAGTCCTTTTACAGATTTATGTATTTTTCTGTATTTGATTTCTGAGACTGTCAGTTATTTCTTAGATTTTATATCAGTTTTTGAATTACATATTTTCAAATTAAATTGTGAAGAGTATTACTGTTTATTACCAGATGTTATTTTTTTCCTTATGAATTTTTTATTAATATAAAACAGCCCATTTTGTTCTTTATGATAGTTTAGGTTAATCTTATTTCATTTGGTAGCATTGCTATTCTGATGGATTTGTTATTTTACCTTTTTCTCTTCTATTTTCTGACTTGCAGGGGTACTTATTTAAATAGTACACAGATGAAATTAAAAAAAAATTACATGTACTTATAAAATTAATATAAAATTACATAGAGATACTATCAGACTTTCTATGACTTTAATATGTATGTTTTACCCAGGTATCTTTTGTGGGGCTCTATTCTGCCTACAATATATGGTTGTTTCATTTCATTATTGCTTCATTCACCAAATGATGGATCTTCCTGTTGATTATATTATATGTGTTTTGTTGTGTTTCTTAAATTTAAGATTTAATGTTTTTAATTTAGAAATTTTCAGCCAGGATCTCTTTAATTTTTTCCTGAACTTTCTTCTCCTTCATTTATTGTCTGGAACTCCACCCACATATTTGTTGGTAAGCTTGCTGTATCCCACAAGCCTTGTATCTCTGTTAATTTGTCTTCAAATATTTGTCTCTCTGTCCTTAGGACTGGATCATTTTTACAGATCTCACTTTGAGTCTTCTGATACTTCTATCTCAAACCTGTAATGGAGGTAAGCTTGTGATTTTGCATTTGGTTCTTCTTCCATTTACACTTCTATATTGAGACTGCCTCTTTGTTGAGTCGATGCCTTCATAACTTTCTTTATTTCTCTACATATGGATCTCTTTATTTTTATTTAGACTTTGTCTATTTATTTTAGAGAAAGAGAGAGCATGAGCAGGGAGAGGGGCAAAGGGAGAAGGAGAGAGAATCCTCAAGCAGACTCCCTAATACAGGGCTCAATTCCAGGATCCCAATATCATGACCTGAGCTAAAAACCAAGCCACCCAACTGACTGGGCTACTCAGGTGCACCAAGATTTCTTTAATTCTTTAACAAACTTATAAATCAAGATTTATAATATCTCTGTTAGCTAATTTCAATATCAGAGACTTTTATAGCCAAATTTTATTCTTTTTCCTGAGTATGAGAGTTTTGTTTTTCCATTTTTAATTGAAAACTGGACATTTTAGATAACATGTTGAAACAACTCTGTGTTTTAAGTTGTCTTTCTAACCATTATTGTTATTTTAAGAAACTTGCCTGGACTAAAATCACAAAATCTATAAACTCTAATAAGTACATGGCCTCTGATCTATCTGATCTTGTTATTATAATTGTTTATTTTCTTCCTTTTTTTTTAAATCTAGCTTTGGGGGTTTATTCTGGGCATCACTTTGCTTAGCTGTCAGCCAATGATTTGAACTGAAGTTTTGTTCAAACTCTTCAAGCCTGAACGATTTCTAAACAGTGCTGATTGATCTGTGCTTGGCTTGAAAAATATATTCAAAAGTCATCCAGTTCTTAAAATAGCCTTTTACTTCACTGTCCACTGTTATCTCTAAAATTTCCTCTGTTTCTCAGTTTCTCAAACAACTACCATAAAAAATGTTACAAAATTGATGGCTTAGAAAACAGTAATTAATTTTCTTACAGTTCTGGAGACTAGAAGTCCATGACCATAGTATTAGCCAGTTTGGTTTCTCCCGAGACCTCTCTCTGGCATGCAGATAGCCACCTTCTCATTGTGTCCTCACATTGTATTTCCCCTATTCACATGCATCCCTTCCTCTTCTCTTTGTTTTCATATAAGGACATCAGTTATACTGGCTTAGGATTCAACCATATAAGCTTATTTAACCTTAATTACTTTTTTAAAGGCCCTGTGCTCAATAAAGTCACAGTCTGAAGTGTATTAAAGGTTAAGCCTTCAACATATGAGTTTTGGGGACAAAATTCAGTCTGTAACACTATGACTATCTCATTTCCAAAATTTCTCTATTCACTTTCTGACTGACCTGTTATTTATTTCAGTCAGGATCATAACTTTGAAAGCTCAAAGGAATGAGTTTTCCTTATTTATTTCCCAACAATTTTGCCACTTTTAGCTGAGTCTTGGATTTGTATCTTCTACCCTCACACCAGACTGAGTCTACACAGTGTGGCAGCATAACTGCTTATTTTTCAACCAGCTCTACTCTGGTAAAACTACAGTTCTTACCAATTTGAAGTGATATTTCAGAATAGGAAGAGCCAGGCAATTAAAAAAAAAACAAAAAACAAACAAACAAACAAAAAAAACAGATTGCCTCTTTATCTTATCCTAAGCACTGTCAGGTTACCTTTAGTCAGTTTCTAGAAACCTGAAATTGTTGTTCTCAACAATTCTGTTTGGTTATATTTTGGGGTGTGTATGTGTGTGTGTGTGTGTGTGTGTGTGTGTGTGTGTGTGTGTGGAGAGTGTTGACCAGCTTCTTTTCTCCTTCATATATAGAAATCACTCTTCCTCTCAGCTTTGCCTTTGTTCTACCCAGCTTCTTCCCTGTTTTGATTTTATCCTTGCTAGAATACATCCTTCAGTTATTATCTAAAGAAATCTGTTGGAAAAACTTCTGGGTTCTTGTATATTTTAAAATTTCTTCATTAAGTAAATTTTGGTTGAATATAGGATTTAATGTTAGAAGTTATTTTCCCTCAGGTTAATAGAAGAATTATTTTGAATGTTATATGTGGATGAAAACTCAGTCTATTTTCTTTTAGCATATACTTTTATTACCTCAAAAGTATTCAGGAGTTATATATATATATATACATACACACACACACACACACACACACACATATATACACACACACACTCATATATATATATATATATATATATATATAATATATAAATTTTCTGTTGTTTTGATATAGAATGTGTAAGTGTGTGTTTGTTTGGCAATTTTGATGTATCATGAACCTACATGTTATTTCACTCTTTCTGTAGTCTCTGAGTCTGGCTCATTTGTTTCATATGAAAGCTCTAAGTATAGTATATATCCAGTAGGAGAAACTGCATACTAATGATTTTTCTTCCCCCTTTTCAGGTCTTATCTTGTCTGCATGTGCAATTGACAATATGGTCAGTGAAAAGTGGCTTGTAATGAAAAGCTCAGGTGGTCAAACAGTTCTTCTTCTTCTTCTTCTTCTTCTTCTTCTTCTTCTTCTTCTTCTTCTTCTTTTTCTTCTTCTTCTTTTTTTGAATATAAGTTCATCTGTTCATGTTTACACAATTCTCTGCTGTCTTTAAATATGTGATTTTTCAGAAAATCTGCTATTTCTAGATGGACCTCTATGTTTTACTACATCCCTCTCAGAAATACAAACTTTCTATTTTTTATTTGTTATTACTATGATTATTATTATTATTATTATTTGAGTTTTGAGGTTTGTTTATAACAACATCCAATATTTAAAATTGTGTTCTGACAATCCCAAGGAAAAAATGGCATAATTGATGTTAAAAATTTTTGCCTTGCTTGTTTCAAAAAGAACACAGGCCTACTTATTCAACATGTTTAAGTATCCAAAATTCCATTCATTGAAATATTTTCAAGCTAATATGCTCAGATCAAATAAATTCTTTTAAAAATATTTTACTTACTTATTTGAGAAAGAGAAAAAACACAAGAAGGGGGAGAGGCAGAGGGAGAAGCAGACCCCCTGCTGAGCAAGGAGTCCAACACAGGGCTCTAACCCAGTACTCCAGGATCATGACTTGAGCTGAAGGCAGATGCTTAACCAACTGAGCCACCAGATACTTTAATAATCTATTTTTCTAAAGGAATAAAAAGAACCAATTAAAGTGGGAGACTTTGTAAAGACTCAAATATGAAGTCCTTTTTGTCTTTTTTTCTTTTTTGTTTCTTAAATGATAGATTTCTTAAATGATAGATTATCTTCTTTCCAATATCTCATATTATTGTAGTTATTCAATAACCCAATAGACTTAGTGTGACTATATATCCTTTAATTGGGACTGAAGTGACACATGACATTTTTAGCACTTAGAATCTTATGGGGGAAGAAATATATTGCACAAGTATATGATGAAGCTTAAAATTGAGATGTATAGATACTTAGGAAAATACTTATTCTGGGATGACAGGAGGGAAAGTGATAGGAAATTCTACCTAGAGAAAGTGATGTTTGAGTTATGACCTGAAAAATAACAATTGCCAAGATTACATCATTTGTGGCACCTAGCTTATGTTAATTACTTATTGTATAAGTTAATAGAAGTTTGTTATACAAATTATGTCTTTGTGTGGGGCTTAATGGATGGCACAATGTGAAAATAGTATTTAGATTGAAGAATGCATGATGAGACTTGAAAAGAGAGATTGAGCATTATAGATGCATCAAACTAAAAAGAAAGAACTATTGATGAAGAACAGACAGTAAGGGGAAACATGGAATAATGAGGTCAGTGTAGAATTTGAATCTTATGTTGAAACTTTGAAGATGTCTTATAGACTTCAGTACTTATTTTCAGTAAGATAAATTTATATTGAAAAATGTTAAGTGTAGTATTGATTTAAGATAATCCATAATTGTAAAAAAAAATATTATTTTTGTTCCAGGGCATAGACTAGAATTGAATGGGAAAAGATTATAAACACACTGTGTTATACATCTGAAGCTAAGTCCCATTGTATGTCAACTATACTTTAATAAAAAATGTTAAAAATAAAGATACTGTATTATCATAAAGATAATACTATATGGCAGGTAATTGTTGATGGTATAAATTTACTTAGAATAAGAAATTATGAGTGGAGAAAATGAAAGATTGTGGAGATTTTGTGGTACATAATGAAGAGAATATGGAGTTGATTGTGGAGCAGAAGGAGGGAAAAAGAATTAACTATTACATTTAGATTCCTGAATAAATAATAAGTTGATCAAGTTGCTATATAAAATAAAATGAAAACATGAATGCAAGAGAAATAAATGAATTTGATTCTGATCATGTTAGGTTTCATGGGCATGTAAGACCACCAAATGGTGACTTAAAAGAGGTAGCATACTCTGTTTTTCTAAAACTGAGAGGACAGGTCAGGGCTGGCATAAATATAAAAGAGATAGCAAGGATAACTTATAAAAATCGTTATAGTAATCTAGGAATGAGACTAGTTTTATGAGACAGAATGTTCTAGATGTGCCCTTAAGAAATTAAACGTTTAAACAGTGATTGGATAAGAAGCTGCTAACAAAGTGGATGATATAGAGCATCTAGGGAAACAAGAGTAACAAGAAAATAAAACAAAAAGAAGAAGAAGAAGAAGAAGAAGAAGAAGAAGAAGAAGAAGAAGAAGAAGAAGAAGAAGAAGAAGAAACATGCAAAGAAGTGAGTGTACAAAGTGGTTTGGAAAAGAAATCAGTGATGAGCAAATGGAGGCACTAGAATCTCCTGTTTACTGACTCTCACACTCTTGTCAGCAAATGCATGTGTTAAATGCATCCCCTAACATGAGTGTTCCTTGAATTATTTATTTCTACTACTACTTCCAATCTCTTGCATAGACTATGCAATCTCCATGTAGGGGAGGCAAAAATTGACCTCTGCCTTTTTGGTGTTCTTGGCTGGGCCTTATGTCTAAATAGACATAAGACAGATTAATAGGAGAAAATCACACAAATTTAGATTATGTAAAAATTTGTATGACATGGGAGCTTCATAATAAAATAAAGATGCAAATAAGTGATAAAACCATTTTTTTTAATATTAGGTTGAACAAAGGCAGTTGTGGAAATGTATCTAAACCATGTGAGTGACTAAAGGAAGACAAAAGATATTTTACTATAGTCTGTGTGTTCAGAATTCTTCCAGTCTCAACTTCTCATCCTTAATAATAAGAAAATTTCTGCTAGAAATAGATAAATTCCTAGAAACACCTAACCCACCAAAACCAAAGCAGGAAGAAATAGAAAATTTGAACAGACAAATTATCAGCCATGAAAATGAATTAGTAATTAAAAAAACAAAAACAAAAACAAACAAACAAAAGTCAAGGCCCAGACATCTTCAGAGGTGAATTCTACAAAACATTTAAAGGAGATTTAATACTTTTGTTCTCAAACTATTTTAAAAAATATAAGAAGGAAAGCTTCCAAATTCATTCTTTGAGGACAACATTACTCTGATACCAAAACCAGATAAAGACACTCCAAAAAAACAAAAAACAAAAAACAAAACATAGATGTAAACTTCCTTAAAAAATATTAGAAAACCAAGTCCAAAACTACATTAAAAAATCGTTTGTTGTGATCAAGTGGGATTTATTCCTGGGATGCAATATTCATAAATCAATAAATATGATACATCACATCAACAAAAGAAAGGATAAAAACCATATGATAATTTCAATAGATGAAGAAAAGGCATTTGACAAAATAAAACATCCATTCATGGTAAAATACATTATATGTTTATAAAAAAAAAAAAAAGGATGAATACCCAACTTTTGTAGCAACATGGATGGGACTGGAGGTGATCGTGCTGAATGAAATAAGTCAAGCAGAGAGAGTCAAGTATCATATGGTTTCACTTATTTGTGGAGCATAACAAATGACATGGAGGACATTGGGAGATGGAGAGCAGAAGGATGTTGGGGGAAATTGGAAGAGGAGGTGAACCATGAGAGACTATGGACTCTGAAAAACAACCTGGGGGTTTTGAAGGGGCAGGGGTGGGAGGTTTGGGGAACCAGGTGGTGGGTAATAGGGAGGGCATGTATTGCATGGAGCCCTGAATGTTGCCCAAAAAACAATGAATACTGTTACGCTTAAAAATAAATAACTAAATTTAAAAAAAAGAGAGAACATGTAATTGATTAGGGAAGAATTGAAAGTCACCCAGGAAGAATTTTAAAATCCTATCAATGAGATCCAATCTTATCTAAATTCTCTAACACATAGGGTAATGGAGGCGAGATAGAATTAGTGATCTGGAGGACAAACTGATATAAAATAATGGGTCAGGAGGAGGCCTAGAACAACAGCTTAGAAGCCATGAAAATAGAATTAGAAAAATAAATGATGCCATGCCATGAAATGATTCCAATGTCAGAATTATAGGAATCCCTGAAGGGGGAGAGACAGAAAGAAGAGTAGAATATGTAGTTGAACAAATTCTCTATGAAAATTTTCCCAATGTGGGGAAAAAACATTTGTATCCTAGATCGAGAAAGATCACCCCCCAATATCACAGAATCTAGAAAGACCTCAAAACACTTTATTGTAGAACTGATGAATCATAATTTTAGACAGAAATTCTTGAGAGCAGCTAGGGGAAAGATATTCCTTACATACAGAGGACGGGTCATCAGAATAATTTCAGACCTGTCCACAGAAACCTGGGAAGCCAGAAAGGCTGGCAAAATATACCCGTGGGACTAAATAAGAAGAACAGGCAGCCAAGAATACTTTATCCAGCAAGGCTGACATTCAAAAGGGATGGAGAGATAAAGTGCTTCCAAGACTGGCAAAGTTTAAAAGAGTATGGGACCACCAAGCCAACACCACAAGAAGTATTAAGGGGGGTTCTATAAAAGAAGAAAGAACCCAAGAGAGATATAGAGCAGAAATTTACATAAACAATCTATAGAAGCTAGGACTTCACAGGCAACATGATGTCAATAAAAACATATCTTTCAATAATCACTCTCAATGTGAACAGCCTAAACACTCCCATGAAATGGCACAGGGTTGCAGATTAGATAAAATGACAGGACCCATCCATATGTTATCTAGCAGAGACCCATTTTGAAACTAAGGATACACCCAGACTAAAAGTGAAGAGATGGAGAAGCATCTTTAATGCCAGTGAGCCTCAAAAGAAAGCTGGGTAGCAATTCTCATATCAGATAAATTCGATTTTAAACTAAAGACAGTCATCAGGTATAAAGAAGGACACTGCATTATTCTTAAAGTGTCTATCCACCAAGAAGATCTTACAATTGTGAATATTTATACCCCAGTATGGGAGCAGCAAATTACATAAGCCAACTGTTAATCAAGATAAAGAGTCATATTGATATGAATACATTAATAGTAGGGGATCTTAACATGCTACTCTTCGTAACAGACAGATCATTCAAGCATAAAATCCATAAAGAATCAAGAGCATTGGATGACACATTAGACCAGATTGATCTCATAGGTATATACATAACATTCCACCCTAAAACAACAGAATACTTATTCTGGTGCAGATGCAACTTTCTCCAGAATAGACCACATACTGTGTCACAAATCAGGGCTCAACTGATACCAAAGGATTGAGAGTATTCCCTGGATATTCTCAGACCACAGTTCTTTGAAACTGGAAGTCAACCACAAGAAAAAGTTTGGAAGGAATTTAAACACTTGGAGATGGAAGCCCATCCTGCTCAAGAATGCTTGGATCAACCAGGAAATCAAAGAAGAACTTAACACTTCATGAAAACCAATGAGAATGAAGACACTTTGGTCCAAATCTGTGGGATACAGCAAAGTCGGTCCTAAGGAGGAAATAGATAGCCATCTAAGCCTCCCTCAAAAATATTGAAAATTCCAGAATACACCAGCTTTCTTTAAGTCTTAAAGAACTGGAGAATCAACAACAAATTAAGCCAACCCCACACACCAAAAGGGAAATCTTGGGAAACCAAGATTGGAGAAAAGATCAATGACATAGAAACTAGAGGTACAGTAGAACACATCAATGAAACTAGAAGCTGGTTTTTTTGAAAGAATTAATAAGAATGATCAACCATTGACCAAACTAATCCAAAAGAAAAGAGCGATGACCCAAATCAATAAAATTATGAATGAAAAGAGAGAGATCACGGCTAACAGCAAGGAAATAGAAACAATCATCAGAAATTATTATCAATAGCTATATGCCAGTAAGTTAAGCAACCTAGAAGAAATCGATGCATTTCTGGAAATCTATAAAGTACCAAAACTGAATCAGGAAGAAATTGACAACCTGAATAGACCAATATCTAGTAACGAGATTGAAGCAGTGATCAAAAACCTCCCAAAAAACAAGAGCCTAGGACTGGACAGATTCTCTGGAGAATTCTACCAAACATTCAAAGAAGAAATAATATTTATTCTCCAGAAGCTGTTTCAAAAAAATAAAAACAGAAGGAAAACTTCCAGACTCTTTCTATGAAGCCAGCATTACCCTGATCTGCAAACCAGGCAAAGACCCCACCAAAAAGGAGAATTTCAGACTAATAACCTTGATGAATATGGATGCCAAGAATCTCAACCAGATCATAACTAATAGGATCCAACAGTACATTAAATAGATTATCCACTTTGACAAGGTGGCATTTATCTCTGGGATGCAAGTGCAGTTCAACATTCACAAATCAATCAATGTGATAGAAAAATCAATAAGAGAAGGGAAAGAACCACATGGTCCTCTCAATTGGTGCAAAAGAAGCATTTGACAAGATACAGAATTGGTTCCTGATTAAAATGCTTCAAAGTATATTGATAAAGGAATATTCCTCAACTTCATAAATTCTTTCTATGAAAAACCCATGGTGAATATCATCTTCAGTGAAGAAAAGATGACACCCTTCCCCTTGAGATCAGGAATATGACAAGGATGCTCACTCTTACCACTTTTGTTTAACATAGTACTAGAAGTCCTAGCAACAGCAGTCAGACAACAAAATGAAATAAAATTTATTCAAATTGGCAATGAAGAAGTCAAACTCTCTCTCTTCGCAGATGACATGATACTTTATATGGAAAACCCAAAAGACTCCACCCCCAAACATCTAGAACACATACAGCAATACAGTAATGTGGCAGGATACAAAATCAATGAACAGAAATCAGTTGCTTGCTTACACATTAAAAATGAAAATACAGAAAGGAAAATTAGAGAATGGCTTCCATTTACTATAACACCAAGAACTATAAGATACCTGGGAATAAACCTAACCAAAGAAGTGAAGAATCTGTACTCCAGGAACTACAGAACACTCATGAAAGAAATTGAAGAAGACACAGAAAGATGGGAGATCATTCCATGCTCATGGATAGGAAGAATAATCATTTTTAAAATGTCTATACTGCCTAGAGCAATCTATACTTTCAATGCCATGGTGATCAAAATCCCAAGAGGATTTTTCAAAGAGCTGGAACAAACAATCCTAAAATTCATAAGGAATCAGAAGAGACCCTGAGTTGCTAAGGAAATGTTGAAAAAGAAAAACAAAACTGGGGGCATCACGTTGCTTGATTTCAAGCTTTACTACAAAGCTGTGATCACCAAGACAGCATGGTTCTGGCACAAAAACAGACACATAGACCAGTGGAACAGAATAGAGTGCCCACTTATGGACCCTCAACTCTATGGTCAACTAATCATTGACAAAGCAGGGAAAAATATACAGTGGAAAAAAGACAATATCTTCAATAAATAGTGCTGGGAAAATTGTTCATCTATATGTAGAAGAATGAAACTTGACCATTCTCTTACACCATACACAGAAATAAACTTGAAATGGATAACAGACCTCAATGTGAGGCAGGAACCTATCAAAATCCTAGAGGAGAACATAGGCAGTAACCTCTTCGACATCAGCCACAGTAACTTCTTTCAAGATATGTCTCCAAAGGCAAAAGAAACAAAAGCAAAAATGAATTTTTCTGATTTCATAAAGATCAAAAGTCTCTGCACAGCTGAAGAAACAGTCAACAAAACAAAGGGGGCATCCCACAGAATGGGAGAAGATATTAACAAAATATACTACAGACAAAGGGCTGATATCCAAGATCTATAAAGTACTCCTCAAACTCAACACACACAAAACATGTAATCATATCAAAAAAGGGGCAGAAGACATGAACAGATACTTCTCCAAAGAAGACATACACATAGCTAACAGACACATGAAAAAATGTTCATCATCATTAACTCTCAGGGAGATTCAAATCAAAACCACACTGAGATACCACCTTACACCAGTTAGAATGGCCAAAATTAACAAGACAATAAATAACATGTGTAGAAGAGATGTGGAGACAGTAAAAAAGGGAAAATTCCCACCAACCTACCCTGTTGGTGGGGATGGAAGCTGGTGCAGCCACTTTGGAAAACAGTGTGGAGATTCCTTTAGAAATTAGAAATTTAGCTTCTCTATGACTCTGCAATTGCACTACTGGGTATTTACCCCAAAAATACAGATGTAGTGAAAAGAAGGGCCTTC
Organism: Meles meles; assembly: GCF_922984935.1. Taxonomy (NCBI): domain Eukaryota; kingdom Metazoa; phylum Chordata; class Mammalia; order Carnivora; family Mustelidae; genus Meles; species Meles meles. The sequence goes on along the minus strand of NC_060073.1, from coordinate 83,770,120 downwards.
TGTACCCCAATGTTCATAGCAGCAATGGCCACAGTCTCCAAACTGTGGAAAGAACCAAGATGCCTTTCAATGGATGAATGGATAAAGAAGATATGGTCCATATATACAATGGAGTATTATGCCTCCATTAGAAAGGATGAATACCCAACTTTTGTATCAACATGGATGGAACTAGAAGAGAATATGCTGACTGAAATAAATCAAACAGGGTGAGTCAATTATCATATAGTTTCACTTACTTGTGGAGCATAAGGAATAACATGGAGGACATTGGGAGATGGAGAGGAGAAGTGAGTTGGGGGAAATTGTAGTAGGAGACAAACCATGAGACACTCTGGACTCTGAGAAATAAACTGAGTGTTTTGAAGGGTGATGGGTATAATGGAGGGCATGTATTACGTGGAGCACTGGGTGTGGTTCATAAACAATGAATTCTGGAACACTGAAAAGAAATAAAATTTTAAAAAAAAAGGTAGTCTGTGGTGTTTGAAATTAGAAACTCTTCCTCCAGTTGTCCTATGTTCTGATCCCTAGGGCTTAATTGGGAAATTAAGGAATTACAATTCCTTGTAAGCAAAATTAAATCATGTTATTATAGCTTAGTTATACATCCCAAGCAAGAGTAGCATTTTAACAACTTAAGAACATAAATCAATGTATGATGTGGGAATTAGGAATATCCCTAATAGTCTAATAGGATAGAAGTAAACTACTTATTATTTAATAATAATGATGAAATGAAAATAAGTTTAAATATGTGAACCTTCCTGTTTTGTCTTAACTATACTATCCTGAAACATAGAAATACAGAAAAAAATCCTATATTAACAAATGTTTAAATTACTTTTTCAGCAAAAATAATTTTAAAGGACATAGGAAAGATTTCTATATTATGATTAAACTTTAGATAGTTAGCCAATAGCTAAATAAATCTCATTAACTGTGTATCAAGAGATTTTTTTTAATTCCCCATAGCTGCCTTTCCAAGACACGTATCTCTTGAGAGCAGAATCCTCCACCTGCATTCCCTGTAATAATGTGCCGAAGTATGGATCCATTTTAATGCCTAGTACATTATTTGGTGCTCAGTAAGCACTTCAGTAAATTATTAGACCTAGTAGCTATTATAAAAATTATATCTAGTAATAGCTATATCTAGTAGTAGCTATTATAAAAAATATAAAATAATTTCTCCTGTGCTTGCTTTTCTTTATGTCTAATAATTGATCAATTATTCTAAATCTCACTTTATTAATGTAACAAAATAAGTACCTCAGTATATTTGCCTGTGCTTTTCCTACTCCAGTGACCATCAACATAGAAAATCCAAATTGAAACAGTTTCAGGAATTTGCTTTTCTCTTGGTGGAAAAAAGTTCAATATGTAACTGATAACTGGAATGAGAGATACATCCTAATATACTCTTAAGTATGTTAGAGCTGAAATGAAACCTATAATCATTTAAATATTTTAGTATTCATCAAAATGTGTTGCATATACAGATAAAACTTCTTTTCTGATTTATAATAAATTATTAAGTCCTAAATCTCAGATACACATACTTTTGAGTTATTGTAAGGAAATTGAGGAGGAATTTAATTTGCCTGATAAGTGATCCACTCTTGCTGAAACAGCATTATATCACTAAGGATAAAATGAATCCTATTAAAAAGAGACATAATGAAGTAGTAGAAAGTGTCTGGGGGTTTCCAGATTAAAGTACACACTACATTTTGCCAGTGTATTGGCATCCAACATAAGTGCATGACTTCAAACAGTCATTTTCTATAAAGTGGATGACTAAATAGATCTCTTCATTTAAATGTAACTACTATTTCATTGGTTATGTCTCTACTATGTGAGGCGTTATTTTAGTTTTTCTTTGTAACATATGCTCTTATTGTAGAGTTTAGTTCATTCATCTGGATATATCTAACAAGAACAAATTTAATGTTTTCTATCCCTGTAGTTTACTATTTTACAGTATTTGAAATTTGAAAGAAAAAAAATGCACCTGGCAAATACTTAGCCTAAAATTGAATTTCTTTTTTTTTTTAAGGATTTTATTTATTTATTTGAGAGACAGAGAAACCATGAGCTGGGGGGAGGGGCAGAGGCAGAGAGAGAAGCAGACTCCTTGCTGAGCAAGGACCCAGATGCGGAGGTTAATCGCAGTGCCCTGAGATCATGACCTGAGCCGAAGGGAACTGCTAACGAACTGAGACACTTGGGTGCTCCTAAAACTGAATTTCATAAAAAGTGTCCATGCAGGGGTGCCTGGGTGACTCAGTTGATTGACTCTTGATATTGGTTCAGGTTGTGACCTCAGGTCATGAGATCAAGCCTGAGTCAGTCTCTGTGCTCAGTGGGGGGGAATCTTATTGAATTCTGTTTCTCTCCCTCTCCCTTTGCCCCTCTCCCTGTGGGCTCTCACTCTCTCTTTCTCAAATAAATACAAAATTGGTTTTTAAGAAAAGTTTCCATGCAAAATGTTTCTAGAACCTGTGGATGGAAACCTTGGCTGTGTGTGTGTGTGTGAGAGAGAGAGAGAGAATTTGTGTGTGTATACGTGTGTGAGTTTGTGTGTATATGTAAGACATATGTATATATGCACCTATGCATATATGTTGGTATAGACAGATGTTTAGGGAAAGTAAATTTTTAAAAAGTTACTTTATGGATAGTCTTTTTTTTTTAATATTTAACACTATTATATCCAAAATTTTGGGATGTCCAATTGATTAAAAAAGATAAAATTCAGAAAAGGTAAATGATCACACAAGAGAACAATTATATATAATATCTTTAGCGAATTTTTGTAAAAATAGTCCAGAATGTATTTCAATATCTCCCTTTATATTTCATTTCCTCTACAGAGGAAAAAAAAAAACCTGGTTTAAAAATATCAGTCAAAATATTCCATGGGTAAGTGAAATTGAAACATTTCTATAGTTCCTTATAATTGTTACACTAATATTTTAAAAGTTTTCCAGTGACATAATTAAGAATATATAACAAGGAGAAAATTTCACCTTAAAGACCACATTTTTAAAAATCTAAATAGAATGTCATATAAGAATCTAAACAAGAATGCCACAGCTCTTCTAATAATAGAACTTTCAGAGATGACATGCTAAGTAGTATTTTTTTAGGGGTGGAAGGAAGCATGATGTTTGAGTCAATAATATGTTTAGAGATTATTTACAGGCACTTAGAAATATCTCCATTTGGCATATTCTTATACATTATATAGTGTACAAGTGCTGATACAATAAAAATGTGATAAATACTAGGATTAAAACATAACCTAATTTATATTGTAAGTCAGAGAATATTTCTCCAAGGAAAAATATTTAAACTAAGATGAGATATAAGTGTGGGGGTTAGTGAGGTGAAAGCTAGTGGAAAGTATCTCAGAGAGAGTCGGTAACTTGTGTATAGGTCTCAAACCAGAAGAGAATATTTTGCCCTTACAGAATGGAGAGAGCATATTGGATGGAAAAACCATAAGCATATTATTGAGATAGTTTCTATTTCTTCTTTAATCTCTCTTCCTAGATGGTTTAACCCATTGCTTTTTATACACAAAATCGCCAGTTAGTACCTAATTATAAAATTATGGGCAACAACCTCAAAAATTTGTTTTCTGCATCATTGGCAAGACTTAAAGATAACCTAGACTCAAATTGCCTAAAACTTGAAACTTTGGTTTCCCTTCTCAAAACATATTTTCTTTCACTCTTCAACATCTCAGTGTATGGCATCATTACCAACTGAGCTTCCCAAAGTAGAGCTCAAAAGTTATTCTTGATTTCTTCCTCACTTTGAGTACCCAACTTTAGAAAATAAGAAGCCTGATTTTTTTTTAGATTTTATTTATTTATTTATTTATTTATTTATTTATTTTTTGACAGAGAGAGACACAGTGAGAGAGGGAACACAAGCAGGAGGAGTGGGAGAGGGAGAACAGGCTTCATACAGATCAGGGACCCTGATGTGGGCTCAATTGATCCCAAGACCCTGAAATCATGACCTGAGCTGAAGTCAGACACTTGATGACTGAGTCACCCAAGCACCCCCTGATATTTTTACTATAAAATTCACTTTTCCCCTCCACTCTGATTGCCACTATTCAAAGTGAAGCTATCATATTTTTTCACTTAGCTGTTATAACATCTATCTTAGTATCACCTCCATCCATTATATTCCCTATGAAGCAACCATGCTTAGGAAATTTTTTTTCCAATTTTTTTATTAACATAAAATGTATTATTTGCTTTAGGGGTACAGGTCTGTGAATCATCGGTCTTACAGAATTCACAGCACTCACCATAGCACATACCCTCCCCAATGTCTATGACTCAGCCACCTTATACCTCCCCCTACATCCTAGCAACCCTCAGTTTGTTTCCTGAGATTAAGAGTCTTTTATGGTTTGTCTCCCTCCCCAGTCCCATCTCATTTCATTTTTTCCTTCCCTGCCTCACATGATTCCCCCACCCTGCCTCTCTAATTCCTCATATCAGAAGCATCATATGATAATTGTCTTTCTATGACTGATTTATTTCACTTAGCATAATACCCTCTAGTTCAATCCACATCATTGCAAATGGCAAGGTTTCAGATTTTTTGAAGGCTGCATAGTATTCCATTGTATATATGTATACCATATCTTTTATATCCATTCATCTATTGATGGGCATCTAGGTTCTTTCCATAGTTTTGCTATTGTGGCCATTGCTGCTATAAACATTCAGATGGAAGTGCCCCTTCAGATCAGTACATTTGTATCTTTAGGGTAAATATCCAGTAGTGTGACTGTTGGATCATAAGGTAGCTCTATTTTCAACTTTTTGAGGAACCCATACTGCTTTACAGAGTGGCTGCACCAGGTTGCATCCCCACCAACAGTGTAGGAGGGTCCCCGCTTCTCCGCATCCTCACCAACATCTGTTGTTTCCTGACTTGTTAATTTTAGCTATTCTAATTGATTTGAGGTGGTATCTCATTGTGGTTTTGATTTGTATTTCCCTGATGCTAAGTGATGTTGAGCACTTTTTCATGTGTCTGTTGACCCTTTGGATGTCTTCTTTAATTCCAGTTAGTTAACATACAGTGTAATATTAGTTTGGGGTATAGAATTTAGTGATTAATCTCTTACATACAACACCAAACATTCATTACAAGTGCCCTTCTTAATCTCCATCACCTATTTAATGCTCAACCCCCCTTCCCTCTGGTAAGCATCAGTTTGTTCTCTATAGTTAAGAGTCTGTTTCTTGGTTTGCCTCTCTTTCTTTTTCCCCTACTCTTGTTTGTTTTGTTTCTTAAATTACACATATGCATGAAATCATATGGTACTTCTCTTTGACTCACTTATTTTGCTTGGCATAATATTCTCTATTTACATCCACGCTCTTGCAAATAGCAAAATTTCATTTGCTTTTGTAACACAAAATACATTTGTTTTTTATCACAAAATCAGTTTTCTGACACATTCTCTTTTTCCAGTAATCAGTCAATAGACATATTTTTTTTTTTCTGAAATTTGTCTATTTTGACAATGCTGCTATAAACATAGGGGATCATGTATCCCTTCAAATTAGTATTTTTGTATCCTTTGGGTAAATACCTAGCAGTGCCAGGGTAGCTTTATGTTTAAATTTTGGGTGAACTTTCATACTGTTTTCTGGAGTGGCTGGGCCAGGTTGCATTCCCACCAAGTGTAAGAGTGTTCTTATTTTTCAGCATCTTTGCCAGCACTGCTTGTTTCCTAGGTTAAGTTTAGCCATTCTGACTGGTGCAAGATGATATCTCATTGTAGTTTTCATTTGAATTTCACATATTAGGGAAATTTAAATATTTAATTTTCAAATACTTGGGGTTTTACTAAATAAGTGTGTTATTAATTTCATTTTTAATTTCCTCATGTTCACAGAATATACTCTTCAATTCTAACCCTTTTGAATTCACTGAAACTTCTTTTAAGGCCAATGTGTAGTCTATGGTACTGAATGTTTCCTATACATTTTAAACAGTATTGATTTTGTAACTCTTGGGAGGAACTCTTTAAAAATATTAAATACCTCAAAATATTTGTTAGTGTTGAGCATTTTCTCAATGGTTTTTACCTTTTTTCCTTGTTTTCCATCGGTTTTTGAGAAAATGTCTGAAAACCTCTGTGAAATTGTCTATTTTTTCATTTACTTTTGTCAAGCTTTACATTTATATTATAATTTATATTATTACATATTTATATTATATATAAATATATATTTATATGTATTTATATATATTTATATTATTACATATAATTTATATTATATGTTAATTATATGTTATATATGTTATATCATATGTTAATTATATGTTATATGTGTTATATAACATAATTATATTAACATATAATATAAATTAATATAATATATTAATAATTACATATATTTATTACATTTATATTATTTATATTTATATTATTTATTTGTATTATTTATATTTTTACATTTATATTATTTTACATTTATATTATTAAGAAGTTCTGTTCTAATATTGCTGTTTTTGTAATATGTCACTTTTAACAATTTTAACAATTTGGAATGACACTGCTCTGTCTGGTAATGCTCTTTGTTTTGAAGTTCATTTTACTTGATGTTAGAGTAAACACTCAAGTCTTTATAAGCTTACTATTTACAAATAATTTCTTTTTCCATCCATTTTTTAATCTTTATTTATTTAAATTATATCTATTATAGGGAGCATAAACTCAAATTATTTAATGATGTTTAAAAATCTCTATTTTAATTAGAATTTTTAGACAATTAACATTCAGTGTAATGATTGATTTGAGTGGACTTGGGCTAAATAAATAAATTATTTATTTCTGTTTGCTGTATCTGATTTTAATTCCCCCATTCTCCTTTTCCTGCCTTTTTTTTGGGTTATCTGAATAATTTTTAATATTATATTTTTGTTTAACTTTTGAATTTTTAGCTATACTTTTTGTAAGTGATTCTAGTGCTTTTCTAAGGAATATAATTTATAATTATATAGTACAATACCTACAAACCACTTCATGGGGCTTTTAGATATAATTAGGAATAGATATTGACTTTATTTAGCGTAGATTGCATACTGAAACTCAATTTCCATCTCACAAGGTTCTTTTTTTTTTTTTTAAGATTTTATTTATTTATTTGACAGATAGAGATCACAAGTAGGGAGAGAGGCAGGCAGAGAGAGAGAGAGGAGGAAGCAGGCTCCCCGCCAAGCAGAGAGCCCGACGCGGGGCTCGATCCCAGGACCCTGGGATCATGACCTGAGCGAAAGGCAGAGGCTTTAACCCACTGAGCCACCCAGGCGCCCCCCATCTCACAAGGTTCTAATATGGTTTCATTGTTATTTAGTTCCAAGTATTTTTGCTGGGATTTCTTCTTTGATCTTTTTTTTTTTTTTTTTTTTCAGAAATGTATGATCTAATTAATAAACATCTGGGGGTTATGCTAGTTACATTTTGTTATTATATTCTAGTTCATTCTATTGTATCAGAGAAACAACTCTTTAATTTTGATTCTTTGAATTCTCTTGGGTGTATTTTATAAACAATCTTATGGTCACTTTTTGTACATGCTCCCTGCTCACTTGAAAAAAAAAAAAAGAAGCCTAGGATTTTTGGGATCTTCTCTATATGTCAATAAGGTCAAACTGTTTATTTTTTCTTGTTCAAACATCTTTATTCTTAATGAATTAGTGTCTGTTTATTCTGCAACTTATTCACAGAGGCATTTAAAAAATATCCAACCAAGATGATGGATTGTCTACTTCTCCTCCAACTGTAAAATCAATTTTAAGTACAAATTGCCTCATGTATATAGGATAAAGTTTTTATTTAACTAGTTTGATAATATTTCTACTTTACTTGAAAATTATATTCCATTAAAATTTAATGTAATTACTAATGTAATAAGGCTTAAATCTTTAATTTTGTTATTTTTATTCTATTTTTTGTTTCTTTTTTGTGTTATTTTAGTTTAATCAAATTTTAAATTATTTCATCTCTGATATTTGTTTTGTAAAGTTTTATTCCTGCATTATCTTATCATTAACCCACAAAATATAATAATCTGTTTTTTATCAAATTAAATAATTTGTTTTAACATTTCCTGAATAGTGGAGGAAATTACAGTTAATTCCACTTATTGAGCCCTTGCCTCCATTTAGCTATAATGATGTCATATAGTATACTTAGATTGAACTTGGGATATTTTGATGCTTATAGCACTGGGCCTGAATCTTAAGGTAGTTGTTCAAAAAGTGTTAGACTGGTTGGATATGTTCCAGTGAATAATCAATTACAACCAGTTTGCTCAAATTGAGGTTTGATTAGAATAAGTGCAGAACAGCAATTACCTCAGATTTAACTTAGCTTCATGCTATAGGTGTGACTTTTTGAGAATGCCACCTAATGCCCATATTCAATGAGGTCTCTCCACTTGGGCTGGATGGAAACAAGAAATATTCCCAGCCCTGAAAATTGGACAGCCACATGCAGAAAAATGAAATTGGACCACTTCCTTACACCACACACAAAAATAGACTCCAAATGGTTGAAGGACCTCAATGTGAGAAAGGAATCCATCAAAATCCTTGAGGAGAATGCAGGCAGCAACCTCTTCGACCTCAGCCGTAGCAACATCTTCCTAGGAACAACGGCAAAGGCAAGGGAAGCAAGGGCAAAAATGAACTGTTGGGATTTCATCAAGATCAAAAGCTTTTGCACAGCAAAGGAAACAGTTAACAAAACCAAAAGACAACTGACAGAATGGGAGAAGATATTTGCAAACGACATATCAGATAAAGGGCTAGTATCCAAAATCTATAAGGAACTTAGCAAACTCAACACCCAAAGAACAAACAATCCAATCAAGAAATGGGCAGAGGACATGAACAGACATTTCTGCAAAGAAGACATCCAGATGGCCAACAGACACATGAAAAAGTGCTCCACGTCACTCGCCATCAGGGAAATACAAATCAAAACCACAATGAGATATCACCTCACACCAGTCAGAATGGCTAAAATGAACAAGTCAGGAAATGACAGATGCTGGAGAGGATGTGGAGAAAGGGGAACCCTCCTCCACTGTTGGTGGGAATGCAAGCTGGTGCAACCACTCTGGAAAACAGCATGGAGGTTCCTCAAAATGTTGAAAATAGAACTACCCTATGACCCAGCAATTGCACTACTGGGTATTTACCCTAAAGATACAAACATAGTGATCCGAAGGGGCACGTGTACCCGAATGTTTATAGCAGCAATGTCTACAATAGCCAGACTATGGAAAGAACCTAGATGTCCATCAACAGATGAATGGATCAAGAAGATGTGGTATATATACACAATGGAATACTATGCAGCCATCAAAAGAAATGAAATCTTGCCATTTGCGACGACGTGGATGGAACTAGAGCGTATCATGCTTAGTGAAATAAGTCAATCGGAGAAAGACAACTATCATATGATCTCCCTGATATGAGGACATGGAGAAGCAACATGGGGGGGTAGGAGATAGGAGAAGAATAAATGAAACAAGATGGGATTGGGAGGGAGACAAACCATAAATGACTCTTAATCTCACAAAACAAACTGGGGGTTGCTGCGGGGAGGTGGGATTGGGGGAGGGGGAGCGGGCTATGGACATTGGGGAGGGGAAGCGAACCATAAGAGACTATGGACTCTGAAAAACAACCTGAGGGTTTTGAAGGGTCAGGGGTGGGAGGTTGGGGCAACCTGAGGGTTTTGAAGGGTCAGGGGTGGGTAGTTGGGGGAACAGGTGGTGGGTAATGGAGAGGACACGTTTTGCATGGAGCACTGGGTGTTGTGCAAAAAGAATGAATACTGTTACGCTGAAAAAATAAATAAAATGAGAAAAAAAAAAAAAAAAAAAAAAAAAAGAAATATTCCCAGCCCTGCATGAAATCCTGGAATTATTTGGTCTACTGATTTCTGGTAATTTCTTCCTAGTCTCATGTAATTTTACCTTACATGTGTGCAGATCATTACTTAGACAGTGCCTTGAAGGAGCCCCTTTCCCCTCATGATGTTCTGTGAAGTTCTCTCTGTGCAGCAGCAACCTCTTCCCTGGCATTCTGTTATGAAAAAATTAGCTGGTTCGCCTGTTTCCTACACTTACTGATACTGCTAGGCTTACATCCCCTTCCCATTCTGTTGTGTGCAAACCATGTCCAAGCACTGAATCATAATTTTCACTTTGTTTACTTTTCCTCAACACCTTAGTCCTGTATTGTCTATTGTGATGCCCAATATCTGAAAACAGTGGATATATATCTATATCATCTATATCTATATCTATAGCTATAGCTATATCTATATCTATATCTACATCTATATCTACATCTATATCATCTATATCTATATCTATATCTATACCTACATCTATGTGTGTGTGTGTGTGTGTGTGTGTGTGTGTTGGGGGAGGAGACTTCTAGTTGTTTATAGTGAGAAGGCATTCCTGCACAGTCATAGTCAAGATAGAAGTCCCCTCAAATTCATTTGGAAAAGAAACAATATGATAGACATGGGCAAAGACATTTGTGTGAAACAAAGCAAGGTGCTTCAGCCATTCATTAATGATAAATGGCTTTATAATATCATTAATTGACTATTATTCTGTATTTTTCTTTGCCATTACCTGGTTTTAATTTAATTAGTTAGGCCCTGCCACAGATGATACTGAACTGTAATGGTGACAGAAAAGATTCAAGTCAATCCATTGCCACCTATCAAATAGGGGTGGTTCCTGAGAGGGAAACTCTTCCCTATAAATCAGAGAGAATACTCATTAGATATCATCTTGAGAGCTGTGTCTTAATGCTGACTATCTAAGATAGAAAAGTACATATTTTTCTCAAATTAGAGTTAAAATCCAAATAGAATTATTTCATTTCAACAAACATGGTATGAGTGTTTTTCTCCAATTGAATAGAGCATATTAAATCAACGAATGGTTAATTTTACTAGTATCTCTTTCTCCATTTCTTCCTATGCATGCAGTTACATTTTCCATACTTCTTGCAGCTGAACAGGAACAAAGAACTGATTTCTGGACAGTGATATGGTAAATATAGTGATGTGTATTCCGCAGTCAGTTATGGCTTCTAAAATATTTTGGGTGATGTTCTGCAGTGTGTTTCTTTTTACATTATTTGTCCAATTATATGTAGAGGATATAGTGGAGCATCTAAAGATAAATTGCATGAAACATACCTGGTTTTCTGGTTGATTTAGGACATAAACCCTTTCTCCCCCTCACCTTATGTGTCCTGTTTTCTTCATGTACTGGCTTATGGCATAAGCAGGAAGTCAATTTTTATTTTGTTAATTTACTAAAATTTTGAGCTATGTGAATACAAGTTATCTCACCTAAATACATGTGATAGTGATATCATGTGCATATATGTTTCTTCATTTAACAAAATTCACTGATTAATTTATAATTAGAGATTACGGTAAGTGATGCTGTGATAAAAGAGATTTTTATTGTCTCAAAGAACCAACACAGTGAGAAAGGCAGGTGCATTTAAAATGGAACACAGAATTATAGTACCATAATAGATACATTTATAAGTTCTGGTAAAAAGAAATACATGATTAACTCTGTTTTTTAGGGATGACAGAAAAAACAACTAAGAAGAAAAGTGAGATGGATGTAAAAAAATTAAGGAGCTACCATAGAATAAAGGTACATAAGAGAAGACATTTCAAAACAGAGAGGAAAATTTGTGCAATCACAAAGATGAAATAAATGTGAGGAAACTATAAGTATTCTGCCACAACTAGAGCTTCATATATATAAGAAGGAGTAAAGGAAGATGAGGTTGAGAAGTAAGCAGAAGTATTGCCAAACTACTCTCAATGAGGAGGTGTCAGACACATGCTCTTTTCTTCATCCTTACCTGCATTTGAGGACATAGAAGGCCCTTTGCTACCAGCTTCCTAAAGCAGCATAAATACAAGGAATGAATGTAGTTGAAGCCATAGTGATGCCAACATCACTAAAACTTTGTTTCAGTGACTTAAAGAAAACATTAATATCCATGGAAATGTTATTAAAAATAATATGTGGCTCTTTCACTAATGCGTTCTTGCCCCTCAGGCTCAGTATATTTTTAACACTGAAGTTATAAAAAGTGAGTAGTTTAACAGCATACAAATAGAAATATTCTTTGAAGTCTTCATTTGCAGTTTAAAACAAAATAAACTACTTCCTGAGGGAATTAATAGAAATAATAGAAAACATCTTTTAACAGCATATATGAAATTCCACTCACCAGTTATAACACCAGTGTTTCTGAAAAGGGGAAATCGTAAATTTCTGTCTGTCTGTATACAATAGTTTCTTTCTTCTATCCAGTTAATTTTTGACTCCTCTATATCACAAAGAGATATCATGATGGTTTAACTTCTTTAGCCACAAAATATTATGTGTGATTCTAAAATCCAGATGTCCTGAACCACTAAAAGACATAGTGAATGGTTATGAGACCACTCCTGATATTGAAGTTAGAGGATATCAGAATTTTCACAGAATGCTAGAGGCTATATATAGATTATTATTTTTTTTGTAAATATTTTCTTTTTTTTCCATTTTATTTATTTTTTCAGCGTAACAGTATTCATTCTTTTTGCACAACACCCAGAGCTCCATGCAAAACGTGCCCTCCCCATTACCCACCACCTGTTCCCCCAACCTCCCACCCCTGACCCTTCAAAACCCTCAGGTTGCCCCAACCTCCCACCCCTGACCCTTCAAAACCCTCAGGTTGTTTTTCAGAGTCCATAGTCTCTTATGGTTCGCCTCCCCTCCCCAATGTCCATAGCCCGCTCCCCCTCTCCCAATCCCACCTCCCCCCAGCAACCCCCAGTTTGTTTTGTGAGATTAAAAGTCATTTATGGTTTATCTCCCTCCCAATCCCATCTTGTTTCATTTATTCTTCTCCTATCCCCCTACCCCCCATGTTGCTTCTCCATGTCCTCATATCAGGGAGATCATATGATAGTTGTCTTTCTCCGATTGACTTGTTTCACTAAGCATGATACGCTCTAGTTCCATCCACGTCATCGCAAATGGCAAGATTTCATTTCTTTTGATGGCTGCATAGTATTCCATTGTGTATATATACCACATCTTCTTTATCCATTCATCTGTTGATGGACATCTAGGTTCTTTCCATAGTCTGGCTATTGTAGACATTGCTGCTATATAGATTATGACACAAAAGTCCACCACATTATGATCCACACTCTACTCTTTATGAAGTGAAAAAAGGAAAAGTCTTTGAAATAGGAGGCAATTTTTCATCTCATTTTCATCCTTATTGACTGATTTCTTTATAATCGTCTCTACATTTAGTTTTCTAATCTGCAAAGGAAGATAATAAAGCCAATAATTATGAGTTTCTAGAACAGATATATAATAAAATTTGTAGCAAAACTTTTAACTGCAGGATATTTTATGAATATTATACATATATATTGCCATTTCTAAAAATATCTGTTCAACATGAAAATGTTTAGCTACTCTTTGGGAAAGATGTGGGGGTAGAGAAATAAAGGAGACCTTGGGTTAAACATGTCAGATATTAAGAAATATATATAGAGAGAGCAAGATAGAGAAATACAGAGCTAGATGAAAGAATGGATGATTAGATAACTGACAAATGATAGCTAATAGATAATAGATAGATAGATGATAGATAAATAGATAGATGATAGTAGATAGATGATAGATAGATAGATAGATGTGATTCTTTTAATCCATCCCTCAAATTAAAATTTAGCCCACTGTGAGCTTATGGAGAAGTTGGTCTGTGGGCATTCTACTTTAATAAAATTATTTGTATGGTAGAAAATAATTTGCCTTAGGCAGAATTCCTTTGCTCAGTCAGAGACAACATTATCTCTCCTAATTATCAAATACTAGGCCCACTTCTATATACTCATGACTGAGATTCATCACTGAAGGATGTATATCAAGGAACTATTTTCACCAGGACTTAGATAAGAATAATAACAAAATTTTAAGATCTAGGTGACAGATTTTAAAACACACCTAGGGAAAGTGATCACCTGGCCCACAATTCTGACCACTCTTGCCCTGTAGGATCTCATAACTGTATAATGCAGAGTTCAGAGGACACCCTAAAAAGGTATAAAGTCACATGCCTTATAGAAAGAGGAGAAAGACACATTCAATTTGTTAATTTTTTGAAAAAAAAAGGAACTGAAAATTGATTCATAATAACAAAGTAAGCAATCCTATTACCCCAATAATAAATAATACACATTAATGCCATTTGTTTGTCCAAATAATCTTCAAAATTTTATTTTCTTTTATTGACTCAAATTTTAAAGGTCTTAGTCACTACTTTTAAAACCACTTATTACCTTTTTTCATCAGCCATCACTTTATGTGTATGCACAAGCCAAAATCTTGTGCTAGACAAAACATAAACCTGCAATATCTCCACATATTAACTCACTGTCAAATTAGAAACTGTAAGTGTTTATGTGGTTATACATAGCATTTCTCTCTCTCTCTTTTTTTTTATTGGTATATGATGGCAGGAATTAAAAATACATCTTTGACTGTTCTTATTGTTTATAAGTCAGAACTGTTGTCATTACCTTTTTGAAAGTTACTGTTTATCCTTGGCAAAACACCTTATACATTTAACTATGTGTCTGAACATTTCATTTGCTTGATATAATGAAACAGTGGCTGTTATCCAAAACCACAATGAGCTCCATAGTCTGCCCATGTTGTGTGGTTACTTTTTACACAGCTCTCCAAATAAGACCAGGCCAAATATCACTATTGTATTCCAAATTCCTGAAAACCAACGATAAGGAAGATATTTTGAGAACACCTGGAGAAATACATAACATTATATTTAGGGGGATAAATATTTGAATGGCCTTGATTTTTTTGTCAGAAAATATCAAGCTAGAAGACAGGTGAGAAAAACAAACAAACAAAAACAGGAAAAAAAAAAGAGAGAGAGAGAGAGACAGAAAGAAAATAATCCATCAAATAATTCTACAACTAAAATGCTAAAAGATTTTCAGGCTGAAGGAAAATTAGAAGAAAAAGAGTATCTTTATGAAGAGTAAAATAAATGGTAGCTATCGGCATAAATATAAAATACATTTTCCTTTAAATTATTTTGAATACATATATGACTATTGAATATTTTTAGAGTATCAGGGAAATTTTCAATGTACATAACTAATAAATATTTGGAATTAATCTAGTGAGATTGACAAACTAATTTTAATTTTGTTAACTTAAACCTAAATGGGCATTTTTCATTTTCAAATACTAGATATTAGAGATCTAAATATCGCAGGTAAAAAGGCAGAGTTTGGGGGGGTTGCCTGGGTGGATCAGTCAGTTAAGTGTCTGCCTTTGTCTGATGTCATGATCCCAGGGTGCTGGGATAGAGTCCCCAAAACAGGATCCCTGCTTAGCAGGGAGTCTGCTTTACCCCCTCCTTCCTGCTGGTGCTCTCTGTCATTACCTTTGTCTCTCTCAAGTAAATAAATAAAATATTTAAAAATAAATAAATAAATAAATAAATAGGCAGAGATTGGGGTGCCTGGCTGGCTCAGTCAGTTGGGCATCTGCCTTTGGCTCAGGTCATGGTCCCAGAGTCCTGGAACTGAATCCTGCATCAGTCCTGCCTTGCTCAGCAGGCAGTCTGTTTCACCTTCTTCCTCTGTCCCTCCCCCATCACTTGTGTTCTCTCTCACTCTCTAATAAATAAAATATTTTTAAAAAGGCAGAGATTGGTAAAGTAGTTTTTAAAAGATCTTATTATGTTTCCCATAATACAAAAACAAAAAGTAAATGAATAAAAAAAGATTTTATGGGATTCTGGGGTGGCTCAGTTGATTAAATGTCTGCCTTAGGTTCAGGTCACGGGATTGTGTCCTGTAATGGGCTCCTTGCTCACCAGGGAGAATGCTTCTTCTTCTGCCAACCACTCCTCCTGGTTGTGCTCTCTCTCTCTGATGAATAAATAAATAAAATCTTTTAAAAAGGAGATTTTATTATACTAAGAACAAATACAAAATCCTGGAGCGAGTTTATTGATTTATTTTAAAGTATTTATTTATTTATTTATTTGAGAATGAGAAAGAGTTGGAAAAAGAGCAAAGGAGATAGAGAATCTCAAGCAGATTCTGCTGAGCATGGAGCCTGATGCAGGGGTTTACTCTCAGGATCCTGAGATCATGACCTAAGCCAAAACATAGAGTTAAATGTTTAACCAGCTGAGCCATCCTGGCACCTCTGGAATGAATTTTAAAAATTGACATCAAAATAAATTTACAGAAAATTTGCAAAGCTAATATAGTTTCCCATATATCCCACATCTAGTTTCCTTTATTATTAACATCTTACAGTAGTTTGGTATATTTGTTACAATTAACAAAACCAGTATTAATATATATGTATATATATTTTTAAAAGATCCATAATTTATTACTTATTTCCTCATGTGTTCTTTTTTTTTAACTTAATGAATTTTTACTGTTCCAGGATCTCATCTAAGACCTCACATTACATTTAGTCATCATAGGTCCTTGGACTCCTATTGGCTATGACAATTTTTCAGGCTTTCCTAGTTTTTGATAATCTTCACAATTTTGAGTAGTGGGTAGGTATTTGTAGAATGTCTGTTGACATTTATTTGTCTGTATTTCTCATCTTAGTGTAAAAAATAACAAAAACAAAACAAACAAACAAAAACCTGTATTTTGAGAGAAATACCACAGAAATAAAGTAGGACATATTATCATCATGATATGATCCTATTAAATATTTCTTGATTACCTGGCTGAGGTAGTGTTTGTTTGATTTATCCACTGAAAAGTCATTTTCCTCACTCCTTTTCATAATGTACACTTTCAGAGGAAATAGAATGCACACTTAGGGAATGAAGAACTATTCTCCCAACTTTTGTAGGGTGGAAGGAATATCCCTATAAATCATTTAAATTCTCCTACATTGGAGATTTATTTCTTTCTAACCATTTTTGATTTGTATTATTTGTTTATACCATTATGAACCACTTGATATTTATTTTAGACTTGGAACAATAATCTGATAGTGTTTCATTTATTTTTTTTTTTTTGCTCAAATTGTTACAAGCTTGGTCAGGGTGAGCTCTTTCAGTTGGCTCATGTGTCCCTTTGGCATAATATCCATCCTTGGTAATTTTGTTACTGTAGCTGGTATTGTTAATTTTATTTATTTTTTAGGGTGTTAGTATATTATGATTTATTTATTTATTTGGTGTATAAGTTACATATAATATCCTATTAGTTCCATATGCACATTATATCTCTATACTATATATATCATCTCCATGTCTTAAAATTTTATAACTGAAAGTTTGTATCTTGTAATCTTCTTCACCATTTTTCCCATTCCACAACACCTTCCCACTATGGTTTCCAATAGCTTTTTTTTTTTTTTTTAAGATTATTTATTTAGGGGTGCCTGAATGGCTCAGTGGGTTAAGGCCTCTGCCTTTGGCTCAGGTCATGATCCCAGGGTTCTGGGATCAAGCCCCGCATCAGGCTCTTTGCTCTGCAGACAGCCTGCTTCCTCCTCTCTCTCTCTGCCTGCCTCTCTCTTTTTTTTAAGATTATTTATTTATTTATTTGACAGACAGAGATCACAAGTAGGCAGAGAGGCAGGCAGAGAGAGAGAGAGGAGGAAGCAGGCTCCCCAGTGAGCAGAGAGCCTGATGTGGGGCTTGATCCCAGGACCCTAGGATCATGACCTGAGCCAAAGGCAGAGGCTTTAACCCACTGAGCCACCCAGGCACCCCAATAGTTTATGTTTTTGTTTTGTTTGTTTAGTTGTTTTTTGTTTTGTTTTGTTTTTTGCATCTGTTAGTAGGTTTCTATTTTGTTTGTTTGTTTGTTTTAATTCCACATATAAATGAAATCATATGGTATTTGTCTTTCTCTGTCTGACTTACTTTCCTTAGCATAATATTCTTAAGGTCCATCCGTGTTGTCACAAATAGAAATATTTCATTCTTTTTAGCAATCTTCATGTGTGTGTGTATGTGTATGTGTGTGTGTGTAACCTCGCATACTCTTTATCCATTTATCTATCATGCTTATCCATTTATCTATCATTTATATATCACATACTTTTTTATCTATTTATCTATCAATCTATCATTTATCTACTTAGGTTGTTTCAATATCTTGACTATTGTAAATAATGTTCCAAGTAACAAAAGTGTATATATGTCTTTTTGGACTGGTGTTTTCAATTCCTTCATATAAGTACCTTGAAGTGGAATTGCTGGATTGTATGGTATTTCTGTTTTAATTTTTTGAGGCATCTCCATACTGTTTCCCAAATGGACTGAACAAATTTACCTTCCTACCAATATTGTATGAGAGTTCTAGTTTCTCCATATTGTCACCAACACTTGCTTTTTGTTTTTGTCTTTTTGATAATAGCCAATTTGACAGGTGATAGCTCATTGTGATTTTAATTTCCATTTTTTTCTGATAATTTGTGGCTTTGCACATCTTCGCATGTGCCTGTTGGACACCTGTATGTTTTCTTTGGAGAATAATTCAAATCTTCTGATAATTTTTAATGGGATCATTTGGTGTTTTTAATTTTTTGACATTAAGTTGTATAAATTCTTTATATATTTTGGATATTGATGCCTTATTAACTATGTGATTTGCAAATATTTGCTCTTATTTAGTAGGTTACCTTTTTGCTTTGTTGATGGCAAAAACTTTTTAGTTCTTCACTGTGGAAAGACTTCTTAGGTAATGTAATTCCACTTAAGGGATAATAATAATTATGACAACTTCATGGTGACAAATTTGACACCTCCAATAAAATAAACACATTTCTTGCAATACATCTTAACTGAATTGGATAGGAATACAATTAAAATCTGGATATCACTTTATTAAGGAAATTAATGTTACTTGATTTAAAAAAGACCAACATTAGAGAAACTCAAATTAAAACAATACCTAATAGAATGACTAAAATTAAATTGATTGACTATATAGCTGAGATTTTTCAAGGATATAGAAGATTTTCCATTCTCAAATACTGCTGACTGGATGAAAAAAAAATATATATATACAACCAATCTAGCAAACAGCTTGCTAGATTCTTATAAAGTTAATATACATTTACCATGCAACCCAATCATATTACCTCTATCTATTTACCCCAAAGGAGACAAAGTATGTATCCATATAGATATTGTTTGACTGTTCTAAGCAGCACTAATCATATTAGCCAATAAGTGGAGACAATCCAAATGTCCATTGACTAATTAACAGATACAGTTTCGTATATCCATCCAATAGAGTTTGCTAAATAATAAGAAGGAACAAAACATTGAAAGAGGCAACCAGTAGCTATGAATCTCAAATGCTATGGTAGGTCAAAGAAGTGAGTTAAGAAAGAGTACATCCTATACAAGTCTGTTTATATATACATTTACACTGTGAACTAAACATAGTCACTGAAATTTGTTGCATGGTGACAGAGTTTAAGGGTAAGGAAAAAGAACATTAATAATTTTTCATAAGTGATGGAAATATTCTGTATTTTATGGTGGAGATGGATTCATGGGTGTATATGTATGTCAAAGCTCACCAACTTTAAAGGATTTGCAGTTCCTTGTATGTCACAAGTACTTCAATAAATTTGAAGAGAATATACTTCTTTGTGAAAGTTTTATTTTTCCAAAATATTTTCTGCCATTCCCTTAAAAGGGAATATACCTCCCTATCTCGTTGGCATCTGTTTTACTCATGCTTTGACCATATTCCTTGGCCAGAAAAGAGTGGGCAAAAGGAATGTGTGCCACTTCTGAGCATGTGCTTTAAAAGCCATTCCCTGGTTCTGCCACTCCTTTTATCCTATGTACTAGTAGTTTTGTCAATATTATACTTAATCTTGAATTATGAACTCTAATTTGAAGAAAGCATAGAACAGAGTCACAGAAAATTCAAAAGGGTGTATAACCCGGGAAATTTAAGTCTTTAATATTATACATCACTGATAATGGGACAGAATAATTCCATCACCTGATAATGGGTCTTACTGCAGACTAACAAAAAAATGTTGAAAAATAACATCTTAATATATGAATTTTTTAAAAGATTTTATTTATGTATTTGACAGATGGATATCACAAGTAGGCAGAGAGAGAGAAGAAACAGACTCCCTGCTGAGCAGAGAGCCCACTGCAGGACTCTATTCCAGGACTCAGGGATCATGACCTGAGCTGAAAGCAGAGGCTGTAACACACTGAGCCACCGAGGTGCCCCTTGAAGTTTTATTATAGTAGAAATGTAGTCTATATATTCTAAGACATAGAAATTTAAAAACATGAGGTGCCTAAAAATTAAGAGGTATTTTTTTGAGGGGGTGTAGGAAGTGTAATTTCACTAAAATATATGAGATGCAGACACCAATACTGTTTTATACTTGAATAAATATCTAATTTAAGTAAATCTATTAATCTTATCTGGATTTCACCATTGTTGTTTACAATATGTTAATCATGAGAAACATAGTATCTAAAATTTCTGTGTGCTTTGAATTTTAACAATATGGGTCTTATAAGAAAAATGAACTGTTAAGGATGGGAGGAAGCAAGATGGCAGAGGAGTAGCAGACTGAAATACCATTAGGTTCCAGAAGTTCAGCCAAATAGATATCAAACCATTCTGAACACCTATAAACTCAACAAGAGATAGAAGAGGAGAGCAGCAATTCTAGGAACAGAAATCCATGAAATTGAAACAAACAAACAAACAAGAACAACTGTAGACCAAATCAATGAAACTAGGAGCTGGTTCTTTGAAAGAATTAATAAGATTGATAAACTCTTGGGCAGACTTATCAAAAAGAAAAGAGAAAGGACCTAAATTAATAAAATCATGAATGAAAGAGGAGAGATCAAAACCAACACCAAAGAAATACAAACAATTGGTAAATATTATCAGTTTTCAGTTTCCAGCACATACTTGCTGAATCAGCTCTCCAAATGATTCTGATGCACACAAAAGTTTGAGCAACAGTGTTTAGCTCATAGATGCTCAACCCTCCTGCAAATTGGATACTGAAACCCTCTGAAAATTTTTAAAAGCTAATAATTTCCAGACCACCTTAGACCAATAAAATATCCTAATGTTTAATAGTTATACTTGGTGAGTGAGAACAATTTGACTTCAAGGAACAGAAAGGGCCTCTGGGGTGCTGATTATCTTCTGTTGCTTGATGCGTATGTTGATCACATGTTATTATTGAACTATAAAATTATATGTTCAGTTTTATAAATGTAAATATGCAAATAAAATTTACTATAGCAGACAGTTATATCTCTACTAAAACATATAGATGAGGGGTTCCTGGATAGCTCAACTGGTTAAGCATCTAATCTTGATCTCAGCTCAGGTCTTGATCTCAAGGTTGTGAGTTCAAAGCCCCAGGTTGAGCTCCATGCTGGGTGTCGATCTCACTTAAAAAGAAAACAAAAAATTATATAAGTGAAAAAATTATATAAAATTATATAAGGCACAATTGTGTGTTATCCTTTGTTCATTTATGTATACATATATATTTATGAATGCCTAAAATATATCTCCTTAGTATTACAATATGCTTCAACTTGTGTGAGAAAAGACACAGTAATTTTTTAAAAAGATTTTATTTATTTCTTTGACAGACAGAGATCACAAGTAGGTGGAGAGGCAGGCAGAGAAAGAGAGGAGAAAGCAGGCTTCCTGCTGAGCAGAGAGCCCAATACGGGGCTCGATCCCAGGACCCTGGGATCATGACCTGAGACAAAGGCAGAGCCTTTAACCCACTAAGCCACACCCAGGTGCCCCAAGACACAGTAATTTTATAAAAAAAAAAAAAAAAAAACAGATTTGTTGAAATATTTCACGCATCATAAAATTCACCCACTTGGGGTGTATAGTCACAACTATTGCTCCAGTCAATTTTGGAGTATTTTATCATCTCAGAAAGAAAGCCCATTGCTCTATCACTTCCTTTATTATTTCCTTTCTTTTGTTTCCTTTAGGTTTAGTTAGCTCTTCTTTTCTCATTTTTGTAATTTGATGATAGGTTATTGATTGCAGATTATTCTTCTTTTCTAATAGAGGCATTTACTTTTATAAATGTCCCTCTAAACACTGCTATAGGTCCGCCCATACATTTTGGTTTGTTGTATCTTCATTTTTATTCAACTCAAAATGATTTCTAATTTCTATTTTGATTTCTTATTTGGCTTGTTGGTTATTTAGGACTGTAGTGTTTAATTTCCACATATTTGTGAATTTATAAATTTTTTTCATCAATTTCTGAATTCTTGTATTGTGAAGGGAAATTTTTTTTGCAATTTTTCTTTTCTTCCAAATTAACTGAGGTTTGTCTTGTGAGGTATGGCCTATACTGGAGAATGTTCCATGTGTACTTGAGAAGAATATATATTCTGCTTGATCCCAGGACCCTGAGATCATGTCCTGAGTAGAAAGCAGATGCTTAACTGACTGAGCCTCCCAGGCACCCCTAATTTATTTTTTTATAAAACAGTAGTATTTCACATCTCAATTTTCTATATGTTAATGAACAGGACTACAGATTGAATTAGCTACTATGACTATTTCCTTCCCTTTTTTTTTAAGATTTTATTTATTTATTTGCCAGAGAAAGAGCAAGAGTGAGAGAGAGAGAGAGAGAGAGTGAGTAGGGGGAGAGGCATGCAGCATGAGAAACAAACTCCCTGTTGAGAAGGGAGCCTGACAGGGCACTTGATCCCAGGACCCTGGGGTCATGACATGAGCCAAAGGCAGACACTTAATCAACTGATCCACCCAGGTGCCCCAGGTCTACATTGTTTATAAAACTGTTCAAGCCTTCAGTTTCCTCTTAGTCATTTTCCTGGTCATCCTATCCATTATCAAATGAGATGTTTGAGTATTGGTCCATTGTTGCTGAATTATCTATTTTCCCTTCATTTTTTTCTAGCTTTTCCTTCAAGTATTTGGTTGATCAATTATTAGGTACATATATATTTTTGTTTATGTTTATTCAATTTCCCCTTTTATCTTCATATATACCCTTTTTAATTTTAGTAATTTTTTGTATTAAATTATCTTCTTATGATGTTAGTAGTTTTACTACAAGTTTTTGTAGTTACTCTTTGATTTATACATCTTGTTTTTATCCATTTACTGTTAATCTACTTATATCTTTTAATCTAAAGTATGTCATCTGTACACAACATACAGTTGGGTCTTGTTTCTTTATCCAATCTGATAATATCTGTCTTAAAAAAAAAAGATTTTATTTATTTATTTATTTGAAAGAGAGAGAGAGAATGAGTGTGTGGGGGGAATGACATAAGGAGATGCAGACCCCCTCACTGAGCAGAGAACCCAGTGCAGGACTCTATCCTAAAATCGCAGGATCATGACCTGAGCTGAAGGCAGAGTCTTAACTGACTGAGCCACCCTGGAGCCATAATCTCTGTCCCTTGATTGATTTTTTTAGTCCATTACATTTATCAATTTAGCCACATTAAATTTATGAGGCTGGTAAAACATAAGACCTACTGTGTGAGGCATTTGGGATAGCCTCTGAAAAGTGAAAAACAGAAGTTGGTGGCCATTGCCCCACCAAATACTTTGAAAAAGATACATAACTTGGTTGACCATTAAAGGGGTTATATACCATATTTTCTTTGGTCTAATTCAGGAGTCAAAAAATTCTTTTTTTGACTCTAATTTAGAAGTCAAAAAGTTCTTTTCTTCTTGACCAGATTGAAGATATTTAAAAGTTGTTGGGATATAGTATTTGTTAATACTACTCAACTCTGTCATCGTAAGTTGTTAGCAGTCATAAATAAATCATAAATAAACATGACTGTATTCCAATAAAATTTTATTAACAAGAACAGATTGCTAAACCATGGTTCACGTTGAGTTGAATCCTGTTCTAACTTATTCACTGTCTAATCTTTAAGGTTTCTCGGATTAAGAAAAACATCTGAAGTTTGTTCAAGATGTACTTTTAGCTTTAATACAAAATAGATTCAATGGTGCAAGAAGTATTTGTGCATATGATGAACCTCTAGCTGTCCTCAATAATATAATTCAGAGTATAAAAATCAAGACAATTTTAGTGAAAACAACCTATCAAGTAACATTTATTATTTTGCATAATAACTTACCAAATCATGGAACACCAAATATACATATGAACTGAACTACTTAAACCGAACTGAGAGTAAGGTCCAACAAACCATTAAATCCATTATGCATTATAATCATAGTAAATACTACATTAAGTGTGTGTGCATAGTCTAAGTTTAAAATGCACAAATAAGTTTCATGAGCAGGTGATACACAATTTCAAACACCTATTCCCTCTGAATTATATATTAGTCTATGCACACACTGGGTTTATGGAAAAGTTCTGAATGGCTAAAGCATTAAAAAAATTGTATTTTGAGTTTTCCTATAGTTTTGCGTACTGTACTGGCATAATACAGATTCACATGAGATTTCTCCTGAATGGCAGGGTAAAAGGAAAATTCTCACAGATGGAAAGAATTGTAAAAATAGACCTGATTGCCCATTTTCTGGATGGGAAAATGGTCCATGGCATGAATTTACACTGATTCAAAGGCAATGGCTGAACATTAACAAAATAATGAGTATAAAAAGGTCTCTCCTACTATAGCCAATTTTAAAACAAAATATATGAGGGGTTCCTGGGTGGCTCAAGTGGGTTAAGCCTCTGCCTTCAGCTCAGATCATGATCTCAGGGTCCTGGGATGGAGCTCTGCATTGGCTCTCTGATCAGCAGGGAGCCTGCTTCCCCTCTCTCTCTCTGCCCACCTCTCTGCCTACTTGAGATCTCTGTCAAATAAATTTTTAAAAATCTGAAAAAAATATGAAACAAATTTAGACAAAATGTAAGGAAAATATTTTTAGACAATAGAAAATATACAGAAGTCTTTGTTTTTTGAGAAAAGGGAAATACATTATGGGAATCATACATTCATTTATTCTTTATGCTTAGAGCACTTTATGAACAACTGCACAGATAGAGCCCAAACAGGGAACAGTGGGAACCCTGAGCAAAAGGAAGAGCTAACAGATTTGATGACAACAGAGGTGGCTAGAATTTTCAGGGCAGGGAAGTAAAGAGAGCAACTTGGAGCTAGAGTTCTGGAAATCTACACAGGGATTACTTTAGGCAATCTACTTTAGGATTACTCTTTAGGCAAATAATAAACTCTAAATGACAATACAAGACTCCACAGGGTTTGGCAAAGAATACACACTGGGGACTATAGGCTAAAGACAGATGCCAGAGATAAAAGTGTTCTTGGGATGATAGTGTTCTAACAACCAGGAAAACCTTAAATTCTCTGGACATTTGGTTGAAGTCCCTCAAAGACTATCCCTTAGGAGTAAATGAACCCCATATATACAGCAAAGGTTGTCTATAGACATGTCCTAACAAACCTGGAAACCAAGCCTCAACAGGATCAAGGTGAACCACCTGTAAATAAACTGCTTATTAAAGCAAACTCAGCACTTTTTTAAAGGAAGATAACACACACACACACACACACACACACACACACACAGAGCTTTAAATAATAAAGCACTCATAATGTCCTATATATAATCAGCTATCGCTTGTACAAGAAGCAGAAAAAAGTTACTGCATAAGTAATACAGGGAAAAAGAGAGAGAGAGAGAGGAGTAGAAGAAGAAGCAGCAGCAGCAGCAGCAGCAGCTGCAGCAGCCATGGAGAGGGGGCAATGGAGAATTGTTGAATTGAAATCAAGTTTCAGTTTTGCAAGATGAATTAGAGAACTGCTATACAGTATAGTGGCTATAGTCAACAATACTGTATTAAACACTAAAATTTTTATTAAGAGTATATGTCTCATGTTAGATTTTTAAAGATTTATTTATTATTAGAAAGAGAGAGTGAAGGAAGGAGCAGAGGAAGAGGGAAAGAATCTCCAGCAGATTCCCTGCTGAATCCAGATCCCCATGCAAGGCTTGACCTCATGACCCTGAGACCATGAGCCAAGCCAAAATCAAGAATGGGATGCTCAGCCAACTGGGTCATCCAGGTGCCCCTCATGTTAGGTATTCTTACCACAAAACAGCAATAAGGACAATAATGGAATACAGAGAACTTTTGGAGGTGATGGTATGTCTATCACTTCCTGTTAATGGTTTCATGGATATACGCATATGTCCAGTCTCATCAAATTATTATAAACATTAAATATGTGTAGTTTTATGTATTTCAATATAGCTCAATAAAATGTTAAGGATAATGAAAGAAAAATTAATAGAGACCCTGAAATGGATATATATTAGATTTAGAAGACATTTAAAATGATATAAGGAAAGAGTATATTTGAAACTCAAGGAATTCTCTGAAGTTCCTCTTAATGCTTGTGTATTCTAAGGTAAATTAAAGGGAATTTCAAAAAGGCATCCAGGTGGCTCAGTTGTTAAGTGTCTACCTTCCACTCAGGTCATGATCCCAGGGTCCTGGGTTCCTGCCCCACATTGGGCTCCCTGCTCAAAGGGAAGTCTGCTTCTCCCTCCCCCATTCCACTTTCTTGTGTTCCCTCTCTTGCTGTCTGTCATGTAAATGAAAGGAATTTCATAACATTCCAATACAGGCAGGACCACTAAGACTCAGATTCTTTTAGTATTAAATTTTAATTCAAATTTCTGGGTAAAGAAACCAATTTAGGTGCTGGCTGAAGGCAAGGGAAACATGTAATGATTAATGGAAGGAAGCAGTGACAAATATAAATATAGCATATATGTATTTTCCCTCCCAATTCCTAATCAGTTTTCAAATTGGGTATTAACCAATTTTCACTCCTTTACACATGACAATTTTTTTAATGTAATGTTAGTTTTGGTTAACACATGTAAGTGAGATTAGAACTAAACAAGAAATGTAATAGACATCATTAACCAGGAATAAATATAGGACTGAAAAGTGTTTCTCCTTTTGGGGAAAATGCTGGGAACCTTCTCATTTTTTTTTAATTGACTATAGTGAAGTATTTTCTAAACTATAAAACTTAACAAGTTTATGAGTAGAGTTTGATGAATTTTTTTTTAACAAATGTAGTGTGTAACCACCAACAAAATCAATACACGAAAATTTGTATCACATGTAAAGTTCCCTTTTCATAATATTCTTCAAAAATTATACAAAATAGAAGCATATTAAATTCTATAAACAGGGTAAAAATGAGTATGAATATGTTGTTTTGTTTTGTTTTAATGCCAGAAAAACATGATCTCTTCCTATAAAAAGTAGAATTTTAATTCTGAAATTGTAATGATGGCGAAAATGCCTTTCCACTCCTTTGTCTACCTGTAAATTTTAACTTTTCATAAAGAATTGATATTATTTAAATATTTTTTTCAATTTCAAGATTTGTGATGGCAAATGATATTCTATTTAGCAACCTTCTTCCAAGTGGAGTTTATACATTAATATTAAATGGAAAAACATTTTCGTAATTTAACTGTTTTTACTCACATTTACAACAAAAATGCAGATAAAGCATTTCTGAAGTTTTTAAAATTTTAAAAAAACCACTCTGGTTGATAATCATATTAATATTCAAGATTAATTCATTCTAATTGCACTAATCATAATATATTGCTTTTATGTACTCCTTTCACTGTTATTTCCCCTCATCATTAAAATAACCTAGTGAAAACAAATATTGTGTCTTTATAGTTTTTCTTTTTTTCTTTTTTTAATATTTTATTTATTTATTTGACAGACAGAGATCACAAGTAGGCAGAGAGGCAGACAGAGAGGAGGAAGCAGGCTTCCTGCTGAGCAAAGAGTCTGATGAAGAGCTCAATCCCAGGACCCTGGGATCATGACCTGAGCTGAAGCCAGAGGCTTTAACCCACTGAGCCACCCAGGTGCCCCTCTTTTTTTCTTGTTTTTTCCTTTTTTTTTAAAGATTTTTTATTTATTTATTTGTCAGAGAGAGAGAGAGAGCACACATAAGCAGGCAGAGTGGCTGGCAGAGGCAGAGAGAGAAGCAGGCTCCCTGTGGGGCAAGGAGTCCAATGTGGGACTCAATCACAGGACCCTGGGATCATGGCCTGAGCCAAAGGCAGTGGCTTAAGCGACTGAGCCACCCAGACATCCCTTTCTTTTTTTTTTTTTAATTTTTTCCTTTTTTTCTTCTTTTTCTTTTAACTAGGTTCCATGCTCAAGCCCAGTTTAGGGCTTGAACTTACAACCCTAAGATCAAGACCTGAGCTGAGATCAAGAGATAGATATTTAAACTACTAAGCCCTCCAGGCACTTCCTTGTGTCTGTATTTCCATACATTCGTTAAGCTAAGGCCCAGAGATTATTTAACTTGAGCAAGACCTATGAAATAGCATGGATATCTTTCAGCATCTAACCTTTTTAATCTAAATATAGTTCTACTCTACAAGGATACCAAATTTTAAATAAGTAATTAGTCATTGATTATCATAGTAACCAAAGAGTGAAATGCAATGCCTTTTTGGATTGATTGCATTTAAACTCCAACACACCTTTGGTATAAAATTAGCATCTTCGATGATTTGGCTTTCAGAATAATTTCAAGTCATACCCAGTATATCATTATTCTTCAAAGATTTACTGAACATTTTTAGAGTGAGAGAAAATGCCAACCATTTCATTTAAAATCTATCATAAATATACATTTTTCCCAAGGCCCTCTATTTCCTGATCCTGGGTTTTTCTTTTTCTTCTTCCAGTCTTTGTCCCTACCTCTTCTGATCTCTTTATTACTCAGCTCCTTCACTTCCATATAACCTAATAAATGAGCCATGAAATCTCACTCACAATTTGCTGGGATACAAAATGTACTCTAAACAAAACTGTGTAGTGATTAAGTATAATATTCACACCAGATGCTAAAAATATAACAATACCTCATGTAAGAGGGAGGAGGCAAGATGGTGGAAGAGTAGGTAACCCCATTTCATCTGGTCCCTTGAATTTAGCTAGATAACCATCAAAACACTCTGAATACCCATGAATTCAACCTGAGATGTAAGAAGATATTATCTGGAACTCTACAATTAGAAAAGTGACCACTTTCCACAAGGTAGGAGGTACAGAGAAGTGAATTTGAGGGAATATATCAGAAGACAAATGAGGGGTAAGCCAGCTTCCAGAAAGTGATATAGTCCTGGAGGGAAAAATTAGAAGCCTTAGAAATCTGCTCCTGTGAGAGACATCCCTGCTGGAAAGTGCTCAGTGGTGAAAAGGAACAGAATTCTAAGTGAGACAATGTGTTCTCAGGATCCCATGAGACACAGAAATAATGGGGATGCCTGAACCAGTAGAGTTCCCAAGCACTGGGGGGTGGGGGGATGGGGACAATAAGCCCAGGAGCAGACTCTGAACTTTTCACCACATACTACAAACTGAGTCTCTCATGTGACCACTAACCTTGTGGAGACTGTGGAAACGACAGGAACACATGGTCCCTCTACCTTCCTCTGGGAGGGGTGGAGTGGGTGTGTGCATGACAGGGCAACAGCTGTCAGGGTGGGGGCCCTGTAAAGGACAATACCTGGTGATCCTCCACCTTCCCCAGTATGGGTAGAGTGGGTGTTCCAGGATCTGGGGAACTCTCTCTATGCTAGGGTTCTACAAATTATAGTCACATGAGACCCTTTGCCTTCCCCCAGGAGGATCAGTATGGGCACACACCCCATGATTTGGCAGAGTTTGGCACACACAAAAGTGAATATTGTTTATCCCTGAAGGTTTACAGAAGAGACAGAAACACAATCTTTCTGTTCTATGGCTGGAGATTGGGGCATGGCCATTTTTATTTTGATCCTCTGAAGAAGCATGGAAACCCTTCAGGGAACAAAAGCCACACAGAGGATGAACTTACACTCAGCTAGGCCTCCCTGAAATGGACATGCAACTCTGCCCAGGCAAAGACACCCGAGAAGCAGCACAGCAGGCCCCTCTTCTAGAAGCCTAACTAGAAGAACCGGTGCATAGTAGGTTTACAGGCCAAATAAGACTATAAAACTCCAGAACCAGGGGGAAATAGTATATAGAATTCAAGGATTTTTGTCTCAGAATTTGTTTATCTTTCAGTTTAAAATTTTGTTTCTTTTTTTTTTCCTTTTTCTCTTTTCAACGACTTTCTAATTTTATCAACTCTGGTTTTTTTAAAGTATTTTTTAACTTTCTTTTTTTATATTTACATTTTATAGACATTTTCTTCATTTTTGACTTCCTTTCTCTGTGTTCAATTTCATTTTTGTAGAAATAAAAATTTTGTTTTTTTTACAATTTTACAATTTTGGGATATAGGGTCTTCTAACACACAGATCAAATACACACAGGACCGTGTTTTGTCCACCCTGTGATGTGGACACATATACACAAATACATATATATACACACATATACACATATATATGTATACACATATATATTTGTATGTGTGTGTGTGTGTATATATATATATATTCTCTGGAAAAATGACTAGAAGAAGAAATTCACAACAAATGAAGGAACCAGATGTAACATTCTCTGCCACAGATTTAATTGACATGGATATAAGTAAACTGTCAGAGATGGAATTCCAGACAACAATTATAGAGTTACTAGCTGGGCATGAAGAAAGCAGAGAGACAGAAACTGCAAGAACATGCAATGATCAAGTCAGCCCAGCAAGAAGTATTAATGGGGATTCTATAAGTGAAGAGAGATCCCAAGAGTAGCATAAATCATAAAGAAATGAGGTAATCTATAGAAACAGGGACTTTACAGGTATGGCACTAATTTCATTTTTCAATAGTTATTCTGAATCTAATGTGCTAAATGCTCTGATCAAAAGACACAGGGTATCAGATTGGATAAAAAGTGAAGATGTTTCCAACCACAGTTTAGAAGATACTCATTTTAGACCTAAAGTCACCTCCAGACTGAAACTGAAGGTGGAGGACAATTTACCATGCTAATGGATATCAAATAAAACTGGATTAGCAATCTCCACACCATACAAATTAGATTTTAAGCCAAGACTGTAGTAAGAGATGAAAAAAGACACTATATCATATTTAAAGGGTTTACTCAACAAGAAGACCTAACAATATACATTTTATGCTCCTAATATGGGAGTAGCCAATTATATCAACCAATTAACAAATTAGTAACCAAAGTAAAGAAATGCATTGATAATACATTAATAGTAGGAAATTTTAAAACCCAACTCACAGCAATGGACAGATCATCTAAGCAGAAGATCAGCAAGGAAACAAGGGTTTTGTTTTTTTGGTTTTTTTTTTGTTTGTTTTTGTTTTTTTAAGATTTTATTTATTTATTTGACAGAGAGAGATCACAGGTAGGCAGAGAGGCAGCCAGAGAGAGAGGAAGGGAAGCAGGCTCCCTGCTGAGCAGAGAGCCAGATGCAGGGCTCAATCCCAAGACCCTGGGATCATGACCTGAGACGAAAGCAGAGGCTTTAACCCACTGAGCCACCCAAGTGCCCCGAAACAAGGGTTTTGAATGACACACTGGACCAGATGGACTTGGCAGATATGTACATAGCATTCCATCCTAAAGCAAGAGAATACTCATTCTTCTCAAGTGCACATGGAACATTCTTCAGAATAAATCGCATCCTAGGTCACAAATCAGGTCTCAACAGCTAAAAAAGATTGGGATTATTCCCTGTGTATTTTCAGACCACAGTGCTTTGAAACTTAACTCAATCACAAAAAGAAATTTTAAAGGAACTCAAACACATGGAGAGTAAAAAGCATCCTACTGAAAAATGAATGGGTTAATCAGGAAAATAAAGAGGAATTTAAAAATTCCTGGAAACCAATGAAAATGAAAACACAACTGTTTAAAACTTTTGGGATACAGGGGCGCCTGGGTGGTTCAGTGGATTAAGCCGCTGCCTTCGGCTCAGGGCATGATCTCAGGGTCCTGGGATCGAGCCCCACATTGGGCTCTCTGCTCTGCAGGGAGCCTGCTTCCTCCTCTCTCTCTGCCTGCCTCTCTGCCTACTTGTGATCTCTCTCTCTGTCAAATAAATAAAATCTTTAAAAAAAATTTTGGGATACAGCAAAGGTGGTCTAAATAGGGAATTATATATGTTAACCTTACACCTAAAGACACTGGAGAAAGAACAACAAATAAAGCCTAAACCTATCAGGATAGGAGAAATAGTAAAGCTTAGAGCAGAAGTCAAAGAAATACAAACCAGAACAGTAGAACAGATCAATGAAACTAGAAGCTGGTTCTTTGAATGAATTAATAAGATCAATAAACCCCTAACCAGACTTATCAAAAAGAATGGACCCAAATTAAAAAATGATGACAGAAAGAGGAGAGATCATAACTAACACCAAAGAAATAAAAGTAATTTTAAGAACATTTTATGAGCAAGTATATGCCAACAAAGCAGGCAATCTGAAAGAAATGGATGCATTCCTAGAAAGTTATAAACTACCAAAACTTAAATAAGAAAAAAAAAATCTGAACAGACTCATAATCACAAGGAAAATGAAGCAGTAATCAAAAATCACCCAACAAACAAGAACCTAGGGCCAGATGACTTCCCAGAGAGAATTCTGCCAACATTAAGAAGAGATGCCTATCCTACTGAAGCTAGTTCAAGCAACATGGGGGGTTAGTGCGATAGGAGAAAAATAAATGAAACAAGATGGGATTAGGAGGGAGACAAACCATAAATGACTCTTAATCTCACAAAACAAACTGGGGGTTGCTGGGGGGAGGTGGGGTTGGGAGAGGGGGAGGGGGTTATGGACATTGGGGAGGGTATGTGCTATGGTGAGTGCTGTGAAGTGTGTAAACCTGGCGATTCACAGACCTGTACCCCTGGGGATAAAAATACATTATATGTTTATAAAAAAAAAATTGGAAGGGGAGGCGAACCATGAGAGACTATGGACTCTGAAAAACAACCTGAGGGTTTTGAAGGGTCAGGGGTGGGAGGTTGGGGGAACAGGTGGTGGGTAATAGGGAGGGCACGTTTTGCATGGAGCACTGGGTGTTGTGCAAAAACAATGAATACTGTTATGCTGAAAAAAAAAAAAAAAAAAAAAAAAACCAGAAATGGAAGGAAAACTTCCAAAGCATTTCTATGAGGCCAGCCTTCTCTTGATCCCAAAACTAAAAAAAAGACCCCACCTTAAAGGAGAATTACAGACCCTTATGAACATGGATGTCAAATATTCACCAAAATAATAGCCAGTAGGATCCAATAGTACATTAAAAGGATTGATTACCAGGACCAAATGGGATGTATTCCTGGACTCCGATGGGGGTTCAACATTCATAAATCAATCAATATGAAAGATCACATTAATAAAAGAAAAGACAAGAAACATATGTTCCTCTCAATTGATGCAGAAAAAGCCTTTGATAAAATACAACATCCTTTTTTTTTAAGATTTTATTTATTTATTTGACAGAGAGAGATCACAAGTAGATAGAGAGGCAGGCAGAGAGAGAGAGAGAGAGGGAAGCAGGCTCCCTGCTGAGCGGAGAGTCGGATGCGGGACTCGATCCCAGGACCCCGAGATCATGACCTGAGCCGAAGGCAGCGGCTTAACCCACTGAGCCATCCAGGCGCCCCACAACATCCTTTTTTGATTAAAACTCACCACAATGTAGAGATAGAAGGAACATATCTCATTATCATGAAAGCCACTTATGAAAAATCCCCAACAAATATCATTCTCAACAGAGAGAAACTAAGAACTTTTCTCCTAAGGTCAGGGACAGGGCATGAATGCCCACATTTACCACTGTTGTTCAACGTAGAACTGGAAGTCCTAATCTTAGGAATCAGACGAGAAAAAGAAATAAAAGGCATTAAAATATGCACAGGGAAGAAATCAAACTCTCACTTTGTGCAGATGACATGATACTTTATATGGAAAAACCAAAAGACTCCACCCCAAAATTGCTAGAATTCATACAGCAATTCAGCAACATGGCAGGATATAAAATCAATGCACAGAAACCAGTTGTATTTCTCTACACTCAAATGAGACAGAAGAAATAGAAACTAAAGAATAGATCCCATTTACAACAAATTGCAACAAAAATCATAAGATACCCAGGAATAAACCTAATGAAAGAGTAAAGAATCTTTACTCTAAAAACTACAGAACACTTATGAAAGAAATTGAGGAAGACACAAAAAGAGTAAAAAATTATTACAGGTTCACACCTGTATTAGAAGATTAATTAATTAATTAATTCTAATTAATATTAGAAGAATAAATATTGTTAAAATGTCTATGCTACCCAGAGCAATTAACACATTCAATGAAACCCCTGTTAAAATACCATTGACATTTTTCACAGAGCTGGAACAAATAATCCTAAAATTTTTATGGGAACCAGAAAAGACCCCCCAGTAGTCAAAGGAATACTGAAAAAGAAAACCAAACCTGGGGACATCACATTGCCTGGCTTCAAGCTTTATTATAAAGTTGTAGTTATCAAGACAGTATATTATTGGCACAAAACAGACATTTAGATCAATGGAACATAATAGAGAATCCAGAAATGGACTCTCAACTATATGATCAACTAATTCTCAACAAAGCCAGAAAGAATATCCAATGGGAAAATAAACAAATAAAGAACAACAAAAATAAGAACAAGAACAAGAACAGCAACAGTCTTTTCAATAAAGAGAAGAGTTCTGGGAAAATTGGACAACCACATGGCAAAGAATGAAACTGGACCATTTTCTACAACATACAACATATAAAAAGATAAACTCAAAATGGGTAAAAGACCTCAATGTGAGACAGGAATGCATCAAAATCCGAGAAGAGAACATAGGCAATAATCTCTTCAACCTCGGCAGCAATAACTTCTTTCTAGACATGTCTTCAAAGGCCAGAAAACAAAACCAAAAATGAACTATTGGGACTTCATCAAGATAAAAATCTGCACCACAAAAGAAACCATTAACAAAACTGAAAGGCAACCTACAGAATGGGAGAAGATATTTGCAAATGACACATCAGATAAAAGGCTAATATCTGAGATCCAAAAAGAACTTATTAAAGTCATTACCCCCCCAAAAAAAGCAAATAATCCAGTCAAGAAATGGATAGAAGACATGAATAGACATTTATCCAAAGAAGAAATCCAAATGGCCAAGAGACACATGAAAAAATCCTCAACATTCCTTAAGATCTGGGAAATACAAATCAAAACCACAAGGGGATACCACCTCACATAATCAGAATGGCAAAAACTAACAAGACAGGAAAACAAATGTTGGTGAGGATTTGGAGAAAGGTAAACACTTTTACACTGTTGGTAAGGATGTAAGCTGGTATAACCACTCTGGAAAACAGTATGGTGGTTCCTCAAGAAGGTAAAAATAGAGATACCCTACAACTCAGTAAGTGCATGACTGGATATATACTCCAAAGATACAGATGTAGTGAAAAAAAGGGGCACCTGCTCCCCAATGTTCATAATGGAAATGTCCACAATAGCTAAACTGTGGAAAGAGCTGAGATGTCCTTCAATGGATGAATAGATAAAGAAGATGTGGTATATATATATATATATACATATATATATATATATACATATATATACATATATATATATATATATACACAATGGAATATTATTCAACAATAAGAAAAGAGGAATATCTACCATTTACATTGACATGGATGGAACTGGAGGGTATTATGTTAAGTGAAATAAATTAACCAAAGAAAATTATCATATGGTTTCACTCATATGTGGAATATAAGAAACAGTCTAGAGAACATTAAGGGAAAGGAGGGAAAAGTGCAAAGAAATCAGAGAGGGAGATAAACCATGAGGGACTCTTAATTCTGGGAAATAAACTGAGGGTTGCTGAAGGGAAGGTGGGTGGAAGGATGGGATAATTAGGTGATGGGCATTAAGGAGGGCATATGATGTGATGAGCACTGGGTGTTATGCACAACTGATGAATTACTGATGATGTACTATATGTTGACTAAATGAATTTAAATTAATAAAGAAAATAAAATAATAAAATTAATTAAATAATAAAATTAAATATAAATTAAATTTAAAAGTTTTTTAAAATCCCACATATAATTATATCTGAAAGAAACTAATCACTGCTTCTATTATTTTGGAAATTCATGATGGAATTACTTACTTGCCTAATGAACACCTTTATTTGTCTTCACCTCATATTTTTTGAGTAGCAGCAATAGGTATCATTTAAAATGACTATTTATCCAAATAAGAATATTATATTTACTATCTCACAGTTTATTTTGGTCAGGAGTTTGAGTACAGCTTAGCTATGTACTTTGCTTAGGTTTTGTAAAACTATAATGTAGGTATTAGCTGCGAATGTGGTCTCATTGAGGTTTGACTGAGGAATAGCATGCTTTCAAGCTCACGAATGTTCACAGCATTAAGGATTTTGCCAGCTCTTGGCTAAAGACTGCTGTAAATTTTTAACTGACAGCTCTGATTGTTTTCTTAAAACCAGCAAAGGAGAGTCTCACCTAAAAAGGTAGACAATGCAATTTACATAGTGTAATTGCATACATCCCATCACCTTTATCGTATTCTGTCATAAGTAAGTCAGAGTACCCACTGCTTAGAAGGACATGAACACTAGAAGCTTCGATGATGAAATTCACCTTACAGTCTGTCTGTTACAGTTGAACTCCATGTTCTGGTATTATAGTTGAATGCTTTCAAGAAAACACATGTATTCCAATAGAAATTTGTCCCAAGGTTTTGATCAATGCTATTTCTTAGAGTTAAATGCCCCCAAACATTATAAAGATATAAATAAATAAATAACAATAAATGTGATGTGTTTAAAATAATAAAGAAAACACATTTAAGCAGAACTATGAGAAAATAAATTTTTAAAGGATAATTGTAAAATGGAAATGAAAGTCACTCTTCTCCTACCCCAATCTAACTGGCTTCATAAATATCAGCAGAATGGATACAGAAAAAAGCATGAAATGAGTGTATTAATCTTCTATTACTAGCATACCAAAGTACCACAAAATCAGCAGTTTAAAACAAAACTCCTTTATTGTCTCCAATGTGTACGTCAGGACTCTGTGAACAGCACAGCTCAGCTGGTTCTCTGATCTAGGCTTCACAAGATAGAAATCAAGGTGTCAGCAGGACTGTGTTTCTTTTGGAGGGTTTGAAAAAAAATCTCCTTTCAAGCTCATGTAGGTTATTGGTATAATTCAGTTTCTCATGGTTTTAAGACTGAGGTTTCCATTTTTGGGCTATTGGTTCAAGGCAATTCTCACTTTTTAGAGGACACCCACATCCCTTGGCTCCTTTCCAGGTTTCTCCCTCTCCAAAGCCAGCAGTAACCACTAAGGGGTCAAATCTTTCTCATTCTGCAACTTTCTCTGATCTCTCCATCTGCCTCCTTAGTCCTCTGCTTTGAGTCATATAAAACTTTTGGATTTTAAGATTTTGTGTTATTAGATTGGGCCACACCAAAATAATTTCAGAATTTTTTTAAATTTATTTTCAGCTAACAGTATTCATTGTTTTTGCACCACACCCAGTGCTCCATGCAATACATGCCCTCCCTATTACCCACCACCTGGCTCCCCAACCACCCACCCTCCACCCCTTCAAAACCCTCAGGTTGCTTTTCAAAGTCCATAGTCTCTCATGGTTCATCTCCCCTTCCAATTTCCCTCAACTCCCTTCACCTCTCCATCTCCCCATGTCCTCCAAGTTCTTATTTATGCTCCACAAATAAGTGACACCATATGATACTTGACTCTCTCCACTTGAATTATTTCACTCAGCATAATCTCTTCCAGTCCCATCCATGTTGCTACAAAGTTGGGTATTCATCCTTTCTGATGGAGGAATAATACTCCATCGTATATATGGACCACATCTTCTTTATCCATTTGTCCGTTGAAGGGCATCTTGGTTCATTCCACAGTTTGGCGACCATGGCCATTGCTGCTATAAACATTGGGGTACAGATGGCTCTTCTTTTCACTACATCTGTATCGTTGGGGTAAATACCCAGCAGTGCAAATGCAGGGTCATAGGGAAGCTCTATTTTTACTTTCTTGAGGAATCTCCACACTGTTCTCCAAAGTGGCTGCACCAACTAGCATTCCCACCAAGAGTGTAAGAGGGTTCTCCTATCTCCACATCCTCTCCAACACACGTTGTTTCCTGTCTTGCTAATGTTGGCCATTCTAACTGGTGTAAGGTGGTATCTCAATGTGGTTTTGATTTGAATCTCCTTGATGGCTAGTGATGATGAGCATTTTTTCATGTGTCTGATAGCCATTTGTATGTCTTCATTGGAGAAGTGTCTGTTCATATCTTCTGCCCATTTTTGGATATGATTATCTGTTTTGTGTGTGTTGAGTTTGAGGAGTTCTTTATAGATCCTGGATATCAGCCTTTTGTCTGTACTGTCATTTGCAAATATCTTCTCCCATTCCGTGGGTTGCCTTTTTGTTTTGTTGACTGTTTCCTTTGCTGTGCAGAAACTTTTGAT
Source organism: Meles meles (assembly GCF_922984935.1). NCBI lineage: Eukaryota > Metazoa > Chordata > Mammalia > Carnivora > Mustelidae > Meles > Meles meles. The sequence goes on along the minus strand of NC_060073.1, from coordinate 83,731,372 downwards.
CTTGATGAAGTCCCAAAAGTTCATTTTCGCTTTTGTTTAATTGGCCTTTGGAGACATACCTTGAAAGAAGTTGCTGTGGCTGATATCGAAGAGGTTACTGCTTATGTTCTCCTCTAGGATTCTGATGGATTCCTGTCTCATGTTGAGGTCTTTTATCCATTTCGAGTTTATATTTGTGTATGGTGTAAGAGAATGGTCGAGTTTCATTCTTCTACATATAGCTGTCCATTTTCCCAGCACCATTTATTGAAGAGACTGTCTTTTTTCCACTGTATATTTTTTCCCTGTTTTGTCAAAGATTATTTGACCATAGAGTTGAGGGTCCATATCTGGGCTCTCTACTCTGTTCTGCTGGTCTATGTGTCTGTTTTTAGGCCAGTACCATGCTGTCTTGGTGATCACAACTTTGTAGTAAAGCTTGAAATCAGGTAACGTGATGCCGCCAGTTTTGTTTTTGTTTTTCAACATTTCCTTAGCAATTCGGGGTCTCTTCTGATTCCATACAAATTTTAGGATTATTTGTTCCAGCTCTTTGAAAAATACCGGTGGAATTGTGATCAGAATGGCATTAAAAGTATAGATTGCACTAGGCAGTATAGACATTTTAACAATGTTTATTCTTCCGATCCAAGAGCATGGAATCGTCTTCCATCTTTTTGTGTCTTCTTCAATTTCTTTCATGAGTGTTCTGTAGTTCCTTGAGTACAGATCCTTTACCTCTTTGATTAGGTTTATTCCCAGGTATCTTATGGTTTTGGTGCTATAGTGAATGGAATCAATTCTCTAATTTGCCTTTCTGTATTTTCATTGTTAGTGTATAAGAAAGCCACTGATTTCTGTACATTGACTTTGTATCCTGCCACGTTACTGAATTTCTGTATGAGTTCTAGTAATTTGGAGGTGGAGTCTTTGGGGTTTTCCATATAAAGAATCATGTCATCTGCGAAGAGAGAGAGTTTGACTTCTTCATTGATAATTTGGATACCTTGTATTTCTCTTTGTTGTCTGATTGCCGTTGCTAGGACTTCTAATACTATGTTGAACGAGAGTGGTGAGAGTTGACATCCTTGTCGTTTTCCTGATCTCAACGGGAAGACTGCACGCTTTTTCCCTTTGAGGGTGATATTTGCTGTGTGTCTTTCATAGATAGATTTTATGAAGTTCAGGAATGTTCCCTCTATCCCTATACTTTGAAGCATTTTAATCAGGAATAGATGTTGGATTTTTTCAAATACTTTTTCTGCATCAATTGAGAGGACCATGTGGTTCTTCTCTCTTCACTTATTGATTTGTTCTATCACATTGATTGATTTGCGAATGTTGAACCATCACTGTAATTCAGGAATGAAAGCCACCTGGTCATGGTAGATAATTTTTTTAATGTGCTGCTGGATCCTGTTTGCTAGGATCTTGTTGAGAATCTTAGCATCCATATTCATTAGTGATATTGTTCTGAAAAATCCTTTTTTGTAGGGTCTTTGCCTGGTTTGGGGATCAGGTTAATGTTGGCTTCATAAAAAGAGTCTGGAAGTTTTCCTTCTGCTTCAATTTTTTGGAATAGCTTCATGAGAATTAGGTGTAATTTCTTCTTTGAAAGTTTGGTAGAATTTCCCAGGGAATCTGTCAGGTCCTGGGCACTTGTTTTTTGGGAGGTTTTGATCACTGCTTCAATCTCTTTACTAGATATTGGTCTATTCAGGTTGTCAATTTCTTCCTGGTTCAATTTTGGGAATTTATAGTTTCCCAGGAATGCATCCATTTCATCTAGGTTGCTTAGCCTATTGGCATATAACTGTTGGTAATAATTTCTGATGATTGTTTCTATTTCCTTGGTGTTAGTTGGGATCTCTACATTAGCATTCATAATTTTATTAATTTGGGCTTTCTCTTTTTTCTTTTGAATTAGTGTGGCCAATGGTTTATCGATCTTATTGATTCTTTCAAAAAACCAGCTTCTAGATCCATTGATATGTTCTACTGTATCTCTGGTTTCTATCTCATTGATCTCTGCTCTTATCTTGATTATTTCCCTTCTTGTGTGTGGAGTTCGTTTGATTTGTTGTTGATTCTCCAGTTCTTTAAGGTGTAGAGACAGCTGGTGTATTCTGGCTTTTTCAATATTTTTGAGGGAGGCTTGGATGTCTATGTATTTCCCCCTTAGAACTGCCTTTGCTGTATCCCCTAGGTTTTGGAATGAAGTGTCTTCATTCTCATTGGTTTCCATAAATTGTTTAAATTCTTCTTTGATCCCCTGGTTGATCCAAGCATTCTTAAACAAGGTTTTCTTTAGCTTCCAGATGTTTGAGTTCCTTCTGAACTTTTCCTTGTGATTGAGCTCCAGTTTCAAAGCATTATGATCTGAGAATATGCAGGGAATAGTCAGTCTTTTGGTATCAGTTGATCCTACTTTGTGACCGAGTATGGGGTCTATTCTGGAGAAGGTTCCATGTTCACTTGAGAAGAATGAGTATTCTGTTGTTTTAGGGTGGACTGTTCTGTTTATATCTATGAGGTCCATTTGGTCCAATGTTTCATTCAATGCTCTTATTTCTTTATTGATTTTTCTGCCTCAATGATCTATTACTGAGAGATTTGTGTTAAGATCTCCTATTATTAATGTATTCATATCAATATGACTCTTTATTTTGGTTAATAGTTTTCTTTGTAATTGGCTGCTCCCATATTGGGGGTGTAGATATTTACAATTGTTAGATCATCTTGACGGATAGTCACTTTAAGAATGATGTAGTGTCTTTCTGTATCTCTGACTACAGTCTTTAGTTTAAAATCTAATTTATCTGACATACGAATCGCTACCCCGGCCTTCTTTTGAGGCCCATTGTCATCAAAGATGCTTCTCCATCCCCTCACTTTCAGTCTGGGTGTATCTTTAGGTTCAAAATGGATCTCTTGTAGACAACATATGAATGGGTCCTGTCATTTTATCCAATCTGCAACCCTGTGTCTTTTTATGGGTGCATTTAGGCCATTCACATTGAGGGTGACTATTAATAGATATGTTTTTATTGACATGGTGTTGCCTTTGAAGCCTTTCTGTCTGTATAGTCTCTATATTTCTGTTCAGTTATATTCTTAGGATTTTTTCTCTTTTATAGAACCCCCCCTTAATATGTCCTGCAGTGTCAGCTTGGTGGTTGTATAGTCTTTTAAACCTTGCCCGTCTTGGAAACTCTTTGTCTCTCCATCCATTTGGAATGTCGGTCTTTTTTTTTAATATTTTTTATTTAGTTGACAGAGAGATATCACAACTAGGCAGAGAGGCAGGCAGAGAGAGAGGAGGAAGCAGGGTCCCCGTGGAGCAGAGAGCCCAATGCGGGGCTCGATCCCAGGACCCTGGGATCATGACCCGAGCCAAAGGCAGAGGCCCAACCCACCGAGCCACCCAGGCGCCCCAGTCTAGCTGGATAAAGTATTCTTGGCTGAATGTTCTTCTTTTTTAGTACCCTGTATATATTTTGCCAGCCCTTCCTGGCTTGCCAGGTCTCTGTGAAGAGGTCTGATGTTATTCTAATGGGCTTTCCTCTGTATGTAAGGAGCTTCTTTGTCCTAACTGCTTTTAAGAGGGTCTGCCTACAATTATATTTCTTCATTCTAACTATCAGGTATTGCAAGGACTTTCGAGAATCTAAAATCTTGGGGGGAAACCTTTCTGCCTTTAGTACATGAATGCTGTTTCCATTCATGAGACTGGGAAAATTTTCATAAACAACTTGTTCCACTCTATGTTCTAGACTTCATTCTTTCTCCTCCCCTTCAGGGATTCCAATAATTCTGATGTTGGAACGTTTCATGGCATCATTTATTTCCCTGATTCTGTTTTCGTGGCTTCTGAGCTGTTTGTTCCAGGTTTCATCCTGATCCTTTCTCTCTATCTGTTTATCCTCCAGATCACTAATTCTATCTTCTGTCTTAGTTACCCTAGCTTTTAGAGAATTTAGATTAGATTGGAACTCATTGAGAGCATTTTGAACATCATCACTGGTGGCTTTCAGTTCTGCCCTAACATTGTGAACATCATCCCTGGTGGCTTTCAGTTCTGCCCTAATCAATTCTGTTTGGTCATCCATGGATTTCTCCAACCTAGCTATTGCCTGGATAATTGTTAGCCTGAATTCCTTTTCCAACATATTGTCTATGTTGATAGCCATTAACTCTGTTGCAGAAGGTCCATCCTCTGTATTTTTCTTCTGTTGGGCATTTTTCCTCCTTGTCATTTTGGTGAGAGATGACTGAATGGATGCAGCTGGATGTATCAACTGTGGTACAGTCAAGGTGCACCCTGGAACGCTTCTGAGCAATCAGGATTTCCCACCCAAATGAAATTAAAAAGAAAAGAAAAAGAAAAAAAAAATAGAGAGCGAGAGACAGGAAAAAAAAAGAGAAGTTAACAGAATGCTCAGCCCAAATGGGCCCCAAGGTGAGATATATGAAGTATACAAAAACAGACAAGCAAAAAGACTGATAAAAGTGTATGACAAGAGAAAAAAAATATATACATAAGCAAAAAAAGGAAGAACCTCATCAAAAAGAACCCCAAGTATAAGATTTATATACTATCAGGACAAACACAAATAAATAGAAACACTGGCGGAAGGAAAAGATATAACCACTCTCCAGTGGTTATAAATTCTCTGTGTGGTGGAGGAAGATTATTTTGATTCTTCCTGGATGTATCTTGACGTCTTTGTTAAAGGACTCAACTTTCCTATGATAAAGGGGGATTAAAAATTGGTTTACCTATAGGGGTAGCATTGATTAGGGAAAGGGGATTACCTTGAAGTTTAATTCTATATGTATATTAGAAAATAAAAATTAAAAAAGAATAAACTAGACTAAACTAAACTAAAATTTAAAAAAAATTAAAAAAGTAGAAAAACAAATGAAAAACACAGGTGTATGTATCAAAAAGTTCAGGTTAAAAGGTTATTAAGGAATTTGATGTACTAGACATCTCACTGTGATAGTAAATAGGTTAAAAAATTATCTATATGTATAATAAAAATGAACCAGAATAGTGGTAACAAGTTAAAAATAAGGGTTGTATCTATGAAGTAGTGGTGGTTGTTCTCTTGTTGTCTTTTTTTTTTTTTTCTTCCTTCCTGGTTTTCTGGGGAAGAGGCCTACCATGTGGGTTTTCAGTCAATGATGTTCCCTGAGTTAAGTCCTCCCGCCCCCCCCAAAGGGGGTGGGCTCTGAGGAAACTGTTTTTTTTTTTCAGGTTTTTGTTCTCTGGGTTTTTATGTTTGTTCATCTGTTTTCTCTCGCCTTGACAGATTTTTATGGTTTTTGGAGGTTTAGAGGAGAGCAAACTCTCAGAGAGTTCCTCCCTCTCAGAGAGAAGCCTCAAAATGCTCTGCAGAGCTGCTGGCAGAGTAGGTTCTGGGTCACGGTCCCTGGGCATGCAGGATCTCCTCCTTGTACCCAAAACCATGGCAGTGGTGGCTGCCTGGGCAGCTCCAGACCACCAGAGAGATTCCAAGCAGCGATTGCACACTGAGATTTTCCTGCTGGCCCAGGGTGGGTGTGCCTGGTTTTTCTGGGTCCCAGAGCTCCCGACTTGTGCCTGTGAGCACCTCTCCCAGGGGAGGGTGTGGGGCACATGCGTCTCAGACTCTGATCCCTCGGCAGGGGGTCTAAGAGTGCCAGGCTAATGTCTGCCTGCACCTCTCTCAGGGAGGGTGTGGGGCACACACGTCTCAGTAACGCAGTCTGGCGAGGCTCCCAGCCCCTCAAAGGAGCTGGACCCCATGCGTTCTCTGGCGTGTTGGTGGCTCAGGCATGCTGGCGACTCAGGGACCAAGACCTGGTTTCTCCACTGCACTCTCTCTGGCTCAACACCAGGGGAAGCTGTTCTGGATCCGGAGGCTTAAGCCCTTGTCCCTAAATGCCCCGATTCCCACAATTTCCCCCCATGACCCTTTGCTCTTTTTGAGTGTTTTTTTTTTTTTTCATTTTATTTATTTTTTCAGTGTAACAGTATTCATTGTTTTTGCACAACACCCAGTGCTCCATGCAATACGTGCCCTCCCTATTACCCACCACCTGTTCCCCCAACCTCCCACCCCTGACCCTTCAAAACCCTCAGGTTGTTTTTCAGAGTCCATAGTCTCTTATGGTTCGCCTCCCCTTCCAAATTTTTTTTTTAATAAACATATAATGTATTTGTATCCCCAGGGGTACAGGTCTGTGAATCGCCAGGTTTACACACTTCACAGCACTCACGATAACACATACCCTCCCCAATGTCCATAGCCCCCTCCCCCTCTCCCAATCCCACCTCCCCCCAGCAACCCCCAGTTTGTTTTGTGAGATTAAGAGTCATTTATGGTTTGTCTCCCTCCCAATCCCATCTTGTTTCATTTACTCTTCTCCTATCCCCCTACCCCCCATGTTGCTTCTCCATGTCCTCATATCTTTTTGAGTGTTTTCAACCAGACTCCAAGTTAATGGTGGTCCCCAGACACAGGGCGCTCTCGTATTGGGGTATTACTTTCCAATCGGTTGCCTCTGGTGTTTCCCTCCCCCTTTCGTTTATCTTTCAATACCAGTCCAACATTCCCACTCCACTTTACCTGCCCACTGGCGTCTTATGCTCCTGTAGAGATCCAGACTGTATAATTCTGATCTCGGGCTGATTTCATGGGTGATCAGAGTTCTTTGGTAGGTAATTAGCTCACTTTAGGGTACAGGTTGAAACGGTGCCTCCTCCTACTTCCCTGCCATCTTGACTCCCTAAATAAAATCTTCTAATTAAAACAAAGGGAAAAAAGTGAACATAAATATTCCCTCAGTTGAGTTTTGAGGTGACTGCAGTGCTGGGCAGTATCTACATCATGGCTTTGTGAAAGTCCTTGAGCTAGATGAAGCTAGCTAAGCCACACCTGAATCCCAGGTCCACAGAAACTGTGATGTAATAAAGGTTTATTAGTTTAAGCCACTAAATTTAAGGGTAGTGCATGACATAGCAGTTGGTAATTAGAATACCATTCCTTTGAGTTGCCAAAATGACTTTAATTGCTCTATTTTTTCCCCTTTTCCACAACCTCATGGTTTACTCATTTGTTCCTGACATAAGACTAAGGATGGTCTACACTAGCCAGACTAAGTATCAATCTTACAATCAGAGCATCACAAGAAACATTTGGAGACATATAGCAGTAATAACTTTGGAAAACACCAACCACAGAAGGCCATAGAGAAAGAAGGGAAGGGTTGAAAATCTGTCATTTAACAAGATAATGGTTTATTTCTAGTAAGAATCTGTAGACTCTACTGTGTACAATTATCAGTTTCATTGGAAAATGAATTTAAGGACTTTAATGGAAGGGACTATGTGTTAGCTTTCTAGGGTTGCTGTAATAAAATACCAGAGACATGGCTTCGACAACAGAAATTTACTTTGCCTAGTTTAGGAAGCAAAGTAACACCAAGATAAATATAAAGATAAAGATAAAGGTGATAGCAGGTTTGGTTTGTTCTGAGGCCTGCCTCCCTTGTCTTGCTGATGGCTGCCTTCCCACTGTGTCCTCACATGTTTGTCCCTCATATCTGCATTCATATATCTGTTGTTTTGTCTATGAATTCTATTTTCACCTTCTTATAAATACACCAGACATATTGGTTTAGGACTCATCCTAATTACCTCCTTTTACTTTGATTATTTCTTTAAGTGTCCTATCTCCAAATAGATATAACTTGAGATACCAAGCTTTAGGGCTTCAACATAGGAATGTGGAGGGGGACACAGGGCCCAGTTCAGCTTATCACAGAGTAGCAGTCTTCTTTTTGCTTTTAATCATTAGGTCACACTTGGTCATTCAGTTCATTATGTTGCCTGTATGTGTTCTTTGAATGGGGGGAATTTGTATCCTAGTTTAGACTTAACAGATTCAATTTGTTTTACTTATCAATTATCTTTATAGTGGGGTGATTTAGCGAAATGTCAGTTAATCAATTCATTGTCATAGAACCAAGTTTGTTCAAAGTAAATACAGACCCAAACATTGCAGGTAGAACAAATATATTACTCTCTCTTTCTAAACAATCACTACTGGAATTTTTGACAAAATTGAGAATCTGAAACAGGTTTAAAAATATTTTAATGTGTTCATGTTTTCTTATGTCTATATATATCACACAGCTGCTCAAAATAAATACATATTTTTATTTCCTGTTTTTATTTGGTACGATGTATAATAAGAACAAAACAAAAAAAATTGCATTGCTTTACATTTGATAAATTATATGTGCCTCATTCTGTTTATTTTGATTTAGGCTTTGAAATAGTTTTACAGGTTGAAGAGACTTGATTTCAGAACCTAGCTTGACTGTCTTACTAGTTGTTTAATCTTTAGTAAGGAACTTCCTTTCTTCAAACATCAGTTTGTTCATCTTTAAAAGAGGAGAAAAATCACATCAAACTTGTAGGAGTTATATGTGAGAAATGAATGGGTGTAAAAAATCTAAACACAGAAATCACTGAAAATTTTTATTTTATTTTATTTATTTGACAGAGAGAAATCACAACTAGGCAGAGAGGCAGGCAGAGAGAGAGGAGGAAGCAGGCTCCCTGTGGAGCAGAGAGCCCGGCCCGATGTGGGGCTCGATCCCAGGACCCTGGGATCATGACCTGAGCCAAAGGCAGAGGCTTAAACCCACTGAGTCACCCAGGCGCCCCGATGACTGAAAATTTTTAAAAAATTGTTATATTGATAAGGTTTTTTAGAAAAATTGTTTTGTAAAATACTTTGAAATTACTATGGAAACATAACAATGCTATGTGACAAATGAGTGAAAGAATAAATGGCCTATTACGTCTACTTTCCTAAGGGAATTCTTGAAGCATTTTCTGTTCTCCAGGAAATATTGTCTTGATATGCTAAGTAGAGGAGCTATGGGTTTAAGAGTCATTAATCTCAATTAGCTTTATTTTCCACCAGAAAGTTGTTCAAATGACCTTATCTATGCAAATTAGGTCTAATTACTCCCAATAAAGGAACTAAGTTCAATTATCTGATATCTTGGAGTTCAGCCAGTGTTTTTTGTCACAAATATTTCAAACCTTCAGGAACTCATTTAGTATCTCTTTTAACAAAATGCCCCTCATGGTACCCAGAATCTATAGAACTGATAATATAACTTAATTTGTAATTTACTGCATTTTGCCTTATCAACATATCTTAATCATGGCTTCACTTTAAGCTAACTTGGTATAATCAGAGGTCCTGTAAAAAGTAGCAGCATTAATTTCACTTCAAAACTGAAACATAATAGAAGAAAAATCATGAATGTGAATGTCTCATAAAAGAAAATAAAGCTTTAGAATCTCTAAAACAAATTATAATTTTTCTAGCATTTTTGCTGATCTTTAGCATTAGTTCACCTACATCTGAGCTAGGGACAAACACTGAAGTCTTTAAGTTTTCATGTGTATTGGCAGTGTGTACCTTTTGATGTTAGATGTATACTTTTGTATATGCATGATTTTGTGTGTGTGTGTTTAGGGGGTATAAAATAAAAATTAAGCTCGTAGGTGCCAAAATAAATATTCATTGTTTGACATCCAGATCTATTAGGTACCGGTAGTATGACTTAACAAGTTAGACTGTTTTCTCATATTCATACTTGGAACAATATGCCCACTGTTCAATCAGGATTAAATGTGGTAGTTCTTGAAAGTGTTTAGCATAGTGTTTTATAAATGAAGTACTTAAATAAGGTAAACCATTATTATTGCTATTTCTTGATATCCATCTCAGGGTCAGTGAGTATATAACTTTGTTCTGTGAAGCACATCCTGAAGTGATATATTGTTGCCAATTTACATAAAGTTCACCAAATACAAACCCACAAAATATTTCAACACTCAGGCCCATGTGATATCCTTAAGAACATGGATGAAACAAAATCAACAAAAATAAATACCTCCCAATTCCCATAAGCAAAAATTTTGGTATTGCTTTTATGAAATATTGACTATTGCTATGCTGCCAAGCCAATAAATAATTTTGCATGAAAGGATTTTGGCCTCCTAAACATTTTTCTTCTAAATCCAATGACTGTCAAAGATTGTAGAGGAGATGCCAAAATGTATTATATTCAGCTTATATTTCACTGCACTAAAAATAATGCTAATTATTTTTAATAATTAACTAATTTAACTAATGACATTAGTTACAATGAAACAGACTTCTGGAAAAGTTGTACTTTCTTGGATGAAACTGAGATTACAAAAACTATTAAAAACTTTTAATCCCTCCCATTTATTTAGATTATCAGATTATACTTCCAAAGGGACATTAGAAACTTTTTTTTATTCTTACAGAAAAATAAGGCAAATCATGAATTTACTGTCATTTCATAGTTTATTGTAATTAAAAGAACACCCACAGAAAAGTTACTTATGCCCTAATCCCCACAATCTTTGAATAAATTAGACTGGAGAAGGAATATTTTCAGATGTAATTATGGTTGTACTTAAAATATTAGAAGTCCTAGCAATGGCAATCAGACAACAAAGAGAAATACAAGGTATCCAAATTGTCAATGAAGAAGTCAAACTCTCTCTCTTCGCAGATGACATGATTCTTTATATGGAAAACCCCAAAGACTCCACCTCCAAATTACTAGAACTCATACAGAAATTCAGTAACGTGGCAGGATACAAAGTCAATGTACAGAAATCAGTGGCTTTCTTATACACTAACAATGAAAATACAGAAAGGCAAATTAGAGAATTGATTCCATTCACTATAGCACCAAAACCATAAGATACCTGGGAATAAACCTAATCAAAGAGGTAAAGGATCTGTACTCAAGGAACTACAGAACACTCATGAAAGAAATTGAAGAAGACACAAAAAGATGGAAGACGATTCCATGCTCTTGGATCGGAAGAATAAACATTGTTAAAATGTCTATACTGCCTAGTGCAATCTATACTTTTAATGCCATTCTGATCACAATTCCACCGGTATTTTTCAAAGAGCTGGAACAAATAATCCTAAAATTTGTATGGAATCAGAAGAGACCCCGAATTGCTAAGGAAATGTTGAAAAACAAAAACAAAACTGGCGGCATCACGTTACCTGATTTCAAGCTTTACTACAAAGTTGTGATCACCAAGACAGCATGGTACTGGCCTAAAAACAGACACATAGACCAGCAGAACAGAGTAGAGAGCCCAGATATGGACCCTCAACTCTATGGTCAAATAATCTTTGACAAAACAGGGAAAAAATATACAGTGGAAAAAAGACAGTCTCTTCAATAAATGGTGCTGGGAAAATGGACAGCTGTATGTAGAAGAATGAAACTCGACCATTCTCTTACACCATACACAAATATAAACTCGAAATGGATAAAAGACCTCAACATGAGACAGGAATCCATCAGAATCCTAGAGGAGAATATAAGCAGTAACCTCTTCGATATCAGCCACAGCAACTTCTTTCAAGGTATGTCTCCAAAGGCCAAGGAAACAAAAGCGAAAATGAACTTTTGGGACTTCATCAAGATCAAAAGTTTCTGCACAGCAAAGGAAACAGTCAACAAAACAAAAAGGCAACCCACGGAATGGGAGAAGATATTTGCAAATGACAGTACAGACAAAAGGCTGATATCCAGGATCTATAAAGAACTCCTCAAACTCAACACACACAAAACAGATAATCATATCCAAAAATGGGCAGAAGATATGAACAGACACTTCTCCAATGAAGACATACAAATGGCTATCAGACACATGAAAAAATGCTCATCATCACTAGCCATCAAGGAGATTCAAATCAAAACCACATTGAGATACCACCTTACACCAGTTAGAATGGCCAACATTAGCAAGACAGGAAACAACGTGTGTTGGAGAGGATGTGGAGATAGGAGAACCCTCTTACACTCTTGGTGGGAATGCTAGTTGGTGCAGCCACTTTGGAGAACAGTGTGGAGATTCCTCAAGAAAGTAAAAATAGAGCTTCCCATCAAAATACCATCCATTTTTTTCAAAGAAATGGAACAAATAATCCTAAAATTTATATGGAACCAGAAAAGACCTTGGATAGCCAAAGGAATATTGAAAAAGAAAGCCAAAATTGGTGGCATCACAATTCCGGACTTCAAGCTCTATTACAAAGCTGTCATCATCAAGACAGCATGGTATTGGCACAAAAACATACACATAGATCAATGGAACAGAATAGAGAGCCCAGAAATAGACCCTCAACTCTACGGTCAACTAATCTTCGACAAAGCAGGAAAGAATGTCCATTGGAAAAAAGACAGCCTCTTCAATAAATGGTGCTGGGAAAATTGGACAGCCACATGCAGAAAAATGAAATTGGACCACTTCCTTACACCACACACAAAAATAGATTCCAAATGGATGAAGGACCTCAATGTGAGAAAGGAATCCATCAAAATCATTGAGGAGAATGCAGGCAGCAACCTCTTCGACCTCAGCCGCAGCAGCATCTTCCTAGGAACATTGCCAAAGACAAGGGAAGCAAGGGCAAAAATGAACTATTGGGATTTCATCAAGATCAAAATCTTTTGCACAGCAAAGGAAACAGTTCACAAAACCAAAAGACAGCTGACAGAATGGGAGAAGATATTTGCAAACGGCATATCAGATAAAGGGCTAGTGCCCAAAATCTATAAAGAACTTAGCAAACTCAACACCCAAAGAACAAACAATCCAATCAAGAAATGGGCAGAGGACATGAACAGACATTTCTGCAAAGAAGACATCCAGATGGCCAACAGACACAAGAAAAAGTGCTCCACATCACTCGGCATCAGGGAAATACAAATCAAAACCACAATGAGATATCACCTCACACCAGTCAGAATGGCTAAAATTAACAAGTCAGGAAATGACAGATGCTGGCGAGGATGCAGAGAAAGGGGAACCCTCCTCCACTGTTGGTGGGAATGCAAGCTGGTGCAACCACTCTGGAAAACAGCATGGAGGTTCCTCAAAATGTTGAAAATAGAACTACCCTATGACCCAGCAATTGCACTACTGGGTATTTACCCTAAGGATACAAACGTAGTGATACGAAGGGGCACGTGCACCCGAATGTTTATAGCAGCAATGTCTACAATAGCCAAACTATGGAAAGAACCTAGATGTCCATCAACAGATGAATGGATAAAGAAGAAGTGGCATATATACACAATGGAATACTATGCAGCCATCAAAAGAAATGAAATCTTGCCATTTGCAACGACGTGGATGGAACTAGAGGGTATCATGCTTAGTGAAATAAGTCAATTGGAGAAAGACAACTGTCATATGATCTCCCTGATATGAGGACGTGGAGATTCAACATGGAGGGTTAGGGGGATAGGAGAAGAATAAATGAAACAAGATGGGATTGGGAGGGAGACAAACTATAAGTGACTCCTAATCTCAAAAACCAAACTGGGGGTTGCTGGGGGGAGGTGGGGTTGGGAGAGGGGAGGGTGGTTATGAACATTGGGGAGGGTATGTGCTATGGTGAGTGCTGTGAAGTGTGTATACCTGGCGATTCACAGACCTGTACCCCTGGGGATAAAAATACATTATATGTTTATTAGAAAAAAAAAAATTGGAAGGGGAGGCGAACCATGAGAGACTATGGACTCTGAAAAACAACCTGAGGGTTTTGAAGGGTCAGGGATAGGAGGTTGGGGAACAGGTGGTGGGTAATAGGGAGGGCACGTATTGCATGGAGCACTGGGTGTTGTGCAAAAACAATGAATACTCTTACGCTGAAAAATAAATAAAAGGGAAAAAAAAAAAGAAACTAGACACCTGGGTGGCTCAGCTGGTCAAGTGACAGCCTTCTGCTCAGGTCATGATTCCAGGGTCCTGGGATTCAGTCTGCACTCCCAGTACTCTGCAGGGAGCCTGCTTCTCAGTCTCCCTCTGCTTGGCACTTCCCCTGCTTGTGCACTCTCTCTCTGTCAAATAAATAAATATATATTTTTTTAATTTTTAAAAATAATTTTAAGAAGCTGATTTATCAACCAATACTAGAAGAATTTTGACTACATATGTAAAGGTAAAATGGAGAACTCAAGAAACATATATTAAATACTCAATGAAGTTCCCTTATAAGGTTGCCAGACTTCAGCACAGAAATGACGGTTTAATGCATGCAACAAAACAATCTCATTACTAAGCATACCTTTTATTTTTTAAATATGTACAATTTTAACCTCAAGCTTGTGCATGCCTAGTAATGTGAAATTACATAGATGAACCCTTAACTATAACATATCTAACATATATAAAACAAATATATATAATACACTTAACATAAGGCCAGTAGAGAATAGTAAGTCAATTAAATAAATGAATGTTTTCAAGTTTTCTTATAATAGTATCTCTAGACAATTTTATAAATATAAAGCTCACTTCTGTGACCTTTGTACTTATAATTAATTTTATAGATTTTATTCTAAAATTTAAAAATATTATTTTATTTTTGAGCTTTCTAAAGCTGTTTAATTAAAGAATGACCATTCTGACTGGTGTGAGCTGACATCTCATTGTGGTTTTGGTTTATTATTATTTTGAATTATTATTTCCTTGATGATGAGTGATGTTTAGCACCTTTTTATGTGCCTCTTTGCCATCTGTATGTCTATTCAGGTTCCCCCTTTTTCAATTGAATTTTTAAATTTTAATTGAATTGTTTGAATTTTTGCTGTCGAGATGTGTAAATTCTTTATATATTTTTGGATAACAACCCCTTAACAGATACATCTTTTGTAAATATCTTCTACCATTCTCTAGGTTGCCTTTTTTTCTGTGGGTAATTTTTGTTGGGCAAATGCTTTTTATTTTGGTGTAGATAATCACCCCATGCCAGTTAGATTAGCTAATACCAAAAGACAAGACAAGCATTGGTAAGGATGTAGAGTAAACGAGCCTTTGTGGACTGTTGGAGGGAATATAAATCAATGTGATCATTGTTGAAATGTATGGAGGTTTCTCAAAAAATTAAAAATAGAAATACAACATTGTCCAGTAATTCCACTGTTGGTATTCACTCAAAGAAAATGACAACACTAATTTGAGAAAAGATATATGCATTCCTATGTTTATTGCAGCATTATTTACAATAGCTATGATATGGAAGCAAAACAAGTGTGCATAAATAAATGAATGAATAAAAAAGGTATTGTATATATAAACAATGAGTTATTACTCAGCGATAAAAAAGAATGAGTATTTGCGATTTACAATGGATTGACCTAGAGGGTATAATGCTAAGTGAAATAAGTCAGAAAGAGAAAGATGAATACTATTTGATTTCACTTATATGTGGGATCTCAAAAAATAGAACAAATTAAAAAGCAAACAAGAGAACAATAAAAACAGATTAATAAATATGGAGAATAAACTAGTGGTTGCCAGAGGGGAGGTGCGTGGAGAATTGATGAAATAAATAAAGAAGATTAAGAGCTACAAATTTTCAGTTATAAAATAAATTAGTCATGAAGATGAAAATTTCAGCATAGAGAACACAGTCAGTAATATTATAATAACATTATGAAGTGACTACATTCATCATGGTTAGCACAGAGTAATGTATATAATTCTCAAACCAATATGTTATATACCTGAAACTAATATAATAGAGTATGTTAATTATACTTCAATTAAAAAATATCTAGATATTATAAGGTAAACTATCAAAAAGTCAGCATTTACTTATCAGTAAAAATTAATAATTCTGTTAAACGCTCCCAAGAAAAAAATGTATAGTTGGATGCTGAGCTAGTTTATAAAAAACAAAAAACAAAAAACCTTTGTCTTTTGTTAATCAGATATCAATAATTTAAATGCTGGTCTAGTTTTATTGACTCACTCATTAAGTAAATATTAAATCAAACTTTTAAATTACCAATAACAAAATTAACTGTCATCTAATATTTTACCCAAATGTAAATTATAAATTTTGAGGACAGTTGTATTTGTAATAAGCTAAATATTTTGTTTCACAAAATTTTATTCTACTGGAATAATACTATTTCACTTATATTACCTTTTGAAAAGAGTTAAAATTACTAGAAAAACATAAAATAAAAAGTCTAATAAAGGAGAAACTTAGTCTCCATAATAATTAGATATAGTGTTACTGTTAACAGTACATCTTTTAACAGTACATATTTAATATTTATTTTTAAAAACGTTGTTACAATAGAGCAAAATATCAATATACCAAAGAGTGTAATGTGGATTATCTAAAGAAGCAATTAACTGGTATTCTAGAAAAAAGGCATAAAATAAAGAAACAAATTATTTTTGTTTCCCTTTTATTGCTCTGGTGTCCCAGGAAACACCACTCAATCCCACGGATGGGCTTATCAGTGTCCCAAGGTTAGAAATCAACTCCATGTTAAGCAGTCCATCTTTAGGGACAGTATCTCACTAATTTGATAACAAAGCATCAGATTAGTGCTATCTTATGCCCCATTCTGACTAAAATATGAGCTTTTGCATTGCTTTATCCTACACATTGTTTTCCCTAGCTTGAGATACTGACACCTTGACTTACTGCATCCACCCACCCATTGAAGTTTCAGTCCCTGCTGCTGCCTTCTGCACTAATGACTCATTGAAAAACCCACTAAAAGACTTATGAATTAGTCCAGTCTTCTGCAGATCAGACTTCATTTTTCTCCCCCATATTACATAAAAATATTGTCAAGGTGGGTTGTTTTGTATGCTCTCACCTTTTTATCATTTCCTTTTATATATCTATTTTGCTGTATTCTTTTTTATGTATCTATTTTTATTTTTATAATATAGATATTATATATTATAGATATATAATATAGATATTATATATCTATATTTATTATATATTTTTGTATTTATTTTTATTTTTTATATATCTATTTATTTTTATATTCTATTTATCCCTCCAACCTCAAAAAATCCAGGTGGATTGAAATACTCTTCATGATTTCAACATCTAAGAAGATAATAGCCAGAATCTTGGTTTCTCTGTATATTTTACTTTATCACATCTGAATATTTTTTTTTCCTTCACCTCAGTGCTACCCCTCATTCTTCCCTTGGTCATTTCCTAGACATTTTTAACCAAATACAAGTACACTACCTCAAAAACACCATTTGACATATTTTCCTCTCTCAGTAGCATCTCCTAACTTACCAACTATTTTCTATTACTCTCATGTCAAAATTTCTTCAACTTCTTGCTGATTTTCAGTCTTTATCAACCATTCTCCTATGGCCTGTCTTTACTCCTTAAACATCTTGTTTTTCATAGTCTATTGCAATAGTCATTTCATTGCAAGTGGTTTTTCCTCATTTTCCCTATTCATGCTAATAATTCTATTTAAACTAAGATTTTTATTCTAAGTTGAAGAATACAGCAACAAGACCTATACCAATTCAGATGAATGTATCTGTAGAAATACACAACTATGCTGACCACCTTGGTTTCAGGTTTAAAGCCACATATTTCTACAGAGCTCTCTGAACTAAAAATACTGTGTTGCTCCAGTAGATTAACTTTCTCACTCTGGTAAAACAATATCACTTTAACATCCCCTTATTATCTTGCTTTCAGTCAATGACACGTATTAAAAAACAAACAAATAAACAAACTAACAATCTAGTTATTCATACAAAATCTTCATTTGGGTATACTATATCCCTATTTAGATTTTCTTCTCCTCTTTCTGCTTGAATTTAAACCTTTAATTTTTTCACTATATCGCATTTACCCAAAAATATCACTCTTGCACTGTCACCTTTTGCATTATTGTTTTTATACTGTTGTATACATGTTAAGTTTAGTATAAATACAAAACCATTCTTAATTTTACTAAAACTTATAAAACATATTTTACTGTAGATACCTCTAACAATTGACCAATTATATGTTCCACTTAATAAGCAGTCTCCATAAAGAGACTGTTTGTTTTATTGTTTCTAATTCTTCATGACTCATTGTGTCTTCTCTAATCAAATTCCCATTCTCTTGTGACATCTTTCTATTCAAGTCCATGAATAACTACTATCTGTACTATAAAGCACCATTCTTACCAAGTTTAGCAATGATTTGACTTTATAAATACCTTCTTTTTAAGTTTACCAAATACATTTTAAATTCAATCATTTATATGCTTTAATTATACTTGGATTCTCAGCAGCTTTAACAAAATCATTACTTCTACCTTATTGAAGCACTGTAATGTCTCAGCTAAATGACCTCATTAAACTCATAAAACCTTAGTTTCTCATTTATAAATGAGGATAATTATCATGTAGGATTGTTACATGATCCAGTGAAGTAATATATATAAGACATCTACCAGTGGCTGGCTTTTAGGATGGACTCAATCAAGAGAAGCAGATGTAATAATAATTAACTTATCAAGCATTTTAACCTTATCTCTAGGTCTCATCTATGCTTTATGAGGTGCACGTTAGTGGGAAGGATTCCTATTTTATATACCCTTTAAGCCAATAACTGAGCACATAGTAAAAATTTTGGAAGATAGCAGTACATATTTACTAAAATAATTATTTAATTCAATTGTTGACTCAAGTTCTGTTTTTTGTTTTGTTTTTAACCACAAAATAAACAAATCAGTTTGCACCCTTCTCTCTCAGTATGACAGGTGGAAAATTGCCCATGATCTCACTTTATACATAATGTAGCCATTTTTGTTGTCAATTGGTTAGAAAGCTCTTTCAGCACCCATCTGGTAGATGATATCGAAGACTTAATTTCTTCAGATGTTGGAGCAGCAACTTATCACTGAGGAGAAAGTAATGAAGTCTCTGAATACATTTATACTTTCTCTCTGTACTCAGTGTTAATTCACAAATCATAATTTATCTGTATATGTTGTAATTCATCATATTTAGAGGTTTAATTATAGACAAATATTTAAATTGGTTGTTTATGTAGACATGCACTTTTCTAAGAGTGAAAATACAAAATCCATAGAGATCAAATTTTATACATTCCGTATTGATGTCCTCCAGCATAAATTCCTCAATGTACTCCAAAATATATATTTGTAATGGTTTATATCAACCATATATAGCACCAATTCTAATCTCCAATTGTCAGATTTATGGATACTTGAAGTTTTCTGTGAACTTTCATTTCATCTTTTGTTATTTCTTATTAACAGTAGACTCCCTCAACTCAACCCATTACAAAATTTATATGTTTATTTCCTTCATTCCTTTCAATCGAGTGATGTGATATTCACATAAGTGCTGAAATAGCAAATTCGTTTTATAGTAGCAATGTCATTGTATAATTGTTTCTTATGAGGCTATAATTTTGAAAAAAACATAATAGAAAGCAAATTTATACCTTTAAAAACCAACATACATATTATTTTTTACAGTGTCTAATCTGGATCTTATTTCATATCTGGTCTAGCTACTCACTCCCTTTTAAAAACTTCACTTTTACTCACTTGCCTTCAAATCTAACCTATTCTCAAATTTTCCTTTTATTTGATTGGTAATACCTTTTCAAACCACTTTGCCTAATTTTCCTCCATTATCTGAACTGCAAGTAAGAGAAAGTCTTAGAGTTAGGTTATGTTCTCTTTTACTATTACTTTCACCCTCTAGTAAGCTGCTTACTGACTCCCACTATTTTAAATACTATTCATATAATGGTTACTCAAATTTTAATCTTCAAATCTGTTCTTCTACCTGAATTTCAGACCATTATATTCAACTGATTATTTCACATGTCCACTTGTATTTCTTATAGGAATATTCAACTGAGCATGTTCAAAGGTATACTGTTGATTCCCTGTTTCTTCAGTTGCACCTCCTAGACAAGAGGCCTCCATTTCATAAAATTGTAACAACATTCATCCAATTGTTCAGGCAAAAACAAAAACATTTGATTTCAACTATTTTTTTTAGCAACCAGCTCTTGTCATATCAATAGATAATACTACTACTTACTCAGTCAATTCATTGCCATTTCTTTGAGGATCCTAAATTAATCACCCTGTTTTCATTATGTCTACCATAAGTTAGCCATAATAATTCCTGAAAGGAAGACTCACCTTCTTCTCCCTCTACTCTTTTTTCTGTTCTGACCAGAATGTTGTTCTTATTTCCTAAACATGTAAATGCATCCTCAAATGCATTTGCTAAACATTAGGCCTATTTGCTATACATTATGCATAAAATACATACTAGATCAAATTTACCCAGTGCCAAGCTCAATAAAATAAGAATTTGGGCTACAGTGATACTCAAAGTGTTGCTTCCTTGATAGTGATAACTTGCCTAATTTCACCTTTAACTTACATTGTAATGCAAGTTTCCTTTCTTAATGTTGATTAGTGAGAGTTCACACATTTGACGACTCTAGTCTGTCACACTTTGACACTTTTTTTTAATATTGACATGATTCATGATGACACCTCAATAACTTTCCTGACCAAATATCACCTCACAGAGAGCCTTTCCCCAAAAAAACTTATATAAAAGAGTCTACTATCTATCCCTTTCAACTTTATTTTTCTTGACAACATTTATCATGCAAACATCATGTCTTCTATACCCACACAACTTACTATTTACATTACTGACTTTACTTTTCTAATTTCTGTATTAACCTGACCTCACTATTCCAGGAGACTTACTTGGGAAGAAGAAAGGAAAAACAAAACAAAATAACTTTATAGTTTAGTTCACCATCTTCCCAAAAATCCAATTAAAATGAAATTCAGGTGGACCAGGAAATACAAGAAGAAATAAAAAATATACATGGAAACAAAGGTAAATAAAAATGCAACAGTACAAAACCACTGGAATGCAGCAAAAGCAGTTCTAAGAGAGACTTCTATAGCAATATAGGCCTACCTCAAAGAGCAGGAAAAATCTCAAATGAACAACCAAACTAGTACCTAAGAGTTAGAAAGAACAATAACAACAAAAACCCTAAAAGCCATAGAAGGAAGGAATAATAAAGAATATATAAGAAAAACAAAGGATGGGGCGCCTGGGTGGCTCAGTGGGTTAAAGCCTCTGCCTTCGGCTCAGGTCATGATCCCAGGCTCCTGGGATTGAGCCCTGCATCGGGCTCTCTACTCCGCCGGGAGCCTGCTTCCTCCTCTCTCTCTGCCTGCCTCTCTGCCTAGTTGTGATTTCTCTCTGTCAAATTAATAAAATATTTAAAAAAAAAGAAAAACAAAGGATATAGAAACTTAAAAAAATATCAAACAGATCAAGGACACCAGGAGTTGCTTATTTGAAAAAATCAGTAAAACTGATAAACCTCTAGCCAGATCTACAAAAACAAAACAAAACAAAACAAAAACAAACAAACAAACAAACATGAGAGAGAGAGAAAGACTCATAAATAAAATCACAAGTGAAGAGATAAGAAATAAAAAGCAATGCCATAGAAAAGCAAATATCATAAGAGATTATTATGAAAAACTATTTGCCAACAAATTGAATAATCAGGAGGAAATGGATAAATTGCCAGGAACATATAAACTACCAATACTGAAAGAGGGAGAAATAAAAAATTTGAACAAATAGATAACCAGCAAACAAAATTGAATCAGTAATCCAAAACTCCCAACAAACAAAAGTCTAGGGTCGGATGGCTTTACAGCAAATTCTACAAAACATGTGAAGAAGAGTTAATACCTATTATTCTCAAACTATTGCAAAAAATAGAAAAGGAAAGAAAAGGTCCAAATCAATTCTATGAGGCCAGCATTACTCTGAAATCCAAACCAGATAAAGCCGCCCCCTCAAAAGATAATTATAATCCAATATCCCTGATGAATTTAAATGTAAAAATTCTCAAGAAAATACTAGCACCTTGGTTGCTCAGTTGGTTAAGGTTGGTTAAGCATCTGTCATTCAGCTCAGGTCATGATCCGAGGGTCAGCAGGGGAGTCTGCTTCTCCCTCTGTCCCTCACCCCTGCTTGTATTCTCACTCTCTCTCTCTCACTATCTCTCAAATTAATAAATAAAATCTTTTAAAAAATTTAAAAAAAGAAAACTAGCACACTGACTATAACAATACATTAAAAAAATTATCCACTATGATCAAGTGGGATTTATTCCTCACTATAAGGATGGTTCAATATTAACAAATCAATCAATAGGATATAGCACATCATTAAGAGAAGAGATAAGAACCATATGATCATTTCAATAAATGTAGAAAAAGCATTTGGTAAAGTACAACATCAATTCAGGAATAAAAACCCTCAACAAAGTGGTTTTAGCAGAAACACACTTACTATGATGAAGACCAAATATGAAAAATCTACAGCCAACATTACCCTTAATGGGAAAAAAAATGAGAGTTTTTCCCCTAAGGTCAGGAACAAAATGAGGACGTCCATTCTCACCACTTTTATTCAACATAGTACTGAAAGTCCTACTCACAGCAAGCAGACAACAAAAATATATAGAAGACCTCCAAACTGGTAAGGAATAAATAAATCTTTCACTATTTGCAGATGACATGATACTCTATACAAAACAAACAACAAAAAACTCTAAATACTCCACCAAAATGCTAGAATTGTTAAGTAATTTCAGTGAAGGATACACAATATACAGAAATCTATTTATTTCTATATAATAATAATGAAGCAGCAGCAAGAGAAGTTAAGAAAAAAATCCCATTTATAACTGCATCCAAAATAATAAGACATCTAGGAGTAAACCTAACCAAAGAGGTGAAACACCTGAAAACTGAAAACTGCAAAATACGAAAGAAATTGAAGATGACACAAAGAAATGGAGAGACATTCCAAGAACATGGATTGGAAAATCAAATGTTGTTAAAATATCTATACCATCCAAAGCAAATTACAGATTCAATGCAATCCTTATCAAAATATGAGCAGCATTTTTCACAGAACTCGAACAAGGAATACTGAAATTTGTATGGAATCCAAAAGACTCAGAGTAGCCAAAGCAACCTTGAACAAGAAGAACAAAGCTGGAGGCATCACAATTCCAGACTTCAAATTATTTTACAAAGCTGTAGTAATCAAAACACTATGGTACTGGTACAAAAATAGATGCATAGATCAATAGAAAAGAACCGACACCCAGAAATAAACCCACAGATACATGGTCAATTAATATCTGACAAAGCAAGAAAGAATATCCATTGTGGGGCTGGGGGGAGCAGTCTTCAACAAATGGTGTTGGGAGTACTGGACAGCAACATGCAAAAGAATGAAACTGGACCATTTCCTTATATTATACACGAGTAAATTCAAAATGGATTAAAGACCTAAACGTGAGATCTGAAACCATATAAATACTAAAAGAGAACACAGGCAGTAACTTCTTTGGTATCAGCTGTAGCAATTCTTCATAGATAGTCTCCGGAGGCAAGGGGAACAAAAAAATGATAAACTATTGGGAGTACATCAAAATAAAAAGCTTCTGGGGGCACCTGGGTGGTTCAGTGGGTTAAAGCCTCTGCCTTTGGCTCAGGTCATGATCCCAGGGTTCTGGGATCAAGCCCTGCATCACGCTCTCTACTCAGTGGGGAGCCTGCTTCCTCCAATCTCTCTCTCTGCCTGCTTCTCTGCCTACTTGTGATCTCTGTCTGTCAAATAAATAAGGAAAAATCTTTTAAAAAATAAATAAAAATAAAATAAATAAAAATAAAAAGCTTCTGCACAATGAAGGAAACAACCAACAAAACTGAAAGGCCTATGGAAATGGAGAAGATATTTGTAAATGACTTATCTGATAAAGGTTTAATATCCAAAATATATAAAGAATTTATACAATTCAACACAAAAATAATCTAATTAAAAATGGGCAGAATATATGAACAGGCATTAATCCAAAGAACAGACACAAGAAAAGATGCTCAATATCACTCATCAGGGAAAGGCAAATGAAAACTACAATGAGATATCATCTCACACATGTCACAATGGCTAAAATCAACAACAGAGAAACAACAGGTGTTGGTGAGGATGTGGAGAAAAAGGAACCCTCTTGAGCTGTTGTGGGAATGCCAATGGTTCAGCCACTGTGGAAAACAATATGGATGTTCCTAAAATGTTAAAGTAGATCTACTTTATGATCTAGTAATCACATTACTGGATATTTGCCCAAAGAATACAAGAACAGTAATTGAAGAGGATACATGCACACTTATATTTATCTCAGCAATTTTTACAATAGCTAAGATATGGATGCAGTCCAAGTGACCATCAGTTGATGAATGGATAAAGAGAGGGTGTATATATATGCAATGTAACATTACTCAGCCATAAAAAAAAATTAAATCTCTGGGGCACCTGGGTGGCTCAGTGGATTAAGCATCTGCCTTCAGCTCAGGTCTTGGTCTCAGGGTCCTGGGATCAAAGCCCACATCAGGCTCTCTGCTCAGCAAGGAGGCTGCTTTCCCCTCTCCCTCTGCCTGCCTCTCTGCCTACTTGTGATCTCTCTCTCTCCATCAAATAAATAAATAAAATATTTTTAAAAAATGAAATCTCAATATTTGCAACAGCATGGATGAAGCTAGAGTATAACGCTTAGTGAAATAAGTCAGAGAAAGATAATATCATATGATTTCACTCATATGAGGAACTTTAGAAACAAAACAAATGGGAAAAATGAGAGAGAAAGAACAGAGAGAGGGAGAGAAATCTAGAAACATATTAATTATAGAGAACAAACTGATGGTTATGAGAGGGGAGTTGAGGGGGATGAATAAAATAGGTGATGGGGATTAAGGAGTACACTTGTCATGATGAACATAGGTTGATGCGTGGAAGTGTTGAATTAGTATATTGTACACCTAAAACTAATATAAAACTAATGTTAACTAATAAATTAAGATAAAAACTTTAATAAATAAACAAACAAGTAAATAAGTGGATGGAAATTCAAATACTCAATTTTAAATAGGCAGTGCCAAATGACCATTTCCTTCTGAATCTCACTTAAAATTCTTGCTAAAACTCTCTCATTTCTCTGTCCACCAATTCTAAAATGTTATATAATAAACTATAATTAGGTCTTAGTAAGTTTTTATAATGAAAGACTAACTTTAAGGGGGCCCTCAAACAATAGCAGCAACAACAAACAAACAAACAAATTATTAGACTGCTGGGTGGCTAGGTCAGTTGAAGTCTTCTATCCATTTAGAGTTTATCTTTGTGTATGGTATAAGAGAATGGTTGAGTTTTATTCCTCTACACATAGCTAAACAATTTTCCCAGCACCATTTATTGAAGAGACTGTCTTCTTTCTACTGTGTATTTTTTTCCTGCTTAGTCAAAGATTATTTGACCATGGAATTGAGGGTCCATATGTGGTCTCTCTACTCTGTTCCACTGGTCTATGTATCTGTTTTTGTGCCAATACCATGCTGTCTTGGTGATCACAGCTTTATAGTAAAACTTGAAATAAGGCAACGTGATGCCCCCAAGTTTCTTTTTCTTTTTCAACATTTTCTTAGCAATTTGGAGTCTCTTCTGATTCCATACAAATTTTAGGATTGTTTGTTCCAGCTCTTTGAAAAATGCTGGTGGAATTTTGATTGGGATGGCACTGAAAGTATAGATTGCTCTAGGCAGTATAGACATTTTAACAATGTTTATTCTTGTGCTCCATGAGCATGGAATGGTCTTCCATCTTTTTGTGTCTTCTTCATTTCTTTCATGAGTGCTCTGTAATTCCTTAAGTACAGATCCTTTACATATTTGGTTAGGTTTATTCCCAGGTATCTTATGGTTCTTGGTGCTATAATAAATGGAATTGATTCTCTAATTTCCCTTTCTGTATTTTCATTGTTAGTGTATAGAAAGCAACTGATTTCTGTACATTGATTTTGTATCCTGCCACATTACTGAATTGCTGTATGAGTCCTAGTAGTTTGGGGATGGAGACTTTTGAGTTTTCCATAGAAAGTATTATGTCATCTACGAAGAGAGAGAATTTGACTTCTTCTTTCCCAATTTGAATACCTTTTATTTCTTTGTGTTGTCTGATTGCTGTTGCTAGGACTTCTAGTACTATGCTGAACAACAGTTGTGAGTGGGCATCCATGTTGTGTTCCTGATAACAAAGGGAAGGCTGTCATCTTTTCCCCATTGAGGATGATATCTACTGTGGATTTTTCATGGATTTAATGAAGTTGGGGAGGGATGTTCCCTCTATCTCTATACTTTGAAGCTTTTTAATCAAAAATGGGTACTGTATCTTGTCAAATGCTTTTTTTTCTGCATCAATTGGGAAGAACAGGTGGTGTTTCTCTCTTTTCCTATTGATTTGTTCTATCATATTGATTGATTTGCAAATGTGGAACCACCCTTATAAACCAGGGATGAATCCCACCTGGTCATTGTGGATAATCTTTTTAATGTACTGCTGGAACCTATTAGCTAGGATCTTGTTGAGAATCTTAGCATCCATATTCATCAGGGATATTGATCTGAAATTTTCATTTTTGATGGGGTCTTTGCGTGGTTTGGGGACCAGGGTAATGTTGGTTTTATAGAAAGAGTCTGGAAGTTTTCCTTCTGTTTCTGTTTTTTGAAATAGCTCCAGAAGAATAGGTATTATTTCTTCTTTGAATCTTTGGGTGAATTCTCCAGGGAATCTGTCAGGTCCTGGACTCTTGTTTTTTGGAAGGTTTTTGATCAGTGTTTCAATCTTGTTACTAGATATTGATCTATTCAGGTTGCCAATTTCTTTCTGATTCACTTTTGGAAGTTTATAGATTTCCAGGAATGCATCCATTTCATCTAGGTTGCTTAAATTATTGTTACGTAATTTTGATAATAATTTCTGATGACTTGGCCCCTTTCACTCATAATTTTATTAATTTGGGCCCTCTCTCTTTTCTTTTGGATTAGTTTGGCCAATGGTTTATAGACCCTATTGATTCTTTCAAAAAAAAAAAGCATCTAGTTTTGTTGATGTGTTCTAGTGTATCTCTAGATTCTATCTCATTGATCTCTACTCTAATCTTGATTATTTCCCTTCTTGTGTGTGGATTTGGCTTAATGTGTTGTTTGTTCT
Source organism: Meles meles (assembly GCF_922984935.1). NCBI lineage: Eukaryota > Metazoa > Chordata > Mammalia > Carnivora > Mustelidae > Meles > Meles meles. The sequence continues at coordinate 83,704,307 of NC_060073.1, read as the reverse complement.
CTAATTCTTTAAAGTTTAAAGAGAGCTGACATGTTCCAGATTTTTCAATTTTCTTGAGGGAGGCTTGGATGGCTATGTAGTTTCCCTTTAGGACCATCTTTGCCATATCCCATAGGTTTTGGACCAAATTATTTTCATTCTCATTGGTTTCCATGAACTGTTTAAGTTCTTCTTTGATTCCCTGGTTGATCTAAACTTTTTTTTTTAATCTAAACATTTTTAAGAAAGATGGTCTTTAGCTTATAATTGCTTGAATTCCTTCCAAACTTTTTCTTGTGGTTGAGTTCCAGTTTCAAAACATTGTAGTCTGAGAATATCCAGGGAACACTCTCATCCTTTAGTGTCAGTTGAGCCCTGATTTGTCAACCAGTATGTGGTCTATTCTAGAAGAATGAGTATTCTGTTGTTTTAGGGTGGAATGCTCTGTATGTATCTATGAGGTCAATCTGGTCCAATGTCTCATTCAATGCTGTTGTTTGTTTATGGATTTTCTGCTTGGATGATTTGTCTATTACTAAGACTGGCATGTTAAGATCCCCAACTATTAATGTATTCATATCAATATGACTCCTTATCTTGAGTAACAGTTGTCTTATGTAGTTGGCTGTTTCTGTATTGGGTCATAAATGTTTACAATTTTTAGATCTTCTTGGTGGATAGACCCTTCAAGAATGATGTAGTGTCCTTCTGTATCTCTGATGACAGTCTTTAATTTAAAATCTAATTTATTATATGAGAAGCATTACCCCAGCTTTCCTTTCAGGACCATTGGCATGAAAGATGCTTCTCCATTCCTCTACTTTTAGTCTGGATGTATCTTCTGGTTCAAAAGGAGTCTTGTACACAACATATGGATGGGTCCTATCATTTTAACCAGACTGCACCCCTATGCCATAAAAGGGAGCGTTTAGGCCATTCACATTGAGAGTGATTTTTGAAAGATATATTTTTATTGACATCAATAAAAATTTCCTGTGAAGTCCTTGTTTCTATAAATTATTTCTGTGAATTTCTGTTGTATGACACTCTTGGGTTATTTCTTTTTTTATAGAATCCCCCTTAATATTTCTTGTGGTGTCAGCTTGGGGTCCCATACTTTTTAAACCTTGCCTGTCTTGGAAGCTTTTTATCTCTCCATCCCTTTTGAATGTCAGTCTTGCTTGATAAAGTATTCTTGGCTTCATGTTCTTCTCATTTAGCACCCTGAACATGTTTTGCCAGGTTCTTGTGGATAGGTCTGACGTTATTCTGATGGACCTTCCTCTGTATGTAAGGAGTCTCTTCCCTCAGCTTCCCTCAGAAGTTCCTGTCTTAAATTATAATTCATCAATTTTACAATCAGGTGTCTCACAGTCTTTCTAGATTCTATGATATTGGAGAGGGTGATCTTTTTTCATCTAGGACACAAATGCTGGTTCCATTTCCCAGACTGGGAAAACTTTCATGGAGAATTTGTTCAACTATATCTTCTAGCCTTCTTTTTTTCCCCTCCCTCTCAGGGATCCCAATAATTCTGACCTTGGAACATTTCACAGCATCATTTATTTCTCTATTTCTGTTTTCATGGCTTCTAAGCTGTTTATTCCAGGTCTCCTCCTGATCATTTTTCTCTATCAGTTTGTCCTCTAGATCACTAATTCTATCTCTGCCTTGGTTACCCTAGCTGTTAGAGTATTTAGATAAGATTGGATCTCACTGATAGCATTTTGAACTTCTTCCTGGGTGGCTTTCACTTCTGCCTTAGAGATTCTATGTTGTCACTAATTGTTTTCTCCAACCGAGTGATTGCCTGGATAATTGTTACCCTGAATTCCCTTTCTGACATACTGTTTATGTCCATATGAAATAGTTCTTATAAAGAGGATACAGTCTCTGAATTTTTCCTTTGTGGGATGTCCCCACTCCTAGTCATTTTGGTGAGAGGTGTTTGAAAGGATCTATAGCTGAATAAATCAACTACAATCCAGACAAGGTGCACCCAGGAAAGCTTCAGGGCAATCATAAGTCTCCACCAAAAGAAAGAAAAAAGGAAAAAAAAAAAGAGAGAGCGAGAGAGACAGACAGACAGAGAGAAGAGCCAGTCAGAATGAGTCCCAAAAGTAAGAGTTATAAGGTATACAAGACAGACAAATGAAATACTGACAAAACTAATTGACAAAGAAAAAAAAAAAAAAAAGAACCCAGCCTAAATGAGCCCCAAGTATAAGAGTTATATAATACCAGAACAAAAACAAATACACAGAAACACTGACAGAGGGAAAACATGGGAGGGTGGTTTTAAATCCTCAATGTGAGTGAGGAAGGTTATTTTTATTCTTCCTGACTGTATCTTGATATCTTTGTTAAAAGACTCAACTTTCCAGACATAAAGTAGATCAGAACTGGTTTATATATAGGCATAGTATTGATTAAGGAAAGAGGACTACTTTGAAGCTTATATCTATATGTATATAAAAAAATAGAAATGCAAAAGAAAAACACAGGTATATGTATGAAAAAATTCAAGTTAAAAGGTTATTTTGGAATTTTTTGTATTGAACCTCTCATTGGAATGGTAAATATGTTTAAAAAAAAGAATAAGAATTATGAAAAAGAATTAAAAATAAAAGTTATATATATGAAATATACAGGTTTTAGGGCAATACCTGGAGCTTAATATCTTATTTTCCTCCAATATTGGGGTTTTACAGTTTTATGGGGAGCCTGTGGTGGTTGTCCTCTCATTCTTTTGTCTGGTTTTCTGGTGGAGGGGCCTGCCATCTTGTTTTTCAGTCAGTCTTGCTTGGGTTGAGTCCTCTAACTCCCTATCAAGTAGCTAGGCTTTGTGGAAACTGTTTTTTTAGGCTTTTGTTTTTTGGAGGTTTTTGTTCTTTGGTGGCTTTTTGTGGCTTTTTGGAGGTTTAGTGGAAAGCAAACTGCACCCAGACCTCCTGTCAGAGAGAAGCCTCAGCCTGCTCCCCTCTGGGTCGCCCAGAATACACACACTCCCCCTCTGTAACCTCCAGTGAGCCTTGCAACTTCCCATAGGCAGTGCACATTCCCCAGCCACCATCTCAGGGGTTGCTGTTTCTGCACCCTTCTGCCACTAAAACCATGAGCGATATTGGTCCAGGGAGCCCGCTTTCAGTAGCTGCCTTTGCTGGGACGGCTGTCTAGTGTCCAGACTGCCCAGGAGATCCCAACCAGAGATAGAATGCTGAGATTTTCAAGCCTGGGCTGGGAGTATTCAGACTCTGTGTGGGTCCTAGATACCACTGGCTAGCACCTGCACAGAGCTCTCCCAGGGGAGGGTGGAGAGTGCTGTTCAGGCCCTGAGTGCACACTGCCCATGTAGAGTGCAAAAGGCTGTGGCTCTAGAGAGTGCTGGCTGGCATCCACACCAGACTCTCTCACATGCACCAGCAGGAATTGCACCTAGTCCAGCTCTGGTGCAAGGATCAGAAAACCAGGGGCTCAGGGACCACTGGTGGTGGCTGTCCTGGGTCCGTGAGCTTAGGCCCATGCCCATGACCATTGGATTCCATCAGTTTCCCCTTAAGATCTTTTGCTCTTTTTGAGTGCTTTTAACCAGACTCCAAGTTAATGCTGGTCCTCAATCACAGGGCACTCTCATATTCTGGTATTACTTTCCACTGGGTCACTTTTGATGGCTCCCTCCCCCTTTTGTTTATCCTCTGATAGCAGTCTGAGTGTTCCCACTCTGCTGTTTTCTGCACCAGTAAAGATCCAGCAGTATATAATCCTATATCTCAGGCTGATTTCTTTGGTGTTCAGAGTGTTCTAGTAGATAATTAGCTAACTTTAGGGAACTGGTTGAAATAGGGTGTCTTCCTTATCTACCATCTTGCCTTGAACCGAATCAGGAGTATTTAATTAAAGAAGCTCAACTACACTGGCCACAACCAATTGGATCAATGATCAATAAACAAAAGCAAAGCAAAACAAACAAGATCAATAAACAAGTAAAAATCAACTATTTATTTTTAGGCAGTGAATATATTATATTATAATTATGGGTGTATGTCATCATACATTTGTCTTAACTCATAAAATGTATGACACATATGAACCCTAATGTAAACTATATATTTTGAATGATAATGTGTAAGCATAGGTTTATCTTTAGTAAAAAGCATGCCATTCTGGGGCACTTGGGCAGCTCATTTGGTTGGGCATCACACTCTTGGTTTCAGTTTAGGGGGTGATCTCAGGGTTGTGGGAATCCAGTCCCCTCAGTGGGGAGTCTGCTTCTCTGTTTCTCCCTACCCTTCTGCCCCTTCCCCTGCACTCTCCCTTTCTCACTCTCTTATAATAATAATAATAATAATAATAATAATAATAATAAAGTAAATCTTAAAAAAAAGTACCATTCCAGCGAGTCATGTTAATAATGGCAAAGACTATGAATTTAAGAATATATGTGAAATCTCTGTACCTTTCCCTCAATTTTTTTGTAAATCTAAAGCTCTTATAAAAATAGGTCTTTAAACAAAAGTTTTCAAATATTGTAAATTATGTAGAAAATAAGGCAAGAATACTAATTTATGGTTTTAGTTACTCTCTTGCCATAATTTTTAAGTGTATCTAGACACATCTTGTATCAGGAAAATTAGAGGGTACTCTGTATTTCAGACACTAAGAATTTGGCCTATTAAAAACAATGAAGCAACAAGGGTAGAGGATGTTATTAGGGGATCTATTTCATAATAGAATTTCAAGGTGAATTGTTCTCAGAAGCCACCCTGGAACTTCTGTAAATGGACAACTACACATGTGTCTGGTTGTAACTTAATCCTGAGAATAATAGTTTCTCCTTTGTTTTTGCTTTCAAATTATCAGCCAGTGCCTCTAATTGGCTGAATCTGATCCAGAACTTTACTAGGAAAGGGAAAATGGGAATCATAGGTTTTCTATATTGCAGAAGAGATATTAATAGGTAGTGGCAGTGATTTTAACTTTATAATAGGTATTGCAGGACACAGACACACACCCCACATACATACACAGATTTTGTTGTAAATCTGCTTATCAAATCCCAGAAAATTCTTGTCCTGCCTAGAATCTTTACATTTTGGTTGCTTATTTTTTTCCTTGCTTCTTTGCAGAAGTGACGGTCTGAGTCAGATGAAAAGCTGCAACATACCAAAAGGGTAAATACATGAGCGTCATCCATGCTCATTTCATCAATTGCATCACAAAAATTACATACAGCATGATAAAACTTCAAGGTTTTTCTCCCCCCCCCCCTTTGGATTATAAAGAGAATTTGGAAGGTTGAAAATTAAACTATCAGAGGTAAATTGACTTGAAATTTGTCTTTGCTCTTGCCATGTTGATTTTGGTTGCATTGCAATTACTTAGAGTTAAGTAAAAACACCTGATTTTTACATATAAAAGAAAACATTTCCCAAAATGTCCTAAAACATTTGACAAAAGGACACCATTTTTTTTAAAGATGTATTTACTTATTTAGAGGGAGAGAGAGAGAGTGCGCACTGTAGGGGATGGGGGCTGAGCTTCCCTGCTGTATTGGAGCCTGGTCTGGTGTCAATCCCATGACCCAGGAGATCATGACCTTAGCTGAAACCAATAGTTAGACACTTAACTGCCTGAGCCACCCACGTGTTCTGGAAACATTTTTCAATGACCAACTAAGTGAAGCCCCATAACGAGAAAGAAAACAATAACATGCCAGGCAATACTCTGTAAATAAAACTCTTTCCCATTTATCTCAGTCTGGGAAATACTAGCACTTGGGTTTCCAAAATTCCCAAGACACTTTATTTATTATTATTATTTTTTTATTTCTATCTTCTCTTTGCAACTTAAATCACTTAACTTATTCAAATAAATCACAAAGCCTTGCAGGAGGGAGAATCAAATTAAATTAATGTTTGACCAGCAAATTTTTGAGAAAAACTTGATCTAAGTCACAGCTTTTGCTCAATGCCACTATTTAATTTCTATTTCTCATTTGGGGTATCCGTGCAGCTCAGGAAGAACTATTATGAAAATTATTTTCAATATTAAAGAATAGTAGTCCCTCATAGAAAAGACATCATAATATAATAATCCACAGAATAGTAATAATCAGTAACATAATTAAATAAGTAAAATGTATTCTAAATTATGTTATAATGATGTTTTATTCTAAGAGTTAAGTTGTAATTCTGAGTGACCTGAAATTCTTCTAAAATGTAGGGCAGGGTTTCTCAATTAGGGATAACATTTCCCCTCCAGGGGCCAAATATCTGGAGATATTTTTAATTGTCACAACTTGCAAGTGGAAGGAGGAGGAAGGGAGATTGTTACTGGCATCAAATAGACAGAGGTCAGAAATGTTGTTAAACATCCTACAATGCATCCCACACACAAATTATTATCTGGCCTCAAATGCCAATTGTGCCAAGGATAAATATCCTAATCTAGAGTAATAAAATAGCACAAATTTTACCAGTAATATTCTTTTAGAAATGTTATCTTTTTACTATGTTTTGCATTTGCATAAGTGATATTCAGCAAATTAAAGCATAAAACTGAATTTATTTTATAGACATAATAGTGAAACACAAAAATTACTACTATGTAAAAAAAATACTATTATATAAAATAAAAAAATTATATTTTAGAAAAACTAAGTATAAAAGATAATATATAGAATTTTGACCCTTAGGATCTTTATAGGTTTTTATTTCAAGAATTTGTTTCAAAGAAATTGTATTGCAAAACAAACAGTAATTTTAAAGATTTTATTTTTATTGTTACTTATTTGACAGAGAGAGATCACAAGTAGGAGAGAGGCAGGCAGAGAGAGAGACAGAAGCAAGCTTCCCACTGAGCAGAGAACCTGATGTGGGACTCAATCCCAGCACCCTGAGATCATGACCTGAGCCAAAAGCAGAGGATAAACCCACTGAGCTACCCAGGCACCCCAAACAGTAATTTTAAATTTAATTTTAATATATATGTCCCTAAGAGAACACAATGTACTTTAAGAGTCTTAAATATTCATAAGTTTTAATGATAAAACAGTCATCATTTAAAAAAATATTTATGAAAATATTAGGTAAGTAAGAGGTAATCTAAAAATATGATTGGCACCTGGGATGGCTGTCAGTTAAGTGTCTGCTTTTAGCTCAGGTCATAATCTCAGAGTCTTGGGATCAAGCCCTGAGACAAGCTCCCTGCTCAGTGGGGAGACTGTTGTCCCCTTTCCTTTTGCACCCCCAACACATGCTTCCTCTCTCTGTCATAAATAAATAAATAAATAAATAAAATCTTTAAAAAATAAATAAAAATATGACTAAATTCCAAGCCAAAGAGAAGTTTGAGTTAACGGTTGTGAATAGCAAAGCTAATAAAAGGACCATAAAGCTAGAAGAATAATATTTTACTGTACCTAACACTGATCTTCTTAGAGATAGTTACTGTGGAATGAATAATACTGTCTTCAGGATTACTCCTTAGATTCTTTAAGCAGATGTTATGAACCTCTCATAAGTTTTATAGTCATCAAGAGACATGACCCAAGGCAATATATTTTGCTGGCCCACATAAAAGTAGGCCCAGAGTAATAGTAGAACCAGGTAAAATGATAATGGTCACAGTCACAACTGAGTATCAATAGGCCAGTAGTAAAATCTAATATTCAATGTCAAACATGGTGCTAGTTACTGGTGGCATTCCAATACATAATTTGTTTTCACTGGAGTAGTTATTTATTCTGAGTATGATTTTCCCTGCCTGCGAGCCTTCTTCTAGTAACATTGTCCAAGGACTTATTGAGCACTCTATTTGTTTTTTTCTGTATCCTACAAACTATTGCTGTTTACCAAAATACTCATTTTAAAAATAAAAAATAAAACAAAACAAAAAGGCACTAGGGTGACATCCTTGATATTCACTGGTCATTCCTTATATCCCATCATCCAGAAAAAGTTGACCTGAAAATGTGGAATGGTCCTTGAAACATCACATATTATAGTCAGCTGGGAGACAGCACAAGGTTATAGTGCCATCCAAAGTATTTGGTACATGCTTTGAAGCTGTGACTTAAATATGGTGCTGTTTCTCCCACTACCATAATATTTGGTCAAAGAACAAAGGTTAAGAACGGAAGAGACACTCCTTTCTATTATACACTGGCAACAATTTTGCTTCCAGTTTCAGAGGACTTAACATCTCCAAAGAAATTCTTCCACCATACAATATAACAATTGTTGCTTTGAATTAAATGTTCACACTGTCATCTTTTCAATACGCACTCTTCATGCCACTGAAATAGAAGAAAAAGAAATACTCTATTTATGATAATTTGTGATACTCTATTTGTGATCCAGATGATCAACAGGAAATGAGATTTGATGCTTCACAATGAAGAATACATTGTATCTAAAGGAAATCCTCTAGCACTGTGATACCTACTGATAAAAGTATTTGAAGTTTACAGCAATCAAATACATTAATGACTCTCAAGGGCTCAGACTTTCTCAAGAATAAAGTTTTGGTCACAGTCTTAGGAATAACCATGGCAAGCTGAAATTCTGGTTGAGAACAAAGACAATATGAAATAGAATGGAAAAGTTATAAGGAAAAAAACTGCAGTTTCACAGTCAGTTACAAAAACAAAAGGTAGAGTAAAACCCTGTATTTTCTACAGTTTTCTCTTTCCCCACTCCATTTCCTCTGCTTTATACTCTATTATGCAATGATATTGTTTATTTTTGTAGCTTATTCTGTAAGGTACAGGTTATCCAGTTGGGATTTTGACTGAACCAGAGAGGAACGCACCTGATCAACATGGATCCCATGTCTAAATATTTTAGTATCTCCCTCTGGAGTGATAATGAGCATATTTATGTTTGTGTCAGGGATATTTGTATGGCTAACAGACACAAGAAAAAATGTTCAACATCACTTGTTATCAGGGAAACACAAATCAACACCACAATGAGATATCACCTCACACTTTCAGAATGGCTAAAATTAACAACTCAGGAAAAAACTAGTGCTGGCAAAGACTCAGAGAAAGGGAACCCCCTTACACTGTTGGTGGGAATGCAAACTAGTACAGCCACTCTGGAAAGCAGCATGGGGGTTCCTCAAAAAGTTAAAAATAGAACTACCCTATGACCCAGAAATTGCCCTACCAGGTATTTATCCAAAGGATACAAAAATGCTGATTTGAAGAGGCACCTGCACCCCAGTGTTTATAGCAACACTATCAACAATAGCCAGATTATGGAAAGATTCCAAATGTCCACCAACTGAGGAATGGCTAAAGAAGGTATATATTTACATATAATGGTATATATAGAAGGTATATGTTTACATATCATGGAATATTATTCAGCAATCAAAAATGAAATCTTACATTTATAGCAACATGGATGGAACTAATGTATACTATGCTAAGTGAAATAAGTCAGTCAGTTAATGACAATTATCCTGTTTCACTCATATGTGGAATTTAACAAACAAGATAGTTAAACATAGGGGAAGGGAAGGAAAACTAAAAAAGATAAAAGCAGAGAGGGAGGCAAAACATAAAAGATTCTTAACCATAAGGAACAAGTTAAGGGTTGGTGGAGGGGAGGGACAGTGGAAGGATGCATCAAATGGGTGGTGGGCATTAAAGAGGGCACTTGGGATGAGCACTGGGCGTCATATGTAAGTGCTGAATCACTAAATTCTACTTTCAAAACCTATACTACATTATATGTTAACTTGAATTTAAGTGAAAAAGCAATAATAAAAAATATATTAAAGGCAAATTTAGTTTTTTATCAGCACTTTCAATTTTTTATGCAGTTTAATAATCATTAATCCTTTAATGCATAACTAGATAGAATAGATTCCCTTCTAAAAAAAAAAAAGAATAGATTCCCTTCTGTGAAATTAACCCTGAAAGGTATAAATGCATGTCTAAAATTGTCTTCTTTCCACACGTATGCTTGTTAAGTGTTTAGTTAGTTGATTTTATGCTTTTATGCTGAAATCATTTTCCCTGAGAATTTTGAGGCTTTGTCCCAATGTCCTCTCTTCCTTCTAGATTTCTATTTTATATATGGTTCCATTAGGATACTTATGTTTTTATTTATTTTCCCCCCTACTTTTCTCTGTCGTTGGATGGGTTCTATTTCTGTGTTTCTAAATCATTTTTTCTTTTTCTTTTTCTTTGTCTTTTCTTTCTTTCTTTTTTTTTTTTTTTTGTTTTGTTTTCTGTAGTACATTATCTGCTATAAACCAATCCAGTGGAATTTTCATTTCATGTATTCATTTGTTATCTGGAAGTTCTATTTGTTTCTTTAGCTAAATATATTAATTCTCTCACCCTGATCTTCATACTTTTCTTTAAATCTTTGAATATATGTTAGAACTATTTGAAATATTTGTCTTCTAGTTATATTCTCTTACTCATATTAACATTATATTGTAGAGTATCTGAATAATGTTATCTTCCCTTACAAGTGCTAAATTCGAAAGGGGCATTTAAGGTTAGGTTTTTCATGATACTAGCTCAGTTATGGAGTAAAGAGAAGGTGCAAACTACTAAACTACTGGGCTATCCATTGAATGTCCCAGAGGTTAAATGTGGGTTCTCTGATTTGATGGGCTACAACTTGAACATCTCCTGGTCTTGAGTGCATTCTGATAATTGTTAATGTTGTTCTTTGTTCAGCCTTATTGAATTTCACAATTTACAGTTTTTTACTGATTTTTACTCAGTGAAAGAAACAAGAGAAAATGTGTGCCAATTGTTACTATGCTGTGTCTGTGTTATTCCATCCACTAAATCACTACATATCACAAATTCAGTTGACTACCTCTCCCTCCCAATTCCAATGTCTTCTTCCTTATATTGGCTATTTTCTGTAATAATAGCTGTAATTATTGTTTCCAAATCACATTATTTGCCTTTTAAGACTGTGAGATATTTTTCCCCATAAAGATGTTTTTATGTTAAATTTTTATTGAATTTATTCATCTTTTTTGACCCCTAGATTTTGAATTTTACAAAGTCTTTCTTCTTCCCAAAATAACTAAAATTGTCACATTTTTTTAATATCTTTTTCTTTCTTTGTTTATATTTATGTCTTTGATCCTTTTGAAACCTTTCCTAATGTTCTTTGTGAGATATGAACTCAATTTATTTTCCCAAGATTACTAATTGCCTGTTCCAGGGGCGCCTGGGTGGCTCAGTGGATTACTAATTGCCTGTTCCAACACCATTTATTAAATACTTAGTTATCCATCCCTAAATATGAGAACCTCCTTTTCAAACACTTAGATACCATTTAACCTCTGCAGTTGTGTGTTCTGCTTTTCTCATTCTAGATTATATGTTCCTAGTTAAGGGGCCCTTGGGTGGCTCAGTGGGTTAAAGCCTCTGTCTTCGGTTCAGGTCATGATCCCAGGGTCCTGGGATCGAGCCTCATATCTGTCTTTCTGCTCTGTAGGGAAGCCGATTCCTCCTCTCTCTCTGCCTGCCTCTCGGCCTACCTGTGATCTCTGTCAAATAAATAAAGAAATAAAATATTTCAAAAAATTAAAAAATAAGTTCCTAGTTAAATAGTAATTTAATCTATATAATTCACTCCTATATATTTATCCAAAACATGTATCATATATAGAAATTTCTGAATAATTATTTACTAAACAAATAAAAGCTTTTATATTTATTTATATAAAGGAGAATGTAATTTATTATTGGTCTAAGTATAGTTCATTAATTCTAAGATATTACAATAACATAGCATAACCACTAATATTTTATTACTTAGCCTTCATTATGTACTTACATTTTTATACATGCATTTTATCATTTCTGTGAAAACACAAAAAAGCAATTCCAGACTTTAATCTCTATTACAAAGCTGTCATCATCAAGACAGCATGGTACTGGCACAAAAACAGACACATAGATCAATGGAATAGAATAGAGAGCCCAAAAAAGGAAATATAAGCAAAATAAATTGTTTAAAGGAAGAGCCAGCAAACACTTTTTGTAAAAAAAAAACAGGTAACAAAAATTTCAGACTTTCCCGTGGAGCCTGGGTACAACTTCTCTAAGATGCCATTGTAGAAAAAAGCAATCACATACAAAATCAAAACTAATAGACATACCACATCTATTAAATTATTATTTTCAAAATCAAGTGACGACTTGAATTCAGTTACCATCTAAATTCACCCACCTCCTTGGTTAAACATGATGCCAAAATGTTTTAACAATAAGATTCCAAATCTTCACAGTTCTTCACAAATCTTCACAAATCTTCACAACCACCTCCTTGGTTAAACATGATGCCAAAATGTTTTTACATTCAGATTCCAAATCTTCACAATTATTTTGACTCAGGGTCATCAATACCTATGTTTTCTATACTCTACCATCCTTTGGTCCATCAAAATGGTATTGAAACAGCATTGTTTCACAAAATATTCAGTATGGCCTAAAGCAACACACGCAATAAGAATATAATGTAAGCCATTTATGTAATTTTAAGTTTTTTTTAAAGATTTTATTTATTGAAAAAAAGATTTTATTTATTTATTTGACAGACAGAGATCACAAGTAGGCAGCGAGAAGAGAGAGAGTGGGGGAAGCAGGCTCCCTGCTGAGCAGAGAGCCCGATGCACGGCTCGATCCCAAGACCCTGAGATCATGACCTGAGCCAAAGGCAGAGGCTTAACCCACTGAGCCACCCAGGCACCCCTAATTTTAAGTTTTTTAATAATCTCATTTTAAAATGTAGAACAGATTATATTAATTTCAATAATATTGTATTTTAATTCAGTGTATCTAAAATTTATTTCATTTCATTATGTAATAAATATGAATGTTATTAATACTGTATCTTTTATTTTTACAGACACATTTTTTGAAATTTGATGAATATTTTACATTTACTTCATATCTTCATTTATACCAGCTGCATTCCAATTCAAATGCTCATTATCCACATGCTGATAGTGGTTACACTCTCCTACAGCATGGGTCTGAAGGACATTCCTTCAAGTCTCTCATTCAAATTCTGAACGTTTTAAATGCTTTATTTTCCCCCAAAGTGTCCAGTGGGAGGTTTGTCAGAAACAAGCAGGAACTTCTATTTATTACTCAAATGGTTCTTAAATGCTTCAGTGACCGAATTCTTGAGGAGTGCAATTATGTGGTCATGCCATGAGAAATAAAATTATGATACAATGGCCATCAAAATAACAGCTATTTTAAGATGTCATTTGTTACAGAGATCTGAAATGTAAAAGATTCTACTTCCTAAATTGATAAAATACTGTAGATAATTCCCAAAGAAATAGAAGACTGTTATTAAGGAATTTTTGAGTTTGGATTTTAATCTTTCTTTCCTTTCTTTTCTCTTAATATGTGAAATGTATGCATATATAGTACACACCCATGTATAAATGTGTGTGTGGCATATGTGTGCATTCATGCATGCATGAGTAAGAGAAAGAGAGAGAAAGAAAAAAATATATATATAATTATTTTCTTTTTGGTATAGGTTAACCAATAGGAAAGATTTGGGGAAAATCCTGATTTATTCAAAAGACACAAAGGCGACATAACCGTCTCCTGCTAATCAACACATTAACATCAGTCATCTTTCTCTCCCGGATCTCATTTTTCTAACTTAAAGGTACTGTAAACAGTATTTTTCACTGTAAGGATCATTCATTAACACAGTAAGGCTATTTGATAAGTTAACTGCATGGAACACAACTGCATTCATAGAAGGCACTCACAAAAAATAAAATTAAATGCTTTAATTCAGTATTAATGGGAGTTCCTGGAATGACAGGATGTGATATGAGCCAGAGGTAAATAGAAGTCTTGCCAAACAAGAACCGTGAGCACGTTTTAATGAAATTAAGAGTTTATTCTCCAACTGAGATTCGTATGTTCAAAAGCTGATATACTGGAAACTGCTTCAACAGAGCAGACATAAATGAGCATTGAGATTTGGGCTGTTGAGTTTTTGTTTGTTGCTGAATTTATTATAAGGGATAAGGGGGGGTGGATGTTAATAAAATATTTTTCTTGGTTCTTTTAGTTTAAGCAGAACAATGGGCTTTTTAAACAATTTTTTTTTCTGCCTTACATTTGGACTCTTTTCCTTGACATCTGAGACTTTTATTTTTGCTGATGATGCAGGGAAATCCATGCAGCAGACACTTAAAAATAAACAAATCACTTAAAATATGTAGTCATTTTAGGACTTGTATTCCAGTACACTTTTGTCACTTATATACAAATATGATTCATCAAATGTTCCACTTATCTTTGGGTGAACCAATTCCTTTGCCTTTGGTTAGAAGTCTTTATATAGGGGGAAAAGGAAAATGTCTCTTATGAAAATTATTTTAAAACTATGAGTAAAATTCTTTGAAGAAAACCTTGGGTACTTTCTGCTCACTGAAGGGTTTGTACAAAGTTCAAATTTCCAGTGAAGTTATGGCTTCCACCATGCTGGTAGGGGAGAATGAATGTCACCCTTGGCCACAATGTTTCTAAGTATTTGGAAGTTGACATTTTGAGACAACTCCTATCAATAGATGCCATCCATATTCAGAGTTTCTGGTCCCAGAGTATGAATTTACTCCTCCTGACAATTCGTCTCTATACTTACCTTATGACACAGAAGATCAGTGAGAGAATGGGAAAATAGTCTTCCACTTGAACACAAATCCACTCATCCAACTTATCCAGCAAATAGACCAGGCCCTGATATGTCAATAGAATAATGCGAGAATGAGGGACTTATTTCTATTTCTTCATATCTTACCGTATCTTTTATCTTGCTGACCTATTAACTGTAGTATTATCTTTTCCACATTAAAATTCTGTCTAACTTAAATTGTGTATTCTTGAGTTCCAGTGGAGTACAATTGGTGACAACTATTTTTAAGAGAGTTATGTTGCATCATGAGTGGTTCCATTAAAGATATGCATGGTATCTTTCCATAGCAAAATATATTTGAAGATAATAAGAACATTAAACATCTGAGCCCCAGTGTCCTGGGGCGCCTGGGTGGCTCAGTTGTTAAGCGTCTGCCTTCGGCTCAGGTCATGATCCCAGGGTCCTGGGATCGAGCCCCACATCAGGCTCCCTGTTCAGCAGGGAGCCTGCTTCCTCCTCTCTCTGCCTGCCTCTCTGCCGGCTTGTGATCTCTATCTGTCAAGTAAATAAATAAAATCTTTAAAAAAAAATCTGAAACATGAGAGCATTAAGGATATTGATATTTTTGTTTAGCATTTCTGATTCTTCAGGTGCCTTTTTGAAAAATAGAAAAAAAAAGTGGACCATATGTTATATGGGCTTATGAATCAATTAAATTGTTTGCTGCTTTAATTTGAGCTTAATGTTATTCTGTTTATATAAATAGAAAATTGTGGATTATAAAATTTATGTTAACCACCTGGAATATTGTGTACTTAATCTTTATGACATCTGTCTGTTTCCTACACTTGTATAGAAAAGTATGAAAGAGGGAAGCCATTTAAAACCCCTTAGGCTGTGTTTAGTTTATTTATCTCAGAGATCATTAAGATAAACATAAAGTGTATATAAGTATATACATTCATAATACCTGGTGCTTTTTGAGGTTAACTAAATGTGGTAAAAATATATTGGGAGTTTTCTTGGAAGCATAGTATAATTTTTTACCAAATTTTTACTTTTATCTTCTAATGAAATAGCAGTCATGATAACATTTAAATCTTTAGGGAATTAATAACAACAAAAATGAATCTTATCTTCTCATTTAGATATTTTGTAATCAGGCACCACCTCTGCCAACAATAACAACAAATAGTTGAATTCTTGCATTTCCAATCAACATTGAATAACTGATTTAAACTCTGCAATTGAATGAGAGAATATTGCTGGCACTCAGCCAGGAGATCACAAAAGGTTTCATCTAGGTGGGAAACAACATTTTTTGCCAATAGGTTAGAGAAAGATTTGTAAGTCTAATTACCCTTGTCTTTACATTTCTTGATCAAACACAGATTCCAAATCAAGACTTTGCCGTTAATTTCAAGGGCTTTAATGAGAAAATCCTAGTAAGTTTGATAATCTATGCTTCATACTCTTTGCATAACCTCAGATGAATCAACACCTGCTGCCATAGAAAGATTTTTAGGACATTCTGATGTACAAAAAAAGAAATAATGGAAACCAAAATAAGACCTGGACTACAGTAAAGAGGTATATTTAGTGATGGTTTTCCTCTTACAAAAGTAATTATTACTGCATTTGCTGATCAAAATATTTAGTCTGGGCTTCAACTCCTTGCTTAAACATAATTTCAAGGATGAAAAGTAATTCTATAGAATCAGGATTTGTCACTGGCAAAACATCAAAACAAACAAACAAACAAACAAACTGAAAATCTACCAAATCCTCCTGTAAAGTTTCATCCAATATTTTTCTGTCTAACCTTGGATCAGTTAAACTGAATATTATCTCCCTTATTATATGGCCTTTGGCATCACAAAAATTAAGTCATAGAGGCAAGCTAATCTCATTCAAGAGTCACTATTTCTTCACTTGATTTTAATATATACTTATTTTCACAAGTTTTTTTCTCCTTGACTCCACAGTCTAAATCCATAACTCTGATACCTTCTGTTAATCTAATTATCTGACATTTAGCCCTCAAATTTCCACACAACTTTTCATTGCCAATACCATGGTCACTTTATCTTCAGTTTCCTTAAGCAAGAACTCTTCACGTGAGGTCATATTGAAAACTTATCCTAATACAACACTAATGCATCTGCTTAATAAAATGGGGGGAAAAAGGAGGGGGGACAAAAAAACAAATCAAAACAAACGCCCCAAAAAAGCTCTAGTTCTATCTGAAGCCCCTTGATAGATGAGGATTTTTGACCAGGCCACCCATGATTATAATGAAAACTATGTTTTCATGTCATTCTATTTATTGGAAAATATTATTTTCTATTTAATATTACCATACCAGCAACCTATGAGACAAGGGAACTTCTGCCATATCAGGGACTTCTCTTTCTCTGGATTCTTGTTTGTCACTTTTTCGTGACTTTAAATTGTGATAACTAATATAAAAATAAGGACTTTTAAAGCTTTATCTTATGTCATTAAACAGATGACTTTATATTTTTACAAGAGTTTTCAATACCTTTAATTTAAAAAGTAGAGAAGATATTAATATACTGTAATACACTGTATGAAAGACTGTGTTCCTCAAACTCATTATGTGGACCTTTATATTGTTCACGTAGGATGGCCATGTAGTTGGGCACAAGACTCTTCAATTGTGAATAAGTGATTCTTAAATTTGGCTTGTATAGTTTATGTAATATGTGATTTTAATTTTTTTCTTTGTTTTTATCTTTAACATGTTTACCTTGATAATTTCTAGATATAAAAATATCACCTTAATTTGTTATCATGATTTCCTGATTTTATTCTTTCACAATGGTTATTGAATTTTACATAGGAAATAAAACCCACAAAAATGATCTAAAAGAATCAACAACAAATTTATTTTATTCAACTTTGATTAGGTGTTGGGAAGCATGCTGGCTTTTAAATTTGTCCTTAATTACTTTCCTAAAACAATCATTAGAAAACTGGTACAAAACATCCACATTTCCTCAACTCCACTATTTTAAATCTCCACAGATTCTCTCCTCACAAATTTTTTTAAAGATTTTATTTATTTATTTTCTTTTGACAGAGAGATAGAGAGCACAAGTAGGCAGAGCAGGGGGCAGAGGGAGAGGAAGCAGCAGGTTCCCCACTGAATGGAAAGCCTGATGTGGGGCTCAATCCCAGGACCCTAGGATCATGACTTGAGCCAAAGGCAAACACTTAACCAACTGAGCCACCATGCTGGTAGGGGAGAATGAATGTCACCCTAACACACAAACTTCTACAACTTCAAACCTCTTCAGATTACTTTATTCATGTTCTCTTCTTCTTCTCTTTTCTGACCTTCATTACAGAACTCAAAAAACTATTCTGCATTCATATTCCTATTGATCATCTGTCTATGTTACAATATATCATATCTAAGTTTTTGCTTTCACTATTTCTTAATTTTTCTCCTTTTAAAATCCCTGAATCCAATTTTTGTTTGTTGTTTGTTTTTCCACATCATTCCCTACAATGTTACAAAATTGAATTTTAGAAAACATCACCTTAACATTTTCAATACCAAGGACCTCTGTTATGGCAATATTACAAATCAGATATTCTAAAATGTACCTGTACAAAACACATAAAAATGTCAGAACACATACCATAATAGTTCTTTTAAATGTGTGGATGAGCTGACAGGAAGATAACTCTCCTAAAGCCAGAAGATTTATAGGAGTCTAAGTCTAAAAAAAGTCAGCAGGCACCACAGCTATTAATGCTTAACCAAGAGCCTGGAGCTTCAGTTTTAATGATCTCCTGAACCTAAGGATTACTAAAGAAAAGCCTGGGTCTACATAAGGCAAAACATCTGACCATAGAGTAGGGAGGTGGTAGAAGATCAGATGTTTACTCAGAGGGTGAGAAACAAACAAAAATGATAATAATAAATTACAAGCTGGAAAAGAGTAAAAAAATAAATACTGTGTCAGATGTGACTTTGAATGGTTAGGCAAAACATTATAAAAGTTTACTTAAATATGTTGAATTGCACATTAGTTTGTGGCTGGAATTCAATGTATTTTCAGTTTCTGAGAAAACAAAGCAAAATAAAAGTCTGCAACTTAATGTAATAAAGTTGTATTGAAGGTGTCCCCAAACTATAAGTAGTAACTTATAAGTAACTGACAAATTAAAATGGTAATCCAACAAACTTACTTTCAAACTTAAGGAGAAAATAATATGATTTTAGACACATTAGAACAGAAAAACTTAAAACCCAGAAATTTATTTATGTCATTTCTGAACCACATACTTCAATAAGCAGAAAAGTCAGAAAGCATTTCCCAAAAGGAAAGACTGAGAAGTAAGGTAAAAAGTTACACAGAATGTTAAGCGTGTGGAGAAATCTACAAAAATACTGATTATATAACATAATAATTATAACTGTATCAATTATAATACTATATTACTTTTATTTTTTTCTATTTTTTTAAAGATTTTATTTATTTATTTGACAAAGAGAGAGAGAGAGAGAGTGCGTACAAACAGAGGGAGCAGCAGGCATCCTGGACCCTAGAATGCTGAGATGGTGACCTGAGCCAAAGGCAGCTGCTTAACCAATGGAGCCACATAGGCACCCCTATTACTTTTACTTTATTACTATATTACTTATCTGTTGCTGCTTAACTAATCATTGCAAAATTTAGCAAGCTAAAGCAACAGTAATGATTTATTATTTTTTATGATGTTCTGTGTCAGGAACTCAGGGGTGATTCAAGTGAGGCATCTCTGACTCAGGATCTCTCATGCAGTTGCAGTCAAATGTTTGCTAGGGCTACATTTCAGGAAGGATTTGTTTCCAAGATGTTTTATTCACATTGTTGTCGTGTTTGTTCTTTTCCATAGGGTCCTTCCACTCTGCAGCTTGAGCCTCCTCATACATGGCAGCTGGCTAGTCCAACAGTAAGCAGTCCAAAGACCAAGGCAGAGGATGCAATGCCTTTTATAGCCTAGTGTTGGAAGTCAGACACAATCACATCTATGGTTTCCTTTGGTCACAAGTCTACATATAAAATTATTAAAATCAGTGAAAAATTACCCTATTTTATGAACACTCAAGATTATGAAGATGCCAGTCTTTCTCAATTCATTCAAAACCTCACTGGGGTCTTGTATATATTTTGAAAAGTTGATTTGAAATGCATCTGAGAGTAAAGAATATCTGAATGCATCTGAGAGAAATAGAATATGTGTGAAGATTTATTCTGACTCATACCAATTAGATTAAAAGAAACACTGTGATTTGATAAATCATCCAATGAACCTGGTAAGGAGGGAACTGATAAACAAACCCACTTATATATGAAAACTTGAGCCATAACAGAATTGACTTTGGGCACTAGCAGGAAGATGATGGACTTTTCAACAAATTAAAGAGTAAAAAAAAATGAAATCCTTGCTTCACAAAATAAATAATAAATAAATCCTTATTCACACAAAAAATCTATTCCAGGATGAAAAAAGATTTACATGTGAAAGACAAAACACTAAAGGTTTTAAATGATAATATAGGAAAATATTAATGTTGTGTAGAGGAGTTCTTAAACTGTAAAGAGTGAAAAATATGGAAAAGAAATGGATAAGCAGATAGAGATTAACAACATTAAAAATTATAACAGGGGCACCCGAGTGGCTCAGTTGTTAAGCGTTTGCCTTCAGCTCGGGTCATGATTCCAGGGTTCTGGGATCAAGCCCCACATGGGGCTTCCTGCTCGGCGGGGAGCCTGCTTCTTCCTCTCCCACTCCCCTGCTTCTGTTCCCTCTCTTGCTGTGTGTCTCTCTGTCAAATAAAAAAAAAAAAAAAAAGAATTATCAGTTGTTCCTCAGAGGCTACCATAAACGAAGGAAAAGTAGAAAACACAAACTAGAAGCTTGCCACTCATATAACTGACAAGTTACTAGAACCCAGATATATTTTAAAACATTATAATTAATAAGAAAATAATAACTCATTAGTAAAATGGATAAAATATTTCATGGTATAACAGAATAAAAACAGAAAATTGCCAACAAGCTTGTAAGAATGGGAATGTTAATGAGAAATTACAATAAAACATGGTTGAATATGTGTAATATATTCATAAGAAAGTATTGGTACAACTTTAGAAAGTTAATTAATTTTATCTGGATAAGTTGAAAATATTAATACTTAGCAACTCTATTTTAAAGAGAAACTTTCTAAAAATGATAGTTTAGTGCATGTGTACTTGAAACAAGATGCTCATAGAAACATTTAGGTAATAGAAAAATTCCAATATAACAAAAGTGATCATCTCAATATACTGTGTATATAAAATATAGTATATTCATATAATGGATATTTTGCTACAATCTATGAATCATAGCTATGTGCATCAACCTAGCTATATCTAGCAAAAATAATACTTAATGAAAAAGAATGTCAGAAAAATAAGAAGGATAAGTGGATACATGCATATATGGTAAAACTGGTAACAAAAGAAAGAAAAGTGTAAAATAAAATTCCACAAAATAGTCACTTCAAGGAAAGGAGTCAGAGGTATGAGACTAAGTCAGAGCAAACAAGTTTTAGAGCTATGACTTTTTCATATTTTAAATTTCCAGTTTAATGAATTGGGTTTTTGTTGTTGTTGTTACTTTGCTTTACTGCACACCTACACACATAGAGACACATACATACCTACACATACATATATGTAATCTTCCATATAGTAAAGTTTTAATAATAATAAATACATGTTAATAAAATAAAACATGAAAGAATGATGTTGCCGTTCATTTCTTTTTTTTAATTTTTTTTTTTAGATTTTTATTTATTTATTTATTTGACAGAGAGAGATCACAAGTAGACAGAGAGGCAGGCAGAGAGAGAGAGAGAGGGAAGCAGGCTCCCTGCTGAGCAGAGAGCCCGATGCAGGACTCGATCCCAGGACCCTGAGATCATGACCTGAGCGGAAGGCAGCGGCTTAACCCACTGAGCCACCCAGGCGCCCCTCATTTCTTTAAATACTTTGTCCTGCAATCTCATTTATGGTGACATGATAGCAGAATCTGAATTGAGATAGTTGTGGGTTAGATTCTATACTCTGCCATTTATATGAACATAGACAAGTAGCTAGTTCTCTCTTAGTTTCAAAATCTCTACCAAATGGGGCTAAATTAACCTACTTTGTACTTGATCCATATTTGAATTATAGCACTGAATCCTTTTCTGTCATGTTATTAGAGTTTCTCCCAAATTAATAGTTAAACCCCCAAGGTACTCTAAATTTAATAATCCTTGTAGTTTCATAGCAACTACATAGCAAATGACAGTATATTACAGATAAATGATAGCTTGCTGTTGTTGAATAAATGAATGGTTGAATGCATACATGAATAAAAGAATACATGGAGTCTAGTCTTTATATAGACAGTTAATAAGTTCCTCCAAAGGTTGGAGAGGAAGAAAAGATCAAGTTAAGAGAATTTATATATCTATTTATCTATTTATTATCTATTTATATCTATTCATTATCTATTTATTTATCTATTTATATATATCTATTTATATATTTATATATCAGATACATGTAAACAATAAAATTCAATAATTTTTATTCAGCTAACCTATCACAAAAGAGTATTTTCAAAAGGACAGTAATACAAACACACAAGCATATACACACATGTATACTCACAAACGATCCTGTAAAGACAATAGGAATTTAGAATTTGTTTAAAATGTGTTTCTTGATATTAAATAATAATCAGTATATTTTTTCACTTTGCTTGTTTTAAATCTGTTTCGTAAGTCTTCTGTGCCCCCTTTTTCTTTGGGCAATGTAAATGTTTAATTACTGAACTTGATAAATTAAAAAAATAATCCCTAGACTAGTGTTTCTTTAACATTTACATCACTGGGTGTGGTGCAAAAACAATGAATACTGTTACGCTGAAAAGAAATTATAAAAAGAAAACATCTATGTCAGAATAAATGTGGTACTATTTCAAATACAAATTCCTAAGCTATGTGAGATAGGTATTGAATCTGAATTTGCTGCTAGAATTATAGCACCTATAATTTTAACAAGCCACACATTGATTGAGCTATTTTATGGTGAACTCAACAAGAAGCAGCTACTCAAGTTTTTTTCAAAAAAAAATGAAGAAATAATTGTTTATTTTAGAGTCCAAGATACCAATTATCATCATGATAAGACCATTTCCCATTTACTGAAAATTATTTGAATCTGGGTTCTCTGTTTAATGCCATTGACATGCATATTAGTAGTCTTGAAATTCAGAGTCAATGAAGAAAGAAGCAGAAACTTAATTGCAAAACTTCCATCGCTGTGTTGCTCCCTAATCTCAGATAATCAGATTGGTAGTAAAATTTCCCTTTGCTCAACCTCAGTTTGTCTACGTTGAAGATGAAAACCTCATTTGTCTCATGTTGACTTTAGAATAAATTGTCTAAGACATATTGTCACCACTATTATTGGTTAAGTGTGAAGGAAATGAAAGGTGTTATAAAACCATTTAAAAGTCAAGTCAAAGTAAAAAGTTGATAATTTTTCTGCAATTAAATCAATTTGGATTATTTATGCATAAAAACTCATTTTGGACCTAGGCCACCTAAATGTTTCTGAATGGAGACTACGTCTTTTTGTCTCACAATCTTAAGATGAATCTTGTTAATTTCAATAGCTAATTATTTGCTTTACTTTAGCTTTAAATACATCACTTGTTTTGTTACCATCTCTGCTTCTTTTTTTTTTTTAAAGATTTTATTTATTTATTTGACAGAGAGAGATCACAGTAGGCAGAGAGGCAGGCAGAGAGAGAGAGAGAGGGAAGCAGGCTCCCTGCTGAGCAGAGAGCCCGATGCGGGACTCAATCCCAGGACCCCGAGATCATGACCTGAGCTGAAGGCAGCGGCTTAAACCACTGAGCCACCCAGGCGCCCCAACATCTCTGCTTCTTGACCTCATTAAAAACAAAATTCTTCTTTGAGCCATTCAAAAGGAGGTTCCAGTTTAAAAGCTTTATATTAATTGAAATTCTCATGAATCTTCTTTGTGTTTGGATTCTGCATTCCATAATGAAACCAGAGTTTGCCATAGGGTAACTTTGGAAACCAAAGTAAGATATTTTATTAGATACTGTGAAAAGCCATACTTGTACTAAAGTTTAGAGCAAGGTTTTATACATGTTAATTTGTAAATAATAGACCCTATACCACTAGTCTTAAATGTATATGTTAATTTTATAAATTTAATTTCCTTCACTTTGAATTACTAATAACTTTTTAGTATAAAATTAATATTAGTCATTGGGATTTATGTCTTTCCAAAGAAATAGTAGACAAGAAGTGTAGCATGAGGGGATGGGGGGGAAGCAGTGTAGCACCAATTTTAAATTATAGTAACCATAAGAATAATCAAGAAAAAAATGGACTCTAAAATGACAGCTTAAAAAGTATGACCAAAAATATGCTTGTGAAAGAGAATAAATATGGAGCAGAGAATTTGTGTCTCCTGTTCCCACTTATAGTCAAATCTTGCTCTGGTCCACTTGGGTCCCCTAGATACAGGACAATATCTTTAAATTCCAGAAGTGTAAATGTTGGCCCAAGGCATTGTGGATTTGTGTTTATCATTCCTCAGATCTGTAACTCAAGCCAAGTTTAACCACTTCTTGTAGACTTAGGAGATCAGTCTGGTTTCATTTTTCCTTCTTAATGTTTCTCTTAGCATTCTTCAAAGATTTCTATCAAGCAATTATAGTGTTCATAATCATTGATTTTTCTATCTTTCTCTCTCCTGTTTTTCTGGGGCTGCTCTCAAGTAATATTTTTTTTTTTCTTTTTCTCCTTAGCACTTTGCTTGTCACATAATTGGTAGTCCTGAATGATTGTAGAATGCATAAATTCAATTGATAAATATGAAAAACACTGTACATGTTTTGACTAAAATAAGACTTTCTATCATGTTGGAAAATGTATTACCTTAAATTCTTCTTTTCATCTATAAGTTTATCTTAAACAACAAATATTGTTGAATACTACAGCCAGCTTACAAAAGACCTTTCAAAGAATGATATGCACAATCCCCCAAAAAACAAACAAAGCTAAGATCATTAATTAATCAAGTATTTAGAAATTCTAATCACAGTCTCCATTAACCACGTAGCAACTCCCTGAAAACCCTAAACAAAAAGACAGTGACAAGATATTAATATCTCTATTTTATAAGTGAGGAAAATAGATGTGGATAACTAAAATGCTTAAAATTATTTGGAAAGCAAAATTTGAAGTTGATTCTCTTGACTTTCAGTTTGAAATAAAAATGAAAGTCTTCAGTTTGTATTTTTTCTTATTGATAACTGGCCATTATCCTGCATTTGAAAACGGTGATACATTCCAATATTACAATCTTACAACCTAAGATCCTGAGAAGTTGCTTGGATACACACCAGAACAACAGAAAAACAAAACTAAGCTCACATTACAGTCTCCATTTTTTTTGAAACTGAGGGAAATTTGTCTAAGGGTATATTTAAAAAAAGGGCGGTGGATTTTAACTATCAAATTATCAAAACTCTTCAGGAAAGGAAATAAATTTGAAGTGAAAAAAATAAAAATGAAATTTTTTTAAAAAAATTATTTTTATTATTTATTTATTTTATTTTATTTAAGGATTGGAGGGTTTATTCCTTCCTTAAAATTGATTTATTTTGTGAAACAATACAGTAAAAATATTTCTTTTAGCATACTGACAGTGACCTATGCTCTGAATGGAAGAAATTTCCATTTCTTAAAAGCATGCAATTTATTTTCTAAATTACCATTAAGTCTCTTATATCTTCAGTAGTGCAGCTAGGTATATTTTGACTACGTGTAGTACCAATCATTTCTTCAATATTAATCACACATTTATGTTTACACCCAGTTGTCCAGTTGTATGTGTGTGTATACACACACACAAAATAAATAAATAAAAGATATAATAAACATATATTTGTTTATATATAAATATAAATATATAATAAATAAATATTATATATTATATAATAAATAAATAAATAAATAAACTTATTTCTTTGATTGAGACATAGCAAGAGAGGGAACACAAGTAGGGGGAGTGGGATAGGGAGAAACAGGCTTCCTACCAAGCAGGGAGCCTGATGCAGGACTCAATCCCAGGACCCTGGGATCACTACCTGAGCCAAAGGCAGAGTGAGGCACCCAGGCACCCTAAAATATATATTTTTAAAAAGAGCATCTATACATGATTGAAGGTCTTTAGTAAATATTTTAAAATTTTACAAAATTTTTTTAAAGATTTTATTTATTTATTTGACAGGAAGAGAGCACATGAGCAGGTGGAGTAGCAGGCAGAAGAAGAGGAAGGGAAGAAGCAGGTTCCCTGCTGAGCAGAGAGCCCATCTCAGTATCTGCCCATAATATAAAGTGTCTGTACATCAAGTATGCAAACATTACTTTCCATTTAAAATATAATGTATAATTACTTTAAGTATAGGAAATGAGATACAAATGAGAATTACCTAATTAACTTATACTATGTGAAGTGCCTTATTTCAGAGAATACAATTTGATATGATTTGTGGCATGTAGTCAGAGACAAGACATAGTTTTACTAAATAGGTGGTCTAAAAACAAAACTGAAAAATTGAAAAATTTTTAATGTTAGGGAGATAAATAACAGAAACAAGCAGTGGATTCCTTTATTGGGTATAGCTATAGTTCATCTCCTAACATAGAAAAAATTAGATGTATGTTACTATATGCAAAACTTGCATATGAGTGATAAAGAAATGAATCCACTTCTTGCCATCACAGTAACTGTAATCTATGGGTAAAAAACAAATATTAAATAACAATTACATGAATAAATAAATATATATGTCCACAAATTTTGCTAATAAAGGAAATGTATGTGCTGATGTGAAATATTATAACAAAAGGTTTAATTTAGGTTAAAGACTTTCAGTGGAATTGACTTTTAAACTCAGATCCAAAGGATAAACAGAAAGAAAAGAAAAAGAAAATTGAATTTTCTAAAATAAAATGTGATGCTTCTCAGAAGCTAAAATGGAATCTTGTGACTGGAGAGGAGTGAAAAAGCCAGAATGTGATAGAAAGTGAGGATGGAAACATGAGAAGCAACCTCATCAGAAAAGCCTTGTAAGTCACTATCATGAGAGCAGTGAGCTTGATTTCCATGGGAGTTTCTCATTGTTTTCAGGATTTGGCAATTTTGTTTTTGTTTTTGTTTTTTTCTTTATCTGTTAAACAAAGCCACCTTGAGATTAATTATCCTATCTTTATATTAAAACCTTTGAACTTTTAACTAGTTTATATGTAGAATAATAAACTTATGTTATTTGTCTGATTTATTGGTGATGGATTAGAGAAAGATGGAGTTCTTTCTAACCCGATGTATTGTTGAAAGTATTAAGACTGTTTAAAGTGTTTAAGAAAATTTTTTAAGGAGACTTCCTAGGACAAACTTCAAATTAGAATTCAAAAACTATAGTTCTCCAACCTAGTAAAACTCTGGTTGTTAAGTAATGAAAGACAACTTATGCATGAAAATGAATTTAACATTTACAATGGAATAAATGGTATATTGAATGTACATTGGCTAAAATGCACTACTTTAAATTTGATAAAGTATATATCTAACCTATTTAAATGCTACATGTCTTCATGAATGAATAAATTTTCTAAGTCTGTACTATAGGCCTTCTCAGACTTGATTTGATTATCCACAAAGCCAAAAGACGAACCATATCTAAAATAGTAATAGCAGGAAAGTAATTAAATAGTACATTTGTGGGAGTGCAAGATATAGACTTTTTTGGAGAACATTTTAATTTTATTTATTTATTTATTTATTTGAGAACAGTTTTAATCTAACAAATTCATTGTAAAGCACACAAACAGAAGGATAGTATAACTAAAGGAGAACTTAAAGGGTGGCAAAAATCTTAGATTTTTTTTTTTAAAGATTTTTATTTATTTATTTGACAGACAGAGATCACAAGTAGGCAGAGAGGCAGGCAGAGAGAGAGGAGGAAGCAGGCTCCCCGCCAAGCAGAGAGCCCGATGCGGGGCTCGATCCCAGGACCCTGAGATCATGACCCGAGCTGAAGGCAGAGGCTTTAACCCACTGAGCCTATCACACTTCAGTTAATTACCAATTTTGTAAACTGGGAAAGTTATATAACTTCTCCATGTTGGCTTACAGTATTAGACAATTTAAGTGTTGGACAAATCCAAAGATATCCTTATACTTACCCAGTTTATTAGGATAGTTAGTTATAAATATCAGAACGATATTTCAATAGTAAATATTGGCCAATTAAATCATTGAGTAGACTAATTTTAAATTCAAATTCATTTAATCAAATGCAGCACTAAATTAAATTTATTGGATTTGAGTTGGGTTGCTGTTGATTAAAAAAAAAAAAATTAAAGAGCTACACAAATTAAATTTTATCTACCAGGCACAAATATTATCATAAAATTGAGTGTGCTATTAAGTGAATTAAAAGACAATTTTACAATATGGAACGTAGTGCATATTCAATTTAGTGATTGTTTCTACATTAGAAAATAATATTACCTTGTGTTTACTCTTTTTAAGATTCTGTAGGGTTTATAAAACTTATTTTATCCTCACATAAAGTAACATTTCAAATAGATCTAGGCATATTTTGTGATATTATTTATTAAGCATATTGAACATGTTGCATGTTGAGTATAAACTGCCAAAAACAGAATTATTTTCTTTGCCAAGCTTCATAAAATAATAGAACCTATCTGTATAAAAATATCTTCATATATAACATCAAAACATAACCATTTGGTTGAAAATGAGTAATCAGTTTTAACTAAGAACACTGGTCAATGAAAATAATCCATTTAATAACTTACTATCCGTGTTGTGTCCTTATTGAAAATAAACCATATTCTGAATTTACATATAACATCTGAGTTGAATGAGAAATCCAATTAATGCATGTAAAAATTTCAACATGAGAATATTTGGCAGCAATAAACATCCAGAATATCAATTTGCAATGTGTGGTTTAAACAATGGCAGTATTGTTTAACATTAAGTGAAATCATAAAAGTAATATCTGCTTTGCTTTGATATACTCTGAGAGTACAAGAGACAGTTTGCTCATATCATTTTATTTTTTAAATTCTTTATGAGGTTTTCAGAACATTCATAAATATAAAAAATTGCTTTGAACACAAAAATACAAATCAGCATATATTTTACCATATTTCTACACACTCAATACACATGTTATCAGTTATGAAGACAGATATAATTGATGCACTTTGCTAATTTCTAGTAGATAGTAACCATACTATATGTCAATGTTAAAATATATTGAAAACATTTTCTTTTTAACCCTGAATATGATTAACTTTTTTGTTTTTGTTCTTATTTATTTTTATTAAGTTTTTAATATTAATTCCAGTATAGTTAATAAAAAGTGTTATATTAGTTTCAGGTGTACAATATAGTGATTCAATAATTCTTTACATCATTACTCAGTGCTCACCAGGATAAATGTACTCTTAATCTCCTTCACCTATTTCACTCATACCCCCATGACCCCCCACTGATATGGTTTATTTATTTTTTTTAAGATTGTATTTATTTATTCGACAGAGAGAGATCACAAGTAGGCAGAGAGGCAGGCAGAGAGAGAGAGGGAGGAGCAGGCTCCCCACTGATCAGAGAGCCCAATGCAGGGCTGGATCCCAGGACCCTGAGATCATGACCTGCGCCGAAGGCAGAGGCTTAACCCACTGAGCCACCCAGGCGCCCCTGATATGGTTTATTTTAAACAAGTACCCTCAGTTAAAGATTTTTTTTTCTTTTTTCAACAAGAATGTTTTACTTGAAGCTTACTTCAGAATAAATGGTTCTAAAAGATATAAACAAAATATTCCATTCAAGAAAAATAGAATACACATTTTCTTCAAGTACATATAGAAGAATCCCTTAGTCAAATCACATAATTGACACATAACAAAATTACAAATTTAGGAAGACTGATATCATACCAACTATATTTTACAAACACAATAGTACAAAGCCAAAAAACAATTAAAAAAAAAAAAAGCTGGATAATTTAACATGTAAATAGAAAACAACACACTACTACACAAGCAATGGACCAAATGAGAAATCAAACAGCAAACCAAAATATGTCTCAAAACAAAAGAAAAAGAAAACACAATCTTCCAAAACCTACAGGATACAGGGTGCAAAAAAAAAAAAAAAAAAAAAAAAGAAAGAAAAACACATGTTTGAGTGAAATGTATGCTATAAATGCTTGTAGTAAGGAAAACATTCAAATAAAAAACTTAATATCAAACCACAAAGAACTATGAAAAGAAGAAACTTAGCTGAAATTAAGTTGGGAGAGGAAGTAGTAAAGAAAAATCAGAAATAAATAAAATAGAGTCCAAATAAACATTAAGATAACATGAAAATAATAACCAGTATTTCCAAAAATAAACAAACTTGGCAATGCTTTAACTACATTAAATAAGGAAAAAAGAGAGAGAAGGCTCAAAAACCAAAATGGGAAAGGGAAAAGAAAAAAATACAACAGATAACCACAGAAATACATAGTGTGATAAGAGATTACTATAAAAAATATATATTTACAAATCAGACAAGTTAGGAAAAAAAAACTAGATCATTTCTAAAAAACACAAATTATTACAACAATCATGAATCTTCAATCCAAGAAATAGGAAATCTTTTTAGACCAATAATAAGAATGAAAATTGAATTTGGAATCAAAAATCTCCCAAAACAGAGAAGCCCAAGACCACATGGCTTTATTGGTGAACTTCAAAAAATATTAAAAAAATAATAATGATAATGATAATCCTTATCAAAATTTACAAATAATGGAATAGAGGGAACACATTCAAAATCATTCCATTAGACAGTATTACCCTGACACCAAAACAGGACAAAAATAATACAAGAACAAAAATGTCTCCAGGTGAGGCTGCACCGTTGGCTCCTGAGAGGCTGCTCCTGGTGGCGGCACTGCCCAAGGCGGCGTGGCTGCTTGCAGCGGCGCTGCTGATTGGTTTCCTTTTGAGATCAGATCAGTTCCCTTTTGGTGTCCCGGGCAATGCATAACAGCCACCTCTTTTGGGTCCCAGATAGCCTGGAGGAGAGCCAATATTTCTCCTCTGTTTTTAATTCCTTTTCCTTCTGCTGTTAATAGGCCCCTTTCTTTATAAACATCCCCATGTATATGGAGAGTAGCAAAGGCGTACCTACTGTCCATATAGATGTTGGCGGTTTTACCTTTGGCCATGTGCAGTGCCTTAGTGAGTGCAATCAGCTTCGCTTTTTGTGCCGAAGTTCCATGTGGCAGGGCTTCTGTCCAGAGTCTCTGCCCAGGAAAAACTACCACAGCTCCCCGCATATCTCTTTCCATTGACCATGTAGCTACTCCATCTGTGAACAGAGTCATCTCGGCATCCGGGAGGGACCCCAGGGACTGGGAGGCAGTGGTCCCAAGCAAGGCTCAGGCACCTACCAGTCAGTTTGGTTTCTAATGCAGTTTTGTTTCTACTGCAGTTTTGTTTCTAATGCAGTTTTGTTTCGGATGCAGTTTTGTTTCGGATGCATGGCACAAAATAAAGCTTTGCTTGATTTTCGCTTTGTGTCAGTCTCGTTCCTTTGATCACGGACCCTAACACTGGGGGCTCGTCTGGGATCAAACGACAAGAGCTGAGCCAGCATCGGAATTTCTGGAAAAAGCCTCTATTGAGATTTTGTCTGTCTGTCTGGTTGCGGAGCTCCAGGGTATAGCCCACTGGGGATAAGCTGGATGCGGCCATGCTCCCCAGGGCTGGAGTGGATGCAGGGACGCCCCATCCCTCGGCTGGTAGATCAACAGTGGGTTCAAGTCCTCCTGGGTGGTCAGGGGGTTCAAGTCCCCATAGATGTATGGGGGTTCGAGTCCCCCTAGATGGTCGGGGGGTTCGAGTCCCCCTAGACATACAGGGGGTTCAAGTCCCCCTAGACGTACGGGGGTTCAAGTCCCCCTAGATGGTCGGAGGGTGAAGAAATCCCCCACCAGTGGCAGGTTCTGGGTAAGAATTGTTGGGCTTACAGTTGTCTTTGCCTTGTTCTTTTGTTGTTTGCTGTGTAGTTTTTGTGTTTGCAGGGGACCAAGAAAGCCCCCCCCCCAGCAGCAGGCTCTGGATGGGGATCGCTGGGCCTGTGGTTGTCTCTGCCTTGTTTTTTTATTGTCTCTTATGTTATTTGTTGAATGTGGAGAAATGGAACAAGCAGGGAGTAAGGAACCTGTGACACCCCTAGGTCTTGTTCTCGAACATTTCAAGGATTTCCAAGGTAAAGCCACTCAGTCAGGTGACAAGGTTTACCCGGGAAAACTAAAACACTCTGTCAATTAGAGTGGCCCACTTTCTCCACAGGGTGGCCGCCAGAAGGAACATTTGCCTTAGCTCAGATCTATTCTACCCTGAGTGAGGTCTTTGATCTACATCGAGACCAAATGCCGTACATTGTGGCCTGGCAATATCTGATAGAAGAGCCACCATCATGGCTCAAGTCCCACCTTCCCCCTGCTAATGAAACCATCTCTCTCCCTCTAAGGCAGGTCCGAGCACCAAAACCAGAACAGACAGATGAGGGGAACCAGGGAAAAAGACTGTCCTACCTCCATCAGATGTGGAGGATGTGGAATTTCTCTCCCCCTTTATCTGTCTTCTAAATCTGACTCGGTCTCGAGATGCCTTTACCAGTCCATCTCACACGTGGTCGGGGTCTACTTATGGGACCGCCAAGCAGAGAGACTGCCCTGATCCTTCCCCTTTCCTCTATCCTCCTCATCCTCCCTTTACCTCACCAGTACTCTCTGCACCAATGCTGCCTCTCCGTGAGGTTGCTCTACCGGATGGGAGAGGGCGCCCCCACCTAAGCTATATCCCTTTCTCCTCTTCTGACATCTATAACTGGAAAACCCAACATAAATCCTTTTCTGTCTACCCTCAGGATTTAATTAGTCTCTTGCAAACTGTTTTTCTTACCCACCAACCTACCTGGGTGGATATTCAACAGCTCCTTATGGCTCTCTTTAACGCGGAAGAGAGGGATTGCATCATGCGAGAAACCCATAAGGTGATAAACGAGAGACTTGGCAGGGACCTTGATCCCCGCCGAATGGAAGACTACTGCCCAAGGGAACCCCCTGACTGGGATCCAAATTGTGATGAAGGTAAGGAGAGCTTACGTTTCTACTGCCAGGCTCTACTGGGAAGCCTCTGTGCAGCTGCAAGGAAACCCATAAATTTATCCAAAATTAATATGGTGACTCAAGGTAAGAATGAGTCTCCAGGAGCTTTCCTAGAAAGGCTAATTGAAGCCTATAAAATGTATAGCCCAATCAACCCTGAGGCACCCGAAAATCAGAGGGCAATGAATCTTGTGTTTGTTAGTTAGTCAGCCCCAGATATAAGGAGGAAACTTCAGAAAATTGAAGGATTTGAAGGGAAGAATCTGACTGAGTTAGTGGGAATAGCAGAAAAGGTATTTAACAGGGATGCACAAGAGGATGAAAAACAGACAAAAAAACTAGTTAAGGTTTTGGAATTACATGAGGTGGGGAGGAAACAGGTTGGGGATAGTAAATGGAAGGAAAAGCCTAAGCACAGAAAAGGCAGGCAGGAAAACTTAGATCCAGACCAGTGTGCTTACTGTAAGGAAAAAGGACATTGGGCCAGGGAGTGCCCCAAAAGGAAGACGGCAATGCTTGCCAACAGAGACTGAAGGGGCCATGGTTCGGAACCTCTCCCCAAACTTTGAGTAAAAATTGAAGTGGAGGGGAAATCAGTTGATTTTTTGGTGGACACGGGAGCCCAATTTTCATCATTACTTAAACCTATGGGAAAGCTATCTGGAGAGGAAGTTTGGGTACAAGGAGCAAATGGCACAGAGAGACACAAATGAACAACAGAAATAACTTTAAACTTGGCCTTGGGAATAGTTAAACATCGATTTTTGGTCCTCCCGAATGCCCCATATAACTTGATGGGAAGAGTCATGCTTGCGGGGAACAAGAGCTCTTTTACAGACTCTGCAGGAAAAAGGGTATCAGGTGTCAGCAAAGAAAGCACAGCTCTGTCAGAGCCATGCCACTTATCTAGGCTTTGATCTTCATGAGGGAGTGCGTTCACTGTCTGAGTCCAGGAAACAGGTTATCACCCGATACCCCTGCCCTACCACGTCCCGACAAGTGAGGGAGTTTCTTGGGACAGTGGGCTACTGTAGGCTGTGGATACCGTGGTTTGCAGAGATTGCCCGACCTCTCTATGAACTGGCAAAAGGGGGGCTCACTATGATAGAGTGGAGAGCTGAGGCCGAAAGAGCATTTTGGGAATTACAAGCACCCTTACTGCGTGCTCCAGCATTGGCCATCCCAGATGTTACCAAGCCCTTCCACTTGTATGGTGGCCAAAGGAGTTTTGACTCAGACCCTGGGGTCTTGGAAAAGGTCAGTAACCTATCTTAGCAAGAAACTAGATCCAGTGACAGCGGGGTTTCCACTTTACCTCTGCATAATTGCTGCCATGGCCCTCCTGGTCAAGGATGCAAATAAATTGATTTTGGGTCAAAATCTCATTTTGACCACCACACATGCCATTGAGGGCCTTCTCCGGACTCCAGCAGGCCAATGGACAACAAATGCCCGAGTGACGGGGTATCAGGCCCTCCTCCTCAATGAACCAAGAGTGACCTTCTGGCCCCCAGCAGTGCTAAATCCAGCCACGCTGCTGCCAGAGGAGCTGGCTGACCATCTACATGACTGTGGGGAGGTCCTAACCCAAGTTGCAGGAATAAGGCCAGATCTCAGAGACATTCCCCCCCCGGACGAGCCCCCAATGTTAGGGTCCGTGATCAAAGGAACGAGACTGACACAAAGTGAAAATCAAGCAAAGCTTTATTTCATGCCATGCATCTGAAACCAAACTGCATCAGAAACCAAACTGACCGGTAGGTGCCTGAGCCTTGCTGAGGACCACTGCCTCCCAGTCCCTGGGGTCCCTCCTGGAGGCTCCCTGCCCCACCCTCACTGTACCACAGGCCCACTCCCGGCAAGGCTGCACCGTTGGCTCCTGAGAGGCTGCTCCTTGTTGCGGCACTGCCCGAGGCGGTGTGGCTGCTTCCGGCGGCGCTGCTGCTGTTGCTGCTGCTGATGCTCCAGCTCAGGGCAGCATCGCTCGGGGCAGCACCGCTGCCACTGCTGCTCGGGGCAGTGCCGCTCATGGTTTCTCAGGGTGGTGCCGCTCGCCATTGCTTGGGGTGGTGCCACTCATGGTGGCGCCGCTGCCGCTGCTGCTGCTGCAGCTCTGCTGCTCGGGGCGCCGCTGCCACTGCTGTTCTGGGCGTTGCTGCTCACGGTTGCTTGGGGTGGTGCTGCTTGAGGCGGCACTGCTGCCGCTGTTGCTCTGGGCAATGCTGCTGCTCGGGACGGTGCTGCTTGAGGCGGCACTGCTGCCGCTGTTGCTCTGGGCAATGCTGCTGCTCTGGGCGGTTCCACTCATGGTGGCGCTGCTGCTGCTCTGGGCAGTGCTGCTGCTCTGGGCGGTGCTGCTTGCGGTGGCGCTGCTGCTCTGGTGCTTGGGGTGGTGCAACTCCTGTTACAGCTGGAGGCGGCACTGCTGCTGTTCTGGGTGGTGCTGCTGCTCTGGGTGATGCCGCTCGCGGTAGCGCTGCTGTCGCTGTTGCTCTGGTGCTCGGGTGGCGCCTCTTGTGTTACAGCTCCAGGCGGCGCTGCTGCTGCTGCTGTTCTGGGCAGTGCCGCTGGCAGTGGTGCTGCTGCTCAGGGGGTGCTGCTCGCGGTGGCACTGCTGCTTGGGGTGGTGTCGCTCGTGGTGGCGCCACTGCTGCTGCTGCTCTGGGTGGTGCTGCTGCTCTGGGTGATGCCGCTTGCGGTGGCACTGCAGTTCTGGGCGGTGCTGCTTGCAGTGGCGCTGCTGCTCTGGTGCTCGGGGCGGTGCCACTCCTGTTACAGTTCCAGGCGGCGCCGCTGCCGCTGCTATTCTGGGCGGTGCTACTCATGGTGGCTGCCGCTGCTGCTGCTCTGGGAGGTGCCGCTCGTGGTGGCGCCGCTGCTGCTGCTGCTCTGGTGCTCGGGACGGGACGGCGCCACTGGTGTTACAGCTCGAGGCGGCGCCGCTGGCACTGCTGTTCTGGGCGGTGCTGCTCGGGGTGGCACCGCTGCTCGGGGCGGGAAGGATATAAGTATTTCTACTCCAACTTTCTTTTGACATCTGTGTGATATATGTTTCTCCAACCCCTCCCTTTCAATTTGCAGGTGCTTTAGGTCTAAA
The DNA here is from genome assembly GCF_922984935.1 of Meles meles. Taxonomy (NCBI): domain Eukaryota; kingdom Metazoa; phylum Chordata; class Mammalia; order Carnivora; family Mustelidae; genus Meles; species Meles meles. The sequence continues at coordinate 83,668,205 of NC_060073.1, read as the reverse complement.
ATGAGTCTCTTGTAGACAGCATACAGATAGGTCATCTTAAAAAGTCTATTCTGACAGGGGTGCCTGGGTGGCTTAGTGGGTTAAAGCCTCTGTCTTTGGCTCTGTTCATGGTCCCAGGAGCCTGGGATTGAGCCCCACATGAGGCTCTCTGTTCATCAGGGAGACTGCTTCCCTTCCTCTCTCTCTGCCTGCCTCTCTGCCTACTTGTGATCTCTGTCTTTCAAATAAATAAATAAAATCTTAAAAAAAAATCTATTCTGACACCCTATGTCTTCTGATTGTAGCTTTTAGTCCATCTATATTCCAACTACTCATTAATAGATAAGTATTTATTGCCATTTTATTACTTATTTTGTCATTGTTTCTGGAGATATCCTCTGATCCTTTCTTGTTTTTGTCACTTTTGATCTCTCCTTTGCACTCAAATAATCTCCTTTAATATTTCTTGCAGGACTGATTTAGTGGTCATAAACTCCTTTTAGTTTTTGTTTTTCTGGGGAACTCTTTACCTCGTCATCTATTCTGAATGATAGCCTTGCTAGATAGAGTATTCTTGTCTGCATATATATATTTTTTTTCCCATTCAGCACTTTGAATATATCATGTCACTCTTCTGGCTTGCCAAATTTCTATTGCAACGTCTCCAGCTAGCCTTATGGATTTTCTCTTATAAGTTAAAGTCTTCTTTTGTCTTGCTGCTTTTAAGGTTTTTCCTTTATCACTATACTTTGCAAATTTAATTTCAATTTTTCTTGGTGTTGTCCTGCTTTTGTTGATTTTGATGGGCATTTTCTGTCTCTTGGATCTGGCTATTCCCTTCCCCAGATTAAGGAGGTTTTCTGCTATTACTTCCTGATATAAATTTTCTGCCCTTTTTCTCTCTCTCCTCCTGGCACTTCTATAATAAAAATGTTATTATATTTGATAGTGTCATTAGCATAGGCAATAATCCCCCACTCTGTACCCCAGATGTTTTTCAGATCATTGTTTCCATATTGTCTGTCCCTGTGTTGTTTGCCTGCTTTCTTTCCAGGAGCCCTCTTACCTCTATCCCAGTCAAGCCTGATGACCTTTAAAACTCCAGGTTTTAGGGACATGGTGTAGACAGGGGCCTGAACTTGTCTTCTGGGGGAGAGGCTCACCACTCTGGAATGGAGGCAAGCTTGACCAATAAAGGCCTCTAGACCACAGGAGTGTGGGACTTGGTGTAAACTAGTGTGGGCAATGAGCTGACCCTTATAGGTGTCTCTGTGTTTATGATGAGGGGCCAGGGAAGGAAATGACATTGGCTATTCCCTGTTCCCAGAAAGGCATCCCTGTGAATGCTGCTTCAGGAAAACTCTCCAAGAGAAGCAAATAATTTCACTGTGTGCCTCAGGCATTTTTCAGATCAATTCTTTCCACACTGTGTGTGTCTGGCCCTGGGTTGTTTGTCTGTGTTCCATCAAGAAGCAGAATGTTATCCTCAGGGTTCTATTCCAGACATGTCCACTAACCTTTAAAATTCATGAAATTCAGCCCCTCTCCTTTTCCAAGTCAATGACTTTGGGGAAATGTTCTCCTTGTGGGTTACCCTGTATGCTCCTTTCTATTTTGCCCTTTTCTGTGACCATGGCTCCCTCCCCTCCACAGAACCTATGATCTGTTTTTATCTTAGACCATGTATCCACACTTACTACTTTCTTCACTGTGATCTCTTTTCTCCTTTTAGTTATGTAGTTTGTTTTGCTAGTCTTCAGGTCAGTTTTGGGGGTTTTAGGATGACTTGATAGTTATCTAGTTGTGCTCATGGAGCAAGAGGAGCCTAGAATTCTCTTACTCTGCTGCCACCCTTGAATCCTCTAATTTTGTTTTTATCATCCTTAGTGTACATGATCTTACATGTCAAGATTTGAATTAGTTTATTAAACTCAAGATCAAAGACCTCAGCATTTTTTATCTATATAGTTTAGCTTCAGATTATGAACATTTAAGGAGGATCTTTTTCCTGGAGATGGGTCTTGGCAGAATATTACCCAGGACAAGTCAAGTTTAATGTTTTAGGTAGTATAAAAAAGTGGACATAGATATGAGCTGAGGACTTAAAAAAATGAACTATTGTGCCCTCTAGCTGTGAAGTGAGACTCTAGAACTGAGTGTGGCCCTTAAATATTTAGAGAGGTATGTAAGGAGGTCAGTCTATAGAAGAACTTAGAAGTATATACAGTTAGAACTAAGGAATGTGGCATTATGAAACTCCAGAGTAAAAGTGTTTTAATAAGTAGGCAGGGAATATCAAAGTGGTTGAGTGTTGCTATGAATTCAAGCAAGATAAGAGGTGAAAAGGAATGCCAAGTTTAACAATATAGATTGTAGATGATGACATAGAAAAGGAAAGCTACAGTGGAAGAGTGGGGGAAATGGTGAATTAGTGTAAACTAAGGAGTGTATGTAAAGAAAGTTAATAAAGTGACCAGAGGTTACTCTGTTGTGTTATTTTTTAGTCTATTTGCAAAGAGTTACAGACAATTTTTCTTCACCACACATAACATGACATTCCAATATCTTCTTCCTTCCACTGATTTTAAGTTCCAAAAATAATAATAATAATTTTAAGGACGTCCAATTTAACTGTTTTTTTTTTTGTTGTTGTTGTTGTTGTTGTTATCTTTGTGGGGTTTTTGTGTGAGTGTTTGTGATCATATCTAAGACCATTGCCTTATTCCAGGGTCAGAGATACTTACTTTTATGTTTTCTTCTAAAATTTTTATAGTTTTAACTCCTGCGCTTAGGTTTATGATCTACTTTGAGTTAATTTTTGTTTATTATATAAAGTAGGGATCCTAATCCACTTTTTTTATGTGGATATCCATTTTGCCCAGAACCAGTAGTGGAAAAGATTATCATTTCTCCCACTGACTTGCCTTGGCATCCTTGACAAAATTCAATGATCTTAAATAATTTGACCATAAGTAATTTAAATGATCATGGAGTATTTATTTCTGAATTCTCAATTCTATTCCATTGATCTATCTATCCTATTCCCAGTACCATAATATTGTGATTACTATAGCTTTGTAAGTTTCAGAATTTAAAAATATATGTATAAGTTCTCCATCTTTGCTCTTTTTTAAGATTGCTTTGGCTAGTCTGCATTTCCGTATTTACTTACGTAACAGCTTATAATTTCTACAGAAAACAAAGAGTTTTATAAAGATTGGATTTAATCTGTAGACAAACTTGGGGAGTATTTCTGTATTGACAACATTAAGTCTTTCAATTTATGAACAAGGGATACCTTACCATTTATTTAGGTCTTCTTTAACTTCTATCAATGATCTTTCTTGTCTCTGGGTACAACTGTTAAAGTTCTTTCCTAAAAATTGTTATGAGATAGTTTATTCTTTTTCATAACATTATAAATATTGTTAATTTTATTTTGTGCTGTTTATTACTAATGTATAAAATATAATCCATTACTGTATATTGATCTCGAATTCTGCAACATTGCTGATTTATCAGTTCTAATAAAATATGTGTGTGCATGCATGTATTCCTTAGAATTTTCTATGTACAAGATTTCATCATCTCTAAAAAGAGATAGACGTTCTTGATCTTAATCATTCTGTATACTTCTTGTTTATTTTTCCTTTCTCAATTACCCTGTGTATATCCTTCAATAAAATGTTGAATACAAGTGGTGAGAATAGATGTCCTTGTTTTGTTTCTAATCTTAGGTAGAAAGCTTATAGTCTTTTGCTGTTACACATGATTCTAGTTGTAAAATTTTGTAGACACCCTTTAATGCTGATGAAGTTCATTACTAGTCCTAGTTTCTTTAGTTGTCTTTTTTTAATCATAAGAGTGTTGAATTTTATCATGTCCTCTTCCTGTACCAATTGAGATGATCAGTGGTTTTGTCCTTTTTCTTTTTTCCACCTTTTTTAAAGTATAATTGACAAATAAAAAATAGGTATTTAAGGTATAAAATGTGATATGATATACATGTACATCATGAAATTATTATAATTAAACTAACTAATAAACCCATCACCTCATATAATTAACCTTTTTTGTATATGTGCATATGGGAAAAACACTAAAGATCTACTCTCTTAATAAATTTCAAGTTTGTGATACAATATTATTAACTAGAGTTACCATGTTGTACTGTAGATCTCCAGAATCTATTAATCTTGTAACTGAAACTTTGTACCCTTTGACTCACATTTCTCCATTTCCCTTATCCCTCAACCCTCTGTTTCTTTGATTCCACATATAAGTGAGATCACACCGTATTTCTCTTTCTGTGTCTGGATTATTCCACTTAGCATAATATCCTCTAGGTCCATCCATGTTGTTGTAAATAGCAGAATTGCCTTCTTTTTAAAGACTACATAGTACTCCTTTGTATATATAGTCTATATTTTCATTATCCATTCCAACATGGTATATAAGGATTCTCTTTTCTCTTTGCCAATACTTGTTATCTTTAAACTTTAATAATAGCCATTTAAGGGTATGAGGTGGTTTCTCATTGTAGTATTGACTTGTACTTAGCTAATGATTAGTGATATTGAGGACCTGTTCGTGTACCTTTTGACTCATTGCACGTCTTCTTTGGAAAATGTTTGTTAAAATTCTTTGCCATTTTGAAATCAAGTGTTGTTACTGTTTTGCTATTGAGTTTATGAGTTCTTTATATCATTTAGTAATATAATTTGAAATCTGGGAGTATTAGGTATCCAGCTTTGTTTTTCTTTGTCCAGATTGCTTTAGTTAGTTGGGCTCTTTTATGGTTTCATACAAATTTTAGGAATGCTTTTTCTATTTCTGTGATACACACCCTGGAATTTTGATAGGGATTGCACCGAATTCACTAGTCATTCTGGATTGTTTGGACATTTTGGCAATATTAATTCTTCTAATTCATGAACACAGAATATCTTTCATGGCTGTTCTTGTAGTTTTCTGTATATAATTTCTTGATTAAATTTATTCTTTGATTAACCAATTTTATTCTTCTTGATAACATTACACAGGGGATTATTTTCTTAATTTCTTTTACAGATGATTCATGTGTTTAGATGCAAAACTGATTTTTACATGTTGATTTTATTTTAGAGAGAGCAAGTTAGAGCACATGCGCACATGAGCCAGAGGGTGGGGCAGAGAGAGAATATTAAGCAGGGTCCATGTCCAGTACAGACCCAGATGTGTATCTTGATTTCATGACCTGAGGCAAAGTCAAGTCAGATGCTTAATCAAATGAGCCACTCAGGAACCCCAGCATGTTGATATTTTTATACCACAACTTTATGGAATTTGTTGATTAGTTCTAAGAGTTTTTGATAAAATCTTTGGAGTTTTCTATATATGCTCTCATGACATCTTTGAACAGGGACATTTTTTCTTCTTCCCAAATTGGACATCTTTTATTGTTTTCTCTTGCCTAATTGCACAGACTATGATTTCCAGTATTGTGCAAAATAGAAGTGGGAAGAGTGGACAATTCTTGTTCTGTTTCTATCATAAAGGAAAAGCTGGTCTTGCCGTATGTGATCTTTGTTATATTGAGGTACATTTCTTTTAAATCTAACAAGTTGAGAGTTTTATCATGGCTGGATGTTGAATTTTGTTAAATATTTTTTTTTCATTTTACATCTATTGAGATGATCATGTTTTGTATCCTTGTATCACTTTTATTATCATATGATAAACACACTTTGCATTCCTGGGGTAAATCCTAGTTGATCATAATGGCCAATCCATTTTTGTGTTGCTGTACTTTGCATCTATACTAAAAATGGATGTTGGCCTTTAGTGTACTTATGAATTTTTTATCTGATTGTGGTACCAGAGTAATAAAATCTTCATGACATATCTTGGGAAGTGCTCCCCTCTACTCTTTTTTTGAAGAATTTGTGAAGTAGTGAAGTATTGGTATGAATCTTTTTCACCCTTTACTTACTTCTATTTGGGTCTATGAACCTAATGCATGTTTCTATTATAGTGCATTTAGCTGGATTATTTTCTTTTTAAATTCTATTCTGACAATTTCTGTCTTTTGAATGGAGTGTTTTCAAAATTTGTGTTTGATATAATCACTGAATAAGTAGGGTTTAATCTGCCTTTTTTGTATTTGCTTTATATACATTTTCTTTTTGTATGTGTTCCTGTTATCTCCATTATATCCTCTTGCTTTCAATATTTTCTATTATACCACCTTAATTCTTTTTTTTTTCTTTTGCTGTATTTTTGCATTATTTTGTCACTGGTTGCTTGGGGGGTTACCATTAGCATCTTAGTATAAAATACTCTACAACTTCATTTCAATAAAAATAATTGCAAAATAGAGGCGCCTGGGTGCCTCAGTGGGTTAAAGCCTCTGCCTTTGGCTCAGGTCATGATCTCAGGGTCCTGGGATCCAACCCCACTTTGGGCTCTGCTCCGTGGGGAGCCTGCTTCCTCCTCTCCTCTCTCTGCCTGTCTCTCTGCCTACTTGTGATCTCTCTCTGTCAAATAAATAAATAAATAAAATATTTAAAAAATAATTGCAAAATATCTGCCCTGATATATTTCTGTTCTCATTGTTTTCTGTGTATAATTACCATACAGGATTTTAAAGGTTTTTTTTTTTTTTTTTTTTAATTCTTCCTCTCTGGGGTATTCCTTTTTAATTTTAGTTGATCATACAACCCAGCTTCAAAGAAGATGAAACTTCCTCTGAGCCCTATCTGAAATACCACCACAAGAACTAGATAGTACTTGAAAGGGCATTCTGTATTGTGGATCTCAGCCACTGCTGTTCCGGTCTTTCAAGGTCAAACATCCTTCAGTTTCTTTAATCATTTACCTTTCTGTTTATGTGTTTTATTCTGTTTTCTTTTTGTCTAGAGTTTAAAATTTTTGTAGTAGGAATATATCTATATATCTATATATTTATATTTATTTCTATAGATGTTTATTTATATATTTATATAGGTATATAGATATTTTTAAGAAAAAACATAGATGAGCTTTTAAATCAGTTAATATTTGCCCATTGAACTGATTCCATGCTTATCAAGTCACAATAAGAATGTTAGGGGACCATATGATACTCACTTATTTGTGGAGCATAACAAATAACATGGAGGACATGGGGAGATGGAGAGGAGAGGGAGTTGAGGGAAACTGGAAGGGGAGATGAACCATGAGAGACTATGGACTCTGAAAAACAACCAGAGGGTTATGAAGGGGCGGCAGGGGGGTGGGGGGGGTGGGAGGTTGAGGAACCAGGTGGTGGGTAATAGGGAGGGCACGTACTGCATGGAGCACTGGGTGTGATGCCAAAACAATGAACACTGTTATGCTGTAAATAAACAAATAAAAATTAAAAAAAAATTCTAATATATGTAGTTATAGCTACGAAAAATAAAGGAAATATCTCTGCATGCAAAAAAAAAAAAAAAAAAGAATGTTAGGGGAAATTTTTGCTAATTAGGCTTGAATGTACCAAACATCAGTCTGATACATTTAGCTATCATGAAAAGTAATGATATATCTGGGTGGTTCAGTCATTAGGCATCTGCTTTCAGCTAGGGTCATGATCCTGGGGTCCTGGTATGAAGCCCTGCATTGGGCTCCCTGCTTAGTGGGAAGCCTGCTTCTCCCTCTCTTACTCCCCCTGCTTGTGTTCTCTCTCTTGCTGTGTCTCTGTCAAATAAATGCATAAAATCTTTTTTTAAAAAGTAATAAGAGGCTCTGTAATTTTATATACAATTCTTCAAAAGGTTGTCAGCATGGTTCAACAATTTCTAGTCAGAACAACTATGAGACACCAACTAAGGTCTGCAAAGCAGATTACTATTAGTTAGACTTTGGTGAATTTTCCATAGTAATACCACTTTATGAGTAATTTCTGAGCAACTTATGGTGATCTCCGCTGGTCATATCCTATGATTGACATAAACTGTGTTTGTTCTCAATTTAAAATTCCTACAAGCAAAGTTATATACCTCCAGAGAAGCTCTCAAGCTTGTTTGTGTTATTATGAATTTAGTTCTGATTTACTTAAGCATTTTACAGGTCAACATCACCAGGGAATAGTGGGTAGTCATAGGAATGACCCTTATTTTCCTCTTGTTATTGCTAGAGACTCTTCTAGTATTGAAATCTTATACAATCTTAGTTTCTAAGCACATTTTTTTTAATCTCATTCAGAATCCTGTGGCATCGAAACTACTGAGAATAAAGTTCCCATGAAGACTAGTATTCCAAAGATATTTTGGATCAAGAATTAACACTTGATAGAGATCAAGGGACACAGAGTAAAAGTCCTATGTTATCTCCTCACTAATATATGACTTCTTTGATGTTTCATTTATAGTGTTTTAGAGAGAATGTTGAATTTGATCTCCTGTTAATTTTAACTTCCTATCAAGAAAATACGATCAGTGTTTCATTCAGCACTCATGACTAATCCAAATAATTTGCAGGTTAAACTGAGTCTGATGTTTCCTTGCACAGAACACATAACATTTTTCAGTTCTACAAGGACAGCTAACTACCCTTACCAGATATTTAAGTTAAGGCTTTGACTTTTTCTACACCTTGCTGTCACAAAGTTTTATACATTTGTAAGATGACACTATGAGGTCTGGGACACATTTTACTTTTACATTCTTGGAAATAGTCAATATCTTAGAAAATTATTACACGTATAATTTACATTTATATATATTATGATACAATACATGTCACATTCTTTTAGTTATGAATATAAATTTCATTTCTCTAAGTCTCTACCCCTCCACAATTTCATCAAAGTATCTCAAGTTTTTGCACTCCAAGAATCCAGAGAAGGAAGACCTTAGTCCAGATCCTTAAATTTTGTCCTATACGGATAACCATCTTCTGTTCTGGACATGGCCAAGGATATTCTCCCAGATCTCTATTCATCTGATACTGATATAGCACTCCACAAAAATTACAGTAACCAGGATCTCATCACAAAAGACTCCTATCTAACATCTCTTCCTTGATGTTTTCTCTATTTTCAAGGAAAGGCAAACTCATTCTCGACTCCAATCATTTTTATTTTACCTGTTAAAGTTACCTCATTCCATTTATACCTCATCCAACACACTCAGTTTGAAAATTCAAAATAAATCCTCTAATGGACTTTTGTGAAAAGTAATCCTGACTTTAATTTTTGTGACAGGACACTTCTCCTCAAATAATTCACCATGCTACACATGAAAAGGATTATATCTTAAAACAAAACAAAACAAAACTGGGGTAGGAGAGGAATAAAATTTTTGTTTGGGAAAGTAGAGACTTAGAGACTTACAGGGAAGGTAAGAAACAAGAACAATTGTATCACATTTCTGTGGTGTGTAAAATGCCTTACCTCTCACTTATATTTGAATGACACAGCTTCATCATTTAACTCTGCTCCTATGATGAAATATCAGCTATCCAGGCAATTTGCCTCAGTGCCCTATTTTTTCCTACTATTTGGCATAACACTTGTAATATGTTATCATTTTCCCAATAAGCAAAATTTCTATTTTCCTGGAAAGTAATTTATCATTGGTTGTATTGTAGAAGATAACCCATCATGAGTTGGGTTACAACTCCAGAGGAGTTGTACACTAATTAGTACCTATTAAACAACTTTTTCACACCAAATTAATTAATTATTAAAAGAATGTTATAGAGGAAAGAAGTGGCAAGAGATTTATACAAAAAGAATGTCCTGCCTTTATTCCCAGTGATTCTCATGCCTTTGCTTTCTTCTCTTACCTTGCAGCCCAGTATCTCAGAATCTCCTCTTACAGGCCATGGGAGGCTGAGGGGGAGAAAAGTGAAACTTCTCACTTCCTAAGCAGTAGTGGAAAAGGCTTAAGTATATTTCAAAAAGGGAACCTAAATAGAATCCCTTATTGTAAAAATGGGGCTTTAGAATACGATATTATTTCAGAGGATATTCATGAGTTGTCTTGAGACTATCTATGATTCTCTATAATAAATTTCATTTCTCTCTTTAATAAATGTGAAATCCCCTTTCAGAATAGAATATAATTATATTTTGGTATATGCTTTTGTTTTGTATCAATGGAACCTCAACCAACTTTTGTGCCTTTCCCTTTAAATCCAGATTTCAAACTGGTTTAAACAAGATTAAACAAGATTTTAAGTGTGGGATGAAAAGTCACTAACCTCCTACTCATTATTTCTAAATGGATTAATCTTTTCAGTTATTTCATAAATGGATTTTTTCTTTTAGGGCTGCAGTAAAATTCGTCCAAATTGTGTGCAGTACATAAAAAGAATGTTGGCTGTTTCATTTCCATTAATCCTGTGCACTCAGTTCAATGTGTTATATTTAAGTTGATCACATGGAGATAAATAAGAATTCAAGACATAATTACCTAGAATAGATACTTTTCAATCTCTAGTGGTTCATGATTTAAAAAAAATCATATTAAATGTGTGCTGGAAGAAATCATATTAAGAACAGGATAATTTAGCCCCTCTCTGCCGTTTCTCTCTTCAAATAAACCTTTTGTCCCTTTAACTGTGAACTTGGCATATGGTTGTGATATTTCTCTTAGTCTCTAGATCCTCTGTCCCTAAGAATTATGAATCACTTTGTACAAGTGAACTTTGAAATAACTGAATCATTCTTTTCTTCAGTTGGTTTATCAGATATTGGTGCTGACATTTGGGCTAATAAATGAAATTATATGTTCAATTAAAAATTATTAAACCTCAGTTTTTAAAATTATATTTTAAAGACCTATTTTTTTCTGCTTCTGTTTTTTTGAATAATCATCTACTTGTAAGACCTGCTGTATGTTTATGCTTGCATGTGTGCATGTGCATAATTAGGGCAGAGTAGAACTGTACTTTTCACTTTAATTCATTCCTTGGAGTTATCTGGGAAGAAGCCTTTACATATGTGGGAAAAGTCAGTACAAGTAAACCTTAATATTAATAAAACAGAAGTACTAAAAAATTAAAAAAAAACATAAGTACCCATTAATAATGTGTACTCATTGTACTCAATGTACTCATCAATAACTCATCTTTCCTTTCCTAGATCCTAAACTTTCAAGGACTGAGACATTTTCTGCCCACTCACAGTATCATGTGTGAATTCAAAACTTGTTTGTTGAACATGTATGTTCTGGTAATTTCTATGTCACAATTTGTATATCACAATTTTTAGAAGCATCTAAGTACATTTCATTTTGTTATCGTCCCCCCCCCCCAACAAATATTTTGACAGGTTAAATAACTAGTTGTTTTCTGAAAACTAGCAGCTAAAAAATGAGAAGCCAGAGTGTTTATTTTGAGTGGTAACTAACAGAGATTTGTGCAAACTACTTTAGGCTATTTCTGAGAGTCTTCCTTCAAAGCATTCATCAAAGCCTTGGTAGAAGGCAGCTGGCTTTTGAAAATGCACTATCTGAAGCGGACTGAAAATTCATTGGCACCTGTAGGCACAGACAATCCTTTTGCTCTGTGAATTATAGGGGGCAGGCATTCTAGCTTTTTTTTTTTTTTAATTACCAAGATTTACAAAGAAGCAAACTCCCTTTGAGAAGAAGCACACAGGTCAGTACCCCTTCAAGTCTCATATTTCAGGGACTATGCTGACATAAAAGAACTTGGGAAGGGAAAGTGTTTCAAAGGGGAGGGAGACATTGTAATAGCTTAACTATAAAAATTACACTACCTGGGGCACCTGGGTGGCTCAGTGGGTTAAAGCCTCTGCCTTCAGGTCAGGTCATATTCCCAGGGTCCTGGGATTGAGCCCTGCATCGGGCCCTCTGCTCAGTGGGGAGCCTGCTTCCTCCTCTCTCTCTGCCTGCCTCTCTGCCTACTTGTGATCTCTATCTGTCAAATAAATAAAATAAAAAATATTTAAAAAAGAAAAATTACACTACCTAACTAGTGTAGTGTAGTGTAATAGCCTAAATACTTTAGATTTTACGCTGTGCATGTTTCTGTGTGATAAGCTCTCATTGAAGAAAGTTCCTGTATTACTTTAAATTGCTGTGTTTTACTTAAAGTTCAAATATCTGTTTTTCTGTCTAATATAACTCAGAGCTAAATGCTTGGAAAATATCTTGAGCAAATTCATACAAATAAGAAAAACTGGATTTTGATAGATTTACTGACAAAATACAAAAAGTTTCCTGAAGAAGGCAACAATTCTTACATATTTTGATGTGGAGGTAGAGGGGGTCATATTTTGAAATATTCATGAAAAACCAAATTCTTACCTAATCATCTTTACCATGGCTTCTGGTGTAGTATTAAATAATAGTACTGAGTATAAGCCATGAGACTCTTGAATTATAGACAAATGATAGACTCAATGTTAATTACAAGATTCCCAGTCCAAGAGTATAAAAGAATTATGGAGATGGAAATTTTAACCACACATAATATAAAAGCTTTATGAATATTTTATTCATTTTTAAAGTAAATAACATTGATTGCTGAAAACCTTTTAAAGCAACATTTCAAGACCTACACTTCCTACCACCCTGTCAGCTAAAGAAGTAAATATTCATTTGCATATGTAATATTTCAAGCATTGGTTCTTGACCATGTTTTTATTTCAAGCAATATTTTTAGTAAGATTGTGTATTGCATTCTCACTGCATAAAATTCCATTTGTTATGATTTGCATTTTTTTTCTACTTTTGAGCTCTTTCTCACCCAAACCTCAGCCCATTTTAAGTTAATGGTTATTTAGGATCCAATATAATGACACCCTTCACAACTTGTGTCATTAGCATACAATTCTAAGCATGCATCTATACAGCTATATTTGAATTGACTTGTTCATTAAAGAATCTTCTCTATATACATGTTTCCCTATGATTTCCTTTAACTATCTAATAATACTACAGTTTATGTGTAGTAAAACTTATTAAGATGGTTATTAAAGTCAATTATTATTATTATTTATGGCCACTGAAGCCAAGTATATACTGCCTTACATACTAGCACTTTTAATTCTATAGGCAGAATTTATGGTATAATTAAATGATAATGACACTGTCATATCACATTCCAGAATATATGTAAATAAATATATTCTCCCAGAAAAAGATGGAGCTAAATCACTCTTGCCAGAACTTGTTGTGGTCATTTATAATTTATACTTTTAGAAGTAAAAGTATATATTTGGATTCATTCTTTCTGGTGTCAAAATTTGTCACATTGAGAACACTAGTTTGCAAAAATAATATTTTTACTGTTTGATATTGATTACATTAAACCATATTAAATTTGACTTAAAAATTAATTTGCCTTCTGTAGAAAGTATTTTACAGCTTCTTTTGAAAAACAAATATTTAAGTAAGGATGAAGGTTGAGAACTGGCATATAATTTGACCCTGCACTACTAAGACTGATTTTTTTAAATACCATTTTATGCTCATGTAACAAACCCATTGTTTTTTTTTTTGTTTTGTTTTGTTTTGTTTTTTTTGCATTTATAAATTGTTATTTTTATTTCTTATTTTTTTTATAAACATATAATGTATTTTTATCCCCAGGAGTACAGGACTGTGAATCGCCAGGTTTACACACTTCATAGTGCTCACCATAGCACATACCCTCCCCAATGTCCATAACCCCCCTCCCCCTCTCCCAACCCCACCTCCCCCCGGCAACCCTCAGTTTGTTTTGTGTGATTAAGAGGCACTTATGGTTTGTTTCCCTCCCAATCCCATCTTGCTTCATTTATTCTTCTCCTATCCCCCTAACCCCCCTGTTGCATCTCCATATCCTCATATCAGGAAGATCATATGATAGTTGTCTGTCTCCGATTGACTTATTTCACTAAGCATGGTATATACACAATGGAATACTATGCAGCCATCAAGAGAAATGAAATCTTGCCATTTGCGACAACAAACCCATTGTTTTGTTGAAAACTGTTATAAGGCAGGATCAGTCTCAGAAATATTTTCGGTTTAGTACTTCTGAAAAGTTGACCATACTACTAATGCTCATTTGAACATGTTGATATCAAAGTTACTTATGAATATTTGCATTAAATCATCCTTGTAGAAGATATTCCTAATAGAAAAGTTATAGAAAGTTCTTTATTTGGAAGAACACACACACACAAAAATAAAACGTCTTGTGTTCTGATTGCATTTTTTTATTCTTCACCATGTCAGTCTCATTAAAAAATCCACATCATTTATCAATTTTATTACTAGCAACTTTAAACTTTTTAATATTTTTTGGCAGAGACAATACACAGTATATATCATACCACCTCTTCTTCTTGGACATAGAGACTACATTCTCATACTTCCTTTGCAATTATATTTGGAACATATGAAGTAATACCATATTAGAATGTGGGCAGAAGTAGTGCTAATAAGGCAAGCCTCTTCTAAGCCTGTTACTTATATTTAAATATCTCTATCTAGCACTCAGTCTTCTGGCTACCTTAATGTCCAGTGTTCCAGATGGCATAGGTATATCTCACCCCACATGGAGGTAAAATGTGTGTGAATAAACTTTTACTATGTTAATCTACTGAAATTTGAGATTTTATATGTTGTCTTTGTGATGCCTATCTATTCTGAGCAAGAAATGATTTGGAATATCTTCTGTGGCTCCTTTCTCAATGTTTATCTACAGATTCATATCTTTACTTATCATCTCACAGCGTTAGACCTTGATGGACAGAAAAATCTTCATTGAATGCACCCTATGAGGTAATCACTAGCTCGTACTTTGCCTTTCAAGATAATCTGATGCAAATATAACCACTTATAGCTTTTAAATACCAGTTTTTGTTCTCACATTTTTTCCACTCCGGTCTCTGCTAGAATGGAAATTCCTCTTGCACCAGTTCCATACCTCCTATGCTTATTCTTCTATCACTTTTATAATTCTACAGTGGGGTACAAGGGGGAGGGAACAAAATAAAAACCAAATCTAATCAAACAAAATAAAAGCTTTTTTTTTTCTTTTATCCCCCTAGGAAGTTTACTGTAACACTATGAGCTATGTTTAGTTAATGATGTTTTTTGAGCATCATGACATATTTTGAAAAGCCCCATCATAATCTACATATATAACACTCATAATATTCATATTTTATCTAATTATTCTACTTATATGATGGCAGTGACCATGTCCAGCTTAGGTACTCCCAGGGTAAATGCCTGGTTTAAATTTGTTCTCAGTAAAAATGAGTTGAGGGACACCTGGTGGCTCAGTTGGTTAAGCAATTGCCTTTGGCTCCGGCCATGATCCTAGAGTCCCTGGATCAAGTCCCACATTGGGATCCCAGCTCCACAGGGAGTCTGTTTCTCCCTCTGACTTTCTCCTCTCTCATGCTATCTCTCATTGTCTCTTTCTCAAATAAATAAATAAAGTTTTAATATATATTTAAAAATGAATTTATTCATGAATTGATTTTCATTTGCAAAGATATTAAACCCTAAGAGTTGTTTTTGTCTAGTTTGCTTGCTTTGTAATTTTTTCATTTAACACTTCAGAAAGCACAGTAGTAAGAAATTGATGGATTGACAACTATTTCTTCCTTTTTATAATCTGGCAGAATTGTGTTTCTGTATTTCCCTTTAACAACTCTAATTTTGTCCACAATAATACGCCATGATGTTCACTCACCACAACCATTTTTCAAGGAGTACAGGAAAATGAAAGAAAAAGGTCTGGGGGTGGGGGGAGATGCATGCAAACTTTGATGGGATACAATAGGATTCAGCAGGACTAAAGGGGCTATGGAATTGGATCAGATAATTAGGTTATTTAAACTCTTATCTAGGTTTTTTAGACCATTCAGAGTAGGTGTACTTGTAATATAATTCTATCTATGACAAACTAGTTAGAGACTATAACAAACCCTTTAAATCTAAAAAGACTAACCAGTTGGAGTAGGGGTAAGTAAATAGAAAAGCAAAGCAATAGGTTTCATAGTGGCCACAAGAAGTCCTTTCTAAGACTTTTTCCTGGATGCTAAGACCAAGGATTTACTTTTCCCTTAACACTTTGTACCTGTGTCTCCCCTGCACTGAGGATTTATTAGATTGTTTGACCAAGAATGATGCCATAAAATCTGCATCCTGCTATTTGTACTTAGAGTAACTGACACTTTTTCCTGAAGTCTATAATTAACTAAGTAGTTTTAATCCACACAATTTAATCTGTCTGGTTTCTCACAACCAAATATCCTTTTAATAAATCATATGAAACAAAAACATATCTACAGTTATAAGTTTTCCTTAAAAGCAAAGTAGTTTTTGTTAGATTTATTGCACTTGGGTTGTTATTGATAGCCTATAAAATTTGTGATATAAAACACAGACATATAATTAATATTTCTCTATAAATACAACTTGGTATCACTGAAAACACATTTGGGAAGCTTTGGTATCACAGTAGAACATTACGACTCTTCCAAGGTAAAATTCATAAGTTGAAGCATCTCTAGTTTTACATAGTGTTAACAAAAAGCAAAGGTGATATAATATTCTAAATAACTGTGGAATCAAGAAAAAGAATTAGAGATAGAGTTTAGTATCTCATATGAAATAATCAAAATATAGAAATATGAAAAAATCAGGGTGCATGGGTGGCTCAGTGGGTTAAAGCCTCTGCCTTCAGGGTCCCAGGGTCCTGGGATTGAGCTCCGCATCGGGGTCTCTGCTCAGTATTCCTAAGCATTGTAAAAAAAAAACAAAAACAAAAAAAACAAAAACAAAAAAAACCACAAAACTTTATCAATATTCTATCTTCATACCAAGTCCACGCTTCTTGCAAGTCTCAGCTCTGCCCAGAGCGCAGCTGATCAGGAATGTAAGAGGGTGGTTGTCCATAGATAGATCTGCTGAAATATTAAACTAGAAAGTGATGCCAAGTGTTACACACTAGGAACACATTGTTGAAATATGAGGCTGAAATAAGCAAGTAGAAGAGACAAAAATCAAATGAGTTTTAGTACTTAGAAGAAAATATAGAGTAGAACCAGGGAAGAATTATAGAGATGAAGTGGTTTGGAGATTTGTTTTGAGGCACCCACTTTGAAGAAAAAGTGTTTCATATCTAAACAACCCCATTTACTACTCACATTGATTAATCTCTAAGACATTTTGCTCATTTGTAAAAGAGAGATAACATTAACGCATTACTAAGTTTTGTGAAAATTGAAAATATGATTTACCTAGTAGGTATTTATAGCTATTTTTAAGTGTGTGACTTCATTCATTACAAATATCCATTAAATGTTTATTTTTCCAGTCTGAAATATAAAAAGCTTGAAAGTCACCACTTTATCCTAAAACCAAGTAAAAAGCTGAACAAACTGAAAAAGGAGCAATTCTTAGATCTTTAAGAGAAGTGAGATCACGGGGCAAATTGCTGCAGGCAAAATTAGAGAAACTGACAGGTGAATACAGAGAAGTACAACTTGCTGATGCAGGAAACCTCAGACTAAAAACTTTTGGGAACAAGTGGTAGGTAGAAAGACCTAAACTGTTACTTTTGAAATGTTGGAGATTCAGTGTTGACAACCCTAGGAGTTAAAAACTTAAGGGAGACTAAATCATGGAAGTGGGACTGTACTTTCCAAAATGGAAAACAAGCAAACAAACAAAAAGTCTGGGGGGAAAAAAGTACATACTATCTAAGAATTATGCTACAAATACAACTATATAACATATGTGCAATGGAATACCAGAAGGAGGAAAATTTTTAAAAGGAACATAAGTAATAATTGAAATAACAATTACTGACAATTTACACAAGTTAACATCAGACACCAAAACACAGATCCAGGAAGCTCAGAGATCACTAACCAGAATAAATGCCAGAAAAATGACATTGAGAAATATCATTTTAACTATAGAAAATCAAAGATAAAGAAAGAATTATGGGGGCACCTGGGTGGCTCAGTCAGTTAAACCCTCTGCCTTTGGTTCAGGTCATGGTCCCATGTCCCTTGGAATCAAGCCCCACATTGGGCTCTCTGTTCAGCGGGAAGCCTGCTTCCTCCTTGCTCTTTCTCTGCCTGTCTCTCCACCTACTTGAAATCTCTGTCAAATAAATAAACAAAATCTTAAAAAAAAAAAAAAGAATTGTAAAAGAATATGAAAGAGGAAAGAACACCCTACCTGTAGAGGAATAAAGATAAAAATTATGTTTGATTTCAGTTCAGAAACTATGCAGGCAAGAAGAAAATAGAGTGAATTATTTAAAAACATTAAAAGAAAAAAGATCAAAAGACCAACTTAATATCTGTAGTTAGAAAAATGATCTTTTGGGTGCTTGGATGGCTCAGTGGGTTAAGCCTCTGCCTTCAACTCAGGTCATGGTCTCAGGGTCCTGGGATTAAAGACCCACATCAGGCTCTCTGCTTGGCGGGGAGCCTGCTTCCTCCTCTCTCTCTGCCTGCCTCTCTGCCTACTTGTGATCTCTCTCTGTCAAATAAACAAATAAAAAAAAAGAAAAAAAAAGAAAAAAAGAAAGAAAAATTATCTTTTAAAAGTGAAGGAAAAATAAAAACTTCTAAGGCAAAAATTGGAGTATTTGTTGCTAGTAGACCTGCCTTACAAAAAAATGTTAAAAGAAGTTATTCAGAGAAAATAAAAATGATGTACATCAGAACTCTGATCTATACAGAGAAAGAGAATCAGAAAAGAAAAAAAGTGAAGGTAAAATGAAAGCTTTTACTTCTCTTAATCTTAATTGATCTAACAAATAGCTGTTCAAAAACTAATAGCAATATATCTTATTTATACTTACATATAAGCTATGAAAACATCAAAAGTTATAGGAAAGATATAAATATGTATTACTAAGTGAAACTAGCTAGTCTAGAAAGTCTATCTATATCCAACTGTATCTATATTCCAACTATATGACTTTCTGGAATAGGCAAACTATGGAGAAGGTAAGAACATCAGTGGTTGCCAAGGATTAGGAGGGAGGGAAGGATGAATAGGTAGAACACTAAGGATTTTTAGGACAGTGAAAATGCTTTATATGTAGCATAATGACAGGCATATGTCATTACAAAATTTGTCCAAACCTGGGGCACCTGGGTGGCTCAGTGGGTTAAAGCCTCTGCCTTCAGCTCAGGTCATGATCCTAGGGTCCTGGGATCGAGCCCTGCATCGGACTCTCTGCTCAGCAGCGAGCCTGCTTCCTCCTCTCTCTCTGCCTGCCTCTCTGCCTACTTGTGATCTCTCTCTGTCAAATAAATAAATTAAAAAAAAAATTGTCCAAACCCACAGAATGTACAATACTAAGTGTAAACCATAATATAAATTATGCATATATATCTACCTATATAGATATAGATATAGTTATCTATTTATATATAGATGTATCTGTTTATATATCAGCAAAATGAAAGACAGCAATGATTTAAGAAATGAGAAAGAGGAATTATAATTTTTTGGCTATACTCTGAAGCAGTATAGTCTATTCAGAATAGGCTTAGATTAGTCATAAATGTATACTGCAAAATACAGGCAATCACTATTTTTTTAATTTAATATACTAAGAAAGGAGAATGAAATATAAAATTCTCAGTAAAACTACTTTCATTACAAAAGGCAGTGAAAAAGTAGCAGAAAAAAATTAGGACCACAGAGAGGAGGGGGCACGATGGCAAAGAAGTCGGAGACCCTGTTTCAACCGGACCCTAAAGTGAGCTACCAGAACACTCTGAACACCCATGAAATCAGCCTGAGATGCAGGATTATACACTTCTGGTTCTCTGTGGGTGCAGAAGATGCCAGTGGAGATGTAAAGCATACTGGGAATGATTGGACTGCTATCGGAGGATAAACAGAAGGGAGAAGGAGTAACCAGAAGCGACCCATTGGAAAGTAATACCCCAATACGAGAGCACCCTGTGATTGTTGACCGCCATTATCTTGGAGTCTGGTTAAAAGAACTCAAAAAGAGCAAAAGATCTTAAGAGGCAACCGGTGGAACTGGGGTGTTATGGGCATGGGCCAAAGCCCACGGACCCAGGACGGCCACTGCCAGTGACCCCCTGTGCCAGAGAGAGTGCACCTGAGTCCCCAGGTGTTGCAAGGCTTACATCATGGCCACTCCCAACCCCACCTGAGGGATTCTGATGATGCCAGTGTCTGCCCTTCCTAGAACTTTTGTGCATTGCTCAATGGATAAAGATTCTACTCCATGCAGCCCTGAGAAATCTCTGTCCTGGAACTATCCAGTGGTCTCTAGAACTGGCTGAGGGTCTGGACTCTCCCAGCCTCAGTGGATCACCCAAGCTGCCAACCTGAGGTCTGTAGTCCTGGCAAAGGCAGACACCAGAACAAGGATGCCTGGATGAATATTGCTTGCAGTATCGGCACCGGGTGGGGGTGGTGTAGAGACAAGTGGGCACTTAAGGTGACCCCAGAGACAGTGGCTGGGGATGTGCACAGCCTGTGGGAGGTTCCATGGCTCAGTGCATCTTGCAGAGGGGGAGTTGTGTGCTCTGGACCACACAGAGTGGAGCAGACTGAGGCTTCTTTCTGAGATGGAGGTCTGGGTGCAGTTTGCTTTCCTCTAATCCCCTGAAAAGTTGCAAAAAGCTTACAAAGAAGGAAAAGAAACAAACAAACAATAGCCAAACACCTCCAGAGGACAAAAACCTGAAAAACCAGTTTCCACAGAGCTCAGCCCCTTAATAGGGGACAAGAGGATCCAACCCAAGCAAGACTGACTGAGTAACAACACTGCATGCCCCTCCCCCAGAAAGCCAGCCAAAGAATAAGAGGACAACCACCATAGGGTCCCCATAAAGCTGTAAAACCCCAATATCAGGGAAAAAACAAGATATTAAGCTCTGAATATTGTCTTAAAACCTGTATATTTCATAGATACAACTTTTGTTTTTAATTCACTCTCACAATTCTTGTTCTGTTTAATTTTTTTAACCTACTTACCATTACAACTAGAGGTTTAGTACAACACATTCCATAATAACCTTTTCACTTGGATATTTTTCATGCATATATCTCTTTTTTTTCTTTTCTATTTTATTTAATATACATACAGATATAAGCTTCAAGGTAATCCTCTTTCCCTAATCTATACTACCCTTATATATAACCAATTTTAATCTCCCTTTATGTCTGGAAAGTTCAGTCCTTTAACAAAGATATCAAGATATACCCAGAAAGAATCAAAATAAACTTTCTTGCCCACATTGAGGATTTATAACCACCCTCACATGCTTTTCTTCTCTTCTGTCAGTGTTTTTGTGTATTTGTTTTTGTTCTGGTATTATACAAATCTTATCATTTTGGCTGTGTTCTTTCTTTTTCTTTTCATTTACTTTTCTCGCTTTGTTTATCCTTTATATATATATATATATTTACCTTATAATTCTTACATTTGGAGCCCATTCTGGCTCAGTCTTCTTCTTCTTTTTTTTCTGTCTCTCTCTTTCTCTCTCTCTTTTTTTCTTTTTTCTTTCTTTTTGGTGGTGATTTCTAATTGATCAGAAGTGTTCCAGGGTGCACCTTGCCTGGATTACAGTTAATATATTCAACTATACATCCCCTCAACCACCTCTCAACCAAATGAATAGGAGGAGGAATGCCCAACAGAGGAAAAATTCAGAGACTGTGAACTGTCCATCAGAGTTATTGGTTATGAACATAAACAGTATGTCAGGAAGGGATTCAGGGTAACAATTATCCAGGCAATGGCTAGGGCGGAGAAAACCATTATGACAACATGGCATCTATTAGGGCAGAAGTCAAGCCATCTGGGAAGAAGTTAAAAATGCTATCAATGAGATACAAACTAATCAAATTCTCTAAAAGCTAGGGTAAAAGAGGCAGAAGAGAATTAATGATCTGGAGGACAAAATGAAAGAGAAAAAGGATCAGGAGGAAGCCTGGAACAAAAAGCATAGAAGCTATGAAATCAGAATTACAGAAATGAATGATTCCATGAAACGTTCCAATGTCAAAATTATTGGGATTCCTGGGGGGGGGGGGGCAGGGAGAAGACTAGAAGATACAGTTGAACAAATTCTCCATGAAAACTTTCCCAGCGTTCATTTCCTAGAGGCAAAAAGTTTTCCTCCCAAGATCATAGAATCTAGAAAGACCATGAGACACCTGATTGTAAAACTGATGAATCATTATTTTAGACAGGAACTCTTGAAAGCAGCTAGGGGAAAGAGATTACTTATGTACAAAGGAAGGTTCATCGGAATAATGGCAGACTTGTCCACAGAAACATAACAAGCCAGAAAGAGCTGGCAAGACATATTCAGGGCACTAAATGAGAAGAACATGCAACCAAGAATATTTTAATCACCAAGGCTGACATTCAAAAGGAATGGAAAGATAAAGAGTTTCCAAGACTGGAAATGTTTAAAAGAATATGTGACCACCAAGCTTGCACTAACAAGAAATATTAAGGGGGGTTCTATAAAAGAAGACAGAACCCAAGAGAGATAGAGAGCAGAAATTTATAGAGACAATCTATAGAAACAAGGACTTCACAGGCAAGGTGATGTTGATAAAAAACATATCTTTCAATAATCACTCTCAACGTGAATGGCCTAAATACTCCTATAAAATGGCACAGGGATGCAGACTGCATAAAATGACAGGACCCCTCCATATGTTATTGAGCAGAGGCCCATTTTTAAACCTAAAGATACATCCGGGCTGAAAGTGAAGGGATGAGGAAGCATCTTTCATTCCAGTGGGACTCAAAAGAAAGTTGGTTTAGTGATTCTCATAGCAGACAAATTAGATTTTAAATTAAAGACTGTCATTAGAGATGCAGAAGGACACTACATCATTCGTGAAGAGTCTCTCCACCAAGAAGATCTAACAATTGTAAATATTTATGCCTCCAATACAGGATTAGCCAACTACATAAGACAACTGTTACTCAAGATAAAGTCATATTGACATGAATACATTAATAGTAGGAGATCTTAACATGCTACTCTCAGTAATAGATCATCCAAGCAGAAAATCAATAAAGAAACAAGAGCACTGAATGACAGATTAGACCAGATGGACCTCATAGATATATACAGAACATTCCACCCTAAAGCAACAGAATATTCATTCTTTTCAAGTACACATAGAACTTACTCCAGAATAGACCACACACTGGGTCACAAATCAGGGTTCAATCGATGCCAAAAGATTTAGATTATTCCCTGCATACTCTCAGACCACAATGCTTTAAAACTGGAACTCAACCACAAGAAAACTACTTGGAAGGAATTCAAACACTTGGAAACTAAAGACCACCTTGATTAAGAACGTTTCAATCAACCAGGAAATCAAAGAAGAACTTAAACACTTCATGGAAACCAATGAGAATAAAGACACTTCAGTCCAAAACCAATGGGATACAGCAAAGTTGGACCTAAGGGGAAATATATAGCCATCCATGCCTCCCTCAAAAGTATTGAAAAATCCAGAATACACCAACTCTGTTGACACCTTAAAGAACTGGAGAATAAACAACAAATTAAGCCAACCCCACACTAGAAGGGACATAATCAAGATTAGAGCAGAGATCAATGATATAGAAACTAGAAATACAGCAGAACACATCAACAAAACAAGAAGCTGTTTTTTTTTTTTTTTTAAGAATCAATAAGATTGATAAGTCATTGGTCAAATTAATCCAAAAGAAAAGAGAGAGAACCCAAATTAATAAAATTGTGAATGAAAAGAGAGAGATCATGACTAACACCATGGAAATAGAAACAGTCATCAGAAATTATTATCGACAGTATATGCCTATAAGTTAAGCAACCTAGACGAAATGAATGCATTCCTAGAAACTATAAAGTTCCAAAACTGAATCAGGAAGAAATTGACAACTTGAATAGACAAATAACTACTAACAAGATTAGAGCACTGATCAAAAACCTCCAGAAACAAAAGCCCAAGACCTAACAGATTCCCTGGAGAATTCTACCAAACATTCAAAGAAGAAATAATACCTATTCTCCTGAGGCTGTTTCTACAAATAGAAACAGAAGGAAAACTTCTAGACTCTTTCAATGAAGACAGCCTTACCTTGATCCCCAAACCATGCAAAGTCCCCACAAAAAAGGAGATTTTCTGACCAATATCCCTGATGAATATGAATGCCAAGATTCTCAATAAGATACTAGCTAATAGGATCCAACAGGACATTAAAAATATTATCCGGGGCACCTGGGTGGCTCAGTGGGTTAAAGCCTCTGCCTTTGGCTCAGGTCGTGATCCTGGGGTCCTGGGATTGAGCACCACATCAGGCTCTCTGCTCCACAGGGAGCCTGCTTCCTCCTCTCTCTCTGCCTGCCTCTCTGCCTAGTTCTGATCTCTCTCTGCCAAATAAATAAAATACTAAAAAAAAATATTATCCACCACGACCAGGTGGGATTTATCCCTGTGATGCAAGTGTGGTTCCACACTCACAAATCAATCAATGTGAGAAAACAAATCAGTAATAGAAGAGAGAAGACACACCTGGTCCACCCAAATTGATGCAGAAAAAGTATTTGAAAAGATACAACATCCATCCATGATTAAAATGCTTCAAAGTATAGGGGTAGAGGAAACATTTCTCTACTTCATAAAATCTATCTATGAAAAACCCATAGTGAATATCATCCCCAGTGGGGAAAAGCTGACAGCCTTCCATTTGAGATCAGGAACACAACAAGGATGTCTACTCTCATCCCTCTTGTTCAACATAGTACTAGAAGTCCTAGCAACAACAATCAGACAATACAAAGAAATAAAATGTATTCAACTTGGAAATGAAGAAATCAACTCTCTTCACAGATGATGTGATACTTTCTATGGAAAACCCAAAAGACTCCACCCCCAAACTTCTAGAACTCATAAAGCAATTCAGTAATGTGGCAGGATACAAAATCAATGTACAGAAATCAGTTGCTTTCTTATACAATAACAATAAAAATATAGAAAGGAAATTACAGAATCGATTCCATTTACTATAGCACCAAGAACCATAAGATACCTGGGAATAAACCTAATCAAAGAGATAAAGGATGTGTACTCGAGGAACTATAGAACCCTCATGAAAGACATTGAGGAAGACACACAAAGATGGAAAACCATTCCATGCTCATGGATTAGAAGAATAAACATTGTTAAAATGTCTATACTGCCTAGAGCAATCTATACTTTCAAGCCATCCTGATCAAAATTCCACCAGCATTTTTCAAAGTGCTGGAATAAACAATACTAAAATTTGTATGGAATCAGAAAAGACCCTGAATTACTAAGGAAATGTTGAAAAAGAAAAGAACAAAATTGGGGGCATCTCATTGCCTGATTTCAAGCTTTACTACAAAGGTGTGACCACCAAGACAGCATGGTACTGGCACAAAAACAGACATATAGACCAGTGGAACAGAGTAGAGAGCCCACATATGGACCCTCAACACTATGATCCAATAATCTTTGACAAAGCAGGAAAAATTATACAGTGGAAAAAAGACAGTCTCTTCTATAAATGGTACTGGGAAAATTGGACAGGTATGTATAGAAGAATGAAACTCAACCATTCTCTTATACCATACACAGAGATAAACTTGAAATGGATAACAGACCTCAACGTGAGGCAGGACTCTATCAAAATCCTGGAGGATAACATAGACAATAACCTCTTTGTCATTGGCCATAGCAACTTCTTTCAAGATATGTCTCCAAAGGCAAAAGAAACAAAAGCAAAAATGAACTTTTGGGACTTCATCAAGATCAAAATCTTCTGCTCAGCCAAGGAAACAGTCAATAAAACAAAGTTTCAAACCATGGGATGGGAGAAGATATTCTCAAATGACACTACAAAGGACTGGTAATGAAGTTCTCTAAAGAACTCCTCAAACTCAACAACCAAAAAAAGAAAATCACATCAAAAAATGGGCAGAAGACATGAACAGACACTTCTCCAAAGAAGACATACAAATGGCTATCAGACACATGAAAAAATGTTCATCATCATTAGCTCTCAGGGAGATTCAAATCAAAACCACATTGAGGGGGCGCCTGGGTGGCTCAGTGGGTTAAAGCCTCTGCCTTCAGCTCAGGTCATGATCCCAGGGTCCTGGGATCGAGCCCAGCATCGGGCTCTCTGCTCAGCAGGGAGCCTGCTTCCTCTTCTCTCTCTGCCTGCCTCTCTGCCTACTTGTGATCTCTGTCTGCCAAATAAATAAATAAAATATTTTAAAAAAAACCACATTGAGATACCACCTTACACCAGTTAGAACGCTAAAATTAGCAAGACAGGAAAAAACGTGTGTTGGAGAGGATGTGGAGAAAAGGGCACCCTCTTACACTGTTCGTTGGAATGCAAGTTGGTGCAGCCACCTTGGAAAGCAGTGTGGAGATTCGTTTAGAAATTAAAATTGAGCTACCCTATGACCCTGCAATTGCACTACTGGGTATTTTCCTCAAAGATACACATGTAGTGAAAAGAATGGACCTGTACCCCAATGTCCATAGCAGCAATGGGCACAGTTGCCAAACTGTGGAAAGAACCAAGATAATCAAGATACCCTTCAATGGATGGATGGATAAAGAAGGTATTGTCCATATATACAATGGAGTATTATGCGTCCATCAGAAAGGATGAACACCCAACTTTTGTATCAACATAGACAGGACTGGAAGATATTATGCTGAGTGAAATAAGTCAAGCTGAGAGAGTCAGTATCATATGGTTTCACTTACTTGTGGAGCATAAGGAATAGCATGGAAGACATTGGGAGATGGAGAGAAGTGAGATGGGGGAAATCAGTGGGGGAGACAAAGCATGAGAGACTGTGGACTCTGAGAATCAATCTGAGGATTTTGGAGGAGAGAAGGGTGGGGTTTAGGTGAGCCTGGTGGTGGCTATTATGGAGGGCAAGTATTGTATGGAGTACTGGGTGTGGTGCATAAACAATGAATTTTGGAACACTGAAAAGAAATACAATAAAATGGAAAAAAAATAGGAACACAGAACAAGGGCAACAATACAAAACAGTCATGAATATGAGAGATATTATTCCAATGATATTAATAATCACTTTGGTCTTAACACACCAATTTAGGGACAACTGGATGGCTCAGTTGGTTAAGTGTCTGCCTTCAGCTCAGGTCATGATCCTGGTGTCCTGGGATGGAGTTGACCCCATGTTGGTCTACGTTCTCAATGAGGATCCAGTTTCTCCCTCTGTGCTTCCCCCTACTTGTCCCCATATGCTCTCTCTCCCTCTCAAAGAAATAAATAAAATCCTTTTAAAAATGGAGGAAATTTAAATGCTTATTATTAAGTGAAGTCAACTAATCTGTTTTTTTAAGAAAACATATTTTAGGCAATGTATTTACTTTGTGCAAAGTGTTGTAAAAGGTTTGGCAAGCAAGAAACCATTGTTAGGAACTATATAGTCCATAAAGAACATTTAAACCATGCTACCATTTTTTTTCCTGATATTTTTAATGTCTGTTTTTCTTTCAATCCTCTGACATATTGTAATCATATTAGGAGGTGAACATATCAGATCTCTTGGCAGCCAAGACAGGAGGGTGGGTAGTAAAATGTGGTGAATGAAAGGGATGAAAAGCATCTTTTACACTGAGAACCATCACAGCAGCTCCAGCTTGGACTCATGGAATCATCCTACTTGCTCTTCCCAAAAATGTAATGAAAGTTTTCATAGATATTTCTGACACACAGAGTTATAAGACTAAAATGTGTGAGGATCTAATGTATGACATGGTGATTATAGCTGACAATATTAGACTGTATAATTGAATTTTGCTAACAGTAGAATGTAAATGTTCTCACCAAAAAAAACAAAAACAAAAACAAAAACAGGTAAATATGTGAAGCGATGAAAATGTTAATTCAATGGAGGGATCGTTACAAAATGTATATGTATATCAAATCATCACATTGTAATTTTAAATATCTCACAATTTTGTCAATTATACCTCAATAAAAGGATGTAAAAAAGATACCTACTATATGATTTCAACTATATAATATTCTAGAACAGGCAAAACTATTAGAGATAATAAAAAGATCCATGGTTGCCAGGGTTATGGAAAGGGAAAGATAACTAGGTACAACACAAAGGATTCTTATGTAGTGAAAATACTCTACATGTACCATAGTGGTGGATATATATGATTATAAATTTGCCCAAACCCACAGAATGTACAACATCAAGAAGGAACCCTAATGTAAATTATGGCCTTGAATAATAATGATGTATCCCTGTAGGCTCATTAATTACAGCAAATGTACAATTCTGGTGGGAAATATTGAACGGGGGGAAGATTGTGTGTTGGAGCAGGGGATATATGAGACACTTTTATATATTTGCTTCAATTTTCCTGTGAACCTAAAACTGCCTTAAAAAAATCTAATAAGCAATTAATCAGCCCAAGTATCTCATCCATCCATCAGATACTGCTAAGTGTTAGAGTTTTGAAGACAAATAAAATAAAACACTTTCTTTGGTGGGTTCCCAGTCCAGCAGAGAAAGAGATATAAACAGAGGAGAAAGAATTGAAGAAATCAATGAATGCAATGAGGTATATTATATAACAGGAGCCATAGAACTTATATATTAACCTCAATGCAGTCTTATAAAATGAATTGTAATAGGGAAGGGCTTTTTCCAGGAGGGAACACAAAGGGAACTTGAGAATAGAGATGGTCATTGTATTTTTAAGTATGAGAACTGCAATTAGTGTGAGGAGGCTGAGGAATGAGGTGTGACTGAATAAAATAAGAGGTAATAGGAAAATCCATGATTTGTGTGACAGATTAGTTAGGACTCTGTCTTACACTATAGCTTTCATACTATTTTCAGATTTGAGACATTTCTTTCTTTCTTTTTTTTAAAGACTTTATTTATTTATTTGTCAGAGAGAGTGAGCACAGGCAGACAGAGTGGCAGGCAGAGGCAGAGGGAGAAGCAGGCTTCCTGCTGAGCAAGGAGCCCAATGTGGGACTCGATCCCAGGATACCGGGATCATGACCTGAGCCGAAGGCAGCCACTCAACCAACTGAGCCACCCAGGTGTCCCAGATTTGAGACATTTCTCCCAATGAAATCTTTCAGACACTCAACAGATAAATTGGTAAAGATGGAATAGCCCTATTTGAAGAGGGCTGACCAGCCTGTGATCCCATCTACTCCTCCATTTTCTTCTTTGGCCAACAGGCACTTCTTTTTACCATCCCACCACCAGAATTGGAGTACCATTTCAAAAACCTCTGCTATTTACAATAAGGACCCAGTGAAAGTTTTAAAAGCAGGTGGGTGAAAGTAATAGTGGTGAGAAGTCTGAACTAGTGATGGAGAAGCAGGCAAAATACATAGCAACTCTAATTTTCAAAAAATGCTTTGCTCCTCTCATTAGAGCACTTTAATCCAAATGATACAAAGAATTTGTTGTGGCAGAAGTGAACTTACATGATATTTCTTGTCACTTTGGGTGCGTTTAACTAAATCTGCATGTCCCTCCTGACTTTGTATCAAATGCAACATGATTGCCACCTCAAAAGGCTCAATAAACTATAGACTCATGTTCCCTGGGGCAAAGATAGCATATAAGGAGACATGTCAAAATAATTAAACAACCATATATTGACATTAAACATTTAGGTATTAAATATATAATACTTGACTATAGTCAAGCCTTGGCTTCCTATGGATTTTTTCCTTCAGTTAAAGATGCAAGCAAAAACTCAAAAAGCACTTGAAAAGAAAATGAAATGAGGTCTAAAATTGCAACTGAAAATCTGGGGAAACATTGTAGAATATGTAACCTATGGAAATAATCTGGACACACATTTTTAAGATAAAGAATATTAGGGATATTCTTACAAGGAGGATTTTTAAAATCTTAGATCTTAATTATCTTTTTCTTCAATACCTGTTTATTATGAATCTACTAAGTGCCAGATATCAAATGATGCTGACTTGATATAGATGAGTATGCTAATGTCCTAGATCCTCTTCTTGAAATGTCTTCTGTCAGACAGGGATATTTATAGGTCTCCTGTGATCACCTTTTCAGAGAGATACTCTCTGACTTATTTTATACAGTAACAATGACAACCCTACCTCATCAATCCACATCACTCCTCACAGCCCTTTTCCTGCTTTATTTTCCTTCCTGACTTTCTATGTATTCTCTTTATATGTCTATCTTCCCTAGAATTGAAGTCATGGCCTTATTTTTGTCACTATCTCTCCTCTCTATTCTGATGGCTAAAAGAAAGACCAAAGTTTCCTCCTTTCTGGGATTTCTCACACACACCCCCAACTTTGGCTTCTACCCTCTTTCAACTGAAGCCTCACCCATGGATGAGTAGTTAAATGATACAAGGGGAGACACATTAACTGATGTTATTTTAACTAATGAATTTAACTGATGAATTAACTGATGAATTAACTGATTGAATTAACTGATGAATGAAAATTTAATATATTGCATTTGAAAAAAAATTGGATCCATACAGTTATTAGGAAGAGGAAGTCATGTATAAATAATTGAATTAGGAATATTTTAGTGGGTTCCCAGGCTCTCTTCATTGCTAGATAAACAGACACACTTTGGTATATTTTCATAGTAATTTTCTTATTTTATAGAAAAAAATTAAAGAAATTTCTTTTTATTTTGAATATATTTCCTTCAGATTATAATTATTACAGAAACATAAGAATTATATCAATAATCAATATTATCATATTATATCAATTATATCAATATTTATAAATTATATCAATATATATCTATATATCAACTATATCAATATATCAATAATTGATATAATTATTATATTCCTTATTATTTCTAATGATTTCAAGAAAAGTCCTATATGGGATTCAAAACATGCAAGATATTTGAGTACTAACTCTTGGATAATGGCATTAGTAAAAAAGAATCTGACCTTGCAAGGTGGACAAGCTGGTAAAAACTAAATTTCTTCATAATTTCCCCCAGATATCCCTACCCCACATAAATATATGACAAGAGTTGGGTTTTGTGCTCCATTTGGAGTCTATTTTCTCCCTCTTCCTCTGCCTATCTCCCTGCTCATGCTCTCTCTCTAAAATAAACAAACAAAAACAAACAAACAAACAAACAAAAAACTAGATGATGCTAAGTGGGAGACTGTGATTAATTGAATGAGTGGAATGAATTCTTCAGATAATTCAAATTCATTTTTAAATGTTTTGAGCAAAGAGAGTATATGACTTTTTCCCTGGCCTTATTTTTTTTTTCAAGAAATGGCATACAGATACATAAATTTCTGTGCATACTAAAATATTTTCAAGTTTCCATCTACACAAATGTTCAATTATCCTTGACTAACTATTGAAATATCATGTGAAAATTCCTGGCACTTACTTCTAATTTTACAAATTAAATCTACTTCCTTAACTTTTAATTGAAAATTATTTTTGTAAATAATGCATATATACATTTTCAAAAATCAAATAGCATTACTATATTTAAAATGAAAAAAAAAATCAGCCATGTCCATAAATCTTCCATATGCTTTATTCTTATTTCCTATTTTAGTTCCTCTCTTCTTTTGAAAATTACTGACATATTTCTGAATAATATACTTATGTAATTGATTTTTCAAGGTTAGTAATTATAAATCTATATCAACCAATTAATAACAAAATCAAAGAAACACATCAATAATAATACAATAATAGTAGGGGACTTTAACACTCCCCTCACTGAAATGGACAGATCATCCAAGCAAAAGATCAACAAGGAAATAAAGGCCTTAAATGACACACTGGACCTGATGGACATCACAGATCTATTCAGAACATTTCATCCCAAAGCAACAGAATACACATTCTTCTCTAGTGCACATGGAACCTTCTCCAGAATAGATCACATCCTGGGTCACAAATCAGGTCTCAACCGGTATCAAAAGATTATGGTTATTCCCTGCATATTTTCAGACCACAATGCTCTGAAGCTAGAACTCAATCACAAGAGGAAAGCTGGAAAGAACCCAAATACATGGAGACTAAACAGCATCCTTCTAAAGAATGAATGGGTTAACCAGGAAATTAAAGAAGAATTGAAAAAATTCATGGAAACAAATGATAATGAAAACACAACAGTTCAAAATCTGTGGGACACAGCAAAGGCAGTCCTGAGAGGAAAATATATAGCAGTACAAGCCTTTCTCAAGAAACAAGAAAGGTCTCAAGTACACAACCTAACCCTACACGTAAAGGAGCTGGAGAAAGAACAAGAAAGAAACCCTAAACCCAGCAGGAGAAGAGAAATCATAAAGATCAGAGCAGAAATCAATGAAATAGAAACCAAAAAAAACAATATAAAAATCAATGAAACTAGGAGCTGGTTCTTTGAAAGAATCAATAAGATTGATAAACCCCTGGCCAGACTCATCAAAAAGAAAAGAGAAAGGACCCAAATCAATAAAATCATGAATGAAAGAGGAGAGATCACAACTAACACCAAAGAAATACAGACAATTATAAGAACATACTATGAGCAACTCTACGCCAACAAATTGGACAATCTGGAAGAAATGGATGCATTCCTAGAGACATATAAACTACCACAACTGAACCAGGAAGAAATAGAAAACCTGAACAGGCCCATAACCAGTAAGGAGATTGAAACAGTCATCAAAAATCTCCAAACAAACAAAAGCCCAGGGCCAGACGGCTTCCCAGGGGAATTCTACCAAACATTTAAAGAAGAACTAATTCCTATTCTCTTGAAACTGTTCCAAAAAATATAAATTGTTTTCTAATAAAGATGATAGTTAACAAATGTGGTATTAGGTCCTCCCACATACATTTTTCCTGCTTTATACCTATGATATAAATTAATCCCATTTTTTTTTTTAAGATTTTACTTACTTATTTGACAGAGATCACAAGTAAGCAGAGAGGCAGGCAGAGAGAGAAAGAGGGAAGCAGCCTCCCTGCTGAGCAGAGAGCCCAATGTGGATCTCAATCCTAGAACACTAGGATCATGACCTGAGCTGAAGGCAGAAGATTTAACCCACTGAAACACGCAGGCACCCCCATCCCATGTTTTCTAAATAAGTATTTTACATTTACATCAAGATTGGAAAATATTTTCTCTGACTGACTTATTTCACTTAAAATTATACTGTAGCTCCCTCCTTGCAAATGGAAAGATTTCATTCTTTTGGATAGCTGAATACTATTCATATACATAGAACCAACCCTTTATTGGATATATCATTTTCATATATCTTCTCCTATTCCATAGGTTGCCTTTTAGTTTGTTTGACTGCTCTTAAGAAGCAAATGAACAAATTGGAAAGAGAGAGAGAGAGGCAGAAACAGAGAGAAAGGAGAAAAACAAGAAATTAACTCTTTTTTTAATTATCTGAATTTTGTTAATTATCATAGAAAAAACAGCTTAAAAGAGAAGAGTTCAACTTAGATGACATTATGACAAATTCTTATTTCATGTCCAATTCTAAAAATTATAAATTGCATTTTCAATTATGCTCTAGAAAACAAAATATAGGACTCAGTTATTACCTCTTTGTTTCTTCCAAATTTTTATTTAAATTCTAGTTAATTAATATGTAGTGTAATATTGATTTCGGGAATAGTATTTAGTGATTCATCACTTACATATAACAACGTCCAATGCTTACCACAGAAAGTGTCCTCTTTACTACCCATCACCCACTTAGTCCCCCACCCCTATCTCCCCTCCATCAACCCTGTTTGTTCTCTATTATTAAGAGTCTCTTCTGGTTTTCTAGACTCTTATCTGTAGAGAACAAACTGAGAGCTCCTAGAGGGAAAGTGGGTAAGGGAATAGGTTAAATAGGTGATGGGGATTAAGGAATACACTTGTCCAGATGAGCACTGTGTGATGCTGAAATTGTTGAATCACTGTATTATACACTTGAAATTAATATACAATTAACTGTTAACTAGCTGGAATTAAAATAAAAATTTAAAAAAATAGAAAATATTGTTTATGATTTGTATAATATTCTTTTCTTCTGTAATTAATAGTCACACATTTGGTTATACTTTTGTGTATACCATAATTTACTTCTAGCATATTTAGGCAGTGAGATAAATAATTTCTCCCCCCTTCCATCTCTGTCATTGTTTTTCATCCTCTCTCTCCTTTTCTCTCTTTTTAAAACATACTATCTGGGAATCTCAGTTCCTCTGCTTCTATTTCAACTGACTGATTGTATTTTATGCTTCTTGTACAACTATTTTCCTGACCTTCCTAAACATCTTCCTATTCTTTTGAAGCCCATGCTTTGTTTTGTTTTATTTCCCCAGTCTCCCATTACTTTTTTTTTTTTTTTTTTTACTTCCTGGTTTTGAAAAGTGTAACTTTCAAAGCTTTCTAAATGAGGCAACATGGTAGGTAGATTTCCTCCCCCACCCCCTCAGAAACATACTGACCTAATCTTTGTTATTATTTTTTTAATTATAGATTTTATTTAATTATTTGAGAGAGAGCAGAAGTGGGGGCCAGGGGAGAGGGATAAGCAGACACCCCACTAATAAGGATTGGTGAGGGGCTCAATCCCAGGACCCGGAGATTATGACTCAAGGTGAAGACACAAAACCCACTAAGCCACCAAGGTGCCCCTGGTCTAATCTTTTCTATCTTTACCTTTGATGGATATAAAATTTGTATATAATTTAAATTGAAAGTCATTGTTCCTCAGCATTTTCTTTTTGAGGGATTTTATTAATTGCTTGGTTTTTGTTTATTGATTGCTTTTGTTTGTTGTTTCTTTAGTTTGCTACTTCTTGGTTTTCGTCATTTGTTTGCTATTTTGATGAATGGTTGTTGGTTGTTTTTAAAAATGCTTTCTAAGTCATCTTGTGTCCCAATATATGTTCTTATTTGATTATATTATTGATATATATATTTTTTTCTTCACTGTCTTTATTACCATTGCTACCTCCACTTAGTTGCATTGTTAGGTTTTGTTTTTGGTGTTTTTCTTTTGTTTTTGTTTTTGTTTTGTTTTGTTTTAGATTTTTGTTGAAAGCTCCCTAAACATGTTCAGTGCTTATCAATTCATATACCTCTAAGGAATGAACTGATAGTTTTTCAATCTAGAATCTTTTGTTCTTTTCTCTTTAAATCTGGAAAAAAATCTTCCAATTTCAGGAGTCATAATCCTGGTTACCAGTGTTCCTGTAGTGAGGGTACATATGGTGAAAATCTTCTAAATAGTCAACATATAACATTTGCTTAGCCTCCACTTTTTAGGACAGTTGCACCCTTCTGCTTTCAGCTATATCTGGTACTGGAAATCTCTGCTTCAATCACACAAGAATTCAGTGTTCTGCTTTTCTTGGGATAGGGAAGAAGTGATCAATTTATGATAAATTTTGGAAAAAGGATTTAATGCTAATTGCTTTTTAAAATGGATTTAATAAGATGTTTCTGTTTGAAGCAATACCTCAAATCTTGTCACCTCAATTCTTTACCCTTGCAAAATCATGGTTTTGGAAGTGCTGTGTTGTGATCAGTACACCATTTGGTTTATATCATTCACTTTTCTTTAATATTTCGTTTTAACTTGTCCACACTGCTTAATTCTTTGCTCTTTGAATGTTGAAGGTTCATAACATTAATTATCAAATTGCCACACAGTAGATTTGGCAAAAATCAATTATAACTGATGATCATTTGTTAATTTTGTTCTTCCCAAAAGCTTATTTAAAGTAGCTGGTATTTTTTGAACTAAATTAATTTCCCTGACCACCCTAATTAACCAAGAAAACAATGGCCAACATCATCTTCTCATTCCCTAATCATACGAAAAATTATGAAAGAAATATATAGATAGAATAATATAGATTATATATATAATTATAGATTATATATATAATTATAGATTATATATATAAAACATAGATTTTATATATATATGTGTATGTATATATATACATACACATATATATATATAATTATAGAAAGTTATCCAATGAGGCGTGTCTTGGTGGCTCAGTGGTTTCAAGACTCTGCCTTTGGGGGCACCTGGATGGCTCAGTGGATTAAGCTGCTGCCTTCGGCTCAGGTCATAATCTCGGGGTCCTGGGATCAAGCCCCGCATCGGGCTCTCTGCTCCGCAGGTAGCCTGCTTCCTCTTCGCTCTCTGCCTGCCTCTCTGCCTACTTGTGATCTCTCTCTGTGTCAAATAAATAAAATAAAATCTTAAAAAAAAAAAAAAAAGACTCTGCCTTTGGCTCAGGTCATGATCCCAGAGTCCTGGGATCAAGCCCCACATCTGGCTTTCTGCTCACTGGGGATTCTGCTTCCTCTTCTTTCTCTCTCTCTGCCTGCCTCTCTGCCTACTTGTTATCTCTCTCTCTGTCAAATAAATAAATAAATAAATTTTTTTTTTTAAAAAGAAAGTTATCCAGTGATTAATTATAAGAAAAAAGACATTTTTGACAAAAAACAAAGTAGAAATAAATATGTATAAGTATCTGTTTATAAACAATGAACTATATTTAATGATGAAGAAAGATGAGAATTGGTGTTTAAATGGTTCTGAATCCTATTTTTATTCTTTCTTACTTTGAGGACCTCACTTTTTCATTAAAGCAATATAATTAAGAATATAACCATTATAGTCCTCTATAAGATCTTCCTGGCCAAAATGGACAAACAGTAAAAGCAGGACTGATATGCTTTCTCCCAGCTTTCCATTAAGTTATACATAAATGTGCAAAAAATTGGAAAAGGACTAATATCATCTCAATAAAATAGAAATAAGCAACAAGCCACAATCTCACATTATAAATCCATACAATTCAGTGAATAATTAATGACATTTTAGACTCTTGGATAAGCCCTTGAAAGATAATGGTAAATGAGGTAAAACATATCCCTGCATTCGTTGTTAGTCTCCCAGGGAAGAAAGACACTGTGTATGTAAATGCAAATGTAATGAGATTAAGAAGCTAAGTATATGATGTTGTGCAAGAGCAGAGAAAACTAACCAAGTTTGTAAGGTAGTCTCCTTGAGGAAAGAGTGTTCAAACTGAGATTTTATACATAAAACGTGTTCAACTTCTCATCACTTAAGTTTTTTTTCTTTAATTTATTTATTTTTTCAGCGTAACAGTATTCATTGTTTTTGCACAGCAACCAGTGCTCCATGCAATACGTGCCCTCCCTATTACCCACCACCTGTTCCCCCAACCTCCCACCCCCGACCCTTCAAAACCCTCAGGTTGTTTTTCAGAGTCCATAGTCTCTTATGGTTCGCCTCCCCTTCCAATTTTTTTTTAATAAACATATAATGTATTTTTATCCCCAGGGGTACAGGTCTGTGAATCGCCAGGTTTACACACTTCACAGCACTCACGATAGCACATAACCTCCCCAATGTCCATAACCCCCTCCCCCTCTCCCAACCCCACCTCCCCCCAGCAACCCCAGTTTGTTTTGTCATCACTTAAATTTTAAAATTTTCATATGACCATACTATAAATTGAATCTAGAATAGTGAATAAAAATGAACAAGATTTATCTAGGTAAGATATTACAAGCAGAGGAAAGAAAACTGTGTGAATAGTGATGCAAGGTAGAAGAAAGGGGATTTTGCTGCCTCAAACTTGGGATACAGAAATGTACTGAACCTAAAATTAAATTGTCATGTCCCAGTAATGATTTAACCAGCCTCTGACCCTCCATCATCAGTCAGGACATTGCTTTCCCATGCATTTCTAGATTATAACTCCAAGTGATATGGAAATGCTGGGTTTTGGAGCAAATGGTCAAGAAACAATTCTCAAAGCTTTGATGCAAAAAGGTGGTTTTATTCAAGCACAGGGACAAGAATTGTGGGCCAAAAGAGCTGCACTGGGGTTGAGTGGAGTGACTGATTATATTCTTTCAAGTGGGAAGGGGTAAAGGGGGTTGTTGTCCTTAAGGAATCCAAGGCCTTAAGGAATCTTGGAAACAAGGTTTCCAGGACCCTGAGGGGATTAACTGTTGTTAGGAAAAGGTCATTTATTACTGTCTAGTAAACCTTCGGTTATGAGACCCTTCAGATTTATATCAGTGGACCATAGGCTTGAAGGATAATTGGTAACATATATCTTGGGGTGTAGAGATAAAGGAAGTTTCCAAAGGAATTTATTTATTTAAGATAGACGCACAGGATCCTAGGTGTCATAATAATATTAAGCTAAGTTTGCCTTTTGCCCTAAGCAAAGTGTCAACATCATGCCAGCTGAGGTCCCAGGAGAAGGTCACTCTGCCTGTTCCAAGAATTTGTCAATGGTATGTAAGTGTGAAGGATTTTTTTTTCTTTGCCTTTGTTCCCTACATCACTAGGACCCCACCACTAGAAAGTAGTATAGAAACCTAAAGCTTGTATCCTATGATCATGGATGCTTGACACAAGAAAAGACCAGGAGTATTTACAATGTTTGAAATGGTTTTCTTCTAGAGTAATAATAATAGTAATAAACTGAAGAAAGTTCCTTGATATCTTCCCAGAGAGGACAAAAAGATATGGTTTCTATGAAATAGAAACAGGAGTGCATAAAAAGTGAAAAGTATGAAATGACAGCAAAGACACAAAAAGAGCTGCTGGACACTATGAAAACATTGTTGTGGTACCTAAATAGGCAGGTAGCATGTTTTGTTCAGATGGAGGTGTCTCGTTCAGATGGGGGCACCCAAATGCGGGGCAATAATCAGGTGGAAGCCTGATTACATGCAGGCAGTAAAAAATTCACCTGAGGCAGAACAAAGGAAATAGAAGTTTATTGAATACACTGCAAGGGAGTGGCAAGCAGGATGCAGAGGAGGGGTTGTCTGCAGGAGGCAGTGGGCAAGGCTGTATTTAAAGGGTGAAGATGAGGAGCTATGGCAACATATGGAATTCTCCCTTTTTTTGGTAACTGTGCCTAGTTGTAAATAGCCCATTGGTCAGTTAGGGTCTATGGATATTTTGGGGTGGGTTGTCTGATGGGCATGTCTGTATTCAGCCAAGTGGTCACTGTGGCTCTTTCTGCATTTTATTGCCCAAGATTGTTTGCCGAAAAGTGGCCTCTACAATTAAAAGATATCAGAAACTTAAAAAAAAAGTTATAGGACATTAAATTAACCATGTAGTGGGAAATTTCAAGAACATTATGAAGTGGAGAAAAAAAAAACCTCAGGAAAAAAAATCTAAATGGATTAAGAAGCAGAACCTAAAACAAGAGCAATATTATATATTATTAATTCATAACTAAAGCTGTTTTTTCATTAATTAAGAATAATTCTCAATCTGCCAATCCTAAAAGATCTCCAAGTTTCAAGCAACTTTTTGAATCTCAAGGTTAAGCAGAGTTTCTGACAAGCATCCAAGTAAGACTATTTGTAATGGAGAAAATCAAAATTAACTCAGAATTCTTACACAATCAAAGAGCTCATATATTAACTCATCTAACTAGTTATAAAACTATAAAGTTGATACCTTCATTAAACTCACATAACAATTAAAAATAAGAGGTTAAATGACTGAGTCATATAAAACAAGTATTTAACCAATCTAAGATTTGAACAAGCAGTTCTATCTCAAAAGTACATGTAACTGATAAGAATGTCTCAATCAAAGAGCTGAATCCAGAAGTCCTGTGTATGGAGAGAGAAGGGAGAGATTACTGTGACTTAAATAACCTACATCTAACAATAGAAAGAAATTTAACTTATGAAAACATTAAAAAAAATCATTTATCTTCCTGGGAGGAGGATTGATGATGCAGTCTTACATCTTACATTGAGATTAAGTTAAAATAAGAAATCTGTATTGTGAAAGTGGTAGTGATGTGGAGAACAAAGGGAAAGGGAATGCAGATAAAATCAAATGTCCTTATAATTTGCAGCTCATTGACAAATACTTGAGGCAGACAAAATAGGACATTCCTACAGGAACTCCCAATCTTAATGTTGATGCCTTGCTAGAGGAAAAAACAACCTTATCTTGACAACAGTCAGGACTCCAGAATCCTGCAAGTCTTCTTTAACACATGAAAATCCTTTTGGAAACTTCCCTTGTCTTTAGCTCTCCCAACTCCAAGGTTATAATCAAATGCTCTTCATAATTCCAGGGCAGCTCTTTCTGCCCTGGGATCTTGTCCCTGTGCTATAAAAAAAAAAAAAAAAAATGTTGGGGCACCTGAGTGGCTCAGATGGTTAAGCGTCTGCCTTTGGCTCAGGTCACCATCTCGGGGTCCTGATATTGAGCCCTATGTCAGGCTCCCTGCCCAGCAGGGAATTGGCCTCTCCCTCTGCCTCTGCTACTCTCTCTAGTTCTCCCTCTCAAATGAATAAATAAAATATTTAAAAAATGTTTTACACCAAAAATTTCTCAAGAATTATTTCTTGATTGTTCATTCTTGAAACCCAAACATCAAATCACATCTAATCAATAGGCAAAAGCTTAAAGAGTAGATTAATAATAACAGAAAGCTGTTTTAATTTGCAAGAAACAGACATAGATCAAATTATGCAAAGTACCTAAAAATTCTCAAAAATATCAGCAGGAAAATACAAAATAAAATAATAAAAATCAGAAGTACTAATGTTCATATTAGCAAAAGGAGAATTCAAAGCTATTATTTGTGATCTCATACATAAAACAATACTAATTCAAATGATTTCATAAATTGAAAGAGTAGACAGTAAGCTTAAGAACAAATTATCTGGGGTGCCTGGGTGGCTCAGTGTGTTAAAGCCTCTGCCTTTGGCTCAGGTCATGATCCCAGAGTCCTGGGATCGAGCCCCACATCGGGCTCTCTGCTCCGCATGGAGCCTGCTTCCTCCTCTCTCTCTCTGCCTGCCTCTCTGCATACTTGTGATCTCTGTCTGTCAAATAAATAAATAAAATCTTAAAAAAAAAGAAGAAGAAGAACAAATTATCTCTGAAATTCAGTTATGGTAATTGAAAGGGAAATATGGTTGTTGATATTGTTTACACAAAAAATAGAAAATAAAGTTTTTAGCTACATAGAAGAATGAAATCAAGTAAATGATTGCTGTAGTTCAACATAGTTTAGTATAATTAATCTTTTATGTTTATTATGTAGTATGTAAATCTTTTGAACACCTATGGAAACTATGGAAGAAAATTAGCATGATGATTGTATTCTTAGATATAAGTAATTCTTTAAAAAATGAAGTACTAATGAAAACAAAAATGTTGATTTTTTTAAAAATTCTGCTGATATGAAAGGGGAAGATAGCAGAGAAAATTAATTGTATAGAGAGTATATAGAACATTTTTATGAATATACTATCTTATATGTGCAAATATAAGAAGTCTTGCTTTGTTACACATTATTTTGTGATATTGTAACTGAACCAACATGAGTTGACTACTTGGTGAGTCCCAAACTGTACCAGGTTTAGTTGTTGCATGAAGAAAACTTTCATTTGTAGCAAATATGGAGACCACAGAGAATGGCTTTCAAAGCCCTGTCTCCCCAAGAGATTGTGAATGGGTTCATTTTGTTTAGAGTTAGGATGAATATTTAGGTTGGGAAGCCATGTCATCCTGTGTAGTGGTAAGACTAAGGTTGTACATAAGCCTTAAGAAAACATGCCTATATATACATTGAATACCATGTAAATGAGGCTAAGGTTCCTCCTTAGGCAGAGATTTTAGCATTATAATGAGGTAAAGGTGACTATAGGTCATTCCAGAGGTCACTCCATGATCCATCTTTAGAGGGATAAGTTAGATTTAGCAAACACTCTGTGTAGTCTGGGATGTGTGGGGTGAAGTGTGGATTTTGTCTGGGTGATCACCATCACCTGGGGGGTGTATGGTTTCAGGTATCATTTGACTGAGTCAAGAGGAAAGTTGAAAAGAATTTAGGGGAAAATGTGAGTAAATGTAGGGGTACTTAGGAGAAAATATAAGTAAATAAAGATTAATGAATACAAGCAGATAGGCTGTAAAAGTCAGGTCTTGGGGTCTAGCTGGTGAAAGCATGGCTGGGAATGGTCTGGTAGCACACAGAATATCTTTCAATCCCAACTGTAGCACATGGTCTCAAATATACTTTGATTGTGATAATTCTGGATCTTACAATGACTGTGTCTTGCTTACACAGTGTTCTCTTTGAATCCTGGATCTTGATTCTTGCTTTTAGGGACTATCTGAATATCTAAATGTTGTCATGGTTTCTTTAACTAAGACTTGACAATAATTAAAAATTTGTTTTGAACAGAGGTTGTCAATGGAATTTTCACTTCTCCCTAGAGAAATCTAGACATTTATGGAGATATTTTTGATTGACAAAATGATTAGAGGACATTACTATCTATTCCAGAAAAAAATTATATATACGCACAAATATATATATACATACAAAAATATATACAAATATATGTATATTTGTATATATTTTATATACATTTATATATATTTGAATATATTTGCATACAAATATATACATATAAAATGTATATATTTTATATGTATATATATTATATAAAAGCAACACTATATATATATTAAATATATATGTATTTGTATATACTTTATATACATTTATATATATATTTGTGTGTGTGTGTGTATATATATATATAAAAGAAGATCCACACAACTTTCAAATATACTACCAATTATTCATGTAGATGAAAAATGTGTTAATAATTATTGAAGCCTAGAACTTCACTTTCAGTATAAGTACAATTTATTTTGTCTGATTTTAATCTATAATGGAATTATTAGAGAAGAAACTACCACGTAAATGCAGAGAAACCTCTACCTTATTTCATGCACAATTTTGCTGTTAGGCCACAATGTCAGAGAATTAAATCTATAATGTCAATACAGCACATAGTTTAGTTTTCCAGATGCCACTATAACGCATTGGTCATTTTGTATTTCAAGCTATTTCATCCAAGTCATATCTTCATAAAGTTACATGCCTCTGATAACTTCATGGATGTCATTTATTCATTTTATTTTATTATAATTTTCAATTCTCCATTATTTTATGGCAAAATGCTTTGTTGTTGTTGTTCTAGTTCTGTACTTCCTTTTATTAGCTACTATCAGTGAGGATGAGCTTCCTCTGCCCTATGGTCCCAGCTGAATTTAGAATCAAATTGACATGAGACAGATTAACAGGAGAAAGTAAAATTTAATAGGCATATATACAGGGAATTCACAAAGACATGAAATTCCAAAGATGATGAGGAAACATGAAACTTATATGAACTAAGGAGACAGGTAGACATTTGAGGACATGAAAAGGAGAAAACTCAGTGGCAAGAACGTGAAAGGAGATGCTTGGGAAAAACAGGTTTGTCCTAATATGCAGAAGAATTCCTTAGGTAAGGGGAAGTTCTGTTAGTTTTTCTCTTGTAAGTTCTCCTTTCCCATATACATTTAGGCAGTTATAGGGGAGGCAGAGAGCTTTTCCTTCATCTACTGGGTATGTATGACTTTTAACTTGAAATAATCCTTATACCAAAGTGGCACATTTTGGGACATCTCATCTTGCACCCCTTCACTATGTAAAATGAGTTTGCAAGCAACTGTTTATTTACCTCCAGTATCCACCCTTGACTTCTCTTAGCAATAAGATGTTATGGATGATAATAGAGTATTGTCTACCTCCATAGAGATTGCATTGCCCAGAATCC
Organism: Meles meles; assembly: GCF_922984935.1. NCBI lineage: Eukaryota > Metazoa > Chordata > Mammalia > Carnivora > Mustelidae > Meles > Meles meles. The sequence goes on along the minus strand of NC_060073.1, from coordinate 83,624,500 downwards.
CTTTAATTTTTTTAAATTTTTAATTAATTATTATTATTATTATTATTATTATTATTTTTTTGCCAATGGGATATGAGTGGAATATACATAAGCAACAACAGGTTGTAATTTTTAAGAGTTTGGGGTATGTGTTCTCTTTATGCAGGAATTTGGGATTAATTAAGGCACCTTAGTTCCACCCATGTGAACGAGGGCAATGTTAGGGTATGGAGTCAACCACCCCTCAGTGAGACAGAGAACACTCTCGATAATGCAAGTCACACGGCGAGGTTTATTTCCAGCTAGCTGGGGTCCAAGTATCTGCCTGACACTGTGGGTTTCAACAAGGACCCCGAGCACTCAAAGCCAAGGGTTTATATAGCATTTTCAAGGCACTTTTTCATAGCTACATACATATCTTGTGCCCCACTTTGACAGTTTAACTTTGTTTAACTTTTTGCCATTCCAGCATCACCCTGGCGGTTAAGTGAGATTTAGGTTTAGAAGAAATTTAACTTCATTTACATTTCCCTCCACCTCAGCCTCCTTCAGTTTTATGGTGGGGAGGGCGACCTTAGGCCTCAAGGAACTGAGCTATTTGTCTCTGCAAATTGGGCGATTGAGAAGATAACTTCTTTATTGTAAATCACTAGGATATTTGTAAACCAAAGGAGACTCCTGTCTTGCAGGCTTGTGATCTCTGCAAGTTAACTATTTGTCTTTTATTAACATCTAGTCCCTGTGGTGCCACCGCCTAACTGCCCTGGTGGTATATGATTTTTTCAGGTTTTAGCTAGTTTCTTCTTATCTCAAGTCACCTACGCAGTGTGGGCCAGTTAGGGATGCTCAGTAAAATGGCTTCCCGGCCTTCAGGATGGCCATTCTTATGCTAACCCACTCTTACAGTGCAAGGTTCCAGCTTTTGCTTTGCCAAGATGGCTGTACTTATGTCAGGGCTAGACGCAGGAGGGTACAGACTTGTTTTTCTTGGCCTCCACACCTGGAGCTAGTTTCCAGGACTTGTTTTTAAGTCCCCTGGGGGAAGGTGAGCAGGGACAGTTTAAGGGTTAAAGAACAAATTTATTGTTTAACCTCAATGGAAGCCTCTGGCTAAAATAGAAATATAAAATAGGTCCTTTCAGGCAACATACTATGTGATGGTTGGAAAGCAAGATGGAATAGGTTTGTGCATGATCTTGGAAGACCAGAAGTGTCCACCAAACCCATACCATCAACCTACCTCAGAAGTGTTACTTAAGGGAAAAATATACTTCCATTTTTTTAAACATGCCAAAATATATTTTGGGTTCTCTTTATTATAGAAGTTTAACCTATAATGTAAATATACCAACATTATCAAATATTTGTTATTAAAAGTGTGTGTAATAGTGTTGAGAACTATTTGAAGTTACTAAATATGCATATCAAAATGAGAACTATGTGCATTACACTTTACATAGTTTCATAAAGTGAGATAAACCAAGAAACAATAAAGGCAATGGGGTAACTTCATTATCAGTTTCTGTAGCCAAAAAATTATAATTTGTACTTTTGCTCAGTCTGGATTGATGTGGGGTCACGAGTGAAGGAAAGAATTCTTGAGAATTTTTTTTTTTTTTTTTTTTTGGTGCAAAAGAGCATTTTTATTGTAGCATGGGGGATAGGACTCCTGGGCAGAGAGAGCTGCACTGTGCTTGTAAGGACTGACTGCCTTTATACTTTCAAATTGGTGGTGGGAGGTGGGGATAAAGGAAGTATCTAAAAAGATTTTCATATGTTAATGAAGATTTACCTGATCCTGGAGGTCTGACTATTATTAAGCTAAGATTGTTTTAGTCTAGCAAAATATCAACATTAAGGCATCCATGAGTTCCTTGAGGAATATCACACTCCACCAGTTTCAGGTATTTGCCAATGGGCTGCAAGTTGCAAGGTAATTTAATTTTATCCATTTATTTTACCTTTGTTCTTCTCATAATGGACTATATGTTTTCATGGTGTATGTGTCTTTATTTTAATCAAACTTCTCTTTTTATTGACAATTTCCAATAAATGATTGCTTCTTATTCTTAGGGCCTTCATGTTAATTGCAGTACTTGTTAGGCTTTGTTCATAGACTCAAACTGTGTTCATTAGAGACACATTTTTTATTTATTACTATTCAACAAAGAGTTTGCTATCCTACAATATGCTTTTGAAAAGCTGAATATCTGATGGACTTCATAATAAAGGGTTACATCTGGGTGCAGCACAGTGTTTTTGGTGAGGGATGTATGGTAGTTTCCTTTCCATTGAATTCCTTTAATCTAGATATTTAATCTAGATTCTATCCTACATTGAGTGAAGGAAAGCTATTTCAAGACCCTTTTCAGGGAAAGACAAATAAACATTCATTTCTGCTTGAAGATGCAGATGATGGATGAACTTCGACTGAGTAGTGAGATGATTCTCTCTGAGAATCACCATTACATATACTCAAGGAGCAGAAGATGAGGGACATTTATTGTAAATTGTCTTAGCTGCCATCATCAAGCAGCTCAACAACACTGAAAATTTTAACCTAAAAAAAGTTCTCAAATTAGCATAAAGAATACTATTCATGTCTATACTGGTAGCAGCATTAAATTTCTGCCAGAAATGTTCAGGTTTTTTTTTCCACATTTTTATTTAAATTCTAGTTAACATATATAGTAAAATTGGCTTCAGGTATAGAATTTGGTGATTCATTAATCACTTATAGGTGCCTCCCAGTGTTATAGGTTTTAGTTAAACTCTATTTTCAATATGTAATATAACTTTCTTTTAAAAAATACATTTTTAGTTATACTTATTTCATTATTATATTTTTATTCAGTAAATTGCCTGAATAAAATTGTCCTCAATATCCCATGAACCACTGCTAGTAGGATTGAGACTATGTTAATCATGAGGCACTCCTAATTTTAATAAATTGTAGATTAAAAATGAATAATAAAGTTCTTGATATGGTAAAATGACACTAAAAAGTGTGGGAAATCTTCAGGTATAATATATTGAAGAATTTGTTATGAAGAAACTATTATCCTAAGTAGATTTACTTGTGCTTACTGCCCACAGAGAACTTGTTATTCAATTGCTTGTTTTTGAAGACAATAAACTTAAAATAAGAGACTAATAATAGAGATTAATGCAAAATAAACATTTGTTTTTTACTGAGGTGGTTCCTAATTTTGGATTTTTCTCTTTTATAGTTCCAGAAAAACACATTTAAGGGCACCTAGGTATGCATTTGTTTAAGGTCATGATCCCAGGGTCCTGAGATGGAACCCCATATCTGACTCCTCACTTAGCAGGGAGCCTGCTTCTCCTTCTGCTGCCCACCCCCCGCTTGTGCTCTCTCTCTCTCCCTCTCTCTCTCTATCAAATAAAAAAACAAAAAAAACTGTAGGTATTTGCTTGATGAATGCAAACACAAATGGAAACTTTAAAAAAATTTTAAACAGTTTATATTTTAATAAGATTTGAAAAAAAAGTATCAGAATTCAGAAATTCCATTTACATAAATAGAAATAATTTCAGTGGAAGCTACCTCATCATTAGGTAACTCGCTACACGACTTATTTATAGCATTTGTATTCTGATGACAAAATGTAAAGTGGTTTAAAAAAACTTCATTGTGATCTGAATGTTATTGTGTAACACAGAAATAAGGCTACTGCCCTCAATGTGCATTGAGAGTAAATAACAGGAGCCAAGTTAATACAGTAGGTGTTGCTTTGAAACTCTATTTTTCAAATGTAATTCATAAGAATCAACCTCACCTGCTGCTTTCTCAGTGGGATGGTAAGTTTCCAGCCAAAGTGTTTAATGTTTAGCTCTCATTAAAAGCACACCATGTGAGATGAGTCAGTTTAGCACTAAAAAAAAAAAAAAAAAAATGCCCTGGACGAAAGGTCAATACACTGTTTATTTTTGTTCCTTAAAAAATATGGGCACAGGGGCACCTGGGTGGCTCGGTGGGTTGGGCCTCTGCCTTCGGCTCAGGTCATGATCTCAGGGTCCTGGGATCGAGTCCCGCATTAGGCTGTCTGCCAAGCAGAGAGCCTGCTTCCTCCTCTCTCTCTCTCTCTGCCTGCCTTTCTGCCTACTTGTGATGTCTGTCAAATAAATAAATAAAATCTTTAAAAAAAATATGGGCACATGAATGTTTTGATAAATTATTTGAGTATTCATTTTCATTCATACACATAGAGTAATACACTATCTATACCACAGAAAGAAAAAAGTATTACACATTTTACCCTGGGACAACTTCTTTGTTTAAGTGGCAAAATGTAAAAGTTAATAGTATATTAAGTACCTACTTAAATAATATAGCTAAATAATGTATTTGCAGATTATTCGTTTGAATAACAAAGAATTAAGTCCAATAGTCTCTACATTATTAAATTGAATCACAATAATGGGGGAAATGTTTCATTAGCTTCTATTTCTTAGTATATTTTAGATTTTAGAGTAAAGGAAATTAGTTTTACATTAAAGATAAGTATCTTTTAAAAATGAACTGCATTTTTTTTTAACCTTTACACATTGTACTGAGGAAAGAAATGGGATTCTAAATAGACTATTTTACGGATAAGCAAAATGTTAGAGGATAAATATATGCCATGCAAGTGTTCGTATCTCATTAGCTATCTACATTGTAAAGGACAGCATCACTTAAGAGAAAATTCTTTTGAGGGACTGTTATTTGTTGGTCACCAGCCAGATCCTGTGGAATCAGAAATAAGACAAGATTCCTGATCTCAAAATTAGAATGGAAAATAGATTTCATTGGTGAAGTTTCAAAGTTTCCAAAAGATACAACACAGAAATTCTTACTCTGATTATGCAAAAAGAAGTTAGATTTGAAAACATACAGAAAGCCAAATTACATTTTTCAGTGGTTAAAACTCACCACCCTAATAAAAGAAAGTAAATGGTACCTACCATTTGTTAAAATTCCACTACTTGCCAGACTCAATTTACACATTTTTTCAGAGTAATGAAGGTATTATTTTCACCACTGAACAGCTTAGAACAATGAAACAGAGAATCTTAGTAACTTACTTAAATTCACTAAAATATTGTGTCCAAATTAGGTCTTAAAACCACTATTCTCTTTCATTTATTGACTCACCATCATTCAATGTGACCAGCTCCCTAATCTCAGAAATAGATAATTATTTTATATGCAATTCTTTAGAATTCCTTTAACTTCCAGGATTGATTTCTCTTCTTATTTTTTTAAAATTTCTATTAACATGTATGACCATATACTCTCTAGCCATATAATCTTGTATATGTTAGGAAGAAAATAAAATTTTACTTGGATTTTTGATTTACTGATACTGAAAATGTGTTATTTGATAGGAAATTTGATTCTAAATTTCTGCTACAAAATTAGACAAGTTTCACACATATAAATACCTGAAAAGTGAACTGAAGTCAATTCTCTTCAAATTAGAAATCAACAACTGTAACTAATAAGGACTGATGGGAGAGGCAATGTTGCTAATTGGCAAATAAAAAGCATTGATGCATTTAAAATAAGTCACCTGGCAAACCTTTGTTATCATGCAAAATGTTGCAATTTAGTTAATATTTCTATTTTATTTCTTTGTCTATATGAAATAGGAGTTTTTATATATGTATACTTATAATTATGATCATCGTTGACTAGATTGTCAATCTTATGCAAAGAAAAGATAAATTTAAAGAAAAAGGAAATTAAAAATAAATGTAAAATATATACTAAATCAACAAGCATTTCACTTTTGCTGTAGTCGTCCTGTATAGAAAATAAATCGGGATGCCTGAATAGTTCAGTGGGTTGGGTGGGTGACCATCTCTTAGTTTCTGCTGGGGTCATGATCTCAGGTCATGGGATTGAGCTCTCCATGGGGCTCGTGGTCATCTGGGAGTCAGGGAGTCTGCTTCTTTCCTTCTCTCCATCCTCCTGCTCCTCCCCTGCTCATGCTCTCTCTTTCTCTCTCCCTACATAAAATAAATAAATCTTCTAAAAATAAGTTAAAAAAATAAAGAAAACAAGCAGACTTTTGTATCACTAGTTAGAAAAATTAGTAATTACATAGGTAGTAGTACTTCCAAAATTATATATATATTTTTTTTAATTTTTTTTAAAGATTTTATTTATTTATTTGACAGAGAGAGATCACAAGTAGACAGAGAGGCAGGCAGAGAGAGAGAGAGGGAAGGAGGCCCCTGCTGAGCAGAGAGCCCGATGTGGGACTCAATCCCGGGACCCTGAGATCATGACCTGAGCCGAAGGCAGCGCTTAACCCACTGAGCCACCCAGGCGCCCACCAAAATTATATTTTTAAAAATATTTATGAAATGTCAAATTCCCATATTGACTTCATGAAAAAAAAATCACTTACCTCATTCTGTGGTAAAACAAAATTGTTGTTTTTGTTTTGTTGTTGTTGTTTACTTTCTTTTTTTTCACCTTTTTCTAAACATTTAAGAATAATAAGAGTTCCTTTTTTTTAAAGATTTTATTTTTATTTGACAGACAGAGATCACAAGTAGGCAGAGATGCAGGCAGAGAGAGAGGGGGAAGCAGGTTCCCAGCAGAAAGCCCAACGCAGGGCTCCATGCTAGGACTCTGAGATCATGACCTAAGCTGAAGGCAGTGGCTTAACCCACTGAGCCACCCGGGTGCCCCAGAGTTGCTGTTTTTTGGACGTTATCTGCTATACCACTGAAAATAATTGCCTATAATTTATTCAATGTCCATTACCTGAAGTGTACTATATAATTCAGCCTAATATCTAATGGAAGATATTTTGAAAATACAGCAAGATGAAGAACTGAAACACATAGTATATTTCAGGAATATCAAAGAACAGTAACAAACTCATTACAAAAGAAATAGGTAGAGTTCTGTTTCTGGAAATACAAACTGGTTTGTTCTGTAGCAATCTTCTCCATGCTGATAACACCTGGAAAAACTGGCTAAATACAAAAATTATGTTTGAAATCATTAGAAAGCTTCCAGAGCCACAAGATTTTGTCGTACTGAAATCCAGGCAGAGGGAAGCCAGTGACTAGAAACCAGACGTGGATAGTATTCTGCTCTCAAGAAGACTGTCAGTTCTGAAATTCGCAGTCATGTTAAAAGGTAAACAGTGTTTTTAATCTATGTCAGAGGACAGAGGGTATTGAAATTCAGCTCTCACACTGAGGAAAGTCTCTTGTAAATAACCCAGAATTTTGGAGCACATCACAAAAAGGGCTACACTTAATAATTAAGAATACATTTGAAATCTAGCCTCACATAAACTGAAGCTCAGGTTAAGATAATTTCAGTTTCTGGTAGATTAAGCTAATTGGTCCCTCCTAGAGTTACCTATAGGAGACAGACTTGTGTTAATTTTAAAGACACACAAAGATTGAGAGTGAAAGGATAGCAAAAGATATTGCAAGCAAACACAAGTAAAAGAAAGCAATGTTAGGGAGGAGTCAAGATGGCAGAGAAGTAGCAGCCTGAGACTACATCAGGTAACAGGAGATCAGCTCGATAGCTTATCTAAACATTGCAAACACCTACAAATCCAACGGGAGAGCAAAGAGAAGAAGAACAGCAACTCTAGAAACAGAAAATCAACCACTTTCTGAAAGGTAAGACTGGCGGAGAAGTGAATCTAAAACGACGGGAAGATAGACCGCTGGGGGAGGGGCCGGCTCCCGGCAAGCGGCGGAGGAATGGAGCACAAAATCAGGACTTTTATTTATTTATTTATTTTTATTTATTTATTTGACAGAGAGAGAGGTCACAAGTAGGCAGAGAGGCAGGCAGAGAGAGAGGAGGAAGCAGGCTCCCCGCGGAGCAGAGAGCCTGATGCGGGGCTCGATCCCAGGACCCTGAGATCATGACCTGAGCCGAAGGCAGTGGCTTAATCCACTGAGCCACCCAGGCGCCCCAAAAAATCAGGACTTTTAAAAGTCTGTTCCACTGAGGGACATTGCTCCAGAGGCTAAACCAGGGTGAAGCCCACGCGGGGTCAGCGTGGCCCCAGGCCCCGCAGGGTCACAGAAGGATCAGGGGTGTCGGAGTGTTGGAGAGCTCGCAGGTATTAGAACGGAGAAGCCGGCTGGAGAGACAGAGCCGAGGACTGAACTCTCAGCTCGGGGTTACCTTGAACTGGTCGCGGGCTAGTGAGCTCGGAGCGCGGCTAGAGGCTGGGGATACGGGAGTGATTGGGTGCTGTCCTCTGGGGGCGCACTGAGGAGTGGGGCCCCAGGCTCTCGGCTCCTCCGGGCCGGAGACTAGGAGGCCGCCATTTTCATTCCCGTCCTCCGGAACTCTACGGAAAGCGTTCAGGGAACAGAAGCTCCCAAAAGCGAAACCGAGCTGATTACTTAGTCCGGCCCCGGTAAGGGCGGTGCAATCCCGCCTCGGGCAAAGACACTTGAGAGTCACTACAACAGGCCCCTCCCCCAGAAGATCAACAAAATATCCAGCCAGGATGAAGTTCATCTATCAAGGAGAAAGCAGATTCAATTCCTAAGACAGCAGAGCAATTCCAGAGGAGGAGAAAGCAAAGCACAGAACTCATGTCTTTCTCCCCATGATTGTTTAGTCTTGCGGCTACTTCAATTTTTTTTTTTCAATTTTTTTTTCTTTTTTTCAATTTTTTTTTTCTTTTTTCTTTTTTCTTCTTCTGCTAAATTTTTTAAAACTTTTACCCTTTTCTTTTTTAACGTTTTTTGACTAGTTCATCTAAATAAATATATTTTTTCTTTCTTTTTTATATTTTTTTATTTGTTTTATTTTTTAAATTTTTTTTTTCTTTTTTTTTCAAAACCTGTTTTTTATCCCCTTTCTCCCCCCCACAATTTGGGGTCTCTTCTGATTTGGTTACAGAGCATTTTTCCGGGGTCTTTGCCACCCTTTTAGTAGTTTATTTGCTCCTTCATATCCTCTTATCTGGACAAAATGACAAGGCGGAAAAAATCACAACAAACAAAAGAACAAGAGACAGTACCGAAGGCTAGGGACCTAATCAACACAGACATTGGTAATATGTCAGATCAAGAGTTCAGAATGACGATTCTGAACATTCTAGCCGGGCTCGAAAAAGGCATGGAAGATATTAGAGAAACCCTCTCTGGAGATATTAAAGCCCTTTCTGGAGAAATTAAAGAACTAAAATCTAACCAAGTTGAAATCAAAAAAGCTATTAATGAGGTGCAATAAAAAATGAAGGCTCTCACTGCTAGGATCAATGAGGCAGAAGAAAGAATTAGTGATATAGAAGACCAAATGACAGAGAATAAGGAAGCCGAGCAAAAGAGGGACAAACAGCTACTGGACCATGAGGGGAGAATTCGAGAGATAAGTGACACCATAAGACGAAACCACATTAGAATAATTGGGATTCCAGAAGAAGAAGAAACAGAGAGGGGAGCAGAAGGTCTATTGGAGAGAATCATTGGAGAGAATTTCCCTAATATGGCAAAGGGAACAAGCATCAAAATCCAGGAGATGTAGAGAACCCCCCTCAAAGTCAACAAGAATAGGTCCACACCCCGTCACCTAATAGTAAAATTTACAAGTCTTAGTGACAAAGAGAAAATCCTGAAAGCAGCCCGAGAAAAGAAGTCTGTAACATACAATGGTAAAAATATTAGATTGGCGGCAGACTTATCCAAAGAGAGAGCCTAAAAGTAGTAGATCAGAAAGGTACAGAGACAATATACAGTAACAGTCACCTTACAGGCTAATAATGGCACTAAATTCATATCTATCAATAGTTACCCTGAATGTTAATGGGCTAAATGCCCCAATCAAAAGACACAGGGTATCAGAATGGATAAAAAAACAAAACCCATCAGTATGTTGCCTACAAGAAACTCATTTTAGACGCGAAGACACCTCCAGATTTAAAGTGAGGGGGTGGAAAACAATTTACCATGCTAATGGGCATCAGAAGAAAGCTGGGGTGGCAATCCTTATATCAGATCAATTAGATTTTAAGCCAAAGACTATAATAAGAGATGAGGAAGGACACTATATCCTACTCAAAGGGTCTGTCCAACAAGAAGATCTAACAATTTTAAATATCTATGCCCCTAACATGGGAGCAGCCAACTATATCAACCAATTAATAACAAAATCAAAGAAACACATCAATAATAATACAATAATAGTAGGGGACTTTAACACTCCCCTCACTGAAATGGACAGATCATCCAAGCAAAAGATCAACAAGGAAATAAAGGCCTTAAATGACACACTGGACCAGATGGACATCACAGATATATTCAGAACATTTCATCCCAAAGCAACAGAATACACATTCTTCTCTAGTGCACATGGAACCTTCTCCAGAATAGATCACATCCTGGGTCACAAATCAGGTCTCAACTGGAATCAAAAGATTAGGATTATTCCCTGCATATTTACAGACCACAATGCTCTGAAGCTAGAAATCAATCACAAGAGGAAAGCTGGAAAGAACCCAAATACATGGAGACTAAACAGCATCCTTCTAAAGAATGAATGGGTTAACCAGGAAATTAAAGAAGAATTGAAAAAATTCATGGAAACAAATGATAATGAAAACACAACAGTTCAAAATCTGTGGGACACAGCAAAGGCAGTCCTGAGAGGAAAATATATAGCGGTACAAGCCTTTCTCAAGAAACAAGAAAGGTCTCAAGTACTCAACCTAAACCTACACCTAAAGGAGCTGGAGAAAGAACAAGAAAGAAACCCTAAACCCAGCAGGAGAAGAGAAATCATAAAGATCAGAGCAGAAATCAATGAAATAGAAACCAAAAAAATAATAGAAAAAATCAATGAAACTAGGAGCTGGTTCTTTGAAAGAATCAATAGGATTGATAAACCCCTGGCCAGACTCATCAAAAAGAAAAGAGAAAGGACCCAAATCAATAAAATCATGAATGAAAGAGGAGAGATCACAACTAACACCAAAGAAATACAGACAATTATAAGAGCATACTATGAGCAACTCTACGCCAACAAATTGGACAATCTGGAAGAAATGGATGCATTCCTAGAGACATATAAACTACCACAACTGAACCAGGAAGAAATAGAAAACCTGAACAGGCCCATAACCAGTAAGGAGATTGAAACAGTCATCAAAAATCTCCAAACAAACAAAAGCCCAGGGCCAGACAGCTTCCCAGGGGAATTCTACCAAACATTTAAAGAAGAACTCATTCCTATTCTCCTGAACGTGTTCCAAAAAATAGAAACGGAAGGAAAACTTCCAAACTCATTTTATGAGGCCAGCATCACCTTGATCCCAAAACCAGACAAGGATCCCACCAAAAAAGAGAACTACAGACCAATATCCTTGATGAACACAGATGCAAAAATTCTCGCCAAAATACTAGCCAATAGGATTCAACAGTACATTAAAAGGATTATTCACCACGATCAAGTGGGATTTATTCCAGGGCTGCCGGGTTGGTTCAACATCCGCAAATCAATCAATGTGATAGAACACATTAATAAAAGAAAGAACAAGAACCATATGATACTCTCAATAGATGCTGAAAAAGCATTTGACAAAGTACAGCATCCCTTCCTGATCAAAACTCTTCAAAGTGTAGGGATAGAGGGCACATACCTCAATATTATCAAAGCCATCTATGAAAAACCCACCGCAAATATCATTCTCAATGGAGAAAAACTGAAAGCTTTTCTGTTAAGGTCAGGAACACGGCAGGGATGTCCATTATCACCACTGCTATTCAACATAGTACTAGAAGTCCTAGCCTCAGCAATCAGACAACAAAAAGAAATTAAAGGCATCCAAATTGGTAAAGAAGAAGTCAAACTATCACTCTTCACAGATGATATGATACTATATGTGGAAAACCCAAAAGACTCCACTCCAAAACTGCTAGAACTTGTACAGGAATTCAGTAAAGTGTCAGGATATAAAATCAATGCACAGAAATCAGTTGCATTTCTGTACACCAACAACAAGACTGAAGAAAGAGAAATTAAGGAGTCAATCCCATTTACAATTGTACCCAAAACTATAAGATACCTAGGAATAAACCTAACCAAAGAGACTAAGAATCTATACACAGAAAATTATAAAGTACTCATGAAAGAAATTGAGGAAGACACAAAAAAATGGAAAAATGTTCCATGCTCCTGGATTGGAAGAATAAATATTGTGAAAATGTCTATGCTACCTAAAGCAATCTACACATTTAATGCAATCCCTATCAAAATACCATCCATTTTTTTCAAAGAAATGGAACAAATAATCCTAAAATTTATATGGAACCAGAAAAGACCTCGAATAACCAAAGGAATATTGAAAAAGAAAGCCAACGTTGGTGGCATCACAATTCCGGACTTCAAGCTCTATTACAAAGCTGTCATCATCAAGACAGCATGGTACTGGCACAAAAACAGACACATAGATCAGTGGAACAGAATAGAGAGCCCAGAAATCGACCCTCAACTCTATGGTCAACTAATCTTCGACAAAGCAGGAAAGAATGTCCAATGGAAAAAAGACAGCCTCTTCAATAAATGGTGCTGGGAAAATTGGACAGCCACATGCAGAAAAATGAAATTGGACCACTTCCTTACACCACACACGAAAATAGACTCCAAATGGATGAAGGACCTCAATGTGAGAAAGGAATCCATCAAAATCCTTGAGGAGAATGCAGGCAGCAACCTCTTCGACCTCAGCCGTAGAAACATCTTCCTAGGAACAACGGCAAAGGCAAGGGAAGCAAGGGCAAAAATGAACTATTGGGATTTCATCAAGATCAAAAGCTTTTGCACAGCAAAGGAAACAGTTCACAAAACCAAAAGACAACTGACAGAATGGGAGAAGATATTTGCAAACGACCTATCAGATAAAGGGCTAGTATCCAAAATCTATAAGGAACTTAGCAAACTCAACACCCAAAGAACAAACAATCCAATCAAGAAATGGGCAGAGGACATGAACAGACATTTCTGCAAAGAAGACATCCAGATGGCCAACAGACACATGAAAAAGTGCTCCACGTCACTCGGCATCAGGGAAATACAAATCAAAACCACAATGAGATATCACCTCACACCAGTCAGAATGGCTAAAATTAACAAGTCAGGAAATGACAGATGCTGGCGAGGATGTGGAGAAAGGGGAACCCTCCTCCACTGTTGGTGGGAATGCAAGCTGGTGCAACCACTCTGGAAAACAGCATGGAGGTTCCTCAAAATGTTGAAAATAGAACTACCCTATGACCCAGCAATTGCACTACTGGGTATTTACCCTAAAGATACAAACATAGTGATCCGAAGGGGCACGTGTACCCAAATGTTTATAGCAGCAATGTCTACAATAGCCAGACTATGGAAAGAACCTAGATGTCCATCAACAGATGAATGGATAAAGAAGAGGTGGTATATATACACAATGGAATACTATGCAGCCATCAAAAGAAATGAAATCTTGCCATTTGCGACGACGTGGATGGAACTAGAGCGTATCATGCTTAGTGAAATAAGTCAATCGGAGAAAGACAACTATCATATGATCTCCCTGATATGAGGACATGGAGAAGCAACATGGGGGGGTAGGGGGATAGGAGAAGAATAAATGAAACAAGATGGGATTGGGAGCGAGACAAACCATAAATGACTCTTAATCTCACAAAACAAACTGGGGTTGCTGGGGGGAGGTGGGATTGGGAGAGGGGGAGCGGGCTATGGACATTGGGGAGGGGAGGCGAACCATAAGAGACTATGGACTCTGAAAAATAACCTGAGGTTTGTGAAGGGTTAGGGGTGGGAGGTTTGGGCAACCTGAGGGTTTTGAAGGGTCAAGGGTGGGAGGTTGGGGGAACAGGTGGTGGGTAATGGGGAAGGCACGTTTTGCATGGAGCACTGGGTGTTGTGCAAAAAGAATGAATACTGTTACGCTGAAAAAATAAATAAATGGAAAAAAAAAAAGAAAGCAATGTTAGCTATACTTATATCAAACAGAATAGAATTTAAGCTAAAAATGGTCAAAAGGGACAAAGGAAACTATTATATAATGATAAAGGAGGTCAGACTATCAAGAAGATATAATAATTATAAATATCTATGCACCCAATATTGGAGCATCTACATATATAAAGCCATTACTAACAGAAAATAAAGGAGAAATTAACAGTGAAATAATAATAGTTGGGCACTTTAATGCTTCACTTTCAACTACTGTAACTGTCCCTCAGAACAATGTATTACTTAAAATACAACCCATGAGAAATTCTCCTAGTTACCAGGCATGTTTAGATATAGCCTCAAGAAAAACACATACTGGCAACAGGCCTCTGGGGGAGAGGACAATATATGGCCTTGAAGCCAAGCAGCTGGGGGTGCCTGGATTGCTCAGGGAGAAACACCGCCTGCTTCATTTTTCCATTATCTCCCCTTCCCCCTGAGAGTACTTGTGGCTAATTAGGTAAGTCCTTTGAATGTGCTTGCTCAACTATAAACTTTATACTGCCTGACCAGACATATTTTGCCTTCCTTCTTGTTTATCTACAAGACATATGATTAATGTTTAGCCTTCTTCAGCTCTTCTGTTGATTACTGTCTATATCTAATAAAAACGGGACTGAGAAGTTGTTGTTTGGGGCAAGAGTCTTTTCTACTGTTGTCCCCTGTTCCCTTTCTCTTGCAGCCAACTTGTTTGTGCCTCATTCTTCTCCCATGCACCATCAGGAAGCGGCAAACTACCCAGACAGAAACACATGATAGATCATCCAGACAGAAAATTATTAGAGAAACAGCAGATTTGAGCACTACTATAGACCAAATGGACCCAGCGGACATATTCCAGAACATTCCATCCAACAAAGGAGAATACACATTCCTCTCAATTTTACATGGAATATTTTCTAGGAAACATCATATGTCAAAAAGAGTTTAAGCAAATTTAAAAAGACTGAAATCATTCCAAGTATCTTTTTTGACCACTGGATATAAAATTAGAAATCAGTAAGAATTCACAAATACATGTAAATTAAACAACACATTCTTAAACAGCTAATAGATCAAAAAACGTGAAAGGGAAATGTAAAGTATTGAGACAAATAGAAAAGAAAATGTAATATTCTGAAACTTTTTTTTTAGATTATTTATTTATTTATTTATTTGACAGAGAGAGAGATCACAAGTAGGCAGAGAGGCAGGCAGAGAGAGGAGGAAGCAGGCTCCCCACAGAGCAGAGAGCCAGATGTGGGGCTCGATTCCAGGACCCTGGGATCATGACCTGAGCTGAAGGCAGAGGCTTTTACCCACTGAGCCACCCAGGCGCCCCTCTGAAACTTATGACATGCAGCAGAAGCAATTCTAAGAGGGAAGTTTATACTGTTAAATGTCAAAAGGCTAGAGCAGGAAAAAATGAAAGCAAAACCAGGAAAATTAGAGAAAAGATTAACAGAGCTAAGGGTTCATTTCTTGAAAAGATAAGCAAAATTAACAAATCTTTAGGTAAACTGACCGGGGGGGGGGGGCGGGGGGGGGAGAGAACCAAGTAAATAGTGGTATAAATGAGAAAGGGGACATTATAAACTGCACAGAAATAAAAAGGATCAAAGAAACTTCTATGAATTATATGCCAACAAACTGGACAATCTAGAAAAAAAATGGATAAATCCTGAGATTTATCAAGCAAACAACATGGAACAGAAAAAAGCTTGGGATCACTTGGTTTCACTGGTGAATTAAAACAACAGCAACAAAAACTGAACACAATGGAATATTTCCAAATTCATTTTATGATGCCAACATCACCAGTACCAATACCAGCTAAAGGCACACACACACACACATGCACACACACACAAACACACAATCCTACAGGCCAGTATCTCTAATAAATACACACACAACTTCTCAATGAAATACTAGCAAATTGAACACACTGAAGGGATCATATGCCATGATCTATATGGATTGACTCCTGTGATACAAGAATGGTTCAAAGTGCATAAACCAATAAATGTTTTATATCACATTAATTGAATAAAAGATAATAATCACATGATAATCTAATAGATGCAGAAAACACATTTAACAGAATGCAACATTCATTCACTATGAAAAACAAAAAATCAACAAATTGGTCATAGAAACACCTCAAAACAATAAAGTTCATATAAGAAAACCCCACAGCTAGCATCATACTCCATGATAAAAAATTGAAAAAATGTCCTCAAATATCAGGAAGATAAGGTTGCCCACTCTCAACATTCCTATCCAACAAATTACTGGAAGTCCTAGCTTTCTTTGAATTGAATTTGTTCTTTCCTTACTAGATTATTAAGGAGGATGGCTAATTTATTAAGTTGTGGTCTTTCTTCTTTGGTCCTTAGGCATTTACATCTATATCACAGCTAAAAACTTAACTGTATTTTTTTTTCTGAAGTTTGAATATATCTTCTACTTTTTTCTGACCTCCATGATTCTGATTCTGATTTCTGACCTCATGATTTCTGAGAAATTAGCTGTCCATCATCCCTTGTATATATATATTTTTCTTTCTCCTTTTAATATTCTTTTAAAAAATAGTTTATGTATTTCTTCGAGAGAGAGAGCATAAGCAGGGGGATCAACAGGCAGAGGGAGAAGCAGACTCCCCACTAAACAGGGAACCCAATGCAAAACCCAATCCCACAACCCTGGGATACTGTCCTGAGCCAAAGACAAACAATTAACTGACTGAGCCACCTAGTTGTACCTTAATAGTCTTTATTTATGGCTTCTGAAAGTTTGATTCTTATGTGTCTGGGTATGGATTTCATTGATTTCATCACACTGGAGAATGATGAATTTCTTAGAAGCACAAATTAATATTGTTCATTGAATTTGGAATATTTCAACCATATTCAAATTCAAATTCAAATTCAAACCAATATTCAAATAATATTTCTAACTATTTCTCTCCTGTACTTTTGAGATTCTAAATGCCATCTTTTCAGTTGCTGAGACAGCTAGAATTTCTTTGGATTCCATTCATGCTAATTTTGGTGCTAAACTTTCTATAGTTCCAACCATAGGAGACATAATGGAGGTCATTTCAAAATCCAATCTTCACTCAGAAGATCTTTAATAATACAGTCATTACATGATCAAGGATTTATGCCATAGATCAGCAAAAGCTATTGCTGAGGCAAATCTGGATAGAAATCAAGGTGAAACAGTCTGGATCTGGGAGAAAATTGTAGTCAAGCATATATTTTCTTGTGAAATATGGCCATTTCAGAAATACAACAGTTCTCTAGCAAAATTGTGCTGGTTGTGTTAACTAAACTTATTGTGGTAACCTTGCCGCAATATATGTGTATAAAATCATGTTGTTCTCTTTAAGCTTCTATAATATCATATATCTTGTTATATCTCAGTAAATTTGGAAAAAAATAAGTTAACTTAATGCATTGTCATTCTAATGATATGCCTACATTTATGAAAGTGTGTTTTACTCATAAAAAACAAAGTTATTAAAAAGTACTTTAGGGGTGCCTCAGTTGGTAAAGCATCTGCCTTTGGCTCAGGCCATGATCCCAGAGTCCTGGTATTGAGTCCTGCATTAGGCCCCCTGCTCAGTGGGAAGTTTGCTTCTCCCTCTCCCTCTACAGCTCCCCACGTGTGCTTTCTCACTTTCTCTCTCTGTCAAATAAATAAACAAATAAAATATTCTAAAAAAAGTATTTTAAAGACTTAATTTATACAATTCTTTTATATATTCCAGAACTAAAAGATAAACCCTTACAAGTATCCTCATGCTTCATTTATTGATAATAGATTACATTCAAGGATTTTGCTAAGCTTACAAATGACTTTTCCTTTGTGAATGCATTTATAGATAAACAATGCTGAAATACAAAACAAAACCTTAAAAATAACTGCAGACAATTTCAGAAGAAAAGTGGAAAGTAGACAGGGGACCTAGTAACAAGTGAGTTTTTGTTTTCCCATTTTAGTTGGAAATATAGCAGAGGTGAAATAATTAATGTACTTTAAGAATAACTAAATTTCTTTGAGTCAAAAGACACTTCCTATGTTAAGCATGGGACTGCTATTTCTACAATAAATTTGTAGAAGGAATCCTTGCAAATAAGTACTGGTACTCAGAGACAGAAATACTTCTATATATTTTCCCTAGGGTTGTTGAATATATTGATATATATTTTGTAGAATTGAAGAGAGAATGAAAAGAATAGAGAGAACAATAAAAAGAACAATCTCAATTAGGGAGCAATACTGTCACATGATGTATTTTTTTTTCCCAATTAGAGATTTTTAAGAAACAAGCAAGTTTAAGGGTGCTAGAAGGAACATTTGTATTTACCAAGTAAGTAAAAGCCTATAAGGCAGGTTTATATGTGATTTTCTGCAATCTCAACAGTAACCCTGAGGTAGGTATAATTACTCCCAGTTTTCAAAACATAGAGTACAACTCAGAGAAATTACACAACTAAATCAAGTTTACAAAGTTAGTGAGAGGTTGAAACAGAATCTGAATCCAAATATGTCCTTTTCGAAAGCATACACTTATTTCTTTATAGCTAATAACAACTCCTTCAAACAAAGTTATCAAGAAATCAAGAATCACTTTTAAGCAATGGATCACATTATCTTTCAACAAAATTATTTAAAAATGACATGTAATTATATGTAATTTTTAAATTATATGTAATTTTTAAATTTTTAAATTTTAAATGTAAATGTAAATTATATGTAATTAAAAAAATAAATTTTTAAATTATATGTAATTTTTAAAAAATTTTAAATTTTTAAAAAGCTTTTTGCTTCAGTGATATTTTTCATTTTCCATACACCATAACCCCAATTTTAAGAAAACTGATGATTATTCCCAAAGTAAAAGCACATTCATGTATACATTGTATTTTTAAATAGTATAAAATAATGTTGCATGTGCATTACAAAATTAAATTTCAATAAATGTTTCTAATAGAGATAAGTCAGATTAGAAACATAGAAATGCAATTGGATCTACACAAAAGCCAGTAACATGAAAGTCACCATGGGTCACATGAAGACTAAAAGTATAGAGAGATTAGAAATAAGAAGAATCCATAAATCCACTTCAGTTATTTTGGTGACATAAAAAAAAAAATAGAAAGACTGAAAAATTGAGTGAGATTAGCAGGGATCTGTTGCTATATGGTCATTATAAATATTAGATTTTTAAAAAAATATTTTATTTATTTATTGACAGAGGGAGATCACTAGTAGGCAGAGAGGCAGACAGAGAGAGGGGGAAGCAGGCTCCCTGCTAGCAGAGAGCCCAATGTGGGGCTCGATCCCAGGACCCTGGGATCCTGACCTGAGCTGAAGGCAGAAGCTTTAACTCACTGAGCCACCCAGGCATCCCTAAATATTAGATTTTTTAAAATCATTTATTATACTTGAGGCTTGTTTTCATCAATGATAATATGAGAGCCATACTTTTACATATAACATCTACCTCAGGAGATTGTTTTGTCATAAAATATATAAAAACACTATGCTAAATAGTTTATAAATATAAGAAAGCAGCACTCTTTCTTCTTTAAAACATGGGGTAATTATAAACCATTAAAACATTTTCAATCATTTCCCACCCATGACTAAGTTACATAGATCTGCTCAAGTAAAGATTAAATCAGTGTCACCAGGTGCTCTGGACTATGAATGTCTATCTCCTGTTATTCCCACAGGCTGGCAAAATGTGTTTGTAAATACCATAGAACGTATTTAATTTATTTTTATATATTTTCTAAGATTTTATGTATGTATGTATGTATGTATTTGACAGAGAGAGAGTGAGCACAAGCAGGGGGAGCAGCAGGCAGAGGGAGAAGCAGGCTTTCTGCAGAGTGGGAAGTGCAAATGTGGGATTCCATCTCAGGACCCTGGACCTGAACCACCCAGGCATCCCAATACCATGGAATTTAAATTTAAGGTCAAACCATCTGAAAAACACTCCCCGTACATGGCAAAATCTGCCCTGCTCTTTTTAGGTTTTGTGGTATCAAAAGTTAAAAATGTGTATGTACTGAGATTCCTGGGTGGCTTAGTTGGTTAAGCATCCAACTTTTGATTTCACCTCAGGTCTTGATCCCAAGGATGTGAGCTCAAGCTCCACATTGCACTCCAGAACTGAGCATGGACCCTACTTTTAAAACATGTAAATGTATAGCTATGGAGCATTGCAATTCTTAAAAGCATGTACTTTTTTTTTTTTAATTGAATGTCATTGTTTCAGAAAGAGATCATAGGATTTTAGGCTTCTCTTTTCATCAGCTGCAAGAAATAGAAAGTGACTTTGGCAAACTTAAATAAAAAGCAATTCATCAAAAATAATTGTGGAAGTTATACTAAAAGAAACAAATGCAATTGAGAAACTAAGAAACAAGAAGCCCCAACATTTTTACAGCACTGAGACTGATCAGGCTGCTGCAGCATATACCGATGCCACTAGCGATGATTTATTCATTTATTTAACAAATAAATTTTCAGGGGCACCTGGGTGGCTCAGTGGGTTAAGCCTCTGCCTTCGGCTCAGGTCATGATCTCAGGGTCCTGGGATCGAGCCCCACATGGGGCTCTCTGCTCAGCGGGGAGCCTTCTTCCTCCTCTCTCTCTGCCTGCCTCTCTGCTTACTCGTGATCTCTCTCTGTCAAATAAATAAATCTTTAAAAATAAATAAATAAATAAATAAATTTTCAGGAAATACCATATAGAAGAGACTATTCTGGGAATAGAGGGGTGAAGAAAGAAATGCCTCTATAGTTATGGAATTTTTATGCCAATGAGAAATTAAGATAAACAAGCAAATACAACACAATTTGAGACTGTCATAATTAAAGAGACAAAGAGTAAAGAAGGTTTATAGAGAACCAGAGTGATGGAGTAGAGAGGGTAGAGGATTGTAAAATAATAAGCCCAGAATAATCTGCAATTCTCCACTTGCATTTACATTGTTTCTAATTGATTAGCATTAGATCATGGGCTATTCTATAATTAGATATGGTAAATAAAGGGAAAAAATGTCCTCTCCACCTTCTGTATTTGGAGATTTTAATCTTTCATCAAGATTAACCACCAAGTGAAATCGGAAAAAACTATATAGAAAATTTGGAAAAATACACTCAACAAAAATATGACAAATTTGTATGTTTAGCCATCAATTGCTTTCCCTGCATTGGATAATGAGTTGGGAGGAATATAATCAATCTTTAGAGTTGATATCCTTCCTTGGACCAGCTAGTGAGACTAAAGGAAACTAGCAGCTAGATACGAGCCAGTACTTATACTACAATTATCTCTGCCAGTTTTTTTCCTGGCAACTCAATTTAACATTTATTGATTACTTTGTGCAAAGTATTGAGCATTTTTATATCCCTCTGCTCAGCTTTCAGAGAGGCAGCATAGTTAGGTATTTTTAATATAATAACCACTGAAGCCTGATTTGTTCTGAACAAGTCAACTCTAATGGGAATTCAGAAATCTGGTTGTTACCATCTTACAGATCCTAATAAACAACCATCAAACACACACAAAAAAGACTTATTATGCAGATTGAATGAGTCTTACTTTAGTTTTTAAAATGGTACTGACATGCAGCAGAGTTGGGTGTTTATCCCAATAATCTTGTACTTTTTCAGATAAACATTTGCATATAAATTGCCTTGAAGAATATGTTATCAAGTCAAAAGGTAAAGGAGACTGAATTAATTTTAATCCTACTTGAGCTTTGCAGGTCTAAAGTTTACTACTAAATCAGGATCTCTTGAAAACTTTAAAATTTGTGAATATAGTTCTCAATTCTTAGGTTTTAAAACTTTCAACAGCTTCAGTACTATGGAATGACACACTCTAAATATGTTCATATGTATGCACTGCACCTCTTCACTGAAAAATATATTGTCATTAAATTCTGCTTACAGAGAAGAAATTCCGTGTTAATATTTTCATGTTCTCTAAACTACATAAGACTTTCTTTTTCTTTAAAGATTTTATTTATTTATTTTTTGAGAGAAAGAAAAGAGAAAACAAGCACGAGTTGCAGGGAGGGGCAGAAGGAGAAGCTGACTTCCCACTGAGCAGGGAGCCAATGCAGGGCTCAATCCCAGGACCCTGGGATCATGACTTGAGCCAAAGGCACACACTTAACAGACTGAGCCACCCAGGCTCCTCTACATAAGGCTTTCTAATGTTAGTTGTATTTAATGTGAAAAGCTGTTTTTTTAATATTGGCCAATTGAAAATAAGTGATATGGCTAATTGTAGTAAATGTTTTCAAGTATTTAGTTTACTTCTTTCAAAAACTCAAATTTTCTTAAGTCTCCATTCTCTTTTATAAAATATCATTGTTGGGGCGCCTGGGTGGCTCAGTGGATTAAGCCACTGCCTTCGGCTCAGGTCATGATCTCAGGGTCCTGGGATCGAGCCCCACATCGGGCTCTCTGCTCTGCAGGGAGACTGCTTCCTCCTCTCTCTCTGCCTGCCTCTCTGCCTACTTGTGATCTCTCTCTTTGTCAAATAAATAAATAAAATCTTTAAAAAAAATAATAATAAAATATCATTGTTAAGATAAAAAGGTTGCATTTCCTTTTCAAATAGTTCTTGAAATTTGTTTAAAATATTTATATAATTTCTTTAGAATTAAAAAAATGCAATTTATTGTAAATCTCTAAAGAAAAATTAACACCAATAGTAGTAGTAGTACTATTAATATTTGCAAAGTACATTCTAAAGTTTTTCACACATTAACCCTGTGACGAGAGGAATCCTCATAATCCCAATACTGCGGATTGAGATAGTAAGGCTCAGAAATTAAGTAATTTATGAAAGTCATTCAAAGTTAGTGATGGATACTTTCCTCTTTGTCACTTTTTTTTTTCCTTTTTCATTTTGTTCTCTCTATTTAAAAAAAAATAGTAAAATGAATTTAGTCCATGTGTTGTTTTTTTTTTAAGATTTTATTTTTATTTATTTGACAGACTGAGATCACAAGTAGGCAGAGAGAGAGAGAGAGGAAGGGAGGAAGCCTCCCTGCTGAGCAGTGAGCCCAATGTGGGGCTTGATCCCAGGACGCTGGGATCATGACCTGAGCTGAAGGCAGAGGCTTTAACCCACTGAGCCACCCAGGCGCCCCTAGTCCATGTGTTTTAAATCACAGGAAAATTAACTCTGTTTTATATATGAAGAAAATATGAATTCTAGCTTCAGAATCTCTGCTAACAACAATAATGTTTTATTTATGCATATTTGGTAAAATATTAATGAAAATTTTGGAAGACACATCTCCATATAAAATGTCACATGTGTTTCCCCAAGGTTCAAGCTGGCTATGGTCTTCAGGTAATCATCCCATCCAGGCAGTTGCACATATATAAAGTGATCAAGTGAAAACTATACCTGATATTTATATGGGCTTGCACTATAGTAACAGGAAATTACTTATTTTATAAAAGTTGCTTGTATTTCTGAGTATTGATATAGTTTTCTTTTAAAAATTGAAGTTTATATAAGCAACTATCACTGATTATATCTAATGCATTTAAATAATATAGTGAGAAAAGATATTTATAAGAAATATATGTATTTGTGTTTAGTCAAAGTGTAAGCTTGCTTAAATAATCAAAAGTTTAGGGACACCTGGGTGGCTCAGTGGGTTGGGCCTCTGCCTTCCGCTCAGGTCATGATCTCAGGGTCTGGGGATGGAGCCCCGAATCGGGCTCCCTACTCAGCAGGGAGCCCACTTCTTCCTCTCTCTCTGCCTGTCTCTCTGCCTACTTGTGAGCTCTCTCTCTGTCAAATAAATAAATAAAATATTTTTTTAAAAGTTTGATGAACTTAAAAAGAGCTAGAATCATGTAAAAATAGTGAGATGTCATATAAAGAAAATAAAGAAGAGGAAAAATATATTAGGAGTGTCAAATACAAGTACTAATCAGCAAACTTTGGCCACAATGGAAAATGTGGCATAGGAAATGCATTTTACAAATGTTAGAACTTCAGTGCATGAGAGGGAACAAAAGTTAAACATAACAAATAGAAATATAATGCTTCTAAGGTATAGTTCATTTCCTTTGATTAATCTAGATGTTCACTTTTATCTTAATATTTATCATTAGATACATTAAAATATTTCTGAAACAAATTAGCAACTTTTTGGAATGCAATGTATGAGTAAATAAAGGAAAACAATATTTCAGTAATAAGGAATCACAGTTTGTACACACTATATAATTACAGCTGCTGTTAAACAGTGAAATTTACTTCAAAACAGATAAAATATTTGCTGGAAATGTTTTTAAATAATTTTATTATAGCTTATGTATTGTTACAAATATTTTAAGTGTGTTTTCATTTTCTTATTTAATTTTGGGTGTTTTGGGGGGAAAAAGTATAAATAATGAAATAAAATATTTTGGGATGCCAGGGTGGTTCAGTCTGCTAAGGGTCTGTTTTTGGATCAGGTCATTATCCCAGGGTCCTAGGACTGAGTCCCACATGGGGTCCCTTGCTCATCAGGGAGACTGCCTCTCCCTCTGCCTGCTGCTCTTCTGATTGTGCTCACTCTTTTTCTCTCTCTGACAAATAAATAAGTAAAATCTTTAAAAAAAAATACAAATCTTTTGAAATCCAATTATGCATGAATGACACATTGACAATGTGGCTAATATCTTCCAACATCTCACCTTACATACATACACAACACACCATACACACACACATATGACTGTAAAATTATGTAATTAAATTCTGTGGTGCATCTCTATTTGTGCTCCTTTTCACAGAATTTGAGTGATTTACCAGTCTTTTTTTTTTGGCTTAAATGATTACATTCTTATTGATTATTTGTAGCTTATAATTTCTAAAATCTTATGACTTTAAAATTTAGATTTTAAAATATAAAATCTTATGATTGCCCAAACTTTTGTTCATTTTTGTGTATTTTAAAAAGTATTTTATTTATTTATTTGACAGAGAGAGATACAGTGTGAGAGGGAAACACAAGCAGAGGGAGTGGGAGAGGGAGAAGCAGGCTTCCTACTGAGCAGCGAGCCCCATGGAAAGCTGTAGTCCAGGACACTGGGATCATGACCTAAGCAGAATGCAGGCACCTAGGGATGAACAACACAGGTGCCCCTGTCTTTGTTTTTATATATTCATTAGCTCTTCATAAAATTGGACATTATTGTTTTGTCTGCTATGCATATTTTTCTAATCTGCCAATTGTTTTCCAATTTTAGTATATGTGCTGCCGAAGCGAGCACTGCCAATTGTTTTCCAATTAACAGAATGATTTATTATCACTTTTGAAAAAATGTAATGAAATGTATATTTAACTTTATAACTTTCAAGTTCTTTTATTGTTTTGGAAGATTTCCCTAAATCAAAATTACCTTGTTTTTTTCTAAACATTTCTTGTGTTTAATGTTTAAAATTTAATCTACATGGAAATAACTTTTGCACACAGTGTGAGAACAGAGATTGGTTTTGTTTTCATTGTTTATGAAATAAAACATAATTTCTCAATATGTTGAAATATCATTATTTTCACATATCAAATTCAAATATATACTGACATTCATTTTTTTACATTTGTTTCAGTAGTTTCTGCTCTGCATAGATTTTTAAAAATGTATTTTACATATAATATGTAAATTTAAGGTATACAACATTTGAGGACATTAGTCAAAGTGAGGTAAGTTAGACAGGGAGAGGTAAATACTTTAAGTTTGCTCTTACATGTATAATCCAAAAAAGACAAACTTATAAATAGAACAAATAGTTGTTACCAAGGGGTTGGGAAGCTAGAACAGATCTAGCATCTATTTTTATAGATTTTTTTTACACTGAACTGTTTGTGAAATTTTCAGAATCATTCTACTTTGATTATAATAGAATTTTAGTATTTGTTGTATCTTCTAATCAAATCTATACATTATTAGTATCTCCAAAATTTGAAGTTATTCCCAAATATTGACTGTATTTCATATAAACTTGAAGTGCATTCTATTTGCTTAACAAATAAAACATTTTGTATTTTCTTAGTTTCTTATCATTATAAAAAATTGAATAAGCAAAAAAATTACTATCTTATGATATTTTATGATGTCTTCTCTCCATTACCAGGTCTTGATTTATCATTTATGGAGATGGTGTTCTATGTGTTTTAAAAAGATTTAAAGTGTTCATCAAGGGGCGCCTGGGTGGCTCAGTGGGTTAAAGCCTCTGCCTTCGGCTCAGGTCATGATCTCAGGGTCCTGGGATCGAGCCCCGTATTGGACTCTCTGCTCAGCGGGGAGCCTGCTTCCCTTTCTCTCTCTCTGCCTGCCTCTCTGCCTACTTGTGATCTCTGTTAAAGTGTTCATCAAATAAGTATACCTTTTTATTATGATTTACTCCATACAGAAAAATGAACTTTTTTTTTTTGGTAACTTCAATTGAATTTAATTGAACTGAGATTGTAATTTCAATATAATTTTGAATTTACAGAAAAGCTGAAAGACTGGTAATTATGAATCTCATAAAAATCCAAAAATTGATGTAAGGAATTTAATTTTTCAATAAGTAACAATGACTAATGTGTTTATTTACTGTGATGCTCAAATTCTCCCAGATTTTGCAGGTATTTCTTTTCTTTCTTTCTTTTTTTTAAAGACTTTATTTATTCATTTGACAGAGCTCACAAGTAGGCAGAGAGGCAGCCAGAGAGAGAGGAAGGGAAGCAGGCTCTCTGCTGAGCAGAGAGTCTGATGTGGAGCTCGATCCCAGGACCCTGAGATCATGACCTGAGCCGAAGGCAGAGGCTTTAACCCATTGAGCAACCCAGGCACCCCTTGCAGGTATTTCTTGATAGCCCTTTCATTCTCTGAGCACTTCCTTACTTTCTAGGTTTTTCTTATATTTCTGTTCTTTATCTCTGATATCAGCCTTTTCTCTAAGGAACCTTCGTTATTCTGACTGGATAATAGTATTTGAAAACCAAAATCTGGGTGATAGGTTTGTTTTTCACTATAAATCATTGCTTCTCATTCTTTCAACTCACAAAACTAGGAAATTAGATGATAATTGATGATATTATCTCTCTATATTAAGGTAAGCATCATACTGATACCTCTAATTCTAATCCAACACCACAAGGAACATTCTAATCTTTCTACTTCCATATGGAATCTTTTTCCAAAAGTAAGAAATTGGTTCTCATTTTCCCAGATTTCTATACTCTTAAATGTTCAAGATTGGAAGACACAGTTATTTCACAATTACTAACCCATAACTACTGTAAATAGCAAACCTACTATATCTACTAGATCAAGGTCAATATATTTCTATAATTTTTATTTTGAGATAAAATTTATAAACCATGAACAGTACTAATCATTAATTAAAATTCCATACATTTTAACAAATACGTTCACATACAGGTTAATGTCTAGAGCCATTTTGTCAACACAAAAGGTTCCCAACATGCCTCTTTCCAGGTATCCTCCAAAAGCAACTTCATTTGTTATTTTCGGTACCATGTTTTAGTTTTAGTTGTCATAGAATTTTATGTAAATGTACTTCACACAATAGATACTGTATTCTTCTGTAAATGGCTGTTTTATATGTCTGTAAAATTCATTCATATTGTTGAACAGCCAATAATTTTTAACTTGTTTTTTTTTTATTGTTGAGTAGTTTTTTTTTTCCTTTTTTTAGTTGTGTTATGTTAGTCACCATAAAATACATTTGAGTAGTTTTTCATTGTATGATCACACAATTACACGTCCTTTCTCCAATTGGAGTATGTGTTGACTATTCTAGTTATCAATAATCATGAATAAAATGGGAATAAATATTCAAGTCTCTTTAAAATGTTTTTACTTTTCTTGGATATATACCTAGGGGTGATATTTCTGAGTCATTCATAGGTATGTATATATAAGAAATTGCAAAACTATTTTCAAAGTGGTTCATTTTACTTACCAATGTATTAAACTTCCAGCTATCCCATGTCTTTGCCAACATCTGTGTTTTATTTAGTCTTTTAGTTGTAGCCATTTTGATGTATACGAAAAATAACTCACTGAGGTTTTGGCTTAGAATTGCCTGATGTGGGGCACATTTCTACTGCCCTAAGGGCACATTTTGCTTTGTGAATCATCTTTTCAGGTCTTTTGTTTTGTTTTTGTTTTTGTTTTTCTATTGGTGAACTTAACATTTTCATTAAAAATGAGTTATTTGTAAACATTAGATATGAATCCTTTGCAAATGTAGTTATTGTGCACATTTTATCCCCAATTAGTGGTTTGACTCTTCATTCTTATAACACTGTCTTTAGATAAGCAAAATCTTTCACTTTGATGAAACTTATCTATAATTTTTATAGTTATCAGTTTATATGTTCTAAGAAATTTGCTTACCTACAGATTATAAGTATTTATTATTAGTTCCATGATTCTTTTTTTTTAATATTTTATTTATTTGACAGAGAGAAATCACAAGCAGGCAGAGAGGCAGACAGAGAGAGAGGAGGAAGCAGGCTCCCTGCAGAGCAGAGAGCCCGATGCGGGGCTCGATCCCAGGACCCTGAGATCATGACCTGAGCCGAAGGCAGAGGCTTTAACCCACTGAGCCACCCAGGCGCCCTCCATGATTCTTTTTAAATGAATTTTGATGTATGGTATGAGGAAAGGGTTCTTTCCCCCCTCCTGGTATGTAGTTACCCATATATTTCAGTACAATATGTTGAAATAAATATTTTTAACCATTGAACTGCTTCAGTGCTTTGGTCAAATATCAATTACCTATGTAAATACAGGTCTTTTTCTGGATCCAATTTAATTCCCTTGATCCATCTTCTATTATTATTAGCAAAATAATACTACAGTGATTTGTTTTTGAAGCTATGTAGAAAGTCTTAAAGTTAGGGAAGGAAAATCCCCCAATTTCAATACACTTTTTTGATTGTTCTAAGTCTTTTGCAATTTTATATAAAGAAGAAAATATAAAATATATAAATATAAAATATAAAAAAAGAAATTTAGATAATTTGACTTTCCTGTAAGGAGCATTAAAAGACACAAATTTTCTTCTGACCCTTGCTTTTGTAGCATCCTACACACTTTGATATCTCGTTTTTTTTAAATCATTCAACTCACACTTTTTATATTATTAAGCACTTTTCAGAGATTTTTCCAGCTATCCTAAGCTATTTCCATTTCATTACCAAGTGGTTAGAAAACATTTTCTATGATTAATTTTATGTTACTTTTATTGATACTTCCCCTATAGGCCACTATATGTTTTGTCCTGATGAATGATGAATGTTCCATAAATACTGATAGGATGCATATTCTGTAGTTTGAGGAGATATTGTTACAAAAACATCAGTCAGATCAAGTTGTGTGTAATAGTGTTATTTCAATTATCTTTGTTGCTGATTTTTATCTAAATCTCAGATTTAGTGAAATTTCACTACACTGAATTTGGTTGTTTATTTCTTTATATTTAGTTATATCAAATCTTGCTTTATGAATTTTGAAGTAGTGTGGTTAGTTGCATTCATGTTTAGAATTCTTATATATTCTTACTGCATTGGTTATTTTATTTTCATAACCTATTACTTTAGTATATTGGTTATGTTAAATTCTTACTATGTCTCCTTAATTCTGTATTGAAGTTCACTTCATCTGATATTAATTTAGCTACTTCAGATTCCTTGCACTCCTTATTTCAAGTCATATATATATATATACATATATATATATGAATAATATTTTATTTATTTGAGAGAGAGAGAGCACAAACAGGGGAGTGGCAGGCAGAGGAAGAGGGAGAAGCAGGCTCCCTGATGAGCAGGGAGTCCAACATGGTGCTTGATCCGAGGACACTGGGATCATGACACTTAACCAACTGAGCCATCCAGGCACCCCTCAAGTTTTAAAATTTTTTTTATCCATTTTCTTCCAAGTTATATGTGTCTTTGAATTTAAAGTTTTTTTCTTTTGATCAGCATACAATTAAGTCTTGTTTTTAATACTATATCACACTCTCCTGTTTAGAGTTAATATAATTATTAATACATCACAGACATAACTCTCACATTTTTGTGTCAATTTCATATATATCTCATTTGTTTTTAGTTATCTTTTGATACTTTCTGAACTTCTTGTCATTCTTGTTTTTATCACGCAATGCTTTTCAGGTGTTTGACTATAATTTCCTGGACATTTTTTTTCATCCTGATTAGCTTGAATTTTTGTATTTCTATTCAATTTTTATATCAAGTTTGAGAATTTTGATCCACCTTTTTTTTAAGATTTTATTTATTTATTTGACAGATAGAGATCACAAGTAGACAGAGAGGCAGACAGAGAGAGAAGGGGAAGCAGCTACCCACCAAGCAGAGAGCCCAATGTGGGGCTCGATCCCAAGACCCCGGGACCATGACCTGAACTGAAGGCAGAGGCTCCACCCACTGAGCCACCCAGGTGCCCTGATCCACATTTCCAATTTTATTTTTTGTTCTTTCTTTTCCTAGCTTTTTTACTCCAATTATATATTTGTTAGGTTATATGATTTTAGATAATTGGGTCACTATTTTTTTCAGTATTTTTTTTCTATCTTTGATTGTATATTTAATGTTCATGTATTTTTCAAATTTGCAAATATTTTTTGTATTTTTAATCTGTTGTTAATGTCTACTGTTGAAATCTGCAATTTATATATTTCATTTTTAGGTCTAGATATCCATTTGTTCATGCTTATTTTTATTATTTATTTATTTATTCATTCATTCATTCATTTATTCATTTATTTGATAGAGAGAGAGTGTACAAGCAGGAGGAGCAGCAGTGGGAGAGGGAGAATCAGGCTCCCCATTGAGCATGGAACCCAGTGCAGGGTCTGATCCCAGGACCATGGGATCATGACCTGACCTGAAGGCAGATATTTAACCACCTGAGCCACCCAGGAGCCCTCATCTGTTCATGTTTAGTTTCTATTTTTCAGCTAATAGAGGTCAAATTTTATTTATTATATTTATATTTCCCTATTAAGTTCTTGAACTGATGTTTGAGTTTCTTGAAAGTTCTTTTCTGTAAATTCTTACATCTGGGTTATCTTGGTATATACTTCTAGTGACTACTAATAGTATATATTTCCTGTCTCTTTGCAAGTCTAAACTATTTTTGATTATTTATTGAACATTATAGATGTGCTGTTAAAATTCTTGTGTCTCTTATTTTCTACAAAATAATTTTTTTTCTAGCTGCCAGTTATCTTTGCAAGAGTAAAATATAAACTCTCTCTTCCCTGAAATGTGAAGTAAGTAAAATTTTTCATTATTTCAGTATTCCAGTTATTGTGTTTTGGGTGTGTGTGAGTGTGAAAAATTTGGTATTTCCTTCATGTGTATAATTAAGAATGTCATCCAATAAATTAGGCAGAGTAAACATCCAATTAGCTGAATTTGGGGGGCACCTGAGTGGCTCAGTTGGTTAACCCTCCAACTAAGCCTCTTAATTTTAACTCAGGTCATGATCTTAGGATTCCATGTTATGATCCACACTCAGTGGAGGTCTTGCTTAAGATTCTCTCTCTCCCTCTCCCTCTGTTCCTCCTGCTTTCATGCTCCATCTCTCAAAATAAATATATCTTTAAAAATGGATTTTTTCTATTTTATCCATTACCAAGCTTATTCTGAATGCCCATATTCTGTAATAACTCCTTAAGCAAGTAACATTGTGACTTTCTGCTTGAGTTCACAGCCCCACCTATGTCAATGCAACAGGTCTGCAGATGAAATGTCATATACTAGAGAAATTTTACCCAGTAAAGTTTGGGTTCTTTATAAAATATAGTAACCTGATCAACATAATTTAACATAAATATTATCAATAAATATTGAATATGATTTTAGTAATATGACTGCTTCTCAAACATGGAATATTCTACTGAGTAATCAAATATTTGATAAAAGAAAGGAAGAGTAAGTTCCAAAATTAGAAATATTACAAAGAGCACTCATCACAGTAAGAGAAGTAAAATAGAAATTTGCAATAAATTCTAAAAGCAAAAGTTCCTCTTCCCTTGAAATTAAAAATGAAATAAATATTTTATTTTAAACCAAAGATTATAATAAGATATAAAGAAACACAGTATATCATAATAAAAGCATCTATCCAACAAGAATATCTAAAAATTGTAAATACTTATGCTCCTAATTTGGGAGCAGCCAAATATATAAGCCAATTAATAATCAAATTAAAGAAATGTATTGTTAATAATACAATAATAGTAGGGGTGTTTAACACCCCACTCACAGCAATGGACAAGTCACCTAAGCAGAAAATCCATAAGGAAATAGGGCCTTGAATGACACACAGGACCAAATGGACATCACAAATAAATTCAGAGCATTTCATTGCAAAGCAACAGAATATACATCCTTCTTGAATGCATATGGAACATTCCCCAGAAGAGTTCACATCCTGGGTTACAAATCAGGTGTCAACTGGTACAAAAAGAGTGAGATTATTTCATGCATATTTTCAGATCACGATGAGTTAAAACTTGAACTGAGTCACAAGAAAAAAATTGAAAGGAATACAAATACATGAAAGTTAAAGAGCATTGTATTAAAGAATGAGTGGATCAACCAGGGAATTAAAGATTAATTTACAAAAATAGATGAAAGCATATGAAAATGAAAAGACAACTGTTCAGAGCCTTTGGAATATAGCAAAGGCAGTCCTAAAGGGAAGTATATAGCAATATCAGCCCTTCTCAAGAAACAAGAAAAGTTTAAAGTATAAAAACTAACCTTGCACCTAAAGGAGCTGGAAAAAGGGCAGCAAATAAAGCCTAAATACAGCAGGAGAATGGAAATACTAAAGATTAGAGCAGAAATCAAAGATATAGCAGGGGAAAAAAAAAAAAAACCTCAGAGGAACAGATTAATGAACCTAGGGGCTGGTTCTTTGAAAGATTTAATAAGATTGATCTAAAAGAAAAGAGAAATGACCCAAATAAATAAAATCATGAATGAAGGAGAGATCCCAACCAACACCAAAGAAAGGTAAACATTTATAAGAGAATATTATGAGCAATTACATGACAACAAGTTAAGCAATCTAGAATAAACTGATAAATTCTTAGGAACATTGAAGCTACCAAAACTGAGACAGGAAGAAATTAAAAACAAACAAAAAAAAAACACAAAAAAACCTGAACAAATCCATAACCAGCAAAGAAATTGAAGCTGTAATAAAAAATTCCCCCCCCCCAAAAAATATAATATATATATATATCCCTACAAACAAGATTCTAGGGCTGGATGGCTACCCATCAAGATTCTAACAAACATTTAAAGAAAAATTAATACCTATTCTTCTGTTTCAAAGAATAGAAATGGAAGGAAAACTTCCAAACTCATCCTATGAAAATAACATTACTTTAAATCCAAACCCAAAGATCCCAACAAAAAGGAAAACTACAGACCAATATCCCTGATGAACATGGAAGTAAAAGTTCTCACCAAGATACTAGCTAATAAGATCCATCACTACATCAAAAGGATTATTCACCAGGATCAACTGGGATTTATTCCTGGGTTTCTAGGATGGTTCAACATCTGAAAATCAATCAATGTGATATGCCATATTAATAGAAGAAAAGACAAGAAACATATGATCCTCTCAATAGATCAGAAAAAGCATTTGACAAAACTACAATACATTTTCTTTATAAAAATTCTCTGCAGTGTAGGGATAGAAAGAATATACTTCAATATCATAAAAGTCATCTATGAAAAGCCCACAGAAAATATCATTCTCAATGGGAAAATAATTGAGACCTTTTCCCCTAAGGTCAGGAATAAAACAGGGATGTCAACTTTTCACTAATGTTGTTCAACATAGTACTCAATGTCCTGGCCTCAGCATTCAGACAGCAAAAAGAAATGAAGACATCCAAATCAGCAAAGAAGTCAAACTTTCACTATTTGCAGACAACCTGATGCTCTCTCTCTAAAACCTAAAAGAGGTGCACTTAGGTGGCTCAGTCAGTTACATTCTGCCTTTGGCTCAAGTCCTGATCCCAGGGTCCTGGGACTGAGTTCCACATCAGGCTTCCTGCTCAACAGAGAGCCTGCTTTGTCCCTCTGCTGTTCCACCTGCTTGTGTCTTCTCTCTCTCTGTCAAATAAATACATAAAATCTTAAAAAGAGAGAGAGAAAGAGAGAAGAAAAAGAAAATCCAAAGAATCAACTATATTATTGCTAGCACTGAAACTTCAGCAAAGATTCAGGTTAAAAATCAATGCATAGAAGTTAGTTGTATTTCTATACACTAACAGTGAGGCAGAAAAAAAGAGAAATTAAGCAATTGATTACATTTACAACTGCACTAAAAATCACATGTTATCTAGGAGTAAACCTAACCAAAGAGGAAAAAGATCTATACAATGAAATCTATAGAAAATTTCTTATGAAAGAAATTGAGGAAGACATAAAGAAATGGAAATCCATTCCATGCTCATGGATTGGAAGACAAATACTGTTAAAATGTCTATGCTACCCAAAACAATCTTTATTGTAAATCCTTATAATAAATGCAATCCTTATCAAATTATCATCTGCATATTTCACAGAGCTGAAACAAACAATCCTAAAATTTGTATGGAACAAGAGAAGACCCTGAATAGCCAAAGAATGTTGAAAGAGATACCATAACTGAAGGCATTAAAATTCCAGGCTTTAAGTTGTATTATAAAGCTGTAATACTAAAGATAAGAGAGTATTGATACAAATTCAGATACTAGAGTAATGGAACAGAATAGAGAACCCAGAAATGGGCCCTCAACTTTATGGTCAACTAATCTTTGACAAAGCAAGAAAGAATATCCAATGGAAAAAGGACAGTCTCATCAACAAATGATGTTTGGAAAATGGACTGCACATGGAAAAGAATGAAGCTAGACTACTTTCTTACACCATAAAGAAAAATAAACTCAAAATGGCTGAAAGACCTAAATGTGAGAAAGGAATTCATCAAAATCCTAGAGAACATAGGCAGCAACCTCTGTGACTTTGGCTGCAGTAACTTCTTGGTTGACACATCTCTGAAGGGAAGAGAAACAAAGGCAAAAATAAACTCCTGGAACTTAATCAAGATGAAAACTTCTGCACAGCAAAGGAAACAGTCAACAAAACTCAAAGGCAATCTAGGAAATGAGAGAAAATATTTGTAATTGTCTTATCAGGTAAAGTGCTAATATCCAAAATCTATAGAGAACTTAACAAATTTAATACCTAAAAAACAAAAATCCAATCAAGAAATGGGCAGAAGTCATGAAAAGACATTTTTTTCCAAAGAAGACATACAAATGAAACATGAAAAAATGCTAAACATCTCTTAAAATCAGGGAAACACAAATCAAAACCACAACGAGTACCACCTTACACCAATCAGAATGGCTAAAATCAGCAACTCAAGAAACAGATGTTGGTGAAGATGTGGAGAAAGGAGAACCCTCTTGCACTGCTGGTAGGAATGCAAACTGGTACAGCCACTCTGGAAAACAGTATGGGGGTTCCTCAAAAAGTAAAAATAGAAATACCCTATCACCCAGCAAATGAGTCACTAGATATTTACCCAAAGGGTATAAACATAGTGATCTAAAGGGGGAAGTGCACCTCAATGTTTATAGCAGCAATGTCTACATTGCTGCTAGTCAAAATATGTTCATCAACAGATGAAGAGATATAGAAGGTGTGATGTGTGTGTGTGTGTGTGTGTGTAATGGAACATTACTTAGCCTTCAAAAAGAATGAAAACTTGCCATTTTCAGTGGCATGGATGGAACTAGAGTGTATTATGCTAAGGGAAATAGTCATTCAGAGAAAGACACATACCATATGATTTTACTCTAATGTAGAATTTAAGAAGAAAAACAGATGAACATAGAGAAAGAGAAGGAAAAATAAAACAAAATGAAAATTGAGAGGGAGGCAAACCATAAGACTTAAGAAGCTTTGACCTCTAGGATACAAACTGAGGGTTTCTAGAGGTAAGGTGGCAGGGGATAACTGTGTTTTATGCAACTGATGAATCACTAAATCCTACCTTTGAAACTAATTTTTAAAAAGCCAAAAAATTAAATAAACATTTTTTTGTAGAAAATATTATTGGATTCTTAATGGAAAGGAAAATAGAAACCAATATTACAGAATTTGTAAAATATAGTGGCCTATAGTCATATGACGCCCTTTATTATTATTTTCTATTTCATCCAGATATATTTTTTTTTCTTGCCAGCTAAAATGTAAACATTTGAAGTCCTGGAAATTATATGCAATTGTTCTGAAATTCCCCCTGCAGCTTGCATTCATTTTATCTTGGGCAAGTATTTAATAAGCATTAGTTGATGTCTATTAAATTAAATTAAAAAAATCTTCAGAAACAATTGATAACTAACAATCCACAAGGTCTTAATGATTAACTGTTAGCAATGTTCCTAGCTAACAATTTCAAAGATGAAATTGTATTTATTTTAAGGACATTACTTTCCATTTCCTCATTCTGTATTGTAAGCCTGCACACTCAACAATCTCACAATCTCACTTTTTTTTCCTGTTTACTAATTTGAAGAACAATAGCATCAATAAAGTTATCCATACAAACTCTAAATTCCAGTCAGTATTTAAACCTGTTTTTTTGATCCAAATACTTACTAATCTGCATATTGTGATTTTTATTTATAAATTACTACAATTATCAAAATATTTTATTTTACTAAAAAAAGGAATTTTTTTTAAGATTTTTATTTATTTATTTGAGAAAGAGAGAGAGAGCACAAGCAGGTGGAGTGAGAGATGGAGAAGCAGGCTTCCCAGTGACCAGGGAGTCTGATGCTAGTCTCAATCCCAGACCCTGGGATCATGAACTGAGCCAAAGTCAGACACTTTACTGACTGAGTCACCCAGGTATCCTGAATGAAATGTTTTAAGTCAGTTGACTGGATCACAATGATAGTACATGAATGATTGGAACTTTAACAAAGATCTGGCTGTCAGTTTCAGTGCTATGATGTCAGTTTCAGTGCTATTTTTGACACAAAGCTGCATGACTTGTTGAAGTGAATTGCTTGGTCTGAACACATTTGTTTCCCCATGTGAACACTGCAAATCAAAAAATACATTTTTATAATAGTAATTTATTTTACAAAATAGTCATTTACAATGTCAAGAATTCACAAAGAAACTAGTCAGAGTTGGAAGAACAATTGTGATTTTAAAATTGTGACTAAAAATGGGTTTATTCAGGGCATGACCTTTATATGTTATTTTTAAATATTGTTGATTTCTTGGGGTGCCTGGGTGGCTCATTTGTTAAAGTGTCATACTCTTGATTTTGGCTCAGGTCATGAGCTTGGGGTTATGAGACACAGTCTCTCAATGGGGCTCCATGATCAGCACAGGGTCTGCTTGGAATTCTTTCTCTTCTCTACCTCTGCCCCACCCCCAGCTCATGTGCTTGCATGCTCTCTTTCTCTCTAAAATAAATAAATGAAATTTTAAAAATAAATGGCCATTTCTTACTAACAGATTATCTACTGCATAACTGGTAAAGCTTTGAAATCAAATGAGAACTAATTCTTTTCTCTCACATGTCCTTACAGTTTCCTCTACTTGATATATTTTTAACACTAAGATAATTAATTCCAATATTCTTAAAAATTAGAATTACTTCTCCTATAAGATTATTGCTTCCATGGGAATTATTTAAAATAGGATTCCTTAAATAACACATTCAATTATGTAAGTATTTCCAGTTATGTTACCTTTATATAAGAGAAGCAATAATAGTTATGTCAAAAATTCCCATTCATACTGTCATGAATAAATTTGTTTTCATTGAGATTATCTCTAATGTTGATAAAACAACTCAAACATTACTTTAGCAATCAAAATAAGAATAATATCGTGGACAGCAGCTATTCCAAATGAATGAGGAGGGTAAGCCAGATGGAAAAAAAAAAAAAAAGGGTTACCAAATCCTTGAGGGCTTCTCAGTTGACTTCTTTTTTCATTAATGGTGGTTGGTGATTATATTTTGTATTTTGAACTATTCAAATTAAACAACAAAATGCAACTTGTTTGTGTATTTACATTGCTTTTTACCTCTAATAGGTACTTTATTTCTTTAACTTTAGTGATGAAGCTGATTTATCAACTGCAATCATTTTCACTAGAAGTAACTGGAAGTGGTATAGAATGATAGTCATGTACAATTACAAGTCTGCTGAACACCATTAATATTCACTTCATAAAAAATCATATTCAGCTGCAGAAATTGTTCTCTAGTAAGAGGCCCTAACTCTCTAGAATGTGCTTGTTTATCTACTCCATGTAACACTAAAGAGGCACTGATAGGTGAAGGAAATTACATCGGGTCTCAGCCACCCAGTGATTGGGAAACTTGGACACTCAATTTTTTTTCATTATAGTTATACACTGACTGTCCTTAGAAATGCTCATCACAGAACAATAAATATCACCCCCATATGGTATATAGGGGACTTGCATAATAAAATAGCTAAATATGTCTAGAATAAATATGACAATGAGAATGAACAGAATGTTGGGAATAAATAAACATAATGTAACCAATTCCTTTAAAAAGGTATACTTTGAAATCCAGGAAAAGAAACTCATGACTAGCATAGGACAAAGAGGTAAGTTACCTTATGAAACAAGCAGTGCTTAATCTAACATAAATTGGGAGAAAAGCAAATAGTAATAAAAATTAATAATAATGACATGAAGGAAAATTTAAAGAATTAAAAAAATATATGACAAAACTAAAGTTAGCTGATACTATTGCAAGGAAAATAAATCCCAAAAGCAGATTCAAGTAAATGTGCACAGCAGGAAATAAAGAAGAAAGTACAATATGAGGGGAACTTCAGTTAAACATAGTGGAATTGCTATACCTTTTGAGCTAAATCTGTAAAGGATGGAATATTGTAAGATTTAGTTTAATGAGGGAATCCCTTGAAATTTATGAAGAAATGTATGAACAGGAATCCAAATATAATTAACTTACTTAAATGGCTTGAATATGTTAACATTAAAAACAAGGATATCTGGGACTAAAATTAAAGCCTAAATGTATGATGGTATCATTTCCCCCTCTAATGGGAGTTCAATTATAGTTAGAAACAAACTTTGTTCTTTTGTCTTCCATGGGAGAAACAATTCTCTTTAAAGAGTGATGCAACTGTAAAAGTGATAAATCTAGAAATTCTTCCAACCATTGCATATTTAAGGTTTACAGTTAAAATTGATGTAAACTTTTATAATTTTTTTCCATTTTATTTATTTTTTCAGTGTAACAGTATTCATTCTTTTTGCACAACACCCAGTGCTCCATGCAAAACGTGCCCTCCCCATTACCCACCACCTGTTCCCCCAACCTCCCACCCCTGACCCTTCAAAACCCTCAGGTTGCCCCAACCTCCCACCCCTGACCCTTCAAAACCCTCAGGTTGTTTTTCAGAGTACATAGTCTCTTATGGTTCGCCTCCCCTTCCAATTTTTTTTTTTTATAAACATATAATGTATTTTTATCCCCAGGGGTACAGGTCTGTGAATCGCTAGGTTTACACACTTCACAGCACTCATGATAGCACATACCCTCCCCAATGTCCATAACCCCCTCTCCCTCTCCCAACCCCACCTCCCCCCAGCAACCCCCAGTTTGTTTTGTGAGATTAAGAGTCATTTATGGTTTATCTCCCTCCCAATCTCATCTTGTTTCATTTATTACAGCATGGAGGTTCCTCAAAATGTTGAAAATAGAACTACCCTATGACCCAGCAATTGCACTACTGGGTATTTACCCTAAAGATACAAACATAGTGATCCGAAGGGGCACGTGTACCTGAATGTTTATAGCAGCAATGTCTACAATAGCCAAACTATGGAAAGAACCTAGATGTCCATCAACAGATGAATGGATAAAGATGTGGTATATATACACAATGGAATACTATGCAGCCATCAAAAGAAATGAAATCTTGCCACTTGCAATGACGTGGATGGAACTAGAGGATATCATGCTTAGTGAAATAAGTCAATCGGAGAAAGACAACTATCATATGATCT
Organism: Meles meles; assembly: GCF_922984935.1. Classification (NCBI taxonomy): domain Eukaryota; kingdom Metazoa; phylum Chordata; class Mammalia; order Carnivora; family Mustelidae; genus Meles; species Meles meles. The sequence goes on along the minus strand of NC_060073.1, from coordinate 83,584,316 downwards.
CCCTGATATGAGGACATGGAGAACCCCTATTCTTTGAAACCAATTAAATTTATGGCTTATTTTGTAGGATTGATTCTTCTGAATCTTATTGCACTTGACTTCTATCCTATGGGAAGCCTTTTCCATCCCTTTTTCCTTTCTTCTCTTTCTTTCCTTCTTTCATTCTCTTTCTTTCTTTTCTCTTTATCTTTTGCTTGTTTTAATTGTATCTGACTATATTTGCACTGTTTCTTACTTTTACTTTTAATTTTCTTTGAGTACTCCAATTGCACAAAGATAAAGTCTCAGAGTCTCTGATGGCTTTGGAGTGGTCATGTGAGCATGTGTGCTCACTTCTAGATTTGTTCATATTTTAGAAATTCACATTTATTTAAGTAATTGTTTTCAAGGTCTTTGTTGTTCCCAGTCAAATCTAACTCTAACTAAACAATTACATTTATTTTTATTCATGTTGCATAGCTGTTTAGATTGTGACCTGGGTTGTTGTTGTTGTTATTTGTTTTTATTTTTGTATTTTTTTTGGTAAATATTCATCATAACTGACAGTGAGATTTCATAAGGTCATCAGTTCAAATGGAAATATTTCAGGAGTTTCCCAAGAACCATTTCAGAAGAGACAGAACTATTCTTATGATCCCAGATTCTGTGTAAACAATTAGCTTTGATTTCATACTTGCTAATAGGGAAAACACTAAACCATGATCTTATTTCCATAAATAAAACTTTCTAATTCACTCTACTTTCACAGTAAGAATATTTCTATGAAAGCCCTCATCTCATCCCACCTTTTCTTATTTTCAGAGCCAGACTCACTACTGTTACCAGTCCACACTTTTTTTTTCATTGTTGCAAACAAGGGTTTTAAAAAAAAACAGTTGACTTGGTTCCTTATTTTGAGAAAGTGTGTCTTCATATTCCACATGAACTTTTTCGTTAAAGCATGTTTTAGCCAGGGTTCTATAGCTTTTCTTCCTTAGAACATAAGCACCTTCTCCCCAGTTGTGATGTCTTGGGTTTAGCTGCTCTTTTTTTTTTTTTTTTTTAAACGGAATATTTTGAATATTTATCTTTTTCTTACTACTTTATAAATTATTGCCAGAAACAAAAGAGAGAACTGCTGATTTTTGCAGTCTTATTCAAAATTACAAACTAAAAAATGACTTAATTTTTTTTAAAGATTTTATTTATTTATTTGACAGATGGAGATCACAAGCAGGCAGAAAAGTAGGCAGAGAGAGCAGAGGAAGCAGGCTCCCCACTGAGTAGACAGCCTGACATGGGGCTCTATCCCAGGACTCTGGGATCATGACCTGAGCCAAAGGCAGAGGCTTTAACCCACTGAGCCAAAAAAAAAAAAAAAAAAAAAAAAAAAAAAAAAAAAAAAAAGACAATTTTAATGCAGGTCCAAAGAAAATTTATCTTAGTAAATTAGATTGTACTCTGTGATTTTACCAAAAAAAAAGTGTTTAAATATACTTGGAAGAATACAATAACATAAACTCATTCAATTATTTGTCAATAGCTTGTTGGTTCCACATATTGTTATCTTTTTCAGATTATATAAAGCAATCTAAAATCTCCACTGTGACCTATTTAAACGCTAGATATAGGCTAGAAAAACTAATTGAACTCTGTTATTTGCCAATAACTGTTGCTATTTCTATAAAATTCAATTTGAAGGCTTACACTATCAAAATAAATTCAGATCATAAAACCTTGCACTCCTCTTGATTAATGCATGGACACATAACTTAATTTCACTAAAACATATCTGTACTTTAAAGCTAAGATAATTTCTTTTCTTTTCTTTCCTTTCCTTTCCTTTCCTTTCCTTTCCTTTCCTTTTCTTTTCTTTTCTTTTCCCTATATTCCATATCACTTTATCCTAACTCATCTTAATGCCAAAACTTCTGAAAATTTTACTCATACAAATCTGAATTTGACTAATAATGATTTAAGACATTTTCTCTATGACACACTCTTGACCAAGAATTTGAGAATCTTGTTACATTAAGAGACACTCATTGCATTAAGCCCCCACTCCAGTCACTCTGAGAGTCCTTTCCTTTAAGAGAAATGTGAAGGTGATATTATAATGAAAATATGTCAGAAATATGAAGTATCATTATGGTAATAAGCATCTTCTCCAGAAGTGGATATTTTACAGAAATAAACTATATTTATCTCTTATTTTCATTGTAGGAAAATAAACAGAGATATAGTAATTCAACAATTGTATTGGTTATTTTTCACGTGTGACTCACTGTGTTTTGTCTCTGGGTATACTAGAGAGTAAAAACTGTCCTCTCTACTATAAAAATGTATCATTTGGTGAGGAAATAAAAATCATATTTTTAATTAAATATCTATACATTTTTAGTTATGGAAAAAATGTAAAGAAGAGACAAAACTGTAAGAAAGCATTAACATTTATTTTTATTTTATTTTATTTTTCATTTAAGAATATTAAACTTTAATACGTCACCCAAACATTGATTTTTACATGAATAAGGAAATTAATCTAAAAGTATAAGAAAATGGGAAAATCAATATTCAAAGATCATGCTTAAAATCTGTATTTTAAATATTGAGCTATAAATCAGGAAAAATAGGAATGAATAACTTCATTTAGGCTTTTACTTGATGACTATGCTATTTTCATGAAATCAGTAGCATCACTTAAGAATCAAATTTTGGAACAATTATATATCAAGACTGTATTGGGACTGTAAATATAAAAAAATAAGCCTCTGTTACTCCTTTTCACTTTTTTTTTTAACAAACACAATATTCTTTCATTTGAAAAAAAATTAAGTCCCTTTTTTTTTAAGATTTTATTTTATTTATTTGACAGAGAGAGAGATCACAAGTAGGCAGAGAGGCAGGCAGAGAGAGATCACCTCTCACTTTTCTTTTTCATTTTTCTTTTTTTTTTTTTTGTTTATTTACAGCATAACAGTGGTCATTGTTTTGGCATCACACCCAGTATTCCATGCAGTACGTGCCCTCCCTATTACCCACCAACTGGTTCCTCAACCTCCCACCCCCCTGCCCCTTCAAAACCCTCTGGTTGTTTTTCAGAGTACAAAGTCTCTCAAGGTTCATCTCCCCTTCAGTTTCCCTCAACTCCCTCTCCTCTCCATCTCCCCATGTACTCCATGTTATTTGTTATGATCCACAAATAAGTGAAACCATATGATAATTGACTCTCTCTGCTTGACTTATTTCGCTCAGCATAATCTCTTCCAGTCCTGTCCATGTTGCTACAAAAGTTGGGTATTAATCCTTTCTGATGGAGGCATAATACTCCATTGTGTATATGTACCACATCTTCCTTATCCATTCATCTGTTGAAGGGCATCTTGGTTCTTTCCACAGTATGGTGACCGTAGCCATTGCTGCAATAAACACTGGGGTACAGATGGCCCTTCTTTTCACTACATCTGTATCTTTGGGGTAAATACCAAGCAGTGCAATTGCAGGGTCATAGGGAAGCTCTATTCTTCATTTCTTCAGGAATCTCCACACTGTTCTCCAAAGTGGCTGCACTAACTTGCATTCCCACCAGGGGTGTAACAGGGTTCCCCTTTCTCCACATCCTCTCCAACACACATTGTTTCCTGTCTTGCTAATTTTGGCCATTCTAACTGGTGTCAGGTGGTATCTCAATATTGTTTTAATCTGAATCTCCCTGATGGCTAGTGATGATGAACATTTTTTCATGTGTCTGATAGCCATTTGTATGTCTTCGCTGGAGAAGTGTCTGTTCATATCTTCTGCTCATTTTTTTGATATGATTATCTGTTTTGTGTGTGTTGAGTTTGAGAAGTTCTTTGTAGATCCTGGATATCAACCTTTTGTCTGTACTGTCATTTGCAAATATCTTCTCCCATTCCGTGGGTTGCCTCTTTGTTTTGTTGACTGTTTCCTTTGCTGTGCAGAAGCTTTTGATCTTGATGAAGTCCCAAAAGTTCATTTTTGCTTTTGTTTCCTTGGCCTTTGGAGACATATCTTGAAAGAAGTTTCTGTGGCTGATATCGAAGAGGTTACTGCCTATGTTCTCCTCTAGGATTCTGATAGATTCCTGTCTCATGTTGAGGTCTTTTATTCATTTCGAGTTTATCTTTGTGTACGGTGTAAGAGAATGGTTGAGTTTCATTCTTCTACATATCGCTGTCCAGTTTTCCCAGCACCATTTATTGAAGAGACTGTCTTTTTTCCATTGAATATGTTTTCCTGGTTTTTTTTTTTGTTTTTTTTTTAAAGATTTTATTTATTTATTTGACAGATAGAGATCACAAGTAGGGAGAGAGGCAGGCAGAGAGAGAGAGAGAGAGAGAGAGGAGGAAGCAGGCTCCCCGCCAAGCAGAGAGCCCGACGCGGGACTCGATCCCAGGACCCTGAGATCATGACCTGAGCTGAAGGCAGCAGCTTAAACCACTGAGCCACCCAGGCGCCCCTGTTTTCCTGTTTTGTCGAAGATTATTTCACCATAGAGTTGAGGGTCCATATCTGGGCTCTCCAATCTGTTCCACTGGTCTATGTGTCTGTTTTTATGCCAGTACCACGCTGTCTTGGTGATCACAGCTTTGTAGTAAAGCTTGAAATCGGGTAACGTGATGCCGCCAGTTTTGTTTTTGTTTTTCAACATTTCCTTAGCAATTCGGGGTCTCTTCTGATTCCATAAATATTTTAGGAATATTTCCTCCAGCTCTTTGAAAAATACTGGTGGAATTTTGATCGGAATGGCATTAAAAGTATAGATTGCTCTAGGCAGTGTAGACATTTTAACAATGTTTATTCTTCCAATCCAAGAGCATGGAATTGTCTTCCATATTTTTGTGTCTTCTTCAGTTTCTTTCATGAGTGTTCTGTAGTTCCTCGAGTACAGGTTCTTTACCTCTTTGGTTAGGTTTATTCCCAGGTATCTTATGGTTCTTGGTGCTATAATAAATGGAATTGATTCTCTAATTTCCCTTTCTGTATTTTCATTGTTAGTGTATAAGAAAGCCACTGATTTCTGTACATTGGCTTTGTATCCTGCCACGTTACTGAATTGCTGTATGAGTTCTAGTAATTTGGAGGTGGAGTCTTTGGGGTTTTCCATATAAAGAATCATGTCATCTGCGAAGAGAGAGAGTTTGACTTCTTCCTTGCCAATTTGGATACCTTTTATTTCTCTTTGTTGTCTGATTGCCGTTGCTAGGACTTCTAATACTATGTTGAACAAGAGTGGTGAGAGTGGGCATCCTTGTCATGTTCCCAAACTCAACGGGAAGGCTGCAAGCTTTTTCCCATTGAGGATGATATTTGCTGTGGGTCTTTCATAGATAGATTTTATGAAGTTCAGGAATGTTCCCTCTATCCCTATACTTTGAAGTGTTTTCATCAGGAAAGGATGCTTGATTTTGTCAAATGCTTTTTCTGCATCAATTGAGAGGACCATGTAGTTCTTCTCTCTTCACTTATTGATTTGTTCTATCACATTGATTGATTTGTGGATGTTGAACCAACCTTGTAACCCAGGGATGAATCCCACCCGGTCATGGTGCATAATCTGTTTAATGTGCTGCTGGATCCTGTTTGCTAGGATCTTGTTGAGAATCTTAGCATCCATATTCATCAGTGATATTGGTCTGAAATTCTCCTTTTTGGTAGGGTCTTTGCCTGGTTTGGGGATCAGGGTAATGCTGGCTTCATAAAAAGAGTCTGGAAGTTGTCCTCCTGCTTCAATTTTTTGGAACAGCTTCAGGAGAATTGGGGTTATTTCTTCTTTGAAAGTTTGGTAGAATTCCCCAGGGAACCCGTCAGGTACTGGGCTCTTGTTTTTTGGGAGGTTTTTGATCACTGCTTCAATCTCGTTACTAGATATTGGTCTATTCAGGTTGTCAATTTCTTCCTGGTTCAATTTTGGGAGTTTCTGGTTTTCCAGGAATGCATCCATTTCATCTAGGTTGCTTAGCTTATTGGCATATAACTGTTGGTAATAATTTCTGATGATTGTTTCAATTTCCTTGGTGTTAGTTGTGATCTCTCCCTTTTCATTCATAATTTTATTAATTTGGGCTTTCTCTCTTTTCCTTTGGGTTAGTGTGGAGAATGGTTTATCGATCTTATTGATTCTTTCAAAAAACCAGCTTCTAGTTTCATTGATACATTCTACTGTATCTCTCGCTTCTACCTCATTGATTTCTGCTCTAATCTTGATTATTTCCCTTCTTGCATGTGGAGTTGGTTTGATTTGTTGTTGATTCTCCAGTTCTTTAAGGTGTAGAGACAGCTGGTGTATTCTGGATTTTTTTTTTAATTTTTAATTATTTTTTTTCCATTTTATTTATTTTTTCAGTGTAACAGTATTCATTCTTTTTGCACAACACCCAGGGCTCCATGCAAAACGTGCCCTCCCCATTACCCACAACCTGTTCCCCCAATCTCCCACCCCTGACCCTTCAAAACCCTCAGGTTGCCCCAACCTCCCACCCCTGACCCTTCAAAACCCTCAGGTTGTTATTCAGAGTCCATATTCTCTTATGGTTCGAATCCCCTCCCCAATGTCCATAGCCCCCTCCCCCTCTCCCAATCCCACCTCCCCCCAGCAACCCCCAGTTTGTTTTGTGAGATTAAGAGTCATTTATGATTTGTCTCCCTCCCAATCCCATCTTGTTTCATTTATTCTTCTCCTATCCCCCTACCCCCCCATGTTGCTTCTCCATGTCCTCATATCAGGGAGATCATATGATAGTTGTCTTTCTCCAATTGACTTATTTCACTAAGCATGATACCCTCTAGTTCCAGCCACGTCGTCGCAAATGGCAAGATTTCATTTCTTTTGATGGCTGCATAGTATTCCATTGTGTATATATACCACCTCTTCTTTATCCATTCATCTGTTGATGGACATCTAGGTTCTTTCCATAGTCTGGCTATTGTAGACATTGCTGCTATAAACATTCGGGTACACGTGCCCCTTCGGATCACTATGTTTGTATCTTTAGGGTAAATACCCAGTAGTGCAATTGCTGGGTCATAGGGTAGTTCTATTTTCTACATTTTGAGGAACCTCCATGCTGTTTTCCAGAGTGGTTGCACCAGCTTGCATTCCCACCAACAGTGGAGGAGGGTTCCCCTTTCTCCGCATCCTCGCCAGCATCTGTCATTTCCTGACTTGTTAATTTTAGCCATTCTGACTGGTGTGAGGTGATATCTCATTGTGGTTTTGATTTGTATGTCCCTGATGCCGAGTGATGTGGAGTACTTTTTCATGTGTCTATTGTCCATCTGGATGTCTTCTTTGCAGAAATGTCTGTTCATGTCCTCTGCCCATTTCTTGATTGGATTGTTTGTTCTTTGGGTGTTGAGTTTGCTAAGTTCCTTATAGATTTTGGATACTAGCCCTTTATCTGATATGTCCTTTGCAAATATCATCTCCCATTCTGTCAGTTGTCTTTTGATTTTATGAACTGTTTCCTTTGCTGTGCAAAAGCTTTTGATCTTAATGAAATCCCAATAGTTCATTTTTGCCCTTGCTTCCCTTGCCTTTGCCGTTGTTCCTAGGAAGATGTTTCTACGGCTGAGGTCGAAGAGGTTGCTGCCTGCATTCTCCTCAAGGATTTTGATGGATTCCTTTCTCACATTGAGGTCCTTCATCCATTTGGAGTCTATTTTCGTGTGTGGTGTAAGGAAGTGGTCCAATTTCATTTTTCTGCATGTGGCTGTCCAATTTTCCCAGCACCATTTATTGAAGAGGCTGTCTTTTTTCCATTGGACATTCTTTCCTGCTTTGTCGAAGATTAGTTGACCATAGAGTTGAGGGTCGATTTCTGGGCTTTCTATTCTGTTCCACTGATCTATGTGTCTGTTTTTGTGCCAGTACCATGCTGTCTTGATGATGACAGCTTTGTAATAGAGCTTGAAGTCCGGAATTGTGATGCCACCAACGTTGGCTTTCTTTTTCAATATTCCTTTGGTTATTCGAGGTCTTTTCTGGTTCCATATAAATTTTAGGATTATTTGTTCCATTTCTTTGAAAAAAATGGATGGTATTTTGATAGGGATTGCATTAAATGTGTAGATTGCTTTAGGTAATATAGACATTTTCACAATATTTATTCTTCCAATCCAGGAGCATGGAACATTTTTCCATTTTCTTTGTGTCTTCCTCAATTTCTTTCATGAGTACTTTATAATTTTCTGTGTATAGATTCTTAGTCTCTTTGGTTAGGTTTATTCCTAGGTATCTTATAGTTTTGGGTACAATTGTAAATGGGATTGACTCCTTAATTTCTCTTTCTTCAGTCTTGTTGTTGGTGTACAGAAATGCAACTGATTTCTGTGCATTGATTTTATATCCTGACACTTTACTGAATTCCTGTACAAGTTCTAGCAGTTTTGGAGTGGAGTCTTTTGGGTTTTCCACATATAGTATCATATCATCTGTGAAGAGTGATAGTTTGACTTCTTCTTTACCAATTTGGATGCCTTTAATTTCTTTTTGTTGTCTGATTGCTGAGGCTAGGACTTCTAGTACTATGTTGAATAGCAGTGGTGATAATGGACATCCCTGCCGTGTTCCTGACCTTAGCGGAAAAGCTTTCAGTTTTTCTCCATTGAGAATGATATTTGCGGTGGGTTTTTCATAGATGGCTTTGATAATATTGAGGTATGTGCCCTCTATCCCTACACTTTGAAGAGTTTTGATCAGGAAGTTTTGCTGTACTTTGTCAAATGCTTTTTCAGCATCTATTGAGAGTATCATATGGTTCTTGTTCTTTCTTTTATTAATGTGTTCTATCACATTGATTGATTTGCGGATGTTGAACCAACCCGGCAGCCCTGGAATAAATCCCACTTGATCGTGGTGAATAATCCTTTTAATGTACTGTTGAATCCTATTGGCTAGTATTTTGGTGAGAATTTTTGTGTCTGTGTTCATCAAGGATATTGGTCTGTAGTTCTCTTTTTTGGTGGGATCCTTGTCTGGTTTTGGGATCAAGGTGATGCTGGCCTCATAAAATGAGTTTGGAAGTTTTCCTTCCATTTCTATTTTTTGGAACAGTTTCAGGAGAATAGGAATTAGTTCTTCTTTAAATGTTTGGTAGTATTCCCCTGGGAAGCCGTCTGGCCCTGGGCTTTTGTTTGTTTGGAGATTTTTATATATATATATTTTTTATTTATTTGACAGAGAGAAATCACAACTAGGCAGAGAGGCAGGCAGAGAGAGAGGGGGAAGCAGCCTCCCCGCGGAGCAGAGAGCCCAATGTGGGGCTCGATCCCAGGACCCTGGGATCATGACCTGAGCCGAAGGCAGAGGCTTTAACCCACTGAGCCACCCAGGCGCCCATGTTTGGAGATTTTTGATGACTGTTTCAATCTCCTTACTGGTTATGGGCCTGTTCAGGTTTTCTATTTCTTCCTGGTTCAGCTGTGGTAGTTTATATGTCTCTAGGAATGCATCCATTTCTTCCAGATTGTCCAATTTGTTGGCGTAGAGTTGCTCATAATATGTTCTTATAATTGTCTGTATTTCTTTGGTGTTAGTTGTGATCTCTCCTCTTTCATTCATGATTTTATTGATTTGGGTCCTTTCTCTTTTCTTTTTGATGAGTCTGGCCAGGGGTTTATCAATCTTATTGATTCTTTCAAAGAACCAGCTCCTAGTTTCATTGATTTTTTTTCTATTTTTTTTTTTTTTTGGTTTCTATTTCATTGATTTCTGCTCTGATCTTTATGATTTCTCTTCTCCTACTGGGTTTAGGGTTTTTTTCTTGTTCTTTCTCCAGCTCCTTTACGCGTAGGGTTAGGTTGTGTACTTGAGACCTTTCTTGTTTCTTGAGAAAGGCTTGTACCGCTATATATTTTCCTCTCAGGACTGCCTTTGCTGTGTCCCACAGATTTTGAACTGTTGTGTTTTCATTATCATTTGTTTCCATGATTTTTTTCAATTCTTCTTTAATTTCCTGGTTGACCCATTCATTCTTTAGAAGGATGCTGTTTAGTCTCCATGTATTTGGGTTCTTTCCAGCTTTCTTCTTGTGATTGAATTCTAGCTTCAGAGCATTGTGGTCTGAAAATATGCAGGGAATGATCCTAATCTTTTGATACCAGTTGAGACCTGATTTGTGACCCAGGATGTGATCTATTCTGGAGAAGGTTCCATGTGCACTAGAGAAGAATGTGTATTCTGTTGCTTTGAGATGAAATGTTCTGAATATATCTGTGATGTCCATCTGGTTCAGTGTGTCATTTAAGGCCTTTATTTCCTTGTTGATCTTTTGCTTGGATGATCTGTCCATTTCAGTGAGGGGAGTCTTAAAGTCCCCTACTATTATTGTATTATTATTGATGTGTTTCTTTGATTTTGTTATTCGTTGGTTGATATAGTTGGCTGCTCCCACGTTAGGGGCATAGATATTTAAAATTGTTAGATCGGGGCGCCTGGGTGGCTCAGTGGGTTAAGCCGTTGCCTTCGGCTCAGGTCATGATCTCAGGGTCCTGGGATCGAGCCCCACATCGGGCTCTCTGCTCAGCAGGGAGCCTGCTTCCCTCTCTCTCTCTCTCTCTCTCTCTCTGCCTGCCTCTCTATTAAAAAAAATAAAAATAAAAATAAAATAAAATTGTTAGATCTTCTTGTTGGACAGACCCTTTGAGTAGGATATAGTGTCCTTCCTCATCTCTTATTATAGTCTTTGGCTTAAAATCTAATTGATCTGATATAAGGATTGCCACCCCAGCTTTCTTCTGATGCCCATTAGCATGGTAAATTGTTTTCCACCCCCTCACTTTAAATCTGGAGGTGTCTTCGCGTCTAAAATGAGTTTCTTGTAGGCAACATACTGATGGGTTTTGTTTTTTTATCCATTCTGATACCCTGTGTCTTTTGATTGGGGCATTTAGCCCATTCACATTCAGGGTAACTATTGAGAGATATGAATTTAGTGCCATTATTAGCCTGTAAGGTGACTGTTACTGTATATTGTCTCTGTACCTTTCTGATCTACTACTTTTAGGCTCTCTCTTTGCTTAGAGGACCCCTTTCAATATTTCCTGGAGAGCTGGTTTGGTGTTTGCAAATTCTTTCAGTTTTTGTTTGTCCTGGAAGCTTTTTATCTCTCCTTCTATTTTCAATGATAGCCTAGCTGGATAGAGTATTCTTGGCTGCATGTTTTTCTCGTTGAGTGCTCTGAATATATCATGCCAGCTCTTTCTGGCCTGCCAGGTCTCTGTGGATAAGTCTGCCGCCAATCTAATATTTTTACCATTGTATGTTACAGACTTCTTTTCTCGGGCTGCTTTCAGGATTTTCTCTTTGTCACTAAGACTTGTAAATTTTACTATTAGGTGACGGGGTGTGGACCTATTCTTGTTGACTTTGAGGGGGGTTCTCTGCATCTCCTGGATTTTGATGCTTGTTCCCTTTGCCATATTAGGGAAATTCTCTCCAATGATTCTCTCCAATAGACCTTCTGCTCCCCTCTCTGTTTCTTCTTCTTCTGGAATCCCAATTATTCTAATGTGGTTTCGTCTTATGGTGTCACTTATCTCTCGAATTCTCCCCTCATGGTCCAGTAGCTGTTTGTCCCTCTTTTGCTCGGCTTCCTTATTCTCTGTCATTTGGTCTTGTATATCACTAATTCTTTCTTCTGCCTCATTGATCCTAGCAGTGAGAGCCTCCATTTTTTATTGCACCTCATTAATAGCTTTTTTGATTTCAACTTGGTTAGATTTTAGTTCTTTAATTTCTCCAGAAAGGGTTTTAATATCTCCAGAGAGGGTTTCTCTAATATCTTCCATGCCTTTTTCGAGCCCGGCTAGAATGTTCAGAATCGTCATTCTGAACTCTTGATCTGACATATTACCAATGTCTGTGTTGCTTAGGTCCCTAGCCTTCGTTACTGTCTCTTTTTCTTTTGTTTGTGGTGATTTTTTCCGCCTTGTCATTTTGTCCAGATAAGAGGATATGAAGGAGCAAATAAACTACTAAAAGGGTGGCAAAGACCCCAGAAAAATGCGCTTTCAGAAAGTGGTTGATTTTCTGTTTCTAGAGTTGCTGTTCTTCTTCTCTTCACTCTCCCGTTGGATTTGTAGGTGTTTGCAATGTTTAGATAAGCTATCGAGCTGATCTCCTGCTACCTGATGTAGTCTCAGGCTGCTACTTCTCTGCCATCTTGACTCCTCTATTCTGGATTTTTCAATTTTTTTTGAGGGAGGCTTGGATGGCTATGTATTTCCCCCTTAGAACCGCCTTTGCTGTATCCCATTGGTTTGGGGCAGAAGTGTCCTCATTCTCATTGCTTTCCATGAAATATTTAAGTTCTTCTTTGATCTCCTGGTTGATCCAAGCATTGTTAAGCAAGGTGGTCTTTAGCTTCCAGGTGTTTGAGTTACTTCTGAGCTTTTCCTTGTGATTGAGCTCCTGTTTCAAAGCATTGTGATCCGAGAATATGCAGGGAATAATGTCAGACTTTTGGTATTGGTTGAGTCCTGATTTGTGACCCAGTATGTGGTCTATTCTGGAGAAGGTTCCATGTGCACTTGAGAAGAATGAGTATTCTGTTGTTTTAGGGTGGAATGTTATGTATATGTCTATGAGGTCCATCTGGTCCAATGTTTCATTCAATGCTCTTATTTCTTTATTAATTTTCTGCTTCGATGATCTGTCTATTTCTGAGAGAGGCGTATTAAGATCTCCTACTATTATTGTATTCATATCAATATGACTCTTTATCTTGATTAATAGTTTTCTTATGTAATTGTGTGCCCCCATATTGGGGGCATAGATATTCACAATTGTTAGATCATCTTGGCGGATAGTCCCTTTAAGAATGATGTAGTGTAACTGGGGGTTGCTGGGGGGAGGTGGGATTGGGGGAGGGGGAGCGGGCTATGGACATTAGGGAGGGGAGGCGAACCATAAGAGACTATGGACTCTGAAAAACAACCTGAGGGTTTTGAAGGGTCAGGGGTGGGAGGTTGGGGGAACAGGTGGTGGGTGATGGGGAGGGCACGTTTTGCATGGAGCACTGGGTGTTGTGCAAAAAGAATGAATACTGTTACGCTGAAAAAATAAATAAAAAGGAAAAAAAATTAAAAAAAAAAAAAGAATGATGTAGTGTCCTTCTGTATCTCTGACTACAGTCTTTAGGTTAAAATCTAATTTATCTGATATGAAAATCGCTATCCCGGCTTTCTTTTGAGGCCCATTGGCATGAAAGATGCTTCTCCATCCCTTCACTTTCAGTCTGGTGTATCCTTAGGTTCAAAATGGGTCTCTTGTAGACAACATATGGATGGGTCCTGTCGTTTTATTCAATCTGCAACCCTGTGTCGTTTTATGGGCGCATTTAGGCCATTCACATTGAGAGTGATTATTGAGAGATAGGTTTTTATTGACATCGTGTTGCCTTTGAAGTCTTTCTGTCTGTAGATTGTTTCTATATTTCTGTTCAATGATATTCTTAGGATTTTTTCTCTTTTATAGGACCCCCCTTAATATTTCCTGCAGTGTTGGCTTGGTGGTTGCATAGTCTTTTAAGCCTTGCCGGCCTTGGAAACTCTTTATCTCTCCATCCATTTTAAATGTCAGTCTTGCTGGATAGAGTATTCTTGGTTGCATGTTCTTCTCATGTAGTACTCTGAATATATTTTGCCAGCCCTTCCTTGCTTGCCAGGTCTCTGTGGAATGGTCTGACGTTATTCTAATGGGCTTTCCTCTGTATGTAAGGAGCTTCTTTTTCCTAGCTGCTTTTAAGAGGGTCTCTCTTGAAACATAATTCCTCATTCTAACTATAAGGTGTCATGAGGACTTTCGAGAATTTAAAATCTTGGGAGGAAATCTATCTGCCTCTAGTACATGAACGTTGTTTCCATTCGTGAGATTGGGAAAATTTTCATAGACAACTTCTTCCACTATATCTTCTAGACTTCTTTCTTTTTCCTCCCCTTCAGGGATTCCAATAATTCTGACATTGGAACATTTCATGGCATCATTTATTTCCCTGATTCTGTTTTCGTGGCTTCTTAGCTGTTTGTTCCAGGCTTCCTCCTGATCCTTTCTCTCTATCTGTTTTTCCTCCAGATCACTAATTCTATCTTCTGTCTCAGTTACCCTAGCTTTTAGAGAATTTAGATTAGATTGGAACTCATTGAGAGCATTGTGAACATCATCCCTGGTGGCTTTCAGTTCTGCCCTAATCAATTCTGTTTGGTCATCCATGGATTTCTCCAACCTAGCTATTGCCTGGATAATTGTTAGTCTGAGTTCCTTTTCTGACATATTGTCTATGTTGATAGCCATTAGCTCTGTTGCAGAAGGCCCATCCTCTGTATTTTTCTTCTGTTGGGTATTCCTCCTCCTAGTCATTTTGGTAAGAGATGACTGAACAGATGTAGCTGGATTTATTGATTGTGGTGCAGTCAATGTGCACCCTGGAACGCTTCTGTGCAATCAGGATTCCCCAAGCAAATGAGAGAAAAAAGAAAAGAAAAAGAAATAGAGAAGAAGAAAGAAAACAAAAAGGGGAAAGACAAAAGGAAGAAAAAAAGAGAGAGAGATAGGAAAAAAAGGGAAGATAAAAGGAAATGCTCAGCCCAAATGGGCCACAAGGTAACATTTATGAAGTATACAAACAAAAAGAGACAAACAAAAAGACTGATAAAAGTATATGACAAGAGAAAAAAAAAATATATATATATAAGCAAAAAAAAAAAAAAAAAAGGGAAGAACCTCATCAGAAAGAACCCCAAGTATAAGATTTATATATTACCAGGACAAACACAAATTCACAGAAACACTGACAGAAGGAAAAATTGGGAGAGTGGTTATAAATTCTCAGTGTGGGTGAGGAAGGTTATTTTGATTCTTCCTGAAGGTATCTTGATGTTTTTGTTAAGGGACTCAACTTTCCTAAGTTACAGGGGGATTAGAAACTGGTTTGCCTATAGGGATAGCATTGATTGGGGAAAGGGGATTATCTTGAAGTTTAACTCTATATGTATAGTAGAAAATAAAAATTAAAAAAAGAATAAACTAGACTAAACTAAGTAAAAATTAAAAAAGAATTAAAAAAATAGAAAAGCAAAAGAAAAACACGGGTGTATGTATCAAAAAGTTCAGGTTAGAAGGTTATTAAAGAATTTGATGCACTGGACATCTCAGTGTGGTGGTAAATAGGTTAAAAAATTATCTGTATGTAAAAAAAAAAAAGAACCAGAATATTGGTAAAGAGTTAAAAATAAAAGCTCTATTTATGAAGTAGTGGTGGTTGTTCTCTTGTAGTCTTTTTTTTTTTTTCTTCCTTCCTGGTTGGTTTTCTGGGGGAGGGGCCTGCCACGGGGGTTTTCAGACAATGATGTTCCCTGAGTTAGGTCCTCCCGCTCCCCTCAAGGGGGTGAGCTCTGAGGAAACTGTTTTTTTCAGGCTTTTGTTCTCTGGGGGTTTTTATGTTCTTTCATCTGCTTTCTCTCGCCTTGACAGCTTTTGATGGTTTTTGGAGGTTTAGAGGAGAACAAACTGCACCCCGACCTCCCTCTCAGAGAGAAGCCTCAGAATGTTTTGCAAAAGCTACTGGGAGAGTCGGTTCTGAGTCACTGTCCCTGAGGATGCAGGAGCTCCTCGTTGTACCCAAAACCAGGGCAGCGGTGGCTGTCTGGGCAGCTCCAGACCGCCAGAGATGTTCGGAGCAGAGATCGCACACTGAGATTTTCCCGCTGTCCCGGGCTGGTAATGTCTGGTTTTTCCGGATGCCAGAGCTCCAGCCTAGCACCTATGAGCACCTATCCCAAGGGAGGGTGTGGGATGCGCACGTTTCAGGATTGCCGTCTGGCCAGGCTCCCAGCCCCTCATGGGAGCCAGACCCCACTCGTTCTCGAGCGCACTGGCATTCAGGTGCACTGTCCGCTCAGGGACTGAGACCTGATTTCTCTGCCGCACTCTCTCTGGCTCAGCGCCAGGGGAGGCTGTCCTGGGTCCTGGGACTTAGATCCCTGACCCTAACTGCCCAGGTTCCCACTATTACCCCCCGCGATCCTTTGCTCTTTTTTTTTTTTTGAGTGCTTTCAACCAGACTCCAAGTTAATGCTGGTCCCCAGATGCAGAGCACTCTCGTGTTGGGGTATTACTTTCCAATTGGTCACCTCTGGTGGCTCCCTCCCCCTTTTGTTTATCTTCTGATATCAGTCCGATGCTCCCAGTCTGCTTTACCTGCCACTGGCGTCTTCTGCTCCTGTAGAGATCCAGACGTGTATAATTCTGATCTCAGGCTGATTTCATGGGTGGTCGGAGTTCTTTGGTAGGTAATCAGCTCACTTTAGGTGCAGGTTGAAATGGCGCCTCCTCCTACTTCCCCACCATCTTGACTCCCTTCTTCCAAATTAAGTCCCTTTTTAATCTTGCCCTGGCTCCCAGGGGAATTATTGGACTTCTAGGCTCATTTCTTCATTCACAAACATACACTGTTTTCCGCAAAATTGGAATCATATTCTACATATTATTCTATTACTTGATGTCTTGGAAAATCTCCCTGTCAATACATACAGAGTGACAGAAGTTTTATTCTCCATTATGTTGCATTCTGTAAGGGCATTAACATTTAGATTTGACACTATAAGTTTAGAAAAGAATTGATGAAAAAATACTTCAGATAGAATCATAAAAATGATTAGATATTAGCATAAGAAGGGTTAGAAAGGGGAAAGCTTGCATTTTTCACCCATTTCTATATACTTCTTTATAAACCCATCAACATAATATTGCTATAATATAATAAAACCCACAATATCTTTTGACTTCTGTCATATTGACATAAAAATATTAAACAATTAACTTGGAACTTGGAACATAATGATTAGGTCATTAGATTTCAATTATGATAAAACCTACAACTAATCAGTGATTAATAGTCATTTTTATTTTTAGAAATATGGCTCAAAAAAGAGATGTTGTAATTAAACATACAATAGAATAGACTCTTTCAAACACTATTTTTCTAAAATGATTAAAAATAGTTCTAGTCAGGGGCGCCTGGGTGGCTCAGTGGGTTCAGCCACTGCCTTCGGCTCAGGTCATGATCTCAGGGTCCTGGGATCGAGTCCCGCATCAGGCTCTCTGCTCAGCAGGGAGCCTGCTTCCCTCTCTCTCTCTCTCTCTGCCTGCCTCTCTATCTACTTGTGATTTCTCTCTATCAAATAAATAAATAAAATCTTTAAAAAAAATAGTTCTAGTCATAACCCAGTGGATTTGTTTTTGTTCTGACAACCTGTTTATCTTGCCTTTGTCCTCAAAGCTGATCAGGTGGTTCATTAAGTGGACATGGAAGGCTTCCAAGCATGTGATCTGGTAAAAACTTGTGAAACTTCCTTCTCTAGGGTCACAAAACAAAAAAGTAGGAAACACTGACAGATTTGATACTTCATTTTATAATCAGTTTTATTATTTATTTATTTATTTATTTTATTTATAAATAAATGCAGTTTTATTATTTATTTATTTATTTATTATTTTAGGGTGGATCACTTTAAGCATTTACTGAGTAATTTATTTTACATTTCACTCTTTCTGAGGATTGCCATTTTATATATCAGATTGTGTCATGTGCATGTTTCAGATTCTTTTTTATGCATCAGCACAAAGCCAGTGAACCCCTCTCTCTCTCTCTCTCATCTGTCTACCTACCTATCTATTATCTATCTGTTTTTATCTATATCTTTCTTTCCTCTATACAAAAATTTATTTCCTTTAATTTCACAAAGGTATTTTGAAATATAGAGGTGGAAGTTTTTCAAAATGAAATGAGTTATAAAATACAAAATGCAATAAATAAAGTTTTGTACACTGAATTCCATACAAGTAATTTTGAGTATATATGCTTATACTTTATACTTGCAAACACTTAACATGTTTATATTTTAGGCATATATATATGTGAACATAAGTCACAGTATGGGATGATGGTCAAGATATACTAAATCAAGAGTTTAATAATTGCAAAGGAGGAGTTAAGATGATGGAGTGGTAGGAGGACATCATGCTTGCTTCACTTGTGGAACATAGCTAAATATCAAATCATTCTGAACACCCAGGAAATTGATCTAAGTACTGAGAAAACAAACTGCACAACTAGAGGTAGAAAAGAGGCCACATTGTGGAAGGTAAGAAGTGTGGAGACATGATTTAGGGGAGAAAAGAATCACCAGTGCTGTGTGGGTAGGGAGCTCTGATCAGGGAGAGAAGAGTGAGGGAGAGAGCAAGATTCAGGGAATTCCACAAGAAAAACACTTCTCCCAAACCATTGATGGTGTAAATGAGAGGGGCTGATAAGCACAATTTTTATAAGCAGTGGAGCTCAAAGTCTGAAGTTTCAGAAGACTGTGCCATCATGAGGGTTGAGCCTGCTGGGTGTAGAGACACTTCTGTGAAGGAGGGCAGAGGCCCAGAACCAGATAGTGTGGTCTGAGGATCTCCTTAGTCACACTGGGAGAGTGTGGAGTCATTTGGAGTTATTTGGGAGAGGTGGCATTGCTCTCCTGGGACAAAATTGCCAATGGGTGCCATCAAGTTGCCCTGTTCTAATATTAGCATGGGAGCACAGGCAGTTCCTGAGGGCAGCTAACCTGGACACCAACTTTTTTTTTTTTTTTAAGATTTTACTTACTTATTTGACAGAGATAGAGATCACAAGTAGGTAGAGAGGCAGGCAGAGAGAGAAGGGGAAGCAGGCTCCCTGCTTAGCAGAGAGCCTGATACAGGGCTTAATCCCAGGACCCTGAGATCATGACCCAAGATGAAGCCAGAGGCTTAACCCACTGAACCACACAGGCGCCCTGGACACCAGCTTTTTGATGCACATAATTTCCAAGTCCCTGTACACTCATGCGACTGCCTTTCTGGGACAAAACAGCATGAGCTCCAGTGCAGCAACAACCTCCTCCAGAGGATCAGCACAGGTCCATGCTGCACCAGGTCCTTCAAATTTAGTTTTGAAACCCAGCTGGTGAATCTTGGACAACACAATGGAACACTGCACTGCCAGGTGGGCAGATGGCTCAGACACAGACAGGCTGAAGGCAGAAATCTGAGGGAAGCCTGAGACAACTAAGAGGAGATTTTCACTCTTCTGTGAGAGCTTCCTGAATAACTATCAGCCAAACTCTCTCACTGGGGATGAGAGGGCCATCTAATGCCAATTTTACCCTCACCCATCAGTAGGGGCTGATAGCAATAAGCAAAACAGCATCCATAGTGGAGGCTTGGACCACATATAACATGTCCTGCCCACTGCACTCTGCAGTTGTTTCTTTACTAGAGTAAATATCCCCAAGAATCAGAGAAGCAGCAAGCCTTTCCCCCAGAAGACTAACATTAACCCCTCACATCCACCGGTCTATTAACCATTTAATGCTGTAAAGTTTCAGCTCTAGCAAAATAGGATCTAGCTTCTTTTAACAAACAGAACAAAATACACTTCATTTAAACTCATTACACATTGGACCAGGTCCAAACTTCCCATCGCAGGCAAGGAAACTCTGCAGAAGACTAATCTGAGGGAGAGAGCAGACAAAATACAAAGCAGATAGACACAGCATACACCAGAAACACTTCCTGTAGAGTCAGGCCCTGGACAGTATGTGACCACTTCTTTATATAGCCATTACTCTCAGGAGCAGGAAACATAATGGGCTTTCCTAACACAGAGATGGCAGAGACCTAGACAAAATGCCAAGATGGTGGAACTTAAGAAACAAGAAGAGGTCATAGTCAGGGATGTAAACAAAATGATGTAAGTAATATGTCTGAATCACAATTTAAAACAAGAATCATAAGGATACTAGCTGAGGTTGGAAAAAAAAAAAAAAAAAAAAACCATAGAAGATACCAGGGAGTCATTTACTGCAGAGATAAAAGACCTAAAAACCAGTCAGGCTTAAATTAAAAATGCTATAGCTGAGATGCAAAACTATATATAATGACCACAAAGATGAAGAAAGCAGAACAACAAATCAGTGATACAGAAGATAAAATTGTGGAAGATTATGAAACTGAAAAGAAAAGGAAAAGAGGAATATTGGGTCATGAATGTAGACTAAGGGAACTCAGTGTCACCATAAAGTATAATAATATTTGTATTATATGAGTCCCTGAAGCAGAAGGGAGGGAAAAAGGATCAGGATTATTTGAACAAGTTATCACTGAAAACTTTCCAAATTGGGGAAGGAAACACATCCAAATCCAGGAGGCACAGAAAATTCCCATCAAAATTAACAAAAACAGGCCAGTACAAAAATATAGCTTAATAAAATTTGCAAAATACAAAGATAAAGAAAATATCCTGAAAGCAGCAGGGGAAAAGAAAAAAAAAGAAAAGAAAAGAAAAGAGAAAGAAAAAAAAGAGAGGGAGAAAGAAATGCCTAACCTACAAGGAGGATGGCAAGGTTAGCAGCAAATCTCTCCACAGAAATTCGGCAAGTCAGAAGAGAGTGGCAGGAATAGTCAACATGCTGAATGGGAAAAATATGCACCCAATAATACTTTATCCAGCAAGGCTATCAGTCAAAATAGCAGAGACAGAGTTTCCCAGACAAACAAAAACTAAAGAAGTTTGTGACCATTCAGCCAGTTCTGCAAGAAATATTGAAGAGGATTAATTATAAATTATATATATACATATATATACACATACACACACACATATATATATACACACTATATATATATATATATATACACATTATATATATATAATATCATTCAGCTTTCAAAAATAATGAAATTTTGCCATTTCCAATGATTTGGAGCTGGAGTATATTATGCTAAGTGAAACAAATCAGTCAAAAGCATATACCAGAAGATTTCACTCATATGTGGAATTTACAAAACAAAACAAATGAACATAAGGGAAGGAGAAAGAAAAGAGGGAGGCAAACCATAAGAGACTCTTAACTGTAGAGAAGAAACTGAGTGTTGATGCAGAGGAGGTGGGTAGGATTTGGGTAAATGAGTGATGGGTGTTAAGGAGGGCACTTAATGTGATTGATGAACACTGGGTTTTATACGTAAGTAACAAATCATTAAATTTGACTCCCAAATCAAACAAACAAATAAAAAAAGAATTTAATAATTGCATTAGTGAAAATAATGGGGGTGGGGAAGAACAACCAAAATACCAATACATGTTAATAGCAAATGAAAGTGTCCTCCAGTGAGATAGCATGGATTTTAGTCTAGTCCTTGGAAATGTTATAGATCAGTGAGGAATATACTAAAAAGAGATAAATTTATAGAGATATTAATAAAGATGAAAATTTAAAATAATTTAGGAAAAATAATTTCACGACAGATGAGATTGAACTGAAAATTTCACCAGTTGTTGCAATAAAGCATATTCATTGTCTAAAGGGAAATAGTATAAATGCTGTCCTTCATCCTGTCACTCCTGCTTTAAAATCTGTATCCCAGATATTTCTTGGAAAGATGGTGGAGTAGGAGGCTCTCAAACTTGCTCCATCTCATGGATACAAGTAGATAACCATTGTGCCCGAGCAAATAACCTAGAAAGGACCCATAAGCTGGTCAAATAAACTCAACAACTAAATGAAAAAAAAAAAAAAAAAGAAACCACATTGAAGAGTGTAGCAAGGGCAAAGGCTTAATGGAAAATTAAACCCTGTGAGTCTAACCACCTAAGAGAAGGAGCTGCAAGTGTAGAGAGGGGCAAGAAACTGACTAGCACAATGGGAAGCCTACAAAGGGGAAAAAAAATCCCCATATCATTTGGCTTTGAAAATTAGAGGGGCTGAATTTCATGAGTTCTTACAACCAGAAGGAATTAAATCCTAGAACTTTAAAAATCAGCTGGCTCAGCTCTGATCAGTGGTTGCCTCAATGAAGTGGTTTGGAAAAAGAAATGGAAAACCAAGGGGGCATAAGGCAACTATTTGGGGTGTAGGATATGTTCAACACCTTGACTGTGGTGATAGTTTCATGGATATATACATATCACAAAATTAATAAAATTGAATGCTTAAAAAAATAAAAAGAGACTGAGCCCCTGCCCTTAAAGAGATAGCAAAGAAAACAGCCCATACAGATAGTGCTTCAAAGTAGCAGTTTGAAAGGTGCCTGGGGCTAACAAGAAAGTTAGTTACTAATCTCAGAGTTCACTGAGGGGCTTCTCGGGAAACAAAGGAGTTGGGAGGCACTATTTCTTTCCCTGCCCCTCATCCTAAACACACAGCCACCTGTGGGAACAAGCACAGCTTAGGCACTCACTATCTAACTTTCTTTCACCAAACTCTGCCCTCCCTAGCCAGACCTGCCTAGAGCCCTATGCTGCAGATTCCCTCCTACAGAAAACCTGCACAAACATTGCCAACAATGCATCTCTTAACCTCCTGTGGAGGACACGTACACCTCATTAAAAATGCACCTTTCCCGTATGTGCTGGGCAAAGCGGCTCTGACTGGCCTGGTCTCCACAGTTAGTGGAGGAGAATAAGGACCTACAACTTGTAGGCCATGCCCCCACTTATGCCTGCATGTTTTGTAGAGTGGCCCCAGCCAACTCAAGTCTCCACCCTGGTTGACTGTCCCCTGTGGAGGATGACCAGTGCTACCTAGTTGAAAGGACACAGATAAGTATGTCACAAAAAAAAGACAAAACCACAGCAAAAGACCTAAATAAAATGGATATAAATACAATGACTGAGAGAAAATTTAAAATAATGATCATAAAGGTACTTACTGGGTTTGAGAAAATAGTGGTGGACATCAGTGAGATGACTTAACACATTGATAAAAAAAAAAAGAACAAATCAGAAAAAAAAAGAACCAATCAGAGATGAAGAACACATCATATGCAATTAAGAAGACATTTAATGGAATAAAATAGCAGGCTGGAAGAGCAGAGGATAATGAATAAAGAGACAGAGAAATGGAGAGTAATCAAGTTGAACAAATGAGAGAAAAAAAGAATTTTGCAAAACAAGGATAGACTTAGGGGACTCAGAGACTCCAACGAGCATATAAACATTTTTATTACAGGGATCCCAGAAGGAGAAGAGAGAGAAAAGGGGACCGAACATTTATTTGGAGAAATAATAGCTGAAAACGTCCCTAATCTGTGGGGAAAAAGAACAGATATGCAAATCCAGGAAGTGCAGAAATCCCCCAATAAAATCAACCAAAAGAGATCCACATCAAGACACATAATAATCAAAATGACAAAAAGTAGTGATAAAGAAAGAATTTTAAAAGCAGAGAGAGAGAGAGGAAATAAGGGAAACCCCATTAGATAATAAGCAGATTTATTTATTTATTTTTTCAGCAGAAACCTTGAAAGTCGGAACAGAGTAGCATAATATATTCAAAGTACTGACAGGGAAAATCTACACCCAAGAATACTCTATCAAGCAAGTCTATCATTCAGAATAGAAGGAGAGATAAAGGGTCTTTGAGAGAAAGAAGAGCTAAAGGAGTCCATGACCATTAAAGCAGCCATTCAGGAAATATTAAAAAGGATTCTTTGAGTGGAAAGGAAAGAACATAAGTGCAAGTATGAAAAGAAGGAAACACAAAAGCAATAAAAAATATTTCTGTAAAAGTCAGTAAAAAGATTTACAAAATAAAAGGATATAAAATATGACAAAAAATACTTAAAACATATAGAGGAGAGCAGTAAAAATTGGGTTCGACTTAAGTGGCCATCAACTTAATATAGACTGTTATATGTAGAAGATGATAAATACAAGCCAAATGGTAACCACAAATCAAAAACCATTAATAGATATTTAAAAAGTAGTCAGAAATCCAAGTAGTTCACTAATGAAAATCAGCAAAAAATAATGAGTGAAGTAGAAGAAAGGGTCAGAGAAGGACTACAAAAACAATCACAAAACAAGTAACAAAATGGCAATATATACATATCTATCAATAATTACTTTGAATCTAGATGGACTAAAAGATCCAGTCAAAAGACACAAGTTGATGGAGTGAAATGAAAAAGCAAGACCCATCTAAATGCTGCCTATAAGAGACTCATTTCAAACCTAAATCACCTCCAGATTGAAAGTGAGCAGATGAAGAAAAATTTACCATGCAAGTGAATGTCAAAAGAAAGCCAGTTTCAATACTTATATCAGATAAAATAGACTTTAAAACAGACCATAAAAAGAGATAAAGAAGGACATATATTAATAAAGGGGACAATCCAACAAGAAGATATAGCAACTGTAAGTATTTATGCACCCAAAATGGGAATATTCAAAAGCATAACAAATACAAAAGAACATAAAGGAACTGAATAATAGTAATTCAATAATAGTAGAGGACTTAAGGCTCCACTTACATTGTTGGACAGATGATCCAAACAGGAAACCAAAGGAAACAGTGACTTTGAGTGATACAATGGACCAGATGAATATGACAGATATATTCAGAACATACCATGCTAAAACAGCACAACACATTCTTTTCAAGTGCACATGGAACATTCTCTAGAATAGATCACATATTAAGCCACAAAACAAATCCAAACAAATTAGAAAGATCAAGGTCACATCATGCATCTTTTCTGACCACAACACTGAATCCAGATATCAATCACAAGAAAAAAATATAGAAACAGCATAAGTACAGGGAGATTAAAAAACATGTCAATATACAAGGAATGGGTCAATAAGGAAATAAAAGAAGAAAAAATATGTACATGGAAACAAATGAAAATAAAAAACCTAACAGTCTAAAATTTGGGGGATGCAGCAAAAGTGGTTCTAAGAGGGAAGTTTATAGCAATATAGGCCTACCTCAAGAACCAAAAAAAAATCTCAAATAAACAATCTAACCTTACACCTAAAGAATTAAACAAAGGACAATAAACAAAGCTTGAAAAACAGTGGAAGGAAGGAAATAATAAAGATTAGAGTAGAAAAAAATACATAGAAACTAAAAAGAAAAAAATCAATATTGATAGGAGTTGGTTCTTTGAAAAGATCATTAAAGTTGATTAACTTTTATCCAGAATCATAAGAAAGGTCAAAAATAAATGAAATAGATAAAGAAGAGAAATAACAACCAACACCACAGAAACATAATTGTAAGAGGATATTATGAATAAATCTACCAATAAGTTAGACAACCTGGAAGAAATGGATACATTTCTAGAAATGTGTAATTTACAAAAAGTGAAATAGGAAAAAATATAAAATTTGAACAGACCAATTCCAAGCAAGGAGATTGAATCATTAAATAAAAAATCCCAATGAAATCCAGGACCAACGAGCTTCACAGGTGAATTTACCAAAACCTTTAAAGAGTTAGTATGTATTCTCAAACTATTCCAAAAAATAGAAGAAGAAAAATTTGCAAATTGACTCTATGAGATTAGTATTACACTGACACCAAAACCAGAAAAAGACACCACTAAAATAAGAAATACATGTTAGAATCTCTAATGAACATTAATGCAAAAATCCTTAACAAAAAAACTACTAATCCAAATCCAACAATATATTAAAATAATTTCTACCATGATCAAGTGCAGTTTATTCCTGGTTACAAGTGTGGTTCAATATTCACAAATGAATCAATGTGATATATCACATTAAAAAAAGAAATAAAAATCATATGATCATTTCAACAGACAGAAAAAAAAAATGACAAAGTACAACACCCATTCATGATAAAAACCCTCCACAAAGTAGGTTTAGAGAGAACATAACTCAACATAATTAAAGATCTTCTATAAAAAACCCACAGCAAACATCATACTCACTGGGGAAAAGAGAGTTTTCCTCTACAATCAGGAACAAGGCAAGGGTGTCCACTCTCACTATTTTTATTCAACATAATACTGGAAGTCATAGCAATAGAAATCTAATGAGAAAAATAAATAAAACATCCAAATTTGTAAGGAAGAAGTAAAAGTTTCACTATTTGCAGATAGCATGATGCTAAATATAGAAAACCTGAAAGACTCCACCACTAGAACTGGTAAATGAATTCAGTAAGTTTACAGGATACAAAGTCAATGTACAGAAATCTGTTCCATTTCTGTACAAAATAAGGCAGTAAAAAGATAAATTAAGGCAATAATTCCATTCACAATTGTACCCAAAATAATGACACTTAGTAATAAACCTAACCAAAGAAGTAAAATATCTCTACTCTATAAAACTATAAAACTATAAAACACTGATGAAAGAAATTGATGACACAAAGAAAGGGAAAGACATTCCATATTTATGGGATGGAAAGAAAATTATTTTTAAAGTATCTATAGTACCCAAAACAATCTACAGATTTAATGTAATCCCTATGAAAATACTAACACTGTTTTTCACAGAACTGGAATAAATAACTCTAAAATTCATATGGAACTACAAAAGACTGCTAATAGCCAAAGCAATTTTAAAGAAGAAAGAGATAAAGGGAAAGAGAGAAAGAGAAAGAGAGAAGGAAAGAAAAGTAAAGTTGGAGGTATCATAATTCCAATCTTCAAGGTTGTAGTCATCAAGACAGTATGTTACTGGCACAAAAATAGACAAAAGTTCAATGGAACAGAATAGAAAATCCAGAAATAAATCCATAATTATATGCTCAATTAATCTTTGACAAAGCAGGAAATAGTATCCAATGAGAAAAAAATAGTATCTTCAATGAATGTTTTTTGGAATATTAGTCAGTTATATGAAAAGAATGAAGCTGGACCACCAGCTTATACCATTCACAAGAATAAATTAAAAATGGATTAAAGACCCAAGTATAAGACCTGAAATCATAAAAATTTTAGAAGAGATTATAGACAGTAAGGTCTCTGACATTAGCTGTAGTAATATTTTTCTTGACTTTCTCCTTAGTCAAGGGAAATAAAAGCACAAATAAAATATTGGGACTACATCAAAATACAAAGCTTATGCACTACAAAGAAACAATAAACAAAACTAAAAGTCAATCTAAAGAACGGGAAAAGATATTTATAAATTGCATTATCTGATAGAGGGTTTGTATCCAAAATATATAGAAAACTGATATAATTCAACACCAAAAATAATAGTAATAATCCAATTTAAAAATGGGCAGAAGACATGAAAAGAAGTTTCTCCAAAGAAGACATCCAGATGGCCAACAGACACATCAAAAGATGTCTGGCAACACTCATTATCAGGAAAATACAAATCAAAACTACAATGAGGGCCTCAGTGATTCAGTCGGTTAAGCATGGACTCTTGATTTCTGCCCACATCATGATCTCAAAGTAGTGCGATCAAGCCCCCTGTCAGCTCTGAGCTCAGCAGGGAGTCTGCTTGAGATTCTCACCCCCTCCCTTTTCCCCTCCTCCTGGTTCTGCATGCACTCTTTCTCTAAAATAAATAAACAAATAAATAAATATTTTAGAAAGAAATACAATGAGACATTACCTCACACCTGTCATAATGACTGAACTCAACAACAAAAGAAACAATAGTTGTTGGCAAGGATGTGAAAACATGCACTGTTGGTGGAATGCAAACTAGTGGAGCCACTCTGGAAAACAGTTTGAAGGTTACTAAAAAAAATTAAAAGTAGAACTACCATCTGATCCAATAGTCACACTGCCAGGTATTTATCCAATAAATCCAAAAACACTAATTCAAAGGGATACATGCACCCCTATGTTTATAGCACCATTATTCACAATAGTCAAATTACAGAAACAGCCCAAGTGTCCATCAATGAATGAATGAATAAAGAAGAGGTGGTATATATATATACACACACACAATAGAATATTATTCAGCCAGGGCACCTGGGTGGCTCAGTCGTTAATCACCTGACTTTGGCTTAGGTCGTGATCCCAGGGGCCTGGGATTGAGCCCCACATCAGGCTTCCTGCTTGGTGGGAAGCCTGTTTCTCCTCCCCCAGTCTCCTTGCTTGTGTTCCCTCTCTCACTGTGTCTCTCTGTCAAATAAATAAATAAAATCTTAAAAAAGAAAGAATATTATTCAGCCTTATAAAATAATGAAACTGTATCATTTGCAATGGAGGGATGGAGCTACAGAGCATAATGATAAGCAAAATAAGTCAGTGAGAGCATAATGATAAGCAAAATAAGTCAGTGAGAGAAAGACAAATACCATATGATTTCACTCATATGTAACATTTAAGAAACAAAACAAAGAGCAAGGGGGAAAAGAGAGTGAAAAGCCTAGAAACAAACTCTTAACTATTGAAAATAAACTGATGGTTACTAGAGGGCAGGTTGGGGGGTGAAATAGGTAATGGGGATTAAAGATAGCACTTGTGATGAGCACTGGTGATGTACGGAATTGTTGAATCACTTTATTATACATCTGAAACTAATAATAACACTGGATGTTAACTATATTGGAATTGAAATTTAAAAAGTCTATATCCCAACAGGTATTCAAATATAAGCAAGTAAATATAATAATATATGTTATAAGATAAAATTTATAAGTCCAATTAATCACCAGTATTATTTATGCTTTATATTTACCAATAATGAAATTCTAAGTAATACATTAAATTTCTTCTTTCTGAATCTTTAAAAAAATATTGCAAACATAAATGATCAAGAGGACTAGGAGAATATAAACCACAGTTTTAATAAGCAAGTACTTTTACCTATTTTTCTTCTTACAACTTTTTTTTTACAAAAACATCATTTTGAGCATGCATTTACTTCATAATTACATAAATATTTGATAAAATTAAAATGAAACAGGTTACTAACAGTTTATGAATAACTATGACAAAAGTTATTTAAGAAATCAATAACTAGAGGAGTCCAAGATGCAGAGGAATGGAGACCTGAATTTCATCTTGTCCCAGAAATTCAGCTAGATAGCTATCAAACTACTCTGCACATGTGAGGACTCAACTGGAAATCAAAGAAAAGAATAATTACAATTCTACAAAGACAATAGCGACAATTTTCCACAAGATATAAGGTGCAAAGTGAAACTGTGGCAATATGTGGGAAGATACACTATGGGAGGAGGGAGCCTCCATCAGCTAGCTACCAGAAAGTGATAGAGCACAAAATTGGAAAATTTAGAAGTCTGCTCTGATGAGGGAAATCACTCAGGGAGCTAAACAGGAAGTGGAACACTCGCTGGAACAATGTGGCCTCAAGATACTTGGGGTTACAGGAAGACCCAGGGTCCCTGAGTACACTAGAGCTCCCAGGTATCAGAACGGGAAAGCTGGCCACAAAGGGTGAGCCCAGGAGTAAGCTCTCAGCTTGGGCTTGCCATAAACTGTGATCCATGGCACATATGGGCTATTTATCTTTGAGTAGGGACCCAACAAGTGGAGGAACCCAGGATAGACAACTTCCTCTCCTGGGAGGAGTGACACTGGAGCATGCTGCAGGAGCTTGCTGGGTTTGGAGACTCCAAAATGGGTCATGTGCCTGAGATAGAAATGCCTGGTTGCAGGCCTGGTGACCATGGAGTGTGGCTGGAGAGGAGGGAGACCAAAGTGATTGACTTCTTTTCTTTGAGGGCTCACTGAGGACGAGGGCCCCAAACTTTCAGCTCAGGGGCCAGAGACTGGGAGGACTACATTTTCATTCTTAACTTCTAAACCTTCATGGAAAGGCTTCAGGGAACAAAAGCCACAGAGAGCAAATCCAAGAAGATTACTTAACCTGGCCCCAGGCAAGGACAGAGCAATTCCACATGGGGCAAAGACATTTGAAAATCAATGCAAAAGACCTCTCCCTCAGAAGAAGCATGAGTCTGTGGAGTTCGGCACACACACAAACTGGAGACAGTTTGACCTGGAGGATCTGGGGAGGTCAGTGGATGCTGACATTTTGGCTCTGGGCCAGAGATTCCTACACGGCCATGTGGCCCTCTAAAGGAAAGCAGAAAGAGGCTAGTGAACGAAAGCTGCACAGCCAACCATCTCACATTAAGCTCATCTCACCCAGGCAAAGACATCATAGAAACCAAGCAGCAGGCCCCTTCCCCAGAAGACAGGCTAGAAGAACAGGTGAATAAAATCAAGCTTATTTCCCATAGGACTGTAAAATTTGACTGCCAGGGGAATATAATATAGGGAGCTCCAGTTGTTCCCTCATGACTCACTTATACTTTAGACTAAAAATTTACATTTCTTTATTAGTTTCTTTTCTTCTTTTTTTAAGCCCTACTCCTATTTCAAATAGATTTGTATTTCCCAACCTGTGCTTGTAAATCTCTTAACTTCTATTTTCTTTTCCACATATATGTTTTACAGATTTATACCCCATACTATCCCATTTTTCACTCTATTCAATTTATCTTGATATATTGTAAATTCTTATTTCTTTGCAATTTTGGGATATAGTGCTTTCAACACAGAGACCATATATCAAGCAGGAAAAGGCAGCTCACCCTGTTGTATCTACTCTGAGAGATTATAATCTCTATCACCACACCCTCTCTTTTTCTTTTCTTCTTTTAAAAAAAATATTATTATTATTATTATTGTTGTTGTTGTTGTTGTTGTTGTTGTTGTTTTAGATCATCTTAGTTGATGGTATATCTGGTAGCTTTCAACCACTTGGGATTTTTTTCATATGTGCATTTTGCTTGGGTCAGTGTTGATATTTTGGACTCTATACATTCTCCCAACCATCCCTCAACAGAATGACTAGGAGAGAAACTCCCAACAAAACAAAGAACCAGAGACAATGTCCCCTGCCACAAATCTAATGGACATGGCTATAAACAAGATGGGAGAGATAGACTTCAGGATAACAAATAAGAAGTTAATAGCTAGTGTTGACAAAAGCATTACTAACAATATAGAATCTCCAAGGGCAGGAATGGAATCTAATCAGGTAGAACTTAAAAATGCTATGAATGAAGTGCAGTCTTTAAACTGGATACTCTAATAGCGAAGGTAAATGAGGCAGAAGAGAGAAGAAATGTTCTAGAATATAAGATGATAGAAAGGAAGGAAGCTGAGCAGGATAAGGATAAACTGCTAGAAGCCCATGAGAACAGACTGAGATGAATGATACCATCAAATATTCCAGTGTCAGAATTACTGGAATCCCTGAAGGGGTGGAGAGAGAGAAGAGTAGAAGGTATATTTGATCAAACTTAGCTGAGAAGTTCCCTAACCTGGGGAAAGAAACAGGCATTCATGTCCAAGAGTCAAAGAGGACTCCTCCCAAGATCAATTAAAGACAGACAAATATCCCACCAGATAATATTGAAACTTGAAAATCTTGTCAGAATGGGCTGGCAAGACATATTCAGGGTACTCAATGAGAAGAATATGCAGCCAAGAATACTTTATCCTGCAAGGTTGTCACTCAGAATGGATGGAGAGATAAAGAGCTTACAGGACTATAGAAGTTAAAAGAATATGTGACCACCCAAGACAGCCCTGGAAGAAATATTAAGGGGTTTCTATAAGTGAAGAAAGACCCCAAGAGTAATATGGACTAGAAATTTGCAGAGACAGTCTATAGAAACAGGGACTTTACAGGCAATATGATGACACTAAATTCATATCTTTCAATAATTATCCTGAGCAGCCTAAAAGCTCCCATGAAATGGCACACTAGGACAAAAATGCTATCTATGAAAGACTCATTTTGAACTGAAAGACATCTCCAGGGGCACCTGGGTGGCTCAGTCATTAAGCATTTCCCTTCAGCTCAGGTCATGATCCTGGGAATGAGCCCCACATCAGCAGAGACCCTGCTTCTATGTTTTCCTCTGTCTGCTGCTCCCCCTGCTTATGGTAGCTCTCTGTCAAATACATAAATAAAATCTAAAATAAATAAATATTTTTTTTTAAGATTTTATTTATTTATTTGACAGAGAGAGACCACAGGCAGGCAGAGAGAGAGAGAGAGGGAAGCAGGCTCCCTGCTGAGCAGAGAGCCCGATGCGGGACTCGATCCCAGGACCCTGAGATCATGACCTGAGCCGAAGGCAGCGGCTTAGCCCACTGAGCCACCCAGGTAAATATTAATAATATTATTATTATTAATAATAATAATAATAAATAAATAAATAAACCTCCAGATTGAAAGTGAGAGGATGGAGAACCATTTGTCATGCCAACAGACCTCAAAGAAAGCTGGGGTAGCAATTCTCATTTCAGACAAATTAGACTTTAAAGCAGTCTAGTAAGAGATGTAGAGGGACACTGCATCATACTTAGAGGGTCTATTCAAAAGAAAATCTAACAGTTGAAAATATCTATGTCCCCAATATGGAAGAAACCAACTACATACACCAACTGTTAACCAAAATAAGTAATCATACTTAATTAATTAATTAATTTATTTATTTATTTATACTAAAAAATTAATCATAGCAGACCTCAACACTCCACTCTCAGAAATGGACAGATCATCTAAGCAGATCAACAAAGAAACAAGAGCTTTGAATGATATATGGGACCAGATGGACTTCATGTGTATTTATAGAACACTCCACCCTAAAACAATAGAATACACATTTTTCTCATGTGCACACAAAACTTTCTCCAGAATAGGCCACATACTGGGTCACAAATCAGGTCTCAACTGATACCAAATGAATGAGGTTATTCCCTGAATGTTATCAGACCACTATGCTTTGAAACTGGAATGCAATCACAAGGAAAAAAAAATGTAAGGAATTCAAACACTTGGAGGTTAAAGAGCATCCTGCTAAAGAATGATTGGGTCAACCAGGAAATTAATGAAGAACTTAAACAATTCATGGAAACTAATGAGAATGAAAATACATTACCCCAAGTACATTGGACACTGTAAGGCTGTCCTAAGAGGTAAATAGATAACCATCCAAGCCTCTCTCAAAAAAGTAGAAAAATCCCAAATGCACAATCTAAACTTAAACCTAAAGGAGCTGGAGAAAGAACAGCAAATAAAACCGAAGCCAAACAGGAGAAGATAAATAATAAAGGTCAGAGCAAAGATCAATGAAATAAAAACCAGAGAAACAGTATAACATATCAATGAACCTGGAAGGTAGTTCTTTGAAAAAATTAATAAGATCAATAAACCAATGGCTAGACTTACCCAAGGAAAAGAAAAAGACCCAAATTAATAAAATAATGAATGAAAGGGGTGAGATCTTGACTAACACCAAGTAAATAAAAACAATTATTAGAAATTATTACCAGTAACTCTACACCAACAAATTAAGCAGCCTAGAAGAAATGGATGCATTCCTGAAACTTAAAAACATCCAAGACTGAAACAGGAAGAAATAGACAATCTGAATAGACCAACAACCGGTAACAAAATTGAAGCAGTAATCAAAAACCTCCCAAAACACAAAATTCCATGGCCAGATGGCTTCCCATCTGGAAAGAATTCCCAGGGGAATTCTACTGAACATTTAAGGAAGAAATCATACCTATTCTACTGAAGCTGGTTCCAAAAATAGAAACAGAAGAAAAACTTCCAAACTCATTCTATGAGACCAGTCTTACCTTGACACCAAAACCAGGCAAAGAGCCCATCAAAATGGAATTACAGCCCAACATCCCTGATGAACATGGATGTCACAATACTTAAGATCCTAGCCAATAGGACCCAACAGTACATTAAAAGGATTATCTATCATAACCAGATGGGATTTATTCCTGGGATGCAAAGGTAGTTCAATATTCACAAAGCAATCAGTGTAATAGAGCACATTAATAAAAGAAAAGTCAAGAACCATATGATCATTTCAATTGATGCAGAAAAAGCATTTGACAAAATACAGCATCCTTTCCTGATTAAAACTCTTTCAGAGTGTAGGGATAGGAGTAACATACTTCAGTATAATAAAAGCCATCAATAAAAAGTCCACAGTGAATATCATTCTCAATGGGGAAAAACTGAGAGCTTTTCCCTTAAGAACAGAAACATAACAGGGATGCCCACTATCTCCACTGCTGTTCAACATAGTATTTGAAGTTCTAGCCTCAAAAATCAGACAACAAAAAGAAATAAAAGGCATTCAAATTGACAAAGAAGAAGTCAAACTCTCTCTTTGCAGATGACATGGTACTGTATGGCAAATTGAAAGACTCTGCTCCAAAAGATAGGATAGAATTAAAGTGTAAAGTGTTTGGTACTATACTAAATACATGGCAACTAAACAATAAATATCACTTCCCTTGTCTTTCTCTTTCCCAAAAGTCTATCTTTTTGAAGTGATATTAACATTCATAAGAAAAACACTTCCCTAAATTTTTATTCAATCTATTTAAACAGAACAAAATCCCCAAAACAAAACACACTGCTTACCCATTTCTCCCACCCTTCACACCCACTTCTGGCAACCACCAACTTGTTTTCTGGATCTATGACCTTGGGTTTTGTTTTATTGTCGTTGTCCTTGTTTAGATTCCACGTGTAGGAGAGCTCCTAAGATACTTGCTTTTCTCTGATTTACTTCATTCAGAATAATTCCTGCAAGGTCCATTAATGTTCCAAATGACAAAATTCCATCCTTTTTTTATGGCTAATTAATATCCCGTTGTGTTTGTGTGTGTGCACATTCACATGAGTGTGTGTGTGTGTGTGCCAATTTCTTTATCTACTTATCCATCAATGGACACTTACGTTGTTTCTATATCTTTGCTATTGTAATAATGCTGTAATAAACATAAAGGAGATATAAATTTTTCATGAGATTGTGTTCTCATTTTCTTCAGATAAATATCTGGACATGGAATCATGTCCATATATTTGGATCATTTGATATTTTTATTTTTAATTTATTTGAGAAACCTCCATACTGTTTTCCATTGCAGCTACACCAAGTTACCTTCCCACCAGTAGTACAAGGATTTTCTTTCCTCCACATCTTTGTCAAAGCTTGCTATTTCTTATCTTTTTGATAATGTCATTCTTAGAGGTGTGAGATTATATTTCATTATGGCTTTGATTTATATTTCCCTGGTGATTAAGGACATTGAGCATCTTTTAATGGACCCATTAGTCATCTGTATGTCTTCTTTGGAATGTAACTATTCAATTTCTTTGCCCATTTTAAAATTACATTGTTTTTTGATATTAAGTTTTACAAGTTCTTTACATATTTTGGATATTAGCCCCTTACCATATATATGACTTGCAAATACATGTTTTTCCCTTTCAGTAAGTTTTTTTTTTTTCATTTTATACATGGTTCCTTTTGCTATGCAGATACTTTTTAGTAGCCCTATTTATTTTGCTTTTCTTGCTTTGGTGTTAGGTTCAAAACATTTCCAAGATCTATGTCAAGGAGTTGTCTGCCTATGTTTGTTTGTTTGTTTGATTTGTTTCATTTTGTTTTTTAATAGGAGTTTTATAGGTCTTAACATTCAGATTTTTAATCCATTTTGAGTTAAATTTTGTGTAGGGTGTAATATATTGGTCTAGTTTCATTATTTTGCATGTGTCTGTCCAATTTTCCCAAAATCATTTATTGAATAGCAGGTCCTTTCCTCATTGTGTATTGTCAGCCCCTTTGTAATAAATTAATTGTACATATATTAATAGATTTATTTTTATCCTCTCTATTCTGCTGTTATGTCAATACCATATTCTTTTAATTACTGTAGTTTTATAATGTAGCTGGAAATCAGGGAGTATGATGTCTCCAGCTGTGGTCTTCTCTTTCAAGATTGCTTTGGCCATCTGGGTTCCATATATATATATTTTTTTTAATTTTTGTGGTTCTGTACAAATTTTGTTCTTCCACAAAAATTTTAGGATTGTTGGTTCTATTTCTGTAAAAATGACATTGGAATTTTGATAGAGATTGCCCTCAATCTGTATAGTGCTTTGATAAGAAAACAAAGAAAAATAAACTCTCAGTTGTGATTTCAGAATTCATATTTGAAGCTTCCTGGGAATGCTCTAGTTGAAAAGTGGATTTATTTTAAGGCTTTTTTTTTAATTATGTTTTTATTAGGAGCAGCTTTGGAGAGGCTATGTAAATTACATTGAAAATTTTCCTAGCAAGCCCCTTGCCAACTCTAATGATATAATTTTGTGTATTTTTAAAGCTTTTATTTTAAAATTATGTGGGTTTTTTTTTTTTTGGAAAAACAATACAGAGTTGTAAAATGTAAGATAAAAAATACAACATTAGTTGGCACAGCTTATAATTTAAAAGATTTGGGAGACAATCAATTTTCAGGAGACATTCAAGAACTTATGTTTTCCTACAATGTTATTATTTCTTTTAGAAACTAATGCCAAATAATCCTGACTAGAGTATACATCCTGATATACATCCTATTGGGTACTTTCTATCTATAATATAAAAACTGAAGGTATCTCTCTAAAAATAAAGACTTGAAGTCAGTACAATATAACCTTAGAGTACACCATTGTGGATCAGCAAATATAGGTCTTCAAGTCTCAGAAGGCACTGAAACAATTCTACAGGTAATTGGCACTGACTTTCGAGACTTCTAGGAGGTCTTTACTTCTGGGCATTGTCAAAAGCTGGAGGATACATCATGGCTGCCTGTTCTCCATATTATATTAATAGCCTCAAAGTTAATGAGCATTCCTTGATGAGAGACTGAGGGGGAAAGCATGACAATCTTCTTCCACTGACACACTGTTAGGGGCTAACCAACTCTAGGAATAAAATTTGATGTCATCTGAATCAGCTGAAATTTTAGATGAAACATTTACTCATATACAATTTGCTAAACTTTACCATATGTCCAAGATGAATAATTTGGATTCCAAAATACATTGCACATTATTATTACACAGGCAACACTAATCAAAATATCAATGATTTTCAAACTAGTATATTATGTTTAGATAAAATATCAATAATTTTTAATTTAGTCTAACTGACTTAGAAAAGGTAGAGTGTTTGGTTATGTCTGTGTAGCCAGAATGAAAACCTGGTTCATGAACTGTGTGAAATAATCCTTATAGCTAGATGGGGACATCCCTATGATTATCTCTGAGATTACCTTTGAAGTCAACTGAAGACTTGTCTATGATAAAGATGAATTGGGCAAGGTATTAATTTTCAATGTGCTCTTTAAAATTTGAAAATGCTCTGACAGAAACCAGTACCATTGTTTGGGGATATATAGATGAATGGCAGACATCTGGCAGCCTGATTTCCCTACATAACTTGGGGGTGTATTGAAATAAACAATAACAAAACTAAAAACAAAACAAAACAAAACTTCTGCTGGAAATATCTTAAAACAGATCTTTGTGTACGTCTTGACAGATCATAATCCAGGCATGAAGCACACCCTATAAAACGTAGAAAGGATCTGAGGGACATGCACTTGTAGATTTCTTGGGACCCATGTACTTATCTGTGTTCTCTTTCTGTGACTATATTCTTTACATTGATTAGAATCTTAAACATTTATTATCTGTGAAATCTTTTGAGATCTTTCAATTATCCTCCCTGTGTAACCTTTGCATCAACTGACTGGTTAAGGTAAGTATCTCTTACAGCCAAAATGGATGCACATGGTTGCATAGTATATTCCATTTTTGTCAAACTCTGTCCTGCTTAATTTAATTCATAAATTCATTTGAATTAACCTAGGTCAGAAAAGCCAAGATATCAGTCTACATGTGTAAAATATTTCAAAATATTTCAAATTTGTAGTAAGTCATGTTTCACCATAAAAGCTCTGAAAATTGATGTTGAATGTTGCTTTGCTTTATATTAAGGATAGTAGGAGAGGTTAGCTTCATTTGCATTTCCATTAATTCCTAAAAAATTCAAAATGGTCACTTAAAGTCCAATAAAAACCAGGCCAAGCCTGTGGCCTGCCATTTCAGCTAGATTATTACTTCTAAGTCACCTGCAATGCAGAATTTATCATAACTTGGTAAGTAGGAAAATATTTAATTCCCCCTAAAAAATGGAGGAAAAAAAAAACAGGGAATATGAGTAAATGTCTTAAAGTCATAAAGCCTCACACAAATTTAGGTCTTCCACATAAAACTTATTCGATGTATCCTCTAATAATAATTTCTAATAGAGGGACACCTGGGTGGCTCAGTGTCTGCCTTTGGCTCAGGTAATGATCTGAGTCCTGGGATTGAGCCCCACATCGGGCTCTCTGCTAGGCAGGGAGCCTGCTTCCCCCTCTCTTTCTCCTACTTGTGATCTCTTTCTCTCTCTGTCAAATAAATAAATAAAATCTTTTAAAAATTAATAATAATTTCTAATAGAAGTTTTAGTGACTTTAGTGTCATGTGAAGCTTCTATTCGCATTTAAAAGATACAAACACTAAATTACTTACATTTGATAAATGCCATTGTTAATAAAAGAAAGCCTAGCTAAATATAGTAATCCTGTTCTGGACAATATATTTGATTGTTTAATGATCCTGGAATTTAACTAACTGGTTAATTTATTAAACCTGGATCTAACTTAAGCTAACAGAAAGCTGTACTTTTTGTTTTTTTCAATATAACCCCCACCGCAGTAAAGCCTGGTTGTTGATTTTTCTGAATGTTATAGTGTAATTGGTTTTGTTTTATTTTCCTAGGATATGAAATGATAGCCTAGATATAAAATCAAACAAGACATATAACATTAAAAATTAAATTGGGCTTAGTCTATTAAGGAAACTTGGGTACAGGTATGAAAAAATGCCTATATTTCTGCCCAAATTGTTAGCTTTTAATATACTCCACAATATCTGACAGCAGTTTTTCCAGAGCCAATAGATTGACAGGTTAATTACAGAAGATGTAAAACTATATGTACAGATAACAAATCAAATGGGTATTCATCCATTTGGCAGTCCACCAGAAAACAGCAGACAACTTTCATTTGACTATTTGAGGATACAAATCATACAATGCATGACATTGAAAATTCCCATACAAATGCATAGTGAGGCTTCCAGCAAGATTACTGATTCACATTTACACATAAACTTATGGGAAGAAAAAAAACAACACCTCAATTCACTTCAAAGTAAATGAATTCTCCTATTAGAATGTGCTGTATTATATGATGCTGTGCAATATCCTTCAAGTTAAATGAGATCACCTTCAAGTATATTACAACACTGATGTCTTGACATAACTTGAAAATTATATTATATCCTTTGTCATTTTATACCAAAAATAAGATGCATTCTTGATTCCCTGTATGTGGACCAATGAAAATATTTTTCCCACCTTTATACAGATGAGTTCACCTTGCTTTGCAGCCAGTTTGACCTTCTGAAAGTAGACATAAGACATATTCAAACATATTCTTGTTTGAATAAATATCTTGAATTGATAAAACTTCAAGAAGACAATTATTTCAATATAAGATGGTGATTTCTATGAATGCCACTCTCAGCTGCATTGATTATTGGCCTGACTAAACAGGTTCTTGATATTTCATGTTATTTTGGCTATGAATGGGTCTTAAAGAAGTATAGGACAATATTACAAGAACTGTTCTGTTCATCTTAGCCAAATCTTTTTCTCCCCAATGTTGTACCATATGTTCTGTGCAGCTTGTCTATTTGGCTATTGCAATCAGCCCTTTAAAAGGCCTCATTTCAGTGGTGAAATTATCATCTTATGAAAGGAGCTCACAGGATGAGTGGATGTGTGTCACCCTAAGATGCTCTTTTAGAATGTGATTGCTTTCATGTATTTGGCAACTCCAGAAGCAGGATAAATTAATACATTTTAATATGGGATCCTTGGTAGAGGATCTTTATTATATTGCTTAATTGCTTTCTTTATTATATTAGTTAATTCTAGAAATGGAATCTGGAAAATTTTCACTGGAGAAGAACAACAACTTCTCAACTTTTTAGTTTGCCTAGCTTCCAAAGCCATCAACGATTAATATTTCTGGAGAACTGACTAGATCCCAGGACATTTTCTAAGAATCTTACCTGTTATTCATATTTTCTTCTTGATATTTATTTGTGACAAGTCATTTTATTATGATTATTTAGGTTAAGAAATTAAGAAATTAAGGTTCAGTGAGGTTGAATTCATTTAAATATATATATTTAATAAATAAAATAAATAAATATATTATATATACACACATACATATGTATATACATACATACACATACATATGTATATACATACATACACATACATATGTATATACATATATACATATTTGTGTATATGTATATACAAATATATATATACATATTTGTATATATGTATATGTATATACATATGTATGTGTGTGCGTGTGTATGTGTGTGTGTGTGTGTGTATACAATCAATCAAACATTTGAGTGCCTAAAAAAGGTGGAGTTATAGGGAAGTTAATGAAGACTAAGCCTCATAGTTGTTCACTTATAGGGACTCCTTTCAATGTCCTGAAAGGAGCCCTAAGATTATGATCATATGGTTGTACCACATTTAGTATTAGTAATGTTACATGTGTTTTCCTAAAAACATTCTCCATTTCTGGCTGTTGTATAGAAATAATCAGTCACTCTCCTATACACATGAGATATACTTCAGTAAACAAAATTCTTACATTCTAGAATGATTAAGGTCAACAAATAGGACAATGATAAGAGGTGATAAATACTAGGTGATAAATAGGTGATAATTACTAAGAAGGGAAAAACTTAAGAGGATTCAAGAGAATAAAATGGCATAAAATATAAGGCCTGCTCTCAAATAATTGATAATCTTATTGAGAAGATGTAGCATACACATACAGGTGCATGACTATAGAGGTTAACATAGTTTCATTGTCCAATAATTCCTGATATTGGACCTTAAAGGTGATATCCAGAATGTTGTAGAAGTCTACTTGAAAGAACTGAAGCTACAATGGGCTTTGAAAGATCAATATGATTTGGATAAATAAAAAGCACTTTTGGGACAATGTGAGGTAGTAAATCATCACTAGCTCACTATACCCTGGTGTCCAGGATGTCCCCTTTGTCCAAAGAGCTGTTTTGCCATACTTTGAATCCTTTTAGAGATGTTAAAAAAAAATTATATCCTAGGTATAGGGATATGTGATGTAAGAAAGATATTTTGAATAGCGCTTTACCATGTCCTCAATCTTCAAACTTCAGAATAGACTCAGAATTTGGCACAAAATATGATTATGGCTTAGTCTAATTTATGTTAAATAGGAAAGAACATGACTGTTGGATCCAGTGAACTCTTTCATTCCTTCTGGGCACCAGCACACTTAAGTGGTGTGTGTGTGTGTGTGTGTGTGTGTGTGTGTGTGTGTGTGTGTGTGTTTGAAACTATTGTTTCAATTCAGTATATATCCTGGAATTTTGAATTTGGTAATAAAACACACAAGACATACCATTACAAATAAATTTCTGCTAAACAATCTAGATAACAAGTAGAAAGTTTTTTCCGCATAACAACAGAATGATAATAAAGATAAACATAATAAAGATAAAGATGATAATCTCCTTTATTCAAAATTAAATTATTTTAATACTTATTATTAAAACTGTATAGTCATCAAATCCTTTTTATATGAAGTAGTAGACTTAAATCTTTAAAGAATCACTATTATAAATGTATCAACAAGTAAAACAAGTTTGTTTATGTACTTATAAAATGACATAGCCAGCTTCCAAATTGGAGTAACCACCAATAATTTGTGAGTCTCGATGCTACCCATTCTGTTCTATGTTCCAGTGTTCACAGTCATAGGTTATTTAATCTGCTAACCACTGAGGGATATTTAGAAGAGGATACTACATACAAAGTAGGTAGGAAAGGCTGAGAGACAAGCCATCATACACTCCACTTGTGATATAGTAACCCATAATCAGGAGATAACTTAAAACCCAGAACTTCTCCCTGTAGAGCAAAAGGCTTTTACCACACACTGGACACTCCAACTTTTAAAACAAGCAGTTGAGATATGAATCCCCAAAACATCTGGTTTCAAACGTGAATGGGGCTTACAGAGGGCCTCTCAGAGAATAGAGACTGGTGAACACAATCTTTGTACTCTCCCTCTGCTTTACATCAGTTTGTCAGTTGCAACTTCTGTTGCAACTGTTGAAACTTCTACCAGAAGACACATCTATATTGCCTGGTTCTGGTGACTAGATATTGCCTGGTTCTGGTGACTAGAAATGTTTATGCTCATGGGTTCCACAGGAATATAACCAATGGAGAAAAAAGTTCTGTGTGTGTGTATGTGTGTGTGTGTGTGTGTGTGTGTGTTAAAGACTTCAAATAGCTACTAACCCCCAGGGAACAACAAAAGTCAATAGACCCAGGAGCTCCATCATACTGTGGGAGAGACTTATTAGCTTATTATTACGCTATAGCCTGAAGGGCAGCTTTCTAATAAAACATGCATCTAAGAGCTGACTGTGACACTATTTTTATTCTCCCTTTGCCATATTCCAGAGTGCATATCTCTCAGATACGTGCCTGGTACCCAGTTGTTCTTTTGATGTTCTGGCTTTTGCAACTGCTAACCAGGGAATGTCTCTTGATTGCCTGGGTCTGATGGCCAGGACGGCTTGCATTTTAGGGCCCCATCAGACTATAACAGTAGGAGAGATAGGCCTTGGCAGGCTATCAACACTAGGGCACTTCACAGACAGCAGACAGAAATACATTTTTAGCCT
Organism: Meles meles; assembly: GCF_922984935.1. Lineage (NCBI taxonomy): Eukaryota > Metazoa > Chordata > Mammalia > Carnivora > Mustelidae > Meles > Meles meles. The sequence goes on along the minus strand of NC_060073.1, from coordinate 83,541,774 downwards.
GTGTGTAAGAGAGGCCAATTTGCTAATCCTGGAGCTTCAGGCTTAGGGGCAGGTTTCAATTGTGGTACACAGAAAAAAGTTAAAAAAGTGCTGCCAGGGAACATAGGCCAGGGAATGCTATCTTTGTGCTCTTTTTCTATTTTACTATTTACTAGTATCTCTAAGATACTATACTCATCTGGAAGTATACTCATCCAGAGCCCCAATTTTTATCACTACTGCCCAGCGAACACCTTCAAACTACTTGGCTCTGGGGCCCAGGAGGGCTTATATTTGCAGTCTCACAGGTTCTTTAAAGGTTGTTGCCTGAGAGTATGGCTTTGAATCAGCCTGATTTAGGTTCTGATTAAGAATGCTACTCTTCAGGACAGTGATGGTCTTGCACACACTTACAACTACAGTTGACTCTTCAACAACATGGGGTTTAGGGATGTGGACACCTTCTATAAATATCCAAGTATAGTTTGACTCCCCCAAAACGTAACTACTAATATTGAGAACCACAAAGGATCACTTTTTACTGTGATACAAACTTTACATGGAGATGATTAGTCTCACATGGTGTTTAAGTAATCTCTTGCAATACTTGAGCTCATTAAAATAACAATAGGAGGTGCTACAAAATTATAACAGTAGAACAGTATGTACTACAGCTAATTTTAAGCAGTTATGATTGAATACTGCATCCCTGCATTTGTTTACATTTCTCTCAAATAAAAATGTTGCTATGTATGGTCTGTAAGTGTTTGTGTGTATAAGTTTTGATAATTTTAACTTTTTATGACAGTAAATATTTTATAACATTAATATTAAGTTTATATTTATAATATGGTGGGTACATATATTAATATTAATAGTATGTATTTTATATATAGAATATATGTAAATATTAATATTAATAGTGTATATACTATAGTAAATTAGTGTCTGTTTTACTATGATAAAATAGTATCTACATATATTTTATGCATTTATGACATACTTAAATTTTCTTATACTTTTATATTTCTAACCAACATAATTCATCTGTAAATTTTTCAAAATTATCAAAAAATCTCCAAAATTTTTTCTAATATATTTACTGAAAAAAATCTTCACATAAATGGATCCACACAGTTCAAAGCCATACTGTTAAGGCCCAATTGTACTTGAAGCTATTAAAAGAGGTTGGGGGAACAGGTGGTGGGTAATGGGGAAGGCACGTTTTGCATGGAGCACTGGGTGTTGTGCAAAAAGAATGAATACTGTTACGCTGAAAAAATAAATAAAATGGGAAAAAAATAAAATAAAATAAAATAGGCTGCTTGAACAATCACAAAGGTTTTAGAGTAAACTAAGATCTAGAATGTGGTTAAACAATAAGGTTTATGTCATACATAAGGTCAATCTTCCAAGACTGGAAGTGATGGCTGTGTCATTTATTTATTTATTTATTTATTTTAAAATTTAATTAAATTATTTTTTTAAGATTTTATTTATTTATTTGACAGACAGAGATAACAAATAGGCAGAGAGGCAGGCAGAGAGAGGGGGAAGCAGGCTCCCTGCTGAGAAGAAAGCCTGATGCGGGGCTCCTTCCCAGGACCCTGGGATCATGACCTGACCCGAAGGCAGAGGCTTAACCCACTGAGCTACCCAAGTGCCCCAGCTGTGTCATTTAATGCAAAGAAACCAACACAAAGAGTTAAGCAAAGTGAAGAAACAGGGAAATATGCTCCAAATGAAAAAACCTGATGAAATATAAAACAAACAAACAAACTAACAAAATTTTAATACAAGGTTGAAAGTAACAGTCCAAAAGATGCTCACTGCACTCAAGGAATAATAGATGAACACAGTGAAAACTTCAATGAAATAGAAAATATGGGAAAGGAGACACAGAATGGAAGTATACAATAATTAAACTGAAAAAAAAATACACTAGAGCAGATTAAGTGAAATAGAAAAGGAAAAAAAAAAGTAAACTCAGAGACAGAGTAGAGGAACTCACCCAATCAGAGCAGTGAAAAGAAGAAAAAAAAAAAAGGAGGAAAAAGAGTGACAGTAGCTTAAGGGACTTGTGGAACCTCAAGTGGACTAATATTCCATTATAGGACTCCCAGAAGGAGAGGAGAGAGAAAAGGACACAGAAAAAATTATTTGAAGAATTAATGGCACTAAAATTCCCTAACCTGGAGAAAGAAGCACATATTTAGTTCCAGGAAGATAATTCCAAATTAGATGAGCCTAATGAGACCCATATCAAGATACATTATGACTAAAATGTGAAAAATTAAAAATAAGGAGAGAATCTTAAAAGCACCAAAAGAAAAACAACTTGTTATAGACCAGGAAACTCCTGTAACATGATTGTCAGATATTTTAGTAGAAACTTTGCAGGGCAGAAAGGAACAGTTTTATATATTCAAAGTTATCATTCAGAAATGATGGAGAGGTAATGTTTTATTTATATTTTTTTCCCAGACAAACAAAAGTGAAAATAATTTATCACCACTACACCAGCCTTACAAACAACATTAAAAGGAATTATTTAAGCTGAAAAGAAAGGGCAGTAATTAGTAACAAGAAAACATATGAAAGTATTGATTTCACTGTTGAAAGTAAATATATAGTAAAGGTAGTAGATTCATAACTTATAAAAATAATATAAAGGTTAAAAGAAAAAATAGAAAAATGAAGTTTACTACAATAATTAGTTAAGGAATATACAAGATAAAAAGTTGTAAAATATAGCACTGATGTAAAATATGAGGGGGATAAAAATGTAGAGCTTTAGAATGCATTCAGACTTAAGCTGTTAATTTCAAGTACTTATAAATGTAAATTGTTATATGTAAACCTCATGGTAAACACCAAGCAAAAACTTATGGTAGATACAGAAAACTTAATGAGAAAGAAATTTAAGCATATCCTTGAAGAAAGCTATCAAGCAAAAAGAAGAGAGCAAGAGAAGGAAATAAAGTACTACAAAACAACCAGTAAATGATTAACAGAATGACAATTAGTACATACATATTAATAATTACTTAAAATATAAATGTATTAAATTCTGCAATCAAAAGATAGAGTGGCTGAATGAGATTTCATCTATGTGTTTCCTACATGAGACCCAATTCACATGTATGGACATATACAAAATGAAGGGACAGAAAAAGACATTCCATACAAATGGAAATCAAAAGAAAACTAGGGTATCTATGCATATATTAGACAAAAGAGTCCTTATGCACCAAAATAGGGACACCTAAATATATAAAGCAAATATTAACAGACCTAAAGGGAGAAACAGATAGCAATAAAATAATAAGAAAATTTAATACCCACTTACATTGAAGGCTATATCATTTAGAAAGAAATTCAATGAAGAAATATTTGCTTTAAATGACACATTTGACCAGATAGACTTAACAAATATACATAGAACATTTCTTCAAAAACAGCAGAAGACATTCTTCTCAAGTACACATGGAACATTCTTAAGGATAGATCATATTTAGGCTACAGAACAAGCCATAACAAATTTAAGAAGACAGAAACCATATCAAGCATTTTTTTTTTCTATCTACAATGGTATGAAACTAGAAATCAATTTCAAGGAAAAGACTGGATAATTTAGAAATATGTACAGACTAAAGAGCAGGCTACTAAACAACCAATGGGTGGATGAATAAATTGAAAATGAGATTAAAAAACACCTTGAGACAAATGAAGATGGAAATAGAAATTTTATGGGATGAAGTAAGGGCAGTTATAAGAGAAAATGTCATAGTGATAAATGGCTACCTCAAGAAACAAGAAAAATTTCAAATAAGCAACCTAACATTGTACCTCAAAAACTAGAACAAATAAAGCCTAAAATTAGTAGAAAGAAGGAAATAACGAAGATCAGAGCAAAAATATAGACTAAAAAGACAATTGAAAAGAACAATGAACCTGAGAACAGGTTCTTTGAAAAGATAGACAAAATTTACAAGCCTTTAGCTAGACCAGCCAAAAACAAAAAGAGCTCAAATAACTAGATACAAATAAATAAAATCAGAAATAAAAGAGGAGACATTAAAACTGAAATTCAAAAGATTGTGAGACTTCTACAAAAAATTATACATCAACAAATTACACAACCTATAAGAAAAGGATAAATTCCTAGAAAAACACAATCTTCCAAGACTAAATCATGGAGAAATTATAAATCTGAACAGACCAATTTTAGTAAGGAGATTGAGCAATATTTTAGAACTTCCTACAAAATAAGATGACTTCACTAGTGAATTCTACCAAACATTCAAAGAAGAATTAAAACCAATCTTTCTCAAACTCTTCATTAAAAAAAAAAAATTGAGGGATATGCAAATGGTAAACTATTGAACACACATTTAATGATGTGCATTAAGTTGACTAATTGAATTTAATTTAAAAAATAGAAAGGCAAGGAACACTTTCAAAATTATTTCATGAGGCAGCATTACTCAGACCAAAAGCAGGCAAAAATGTCACAAGAAAAGAAGAGTAAAGGTCACTATCCCTGATGAACATAGATGCAAAAATCCTCAAAATATTAACAAACTGGTTTCAATAATACATTAAAAGACTATACACCATGATCAAGTAGGATTTATCTCAGGGATACAATGATGGCTCAACATTGGCAGGTCAATCAACATGATACACCACATTAACAAAATAAAGGAGAAAAATTATATTGTTACCTCGATACTTGCAGACAATATTATTTGACAGAATTCAACATCCATTTATGTAAAAACTCTCAACAAAGAAGGTGTAGATGGAATGTACACCAACATAATAAGGCCATTTTTGGCAAGCCCACAGTTAACATTATACCCAATGAAGAAAACCTGAAAGCTTCTTTTCTAAGATCAGGAAAAAAAGCAATATTTTTTGAAATTTTATTTCAAATTTTATTATTTGATTATTTTATTATTCAAATTTATATTCAAATTTTATTGAAAGTCCTAACCACAGAAATCAGGGAAAAATGAAGAAGAAGAAGAAGGAGGAGGAGGAGGAGGAGGAGGAGGATGAGGAGGAGGAGGAGAAGGAGGACGACGAGGAGGAGGATGAGGAGGAAGAGGAAGAAGAAGAGGAGAAGGGAGGGTGAGGGAGAGAAGGGGAGGAGGAAGAAGAAGAAAAAGAGGAAAGAAGGAAGGAAGGACAGAAGGAAGGAAGAGAGGAAGGGAGGAAAGAGAGAGGGATTGGGAGGGAGGAAGGGAGGAAGGAAGGATGGATGGGGAAGGAAAGGGAAAGAGAAGAGGGAAATAAAAAGAAGAAAGAAAAAGCATCCAAATTGGAAAGGAAGAGGTAAAATTGTCACTATTTTCAGATAAAACACTATATGTAGAAATTCCTAAAGAACATACCAAAAATTGAGAACTAATAAATGAATTCAATGAAGTTTTGAGACATGCATTAATGTATAGAAATCTCTTACATTTCTATGCACTAATAATGAAGAGGCAGAAAGAGGAATTAAGAAAACAATCTCATTTACAATTGCACCAAGAAGAATAAAATATTTAGGAATAAATTTTCCAAGAAGGTAAAAGACCTGTAGCCTGAAAACTGTACAACATTGTTAAAATTGAATGCAATAAAAACAAATGGAAATGTATACCATGCTTTTGGATTGTTAAAATGTTAAAATGTCTACACTACCAAAAGCAATCTACAGATTCAATGCAATCCCTATCAAAATTCCAATAGCATTTTTCACAGAACTAGAATAAACATCCAAAATTTGTATGGAATCTCAAAAGGTCCCAAATAGCCAAACCAATATTAACAAAGAAGAACAATGCTGGAAACATCATGCTGACTGAATTCAAATTCTATTACAAAACTATAATAAACAATACATAATGGTATTGGCATAAAAACAGGCTCATGGATTAATGGAAGAAAATAGCGCACGAAAAAACTTGTGCATATATGTTATATTAATTTACAACAACAACAACAGCAACAACAAAAATAAGAATATACAAAGGGCAAAGACGAGTCACTTCAATAAAAGGTATTGGGAAAACTGGGAAGCCACATGCAAAAGAATGAAGTTGAACCAATATCTTAACACCACATACAGAATTAAGTCAAAATGGATCAAACACTTGAATGTAAAATCTGAAACTATAAAACTCTTAGAAGAAAATATGGGCAGTAAGTTCTTTATCATTGCTCTTGGCAATTATTTCTTGGACTTGACACTGGAATCAAGGAAACAAAAGCAAAAAATAAGCAAGTGGCACTACTTCAAACACAAAGTTTCTTCAAAACAGAGGAAATTATCAACAAAATGAAAAGCCCACCTACAGAATGGAGAAAGTATTTGTAAATCATGTATCTTATAAGGGGTTACTATCCAAGCAAAATTTTTAAAAACCTCATACAACAATAGCAAAAACAAAAACAAAACAAAACAAGAAAATAAAACAAAAATACACTTCAATTAAAAAATGGGCATAAAATCTGGACAGATATTTTTCTATAGACATTCAAATGGCCAACAAGCGCATGAAAAGATGCTCAACATCAGTAATCATCAAGGAAATACAAATCAAAGCCAAAAGAATATATCACCACACACCTGTTAGAATAGCTATTATCAAAAGGGCAAGAAATAGGAAGTGCTGACAAGGATGTGTACAAAAGGGAACCCATAAACATTATTGGTGGAAAAAGCAAATCACTACAGCCACAATTCCACAATAAGGAGCTTCCTCAAAATATTAAAACAGAACTACCATATAATTCAGCAATTCCACTTCTCAGTATTTATCTGAAAACAAAACAAAACAATACTCTACCTCAAATAGATATACGCAACTCCATGCTCATTGCAGTATTATTTACAATAGCCAAGATAGGGAAATGACCTAAATGTCCATGGACAGCTGAATGGATAAAGAAAATATGGTATATAGACACCATAAAAAGAATGAAATCTTGACAGTTGTGACAAAATAGACTGACCTTGAGGGCATTATCCTCAATGAAATTAATTAGAGGAAGACAAATGCTGCATGATCTCATTTATATCCGGAATCTAAAAAACAAAACAAAACAAGCTCGTAGATCCAGATGATGGATTGATATTTGCCAAAGGCAGGGCCTGGCATTTGGGAAAAATATGTGAGGAGAATCAAAAGGTACCTACTCCCCATTATAAAATAAGTAAGTCATGCAGATGTAATGTACAACATGGAGACTATAGTTAATAATACTGTATTGCATATTTGAAAGTACTTAACAGAGTAGATCTTGAAATTCTCATCACATGAAAAATTTCTGTACTATGTATGGTGATGTGGTGATCATTTCAAAATATATAAAAATATTGAACTTTATGTTGAATATTTAAAACTAATTGATGGTGTATATCAATTATACCTCAAAAAAGAAAAAAATATATATATATAGTGTAGAAGCCTGGTTGGTCAGAGGGAGCCATTTCACTGTGGGCTTGGGTTGACCTTGACCCTCCCAGAGGAACTTGCTTGCAGCCCCCGGATATAGGGGCAGGCCAGGTCGGATGGAGACATCCAATCAGTGGGGTGCGCATATATTTACTATGGTAAATTGAAATTCAATTGGCCACTGTATTGCTGACTGAGCATGACTGTGCAGTTTTCCCTGTGTGTTGGAGTCTCATTGGCCACCTGTGTTCCGGCCGGGCTCAACCACCTCTATAAAGGTTAATCTGTGAAGTAATGTAGGAGTGATAACGTTGGGGTCGTTGGGAGCATCGGAGCTTCGGGATTGTTGGGAGAGGCATCGTCAGGAGCAGTGTCGTCAGTAGCGGCGTCATCAAGAGCAGCATCGCCAGGAGCGGCGTGGTAGGGGGAGTGTAGTCATCAGGAGCGGCCTCGCCAGCTGAGGAGTGGCCTCGCCAGCCAGGGAGCAGCCTCGCCAGCTGGGGAGTGGCCTTGCCAGCTGGGGAATGGCCTCGTCTGGGAGCAGCACTGCTGGTGCATCATCATTGGGAAGTGGCCTCACCATCATTGGGAGGTGGCCTCATCAGGGAGCAGTGCTGCCAGGAGTGTCGTCGTTGGGTAGGGGAGCCATGGGGTAGCGGCCATCATCAGGTAGGGGGAGTCATCGGGTGGGGGAGTCGTGGGGTAGAGGGAGTCATGGGGTAGGGGGAGTCATGGGGGAATCGCTGGGTAAGGGAAGTAGTCGGGGTCGGTGTCCTGGTCGTTGTTGCCTCTTTGTAAGAGATGGCCCCAACTGGTTGGTTTGATTTTCAATGCTTGGTACAAAATAAAGCTTTGCTTGACTTTCGCTTTGTGTTGTTCTCATTCCTTTGATCACGGACCCTAACACTGGGGGCTCGTACAGGATCAAATGACAAAAACTGAGCCAGCATCAGAATTTCTGGGAAAAGCCTCTGGAGGTATTGGGATCTTGTCTGTCTGTCTGGTTGCGGAGCTTCTGCCCACTGGGGAGAAGCTGGACGCGGCCATGCTCCCCAGGACTGGAGTGGATGCGGGGATGCCCCATCCCTCTGCTGGTAGATCAATGGGGGATTCGAGTCCCCCTGGGTGGTCGGGGGATTCGAGTCCCCCTAGATGGTCAGGGGGTTCAAGTCCCCCTGGGCAGTTGGGGTGTTTGAGTCCCCCCAGGCAGTCAGGGGGTTCGAGTCCCCCAGGCAGTCAGGGGGCTCAAGTCCCCTAGGCGTTCGGGGTTCAAGTCCCCCTAGAAAATCCCCACCGGTGGCAGCACCGCTGGGCCTGTGGTTGTCTTTGTATTGCATTTTTGTTGTCTGTTGTGTTGTTTGTTGTGTTTGGGGGAATTGGGCAAGCAGAGAGTGAGGGGACTCTTACTTTCAGCTCTCCGTTCCTCATAACAGATATGGGGCTTCCCCGTCACTCATTTTGTGTGTTAAGGGCTATAACTGGAGCCAACTGGGGTTAGTCTAACTTGGGACAGAGACTTGAAGGAATATTCCCAAGCAGTTGCCGAAACTCCCCTTGTTTCGGGGAATTCCTTGCCTTCTCTGGCCCGACGTGGACTGCCTAGCCCCTCCCCCTTGCAGGTGGGAAAGCATGGCATCTGAAATGGAATGGGCCCAGGTAGAATGTAAGGTCTGTTGACAGAGGGATGGCTGAACTGATGGTTGACTGTCTGTCTCAGGGTTTTGATGGGTGGTTGTTAAAGTGTCTTTCAGAGTCTTTGGTAACCTGAAACTTTGAAGTTTTGCTTGGATGACAAGTGGGATAAAATGCTGGGGCGCTGGTTGCTGGAACTGGGTTTGTGCTTTTGAAATATATTGGTGAACACGTTTTGTGCTTAGCTGCTATTGCAACAGTTCACAATTGGTTAAAATGTAAATGGTTTTCTCTTTGCCCGCCCAGAATTGTAAATGAGATCTCTTTGACTCATAAGGCTTTTCCTTAATAAGCTGAGTTACTCAGGAAGTACTGCTAAAACAATGATAAACCTTGGGTTACATTTGGGTAAATGCTGTAACTACACCAGAGATTCTCTACATTTCCTGGAGTTTCAATCTTTTGATATGGGTCATCACTTGATATTTAACCATATCTATTCTGAGTTTTTGTCATTTGTGATTGTTTTGGTTCTCTTTTGGGATAAATTCTGCCTTAAAGGAAATTAATATGAGAGACTTTCAGAACAAATACAGGTCTTTAATGTGCTGAAGTCCTGGAACTGAAATGGGTAAGAATTTCCAGGGGTAGAGGCTGCACTTGAAATAAGCCAGAATTCGTACAGTGACTCGAGGTAAGGATGAGTCTCCAGGAGCTTTCCTAGAAAAGCTTATCGAAACTTATAAAATGTATAGCCCAATCGACCCTGAGGCACCCAAAAATCAGAGGGCAATGAATCTTGCTTTTGCCAATCAGTCAGCCCCAGATATAAGGAGGTAACTTCAGGAAATTGACGGATTTGAAGGGAAGAATCTGATTGAGTTAGTGGGAATAGCAGAAAAGGTGTTTAGCAACAGGGATGCACTGGAGGATAGAAAAACAGACAAAAAAACTGGTTAAGGCTTTGGCATTACATGAGACAGGTAGGGGATAGTAAATGGAAGGAAAAGCCTAAGCCAGAGAAGGCAGGCAGGAAGACTTAGGTTCGGATCAGTGTGCTCACTGTAAAGGAAAAGGACACTGGGCCAGGGAGTGTCCCAAAAGGAAGACAGCAATGCTGGCCACTAGAGTAAAAATTAAAGTGGAGGGGAAATCAGTTGAATTTTTGGTGGACGCGAGAGCCCAAATTTTCATCATTACTTATCTCAAAGATGCATTTCTCTGCATATCTTTAACAAGGAAGTCTCAGGTCCTTTTTGCTTTTGAGTGGTGTGACCCACAGGAAGGATTCCAAGGCCAGTTCACCAGGACAAGACTTCCCCAAGGGTTCAAGAATTCACCCACTACTTTTGATGAGGCCATACACGAGGATTTGCATGAGTACAGAACCTCCAACCTGGGAGTCACTCTGTTACAGTATGATGATGACTTGCTAGCAGTTGCTGAGGACTATGAGTTATGTTTGCAGGGGACAAGAACTCTCTTATAGACTCTACAGGAAAAAGAGTATTGGGTGTCAGCAAAGAAAGCACAGCTCTGTCAGAGCCACACCACTTACCTAGGCTTTGATCTCATGAGGGAGTGCATTCACTGTCTGAGTCCAGGACACAGGTGATCACCCGATACTCCCACCCCACCACATCCTGACAAGTGAGGGACTTTCTTGGGACAGTGGGCTACTGCAGGCTGTGGATACCATGGTTTGTGGAGATTGCCCGACCTCTCTATGAACTGGCAAAAGGGGGGCTCACTATGATAGAGTGGACAGCTGAGGCAGAAAGAGCATTTTGGGAATTACAGCCTCACTGAGTGCCCCAGCATTGGCCATCCCAGATGTTACCAAGCCCTTCCATTTGTATGTGGATGAAAAAGCAGGGGTGGCCAAAGAAGATTTGACTCAGACCCTGGGATCTTGGCAAAGGCCAGTAGCCTATCTTAGCAAGAAACTAGACCTAGTAGCGGCTGGGTTACCCCCTTGCCTCCACATAATTGCTGCCATGGCCCTCCTGGTCAAGGATGCAAGTAAATTGACTTTGGGTCAAAAATCTCATCTTGACCACCACCCACATTATCAAGAGACTTCTCTGGACTCCATCGGACAGATGGATGATGAACACTTGACTGATGGGGTATCAGGCCCTCCTCCTCAACAAACCAAGAGCTACCTTCCAGCCCCTGGTGGTGCTAAATCCAGTCACGCTGCTGCCAGAGGAGCTGGCTGACCATCCACAAGACTGCAGGGATGTCCTAACCCAAGTTGCAGGAATAAGGCAGGACCTCAGAGACATTCCCCTCCCAGATGTGAAGATGACTCTGTTCACAAATGGGGGTAGCTACATGGTCAATGGAAAGAGGTATGTGGGGGCTGCAGTGGTTTCCCCTGAGCAGGAACTCTGGACAGCAGCCCTGCCACACAGAACCTCAGCACAAAAAAAAGTGGAGCTGATTGCACTCACCAAGGCACTGCAGATGGCCAAAGGTAAAACTGCCATCATCTATATGGACAGCAGGTACGGCTTTGCTACTCTCCATATACATGGAGCTATTTATAAAGAAAGGGGGCTTATTAACAGCAGAAGGAAAAGGAATTAAAAAACAGAGGAGGGGCGCCTGGGTGGCTCAGTGGGTTAAAGCCTCTGCCTTTGGCTCAGGTCATCATCCCAGGGTCCTGGGATCAAGCCCTGCATTGGGCTCTCTGCTCCGCAGGGAGCCTGCTTCCTCCTCTCTCTCTGCCTGCCTCTCTGCCTAGTTGTGATCTCTGTCTGTCAAATAAAAAAAATATAAAAAAAAATTGTTGTACATTCTATAAAAAAACAAACAAACAAAAAATAAAAACAACAGAGGAGAAATATTGGCTCTCCTCCAGGCTACTTGGGACCCAAAAGAAGTGGCAGTTATGCATTGCCTGGGACACCAAAAGGGGACCAATCTGATTTCAAAAGGAAACCAATTAGCAGATCAAGCAGAAAGCAAGCAGTCTGAGAGACAGTGCAAGAACTGGTTGTACTCCTGGCTCCAGCCCTACCAGAAAAACTGAACTGTTCACAGGAAGATTTAAAGTATTTACAAAAATGGGCTAAATTGGACTATGAAAGGGGACTGGGCTAAGACTAAAGCAGGAAAAATGATTCTTCCTCGAAGACTAGGTAAGAAGTTAGTAGACCAGATACATCAGGGTACTCACTTGGGGACAAGCAAACTCAAGGAGTTTATAGGCAAGCAGTTCCAGGTTTCTAATTAGGGTGTATGGTTCAGGATGTAGTTGATGGATGTGCTCAATTCCAGGCAGTTAATGTGGGAAGAACTAGAATGGGAAGGGGGAAAAGAGAAAGAGGTAAGGAATCAGGAATTTATTGGGAAATAGACTGCACAGAAATAAAACCCGGCAAATATGAGAACAAGTATATGTTAGATTTTGTAGATACCTTTTCAGGCTGGGTGGAGGCTTTTTCCACCAAACATGAGACAGAGATGGAGGTGGAACCACATCCTTACCAACCCGGGGACTTGCTTTGGATACGTCGCCATCAAGTGGGAGACTTGGAGCCTCACTGGAAGGGACCGTTTACTGTCATCCTGACCACCCCCGTGTCAGTAAAAGTAGAAGGCATCAGGGCCTGGATTCACGTGGGTCACATCAAATGAGCCGAGGACAAAGATGCCCCCCAGAGATGGAAGCCACAGCCGATGGACCCCGCTGACGATGCACTAAAGCTAAGACTCAAAAGACTGTGAGTTCATTGTTGTTCCTATTGTTACTTGTTTATGTAAAGTATAGGTGGGAAATTAGATGAACAGAATTAGGAAAAGTGAAAAGGTTATACAAAGTGGAGAATGGCTAACTCAGCCGACCGTGCACTACTGTTACTTTTTGGTCCCTGCATTATAAACGCCCTCATGTCATTTGTACAAAAGAAAATTAGAGCGATAAAAATGTTAGTCTTATATGCTCAATATAACCCATTACAACAGGAGAACATAGAACTGACTGAAAAGTCAAGGATTTGACTAAATTCCAAAGAAAAAGGGGGAATGTAGGGGCCTGGTTGGCCCGGGGAGCCATTTCGCTGTGGGCTTGGGTTGACCTTGCCCCTCCCAGAGGAACTTGCTTGCAGGCCCCAGATATAGGGGCGGGCCAGGCCAGATGGAGACATCCAGTCAGTTGGGCATGCATATATTTACTATGGTAAATTGCAATTCAATTGGCCACCCATATTGCTGACTGAGCATGACTGTGCAGTTTTCCTTGTGTGTTGCAGTCTCATTGGCCACCTGTGTGTGGGCCGGGCTCAACCACCTCTATAAAGGTTAATCTGTGAAGTAGTGTAGGAGTGATAACGTTGCGGTTGTTGGGAGTGTCAGAGCTTCGAGATCCTTGGGAGTGGCATCATAGGGGAAGTGTAGTCATCGGGAGCGGCCTCCCCAGCCGGGGAACGGCCTCACAGGGGAGCAGCGCTGCCAGAGCATCATCATCAGGAAGTGGCCTCAACAGGGAGCAGTGCCACCAGGAGTGTTGTTGTCGGGTAGGGGAGCCATGGGGTAGCGGCCATCGTTGGGTAGGGGGAGTCGTCGGGTAGAGGGAGTCATTGGGTAAGTGAAGTAGTCGGGGTCAGTGTCCTGGTCATTGTCGCCTCTTTGAAAGAGACGGCCCTGACTGGTTGGTTTGATTTTCGATGCTTGGCACGAAATAAAGCTTTGCTTGACTTTCACTTCATGTCGGTCTTTTTCCTTTGATCATGGACCCTAACATATAGGACAATTTTTGTTTTCCAAACTGAGATAAAAATTTTATCTATAGTTTCTAGAGCTGAAAATGATGCCTAACATCCTATAATAAATCAGTCTCTCTCAAAAAGAATTATCTTGACCAAAAAATATCAATAGTACTGAGGTTGAAAAACATAGTACTTCTTTTCAACATTGAATAAGGCTAACCCGTGTAATCAATATGGTATTGTGAAAATAATAGTGTGTAAATTCTAAGCTCAAGTCTTAGAAAACTGTGGATTCAGTCTTTCTCTGTCTTATATTGTCTACTCTGGGGAAAACTTGTTGCTGTGTTGTTAAGACACTCATGTAGACATATACACAGGCCCCCATGATGAAGAACTATGTCTTTTGAAAGACATGTGAATAAATCACCTTGAACACAAATCCCCCAGCCCCAGTGAAACCCTCAGATGTCTGCATCTGTAAGAATCATGCCCAAAACTCCCAAGATTCTCTGAGGCAGAGCTACTCAATTATGCTACTTCTGAATATCTAAATTGAAACTGTGAGACAGTAGATGTTTGTTGCTTTTAGTCATCAAAGTCTGGGGTAATGTTTTGGGCAGAAATAGATTTTTAAAAGGCATAAATTAAATTTTCATAAAAGTATTATGCTTCTTAGAGCCTTAGACAGCTGTGTATCCCACTATACAATTAGATTAGGTTTTATCCCCTACTTTGAGTATAAGAAGACATACATTTGCCTTTCCCCCATCAGGCACTCAGAGCTAATCAGTTTTTAAATCCTTTCCATCAAAACTATGTCCCACACCACAGAACACTGATATCACCAGGGATCTTGTTAGCAATGCAGAATCTCAGACAATATCAGAAGTACTAAATCAGAATCCGGATATTTACAATATCCCCAGGTTACTTAAAGACCCTTTTAAAATTTGTCTTAAGACAAATTAAGAGGCTAGAATGAGGAATGAAGTAAAACACTAAACAAAGCTATACCACTAATTAATAGCTTTTAATATGTTGAAACTGAAAATTAGCACAAATGCATAAAGTGGTATTTTATATTGATAACTTAGTTTTATTCATTTTTAGGACTTTCTGTACACCTTCTTAAATTATAGATATTTAGATACTTGAAGTTTTTCTGTAGTGGTATTAAGGCAACTTCTTGTTTTGTGACTGATTATTTTCTAAATCTTGGTGTTAAGTATATTTATTCGTTCTTTCTTTACAAAAGAAACTCACAGCTCTGGTGCATATGTTTTCTATATGCCTAGACCTTTACTATATATAATGATATTAAAACCACCTCTAGTATAGGAATATAGGATAATTTCTCAAAGCAATGAGCTTTTAAAATGCCAGTTAATGTCAGGAACTTGGCAATTCTAGTTCTCGAAGAGTGTTTGTAGATTAGCTTTGTGCTGTCAAAACCTTAAAAAACTTTTACCTAGTAAGAACTGAAATTTTCTTGTATCTAGAAAAAAAATTAGCTGCCATAAGAGGCAGTAGATGAGAAATACACTTTATTTAGAATACAATTTGTGTTCCTGCTGTGGATGCCTTCATTATCATCTGATTTTTTAAATTTTTTTAAAGATTTTATTTATTTGACAGAGAGTAAGCAGAGAGGCAGGCAGAGGGAGAGGAGGAAGCAGGATCTCTGCTGAGCAGAGAGCCTGATGAGGGGTTCGATCCCAGGATGCTGAGATCATGACCTGAGCCAAAGGCAAAGGTTTTAACCCACTGAGCCACCCAGGCACCCTCATTTGATATTTTTTTATTTGATATTGCTAATCACGTTATTTTTCCTTGAATTTCTGAATACAACATTGTTGATGGTCACTTTTTTGTGTATATCTATGCTGCTGTGTTTTCCTCCTCTGCTAGACTTATAATCTTGGACTTATTCAGACTTTGACATCTTTTTATTCTTCCTGTATGCTTTCTCCTATGTAATTACTATTTACATGTCTATTAAATTACTATTTACATGAATCTCCAAACCATATATCTCCTCCATACTTTTCATTCATATTATCTAATTGTCTCAGTCAACACTCACTTGGAAATCTCATAGATATCTGAATTGGACATAATCATAATGTAATTATTTGGGGCACCTGGGTGGCTCAGTAGGTTAAGCCTCTGCCTTCAGCTCAGGTCAAGACCTCAGGGTCCTGGGATCAAGTCCTGCATCGGGCTCTCTGCTCAGCGGAAAGTCTGCTTTCCCCTCTCTCTCTCTGTCTGCCCTTCTGCCTACTTGTGATCCCTCTCTCTCTCTGTCAAATTAAAAAAAAATCTTTAAAAAAATAAATAAAAAATTTAAAAAAGTAATTATTCTTTTCTCACCAACAAACATTTGTTCTTCCCCTTTTGTTCCAAATCTCAGGAAATAGTGTTACCTATCCATTTGTTCAAGCCAGAAAGACAGCTGTCCTCTTTTCTTTTACCCAATTCAACATTCACATTACCATTATATCTTAATGGTTCTTTCTGATTTGGAAATGCATATTGAGTCTACAAACACATTTTTCTGTTGGCTTAAATTACTTTAGTTACTCATCTGAAATAGCCTTCTAAATGGTTCCCTGTCTGCCACCAATTAACAAGGTGCCTTCTTTAATCACAAAATCATGTAATGTAACATTCTTTCTGTAAATTCTTTAATAGCAACTCATTACACTCAGACTGAATTCAGACCTATACTGGCCTACTTATTTCATCTCACATTTGCCTCTCTACAGCTCTTCTTTCTACTTCAAACGTGCATATAATGGTATGTGATATAATTTGTTTACTAATTCAGTAAAATCATAGACACTCTGTCCATAAGACAAGTTATTTCTAAAAAGCAAATCACAAATATATTACTATACTTTGGTTTTATGTTAGAGTGTAAAATAGCCTAAAAATAGTAGATCAGAAAGGTACAGAGACAATATACAGTAACAGTCATCTTACAGGCTAATAATGGCACTAAATTCATATCTCTCAATAGTTACCCTGAATGTTAATGGGCTAAATGCCCCTATCAAAAGACACAGGGTATCAGAATGGATAAAAGAACCAAACCCATCTATATGTTGCCTACAAGAAACTCATTTTAGACACGAAGACACCTCGAGATTTAAAGTGAGGGCGTGTAAAACAATGTACCATGCTAATGGACATCAGAAGAAAGCTGGGGTGGCAATCTTTACATCAGATCAATTAGATTTTAAGCCAAAGACTATAATAAGAGATGAGGAAGGACACTATATCCTACTCAAAGGGTCTGTCCAACAAGAAGATCTAACAATTTTAAATATCTATGCCCCTAACATGGGAGCAGCCAACTATATCAACCAATTAATAACAAAATCAAAGAAACATATCAATAATAATACAATAATAGTAGGGGACTTGAACACTCCCCTCACTGAAATGGACAGATCATCCAAGCAAAAGATCAACAAGGAAATAAAGGCCTTAAAGGACACACTGGACCAGATGGACATCACAGATATATTCAGAACATTTCATCCCAAAGCAACAGAATACACATTCTTCTCTAGTGCACATGGAACCTTCTCCAGAATAGATCACATCCTGGGTCACAAATCAGGTCTCAACCGGTATCAAAAGATTAGGATCATTCCCTGCATATTTTCAGATCATAATGCTCTGAAGCTAGAACTCAACCACAAGAGAAAAGCTGGAAAGAACCCAAATACATGGAGACTAAACAGCATCCTTCTAAAGAATGAATGGGTCAACCAGGAAATTAAAGAAGAATTGAAAAAATTCATGGAAACAAATGATAATGAAAACACAACGGTTCAAAATCTGTGGGACACAGCAAAGGCAGTCCTGAGAGGAAAATATATAGTGGTACAAGCCTTCCTCAAGAAACAAGAAAGGTCTGAAGTACACAACCTAACCCTACACGTAAAGGAGCTGGAGAAAGAACAAGAAAGAAACCCTAAACCCAGCAGGAGAAGAGAAATCATAAAGATCAGAGCAGAAATCAGTGAAATAGAAACCAAAAAAACAATAGAAAAAATCAATGAAACTAGGAGCTGGTTCTTTGAAAGAATCAATAAGATTGATAAACCCCTGGCCAGACTCATCAAAAAGAAAAGAGAAAGGACCCAAATCAATAAAATCATGAATGAAAGAGGAGAGATCACAACTAACACCAAAGAAATACAGACAATTATAAGAACATACTATGAGCAACTCTAATATTGACCTTTTTGTACTTTTCTCTGAAGTGTTCAATGGTATATGGACAGTATGAATTAAAAAGTTATCTACTGGCAGGTGCCTGGGTCACTCAGTGGGTTAAAGCCTCTGCTTTCAGTATTTCAGCATTTCAGTCATGATCCCAGCGTCCTGGGATTGAGCCCTCTCTGCTTGACAGGGAACCTGCTTCCCCGCTCTCTCTGCCTGCTGCTCTGCCTGCTTATGATCTCTGTCTGTCAAATAAATAAATATAATCTTTAAAAAATAATAAAATAAAAAGTTATCTACTGGCTATTAACAAAAAGAAAGAAATAGCAAGTGTTGGCAAGGATGTGAAAAAAAGAGAACTTTAGTTCACTGTTGATGCAGCCACTATGGGAAACATTATGGAGGTTTCTTTAAAAATAAAAATAAAACCAGCATATGATCCAGCAACTGCTTCTGGCTATTTATCCAAAGAAAACAAAAACACTAACTAAAAAATATATATTCACCCCCTAAATTTATGGCAATACTTTTTACAATAGTGTAAATAATGTACGGAAACAACCTGAGTGTCCATCAATAGAAGAATGGACAAAGAAATTGTGATACATATATAATGGAATATTATTTAGACATAAAAATGAAATCTTGCCATTTGCAACAATATGGATGTACTTCGAGGACACTGACTTAAAGGAAATAAGCCAGAGAAAGACAAACACTATATGATTACACCATAATGTGGTATCTAAAATGACAGCAATGAAAGTAAAAAAAACAAATGAATAAAAAAAATACATAGATCTAGAGAGCCAATTGGTGTTTACCAGAGACAGGGTGAAGAAAATGGGTAAAGAGAATCAAATTATATAAATATCTACTTATAATATAACTATGACATAAGAATACATTATACAGCATGGTAACTATAGTTAATAATATTGTATCTTATATCTGAAAGTTGCAAAGAGAGTAAATCTTAAAACTTCTCATTGTAATACAAAATCTGTATGGTGATAGGTATTCATTAGACTTACTGTGCTGATCATTTCACAATATATACAAGTATTGAATCATTGTGCTGAATATCTGAAATTAATATCATGTTATATCTCAATTATACCTTAATAAAAAAGAGAAATATTAATTTTATTTAAATTTTTTAAATATTGGGGCGCCTGGGTGGCTCAGTGGGTTAAAGCCTCTGCCTTCAGCTCAGGTCATGATCCCAGCATCCTGGGATCGAGCCCCACATTGGGCTCTCTGCTCAGCGGGGAGCCTGCTTACTCCTCTCTCTCTGCCTGCCTCTCTGCCTACTTGTGACCTCTGTCTGTCAAATAAATAAATAAAATCTTTTAAAAAAATTTCTTAAATATTAATTTTCATTAAATTTCTTTGGTTCAAGGGGCGCCTGGGTGGCTCAGCTGATTAAAGCCTCTGCCTTCAGCTCAGGTCATGATCCCAGGGTTCTGGGATCGAGCCCCGCATCGGGCTCTCTGCTTAGCTGGGAGCCTGCTTCCTCCTCTCTCTCTGCCTGCCTCTCTGCCTACTTGTGATCTCTGTCTGTCAAATGAATAAATCTTAAAAAAAAAAAAATTCCCTCCCCCACTGTTTGAAAAAAAAAAATTTCTTTGGTTCAAAAGAAGTAGTTTATATAAAACAAAAAATATTTATCATGCTTAGTGAGTATTAGCCAGAGTCCTGTTTATCTGTTCATATGTTTTGTTTTGTTTTTTAAGATTTTATTTATTTATTTGTCAGACAGAGATCACAAGTCGGCAGAGAGAGAGAGAGGGAGGAAGCAGGTTCCCTGCTGAGCAGAGAGCCCGATGCGGGGCTCTATCCTAGGACCCTGGGATCATGACCTGAGCTGAAGGCAGAGGCTTTAACCCACTAAGCCACCCAGGTACCCCTGTTCATATGTTATTTTTAAGTAGAATATTTAGCCCTCAATGTTTTATCTCAGGGGGAAAAAAATCATACTGGTGTTATTTTGTATTGATTTTTGCCAAACTCAGCATCTGCCTTACTTGAAATCTTTTGCTAAAATTAAGATCTTTGGTTCTGGATGAAGCATGCTTTCTACTTTGTGAAGAGGATATCACAGGCTATATGTGTGACAGTTCTTTCTAGTAACCTAGGAGTGCATGCAGAGAAGGAAGGTTACTGCTCTGCCAGCTGGAAGAAATGCCTTAAGATGTATACTCTCTATACCACTGTCTAGAAATTAAAGATGCTGTGGCCAAGATCATTTTACTAATTTTTTTTACAATGTTGTCATCAGTCTAATCACAACCTATCTCATTCACTTCTTACTTTTAAGGTTATTATATAAAGAGAGAAATCCAACCCTAGAAGAAACATTGTTTCAGATAATATTTCTGAGCAACTCTAAAGTAGTAATATTTGACCAGATATGTCACTGGCAATGTTTTATGTTGTTTTGCAAATGAATACAGACTTTGCTATTGCCTAAATAGAAGAAAACCCAAGACCGATGTTTTCAGCTTATGCTCTACTTATGGATGATTGATTATTTTGACAAGAAGTCTAGAAGAACAGACTTTTAAAAAATGTTAATGAGCTAACAACATAGACCTATAAAAAGCATCATTTAAATTTCCTGTTGCTTCCTGGATGTGTCACATAATTACTATCTCACTTTTATAGAGAAGAGAGTTAAAAATAATGAAATTATTGCTTTAATCAAGGCCTATAACTTTTTTCTTCCAAAATCTCAGTAGTTTCTTAAAGTTCATTTTCGTAAATTCTAAAAGCATTCTGTTTTTTTTTTTAATTTTTTTTTTGGTTTTAATTCCAATATAGTTAACACACAGTATTATATTAGTTTCAGGTGTACAATATAGTGACTCAACTGCTTTCACTGCTTCTAATATGAGTAATATTTTGTTTTAGAACATTCCTCAGAAAATATAGCTATTTATGCAATGTCACTCAGCTGATATATCATAATAACATTCTATAAGTTTGGTTAAATCTAGAAAATATAGCTTTGTGATAATCTGACCTCCACTTAGCTATGAAGATTTAAGCATGTAGCTTCCTCTATAGCCACCATTTCACAGAATTTATTTTACATCTCATTAACTATTGGATCTAGAAGAACATACATTTCTAGTTTTCAAGGCAACAAACTCACCATAGATGTGAGTTAAATGCTATGGAATTCATCTATGATATTTTATAATAGCTCAATAGAAACCTATGAGCCCTCAAGAATGGAATTTTTGATTCAGGAATCTCAGAAGGCAAATTGGGATGCAATGTTTGAGCTACTTTCCTGAACACCTAGCTTCTCATTATAAAGAGAGTCCTGAGCATTGGCATAGACTAAAGTGATAGTTTAGCCATCTTCATCTGTTCATTTTAGCTTCCTAAGGTGTTCTATTCCCTCACATGTTTTCCACATATCAAGCCTTGCTCTCTAGTTTAGACCCATTATTTATGTTTTAGTTTTCCCCCTTCTAATGAATTCCCTTAAGCATTACTACGTACCCTTCAAACTTCCTAACTCTATGATGAATCATTAATACCACACCTCCCTCCTACTAACACTTCAAATGCCAAATAATACAAACAGAGATAAGTTATGGGCAGTTAGTCACTTTATAAAACTTAGGCTCAGAATTTAGGTTAGGTACAGTAACTTAATAAATAACTAAAAGTAGTGAAAGAAATAAAGCAACACAATTTGTTTCTACCTTGTCGATTTGCTGGCATGCTTCAGAACATTGTTCATTCCCTGTCCCAAGACAAGTCCTAGATTTTGATATATGTATGACATAGATAGATAGAATATGCTCTCTTCCATTACATTTAAGCCAGTGTGTACTTTCAAGGAGCTTGTAGCCACCCTAATTGTGGAGAAATTTAGGAATTAGTATTGAAATACAAATCAAACAGGGAACAAATGAACATTCCTTGAAATAAATGACATATTTTTTAAAAATTATAATATATATTTTTTAAAAGATAAGGTACAGAATTAAAGGAAAGTTCACTCCAGATGCAGCAATCATAGGGCAGGAAGATAAGTTGTTTATGTTTTTGTTTTAAGATTTTACTTTTAAGTAATCTCTATATCCAACATGGAGCTCAGACTTACAACCCTGAGGTCAAGAGTCACATTCTCCATCAACCCAGCCAGCCAGGCATCTCAGGAAGATATATTAAGTGGAATTTATTAGGATGTAAAATAGGGAGATGTGCATGAGAGATGTGTTAAGGGACACTCTCTTTATACTAATGGGTTTGAGTGTTATTTTTAATATTATGAAGAGATTTAGAGAATATTAGGCAAGGGTGAACATACTATGTGCAGAGTTCACAAAATTTATTTGAGAGTAATATAGAAGATATATTTCAGATAAAGAAAAATAAAAACTGTCAGGAAGCAGTCCATTTAGTAAAAGGCAGTTAGTGATAATCCTGGAGATAAAGGGTTAGATTTCGCAGATATTAAGGAGTTAGACTTTGGTTCTTCCTTTTTAAGCTCATAGTTGGTTCTTTATGAAATAGTCTTCTTATTTTCCACCATTTTCCCCTGGAATATATCTTCAGTGTATCTACTATCCAGGACTAAAGCATGTAGGCTGCCTTCTAGAACAATCATAGTTTTTGTATAATTGAATTATTGTTTGCAATAATTTGCACTGTTAAGCTTACTCAACCTAAATGTAGCGACCACCTCTGTAGGTAAGACTCTGTGATTTATGAGTCTTAAAATATAAGAAAGAAAGAGAGGCACATGGAAAACAAGTGTCACAAGTATGAAACAGACAAAAAAATTCAGAACTGTATATGATCTTTACCAAGAAAAATCAACTGAAATTTATTCTAGATGTTCCATTTTAACATTACTTAAAAAGTGGACAAGATATAAATATGTGAAGAGAAACATTAGTGTTCTATGAACAGAAAGAAATAATTATATGAAGGGGAAATGAAGTAATTGTAGCAAAATTAATTGACTAGGTACAGGGTTTTTGCTAAGAAATATTGAGACTTAATGGAATTCTTTTCTCTGTAATGTCACCTAAAGTGAGAGAAGACCTGATGCCTAATGATCTTGTTTTCTTAAACAAACAACAACAAAAAAAATCAATTTGCAAAGATGAAATGTGATCACCAGAGGCCTATATTTCTAATTTACATCCAACAATATACTAATGAGATCTAATTCAAAGTTCACAGAAGTATGTGAGGGTGAGCATTTAAAAATAACATCAACTTTTTGTTTTGTTTTGTTTTTTTTTGTTTTTGTTTTTTGGTCTATGGATTGGTAGTGAGACTTTTTTTCTTTCATAGTAGACTTTCTTATGTAAAACTTAGACAATAGTAAAAATACTTAATGAAGGATGATATGAAAGTACTGGTTATAACTACATGTATATCTGCCCATTTTTCTTGTGCATTAATATTTCACTATGCTAAAGTCAATAGCCTTTGTACCAGATTATGCATGTATGGACTTTCAGAAATATATCTATTTTGGTTTAGGAAATGTACAGCTCTTCAAGGTATCTAGGAAACACTGTGTTCCTTTAAGTCTAGCTATCGAGATTAAAAGTTAGGATTAGAGGACTTAAAAAAAAAATACATCCTAAGAGGTAGGATTAGAGGACAAAACAAAACAAAACAACAAACAGCAACAAAATGCTTATTTTCAAATCCTTTTTAAGGATATCTAAGCCCTAGGCAGGAAGAAATTGGGCTTGCACTATGTAGTTTATATATCATTTAAATTACACTCAGGAAAAAAAAATTGAGAAAACAATTTCTTTGCAGCTCATTTCATGTTTAAATACTCTGCCAACTATTTCCCCATATTTCATTTAAGGTGAAATTGAATATCTAAAAGAAAATCACTTTGGGATGGGTTTGATGCTAATTGACATCATTATGTTTCCTTCCTTCCTTTCTTTTAGCTAAAGTGATCAGAGGTACTAGGTGCATACCAAGTCAGTCATACACAGTGATATCATTTGTTTTTGAAAAACAATTTACTCTAGCTTTAAACAGAAACATATTGTTAATGGGCTTTGCCAACACTGCTTTCAGATGTCTTGAGGTTTACATGGATAATGGCAACAAGGATAATGGCAGAATATATCTGGATTAAAATAGCGAATCAAGAGTACGTCATTATTTCTCCACATGCATGTTTCTAACTTTTTCCCCCCCTTTACCATAACAACAAATTGACAATGTATTAATTTAAATGTTCAATTTAAAACCAGCCTTGGAGTTAATGCATTTAAATTGGTAAAAGCAAAGATAACAGCAGGCTAAAAGCTTTGTGAAAATTGAAATGCTATCAACCCGATTTAAATAATTTTGCTTCTACAATGATTTGTCTTCCTTATACTCGACTAAGACTTATCCACCTTAACAGTTGAAGATTTGGAAAATCTGAAGGCTGTCTTTTAATGCCGAGTAAAATGCTTGGGCAAGTCATAGGGATGATCAGAGATTGTTTAATATCCTCAAAAGATAAAACAATATCCTTTTTGAATCAGAACAAATAATTTTTTAAGAATTTCAGGTCAAAATCATTTTTGGAAATATTTTAAATGTAATAAACTATGCTAAAAGAGGTTTATTAAAATAATGTGTAAGTATATATAAAAAATCAAATTGATTGCAAGAACAAAATGCAGTTTATAGATTTTATAATTTCAGTAGAATTGAGTAGAATTTAAAATGTGGAAACATTTTTAGATCACTTCTTAAAATTCCCATGGAATGGAAGGAAGACCTGTAAAATATCACTTGACCTAAAATGAATTTCTCTCACATTTTAACTCAAACTTATATGAAACAAGAGCTTTAATACTTGATGTCTACTACACTTCATTAAAATGGCTAATTCTAGTAATCTAGTCCAGAGGCTAGAGGCCGTATTGCTAAGTCATACAAGAAATAAATAGACAGACAGACAGTCAAGCGAATTGAGAACGAAAGGACAATAGTTTTAACTGAAACCTTAGAAGACATTCATTTAAATCTCTCCATATATAGTATGATAATCTAGGTTTTCCAGTTTCTTGATCCTCATTATTTTTCTTCTATTAGCAAAATTTTTTCTCTTTTTGAGGCTCCTGCCTTATTGTTTTGGCTACCCACTTCTGTATTTTCATACATATCCTCCATCTCAAATACATGGTTTTATTATGGAAACTCATGATTAAAGTGCATATACCTTATTTCTGTAATTGAACTTAAAAAATAGCTATTTTATCAGCAAAATTAGGTTTTTAGGGAATTAGGAGAAAATTGCAATTCAGAACAAATAAACTATAGTATAGGCAAAGTCTGGAGAACAAAAATGAGGGGTTTATTATTATAGGGGAAAGAAGATGGGAGAAGCTACTATGGCTTTTAATGGCTAGGCATGGTAGTTTCTCATTGGCTGGGCTGTTGTTGTACAAGAAGGAATTGTTTCCTTCTCCTGCTTGTTACATAATGTAAGCTTCTTCCTGTTGAGCAGTGTGACCTATGTTTTTTATGGCAGGTAATAGTGTTCAAGAGCTATCCATTTAGGACTTCCAGACTCCATTTTTAATGTGGTTTCTTTTATTCACTTTCACTATTAAGATATTATATTCTGGTTTTGATTCTGAATTATTTAAAAGAAAAATACTAAAATTAGAAATGAGTTTTGTAGCGTGAATGGGTGGCTCAGTCATTAAGCGTCTGCCTTTGACTCAGGTTATGATCCCAGGGTGCTGGGATCAAGCCCTGCATCTGGTTGCCTGATCAACGGGAAGCCTACTTCTCCCTCTCCCACTTCCCCTGCTTGTGTTCCCTCCTTAACTGTCTCTCTCTGGCAAGTAAATACATTTAAAAATTAATTAATTAATTAATTAAAATGTAAAAATAAAAATGAGTTTTGGTTACAGTTAATATAAAGTAAATATTGAGGACTCCAAAAAGAAAATAGTACCAGGTGGATTGAGGACAATGGCCAGAATTCAAAGTGTCACCAAAATGACAGTGAATTTCTTTCTTTTTTTTTTTTTAATTCCTCTAGCATACCACAGGAAGAAGCAATATCTAGAAATGTATACTAGGGCACAGAGAGCTCTAAAAAAGCCCTCTAGTTTTGGTTTGAGAAACATGAAGAAAAAACTCTTAATTCACAGAGTATGCAGAATCCTCTTATCTTTTTTTTCCTTGTTCACTCACTCACTAGCATCAAAGCAATTCTGTGGAGAAGGTGACAGTTACAGCAACATGAGCCTACAGGAACCAAAACCTGATGAAGAGGAAACTTCTATCATCAGTGGAGCTGTGGTTTCAAGAGTGAAGGACAATCTGGGGTGCCTGGGTGGCTCAGTGGGTTAAAGCCTCTGCCTTTGGTTCAGGTCATGATCCCAGGGTCCTGGGATCAAATCCTGCATTGGGCCCTCTGCTCAGCAGGGAGCCTGTTTCCCTCTCTCTCTCTCTCTGCCTGCCTCTCTGCCTACTTGTGATCTATCTGTCAAATAAATAAATAAAATCTCTAAAAAAGAAAAGAGAGAAGGACAATCTTTTGTTTTGATTTGTTTTGTTTGTTTGTTTTAATCTCATCTGTCCTGCTTCGACTTGGATGTAGGTGTGTTTTTTAAAAAAAGTATGCAGCTGAGAAAGGCAACCATAGTCCCAGCTTTCTGTCTAGAGAGCTGAAAGTGATAAGCCCCAATGGAACTACAAGTTACCGTAGTATTAATTTTCTCAGGTTACCATAAAAGAATATGATAGACTGGGAGGTTCAACAACAGAAATTTATTTTCTCACAGCTTTAAAGAATAGAAGTTTGAGATCAGGGTGACCTTATTATCAGTTTCTGATAAGAGCTCTTTTCTGGCTTGAAGATGCCATCTTCTTGCTGTGTCCTCATACAGTAAAGAGAGGGGGAAAAAAAAGAGATAGGTTCTCTGTTAAC
The DNA here is from genome assembly GCF_922984935.1 of Meles meles. NCBI lineage: Eukaryota > Metazoa > Chordata > Mammalia > Carnivora > Mustelidae > Meles > Meles meles. The sequence goes on along the minus strand of NC_060073.1, from coordinate 83,514,820 downwards.
CTCTTTTTATAAGGGCACAAATCCTATCAGATTAGGGATTCACACTAATGATCTCATTTAACCCCAATTACCTTTTGAAGGCCTTACCTCCCCATAGCCACATTGGAGTTTAGGCTTCAACATATGACTTTGTGAGAGTGTGGACACAATTCAGTCCTTTCCAACCAAGAAATTCATGGAGATGGAAGAGTTCAGGAAGGTAAAGCTATATATTTGTTTTGAATTCATGAGCTCACCTCTGAGTAGCAAAGGTAATGATACTATCTCAAACAGAATACTTTTGGGAACGAAATGTAGGTCACAACCAAGTCCTAGACTTCCAAGTGGTAAATATATGGAACATATTCAAGATGCATTTAAAGCCTTTGAAAATTGAACTGATATTGGAACTACAGCCCACAGAAAGTAATGTAGAACCAAGGATCTGAAATTTACCATGTTGAATGTCTGCCAAAACAAAACAAAAACAAACAAACAGACAAAAAAATGATCATTTCTAGGATTTAAATAAGACCAAATGTCTCATAGTGCAATATTCAAAAGGATCAAGATATAATTCAAAATTACTTAGCATATGAAGAAGAAGAAAAAAATTACTATTACATAAGAAAAAAATCAATAGTCATCAGACCTGGGATTGCACAGATGATAGAACATTAATAAGATATTAAAAAAGAAAAAACTCAACAAGCTATCAAGATCACTCTTGAAAGAAAAAGAAAAATAGAATGTACAAAATATATACCAAAGAAAAATTTAGCACTGAATAATACAATAAATAAAATATTAATAAGAGAGGGGTAAACCTCACTGGATTGACTCAATGGCATAATAGAGATGACAGAAGAAACATAAGCCCAAAGCTAAATCAATAGTAAGTATTCATTCTGTATTAAAAAAAAAAAAAAAAGGAAAAAAACAAACAAACACTGAGCCTCAGGAACCTGTTTGATAAAAAAGGTTTGCCATGTGGTTCCTTAGAGTCTCAGAAGAAAAGGAGAAATGTTGTGGGCTGAAAAACATACTTAAAGAAATAGTGACTAAAACTTTTCCAAATGTGGTGATAGAGATAACATTCAAAAAGTTCAGAAAACCTCAAAGAAGTTAAACCCAAATATCCATGCTCAGATACATCATAAGAAAACTGCTAAAATGTAAGAAAGAATAACTTTTTTTTTAAAGATTTTATCTATTTATTTGACAGAGAGAGAGATCACAAGTAGGCAGAGAGGCAGGCAGAGAGAGAGGAGGAAGCAGGCTCCCTGTGGGGCTCAATCCCAGGACCCTGAGATCATGACCTGAGCCTAAGGCAGCAGCTTAATCCACTGAGCCACCCAGGTGCCCCAGAAAGAATAACTCTTGAAAGCAGTAAGAGAAAAGAAACATGTTACCTGTAGGAGGACAACAATAAGAATGTTTGTAGATTTCTTGTTGGAAATCATGGAAGTCAGAGGAAATAGCACAGATTTTTATCCACTGCTAAAAGAAAAACTGCCATTCCATGATAGAAAGAGCTTAAATATGCCTCATGAAAATAAGTAAAATGAAGACATTCTAATATTAAGGAAAAGTAAGAAATTGTTGCCAGCAAAACGTCACCACCAGAATCACAAAAGGAAGCTTCCAGGCACAGAAAGGAAATGTTACCAAAGGCAACTGAGAACATAAGGAATGAAGAGAGAACAGCAGTGACAGTAAACAAATGGGTAACTATTTAAAAACTATTGTTCTCTTCTTAATTTTTTAAAGATACATTTGAAAGTTGAAAGCAAAATTTACAATTTTATCTAATGAGATTTTTAATGCATATAGGTATAATATATAGACAACTGTAACATGGAAGAAAAGAATAAACAATCCAAGTAATAGTAAAGTTTCCAACAAATGTTAAATATATATATATATAGTAATACCTGAAACAACTACTGAAAATGTTTATACATATTCATATAGTAAAAAATAAAAATACATTAAACATTAAAGAGTGTTCAAATAATCCAAAAGATAACATGAAAGTTGAGAAAAGGAAAGAGAGTGACAGAGAGGGAGAGAAGAAAGGGATAGTTGAAAACAAACAAAAAATGGTAGAGGAGTACTATTCCAGTCAAAGATGGTGACATAGGAGGTTCCTAAACTCACCTTTTCCCAAAGACACACCAAATCTATAGTTACACATAGAGTAATTCCTTCTGAAATAGATCCAGCTACTTGTTGAGTCCTTCTACACATTAGGCAAATAAAAAAAAAAATAGCCACATCAAAATGGGTAGGAAAGCCTGAGACACACTCCTGATGTAAATCCTGTCCCCAGCACAGTGACTTATAATCAGAAGGGAACTCACAACTCACAGCTTCTCCCTAATGAGCAAAAGATTTAGACTCAGCATTTAGCACCTCAACTTTTAGAATTCAACATTAAGGATGGACTTCAAACACATAGTTCTGAAAACCAATGAGACTTTCATCCATGAATTTGATAGGACTATAACAATAAAAGAAACAGTTCTCAATGAGCTCATGAGGACTCACTGCACCTATTCCCTCAGGGTTCAGTGTAGAGGGAGCAGATAGAAAGGTCAATTCCCTAGTTTTTCTCTGAAATAAGCCTACTTGATTACTTAAAAAGTTGCTGTCTGAGGGTCTAAATGCTCTAATCAAAAGAAAAGTATCAGGCTATATAAAAAAGCAAGATGCATCCATATGCTGTCTACAAGAGACACATTTTAGAACCAGAGACACCTCCAGATTGAAAGTGAGGGGCTGTAGGGTGCCTGGGTGGCTCAGTGGGTTAAGCCTCTGCCTTCAGCTCAGGTCATGATCTCAGGGTCCTGGGATTTTGCCCTGCATCGGGCTCTCTGCCCAGCAGGAAGCCTGCTTTCCCCCTCACTCTGCCTACTTCTGATCTCTGTCTGTCAAATAAATAAATAAAATTTTAAAAAAAGAAAGAAAGTGAGGGGATATTAATGGAAATCAAAAGAAAGCTGGCATAGCAATCCTCATATCAGACATATTAGATTCTAAACCACAGACTGTAGTAAGGGATAAAGAGAAACACTGTATCATAATTAAAGGGTTTAGCCAACAAGAAGATCTAACAATTATAAATAATTATTCTCCTGACTTGGAAGCAGACAATTATATAAACTAATTAATAACCAAATTAAAGAAACACATTGATAATAATGCAATACTGGCAGGGGACTTTAACATCTAACCCACAGCAATGGACAAACCATCTAAGCAGAATATCAACAAGGAAACAAGGGCTTTGAATGAGACACTGGACCAGATGGACATCACAGATAGATACAGAGCATTTCATCATAAACCAACAGAATACTCATTCTTCTTGGGTGCATATGGAACATCCTCCAGAACAGATCACATACTGGGTCACAAATCTGGTCTCAATGGGTATCAAGAGATTGGGATTATTCCCCGTATATTTTCAGACCATAATGCTTTGAAATTTGAACTCAATCACAAGAGGAAATTTGGAAGGAACTCAAATAGTTGGAGGTTAACATCCCACTAAAGAATGAATGAGTCAAACAGGAAATTAAAGAATTTTAAAAACATCATGTAAACAAATGAAAGTGAAAACATAATTGTTCAAAACCTTTGGGATGCAACAATGGTGGTCATAAGAAGGAAGTATAGAGCTTTCTCAAAAAATTAGAAATGTCTCAAATACATAAGCTAACCTTACACCTAATGGAGCTAGGGAAAGAAGAGCAAATAAAGCCTAAATCAAGCAGGAGAAGAGAAAAAAATAAAGATAAGAACAGAAATTAAATGAAAGAGAAATCAAAAGAACAGAACAGATCAATGAAATTAGCAGTTGGTTCTTTGAAAGAATTAATAAATCAATAAATCCCTAGTCAGTGTTATCAAAAAGAAAAGAGAAAGAACCCAATTTAATAAAATCATGAATAAAAGAGGAGAGATCACAACCAACATCAAGGAAATATAATTTTAAGAACATATTATGAGCAACTATATGCTAAAAAATTAAGCAGTCTGGAAGAAGTAGATGCATTCCTAGAAATATATAACTACCAAGACTGAAACAGGAAGAAATAGAAAACCTGAACAGAGCCATAACTAGCAAGAAAATTAAAGCTATAATAAAGAATCTCCCAAAAAGGGGTGCCAGGGTGGTTCCATTCATTAATTTTCTGCCTTCAGCTCAAATCATGATCTCAGGGTCCTGAGATCAAGCCCCACATTAAGCTCCCTGCTCAGTGAGGAGCCTGCTTCTCCCTCTCCTTCTGCCTCCCCCTGCTGGTGATCTCCCACTCTTGCCTTTCTCAAATAAATAAATAAATAAATAAATAAATAAAATCTTAAAAAAAAAAATCACCCAACAAACAAGAGTACAGGGCCAGATGACTTCCCAGGAGAGTTCTACCAAGCATTTAAAAGAATAATACCTATTCTTCTGGAACTGTTCCTAAATAAATAAATAAATAAATGGAAATAAAACTTCCAAATTCATTCTGTGAGACCAGCATTACCGTGATCCCAAAAGGATCAATCACCATAACCAAGTGGGATTTATTCCTGGGATGTAAGTGTGGTTCAGCAATCACAAATCAATCAACATGGTACATTACATTAATAAAGGGAAGAACTAGAACCATACGATCTTCTCAGTTGATGCAGGAACAGCATTTGACAAAATACAACATTCTTTCTTAGTTAAAACTCTTCATAGTGTAGGGATAGAAGGATCATAGCTCAGTATCATAAAAGCCATCTACAGAAAGTCCACAGTGAATATCATTCTCAATGAGGAAAAACTGAGAGCTTTTTGTCTAAGGTCAGGAGCATGGCTTGATTGTCCATTCTCACCTCTGTTGTTCAAAATATTACTAGAAGTTCTAACATCAGGAATCAAAAAGGAATTCAAATTAACAAGGGAGTAGTCAAATTCTCACTCTTTGCAGATGACATGATGCTTTAGGTGGAAAAACCAAAAGACTCCACCTCCAAATTGCGAGAACTTATATAAGAATTCAGCAATGTGCCAGGATATAAAATCAATGCACAGAAATCAGTTGCATTTCCATACACTAACAATGTAACTGAAGAAAGAGAAATTAGGCAATCAATCCCATTTATAATTTGTACCCCAAACCATAAAATATCTAGGAATAAACCTAACTAAGGAGGTAAAGGATTTATGCTCTAGAAAATCAAAACATTTATGAAAGAAACTGAGGAAGACACAAAAAGATGGAAAAACATTCCATGCTCATGGATTGCAAGAATAAACATTGTTAAAATGTCTATGCTACCCAAAATAATCTACACATTCAAAGCAATCCATATCAAAATACCACTGATATTTTTCACAGAGCTGGAAAATAATCCTAAAATTTGTATGGAACCAGAAAAGACCCCCCAAAGCCAAAGGACTGTTGAAGAAGAAAACCAAAGCTGGTGGCACCACAATCTGAACTTCAAGCTATATTACAAAGCTGTAATCATCAAGACAGTGTAGTACTGGCACAAAAACAGACACATAGATCAATGGAACAGAATAGAGAATCCAGAAATGGACCCTCAACTCTGTAGTTGACAAAACTTTGATAAAGCAGGAAATAATATCCAATGGAAAAAGGACAGTCTCTTCAATCAATGGTACTGAGAAAACTGGATAACCATATGGAGAAGAATGAAACTGGACCATTCTCTTACACTATGCACAAAGATAAACTCAAAGTTGATGAAAGCCCTCTATGTGAGACAGAAATCATCAAAATCCTAGAGGAGAACAAATGTAGCAACCTCTTAAACATTGGCCACAGCAATTTCTTGCTACACATGTCTCTAAAGGTAAGAGAAACAAAACCAAAATGAACTATAGGGACTTCATCAAGATAAATCTTCTGCACAGCAAAGAAAACAATCAATAAAACAGAAAGACATACTACAAAATGGGAGAAGATATTGAAAATTACATCTCAGATAAAAGGTTGGTATACAAGATCTATAAAGAACTTATCAAACTCAACACCCAAAAAGCAAATAATCCAGTCAAGAAATGGGCAGAAGACATGAACAGACATTTCTCTGAAGACATAGAAATGGCCAACAGACATATGAAAACATGCTCCACATCACTTGTCATCAGGGAAATACAAATCAAAACCACAGCAAGAGACCACCTCATACCACCTCACATCAGTCAGAATGGCTAAAATTAACAAATCAGGAAACAATAAATGTTGGCAAGGACACAGAAATGTGAACCCTCTTACACTTGGTGGAAATTCAAGCTTGTTTAGCCACAATGGAAAACAGTATGGAGGTTCCTCAAGAAGTTAAAAATAGAGCTACCCAACAACCCAGTGACTGCATTACAGGGCATTTACCCTGAAGATACAAATGTGATCCAAAGGGACATCCTTACCTCAATGTTCATAGCGACAATGTCCACAATACCCAAACTCTGGAAAGAACCATGATGTCCATAGTCACATGAATAGATGGTGGTATATTACTCAGTCATCAGAAAGGATAAATGTGATTTACATCAATGTGAATGGAACTTGAGGGCATTATGCTGAGTGAATAAATGAAATCAGAGAAAGATGATTATCATATGTTTTCACTCACATGTCGGGTATAAGAAGCAGTGCAGTGGATCATAGGGGAAAGGAGGGAAAATTGAATGTGAAGTCATCAGAGAGGGAGAAAAACCATGAGAGATTCTGAACTATAGAAAACAAACTGAGGGTTGTTGGAGGGAATGTGGGTGGAGATGGGCATTAAGGAGGGCATGTGATTTGACAAGCATTGGGTATTATATACAACTGATGAATTATTGAACACTATATCTGAAACTATTAATATACTATAGGAAGGCTGAATGAATTTTAAAAAGTCTACCATAAATAAAAACAACAACAACAAAATACAGGGCTAGATGGTGTGGCTGGTGAATTCTGCCATACATTTAAAGAAGAATTTATATCACTCCTCAGCACTTCCAAAAAGTAAACGAAGATGGAACACTTCCAAAATCATTTTATGAGACCAGTGTTACACTGACCTAAAACAGACAAGGTCACTTCAAAAAAAAGGAAATTACAGGCCATCTATGGCCATACCATCCTGAACGCGCCCAATCTCGTCTGGTCTCGGTAACTAAGCAGGATCGGGCCTGGTTAGTACTTGGATGGGAAAAGGAAATTACAGGCCAAAATTACTGGTGAGTATAGATACAAAGTTCTTAGTAAATTATTAGTAAACTGAATTCAATAATGCATTAAAAGGATTATAAACCATAACTAAATAAAATAAAATATAAATCATGACAAAATAAAATTTATTTCAAGGATCCAAAAATGTTTCAACATCTGAAAATCAATGTGGTTCACCACATTAATAAAATGAAAGATAAAAATCATATGACTTTTCATATTTGAATTTGAATTTTCATCCAATAAATCCTTGAATTTATTTCAAGGATCCAAAAATGTTTCAACATCTGAAAATCAATGTGGTTCACCACATTAATAAAATGAAAGATAAAAATCATTTGACTTCCTCAATAGATGCAGAAAAACACCTGACAGAAATTCAACATTCATTTGTGCTAAAAACTCTCACAAATGTTAAGACTGTCTCTTAACATTTTAAGAGCCGTATGACTATCCCAAGTCTATCATATTCAATGGTGAAAAGCTTAAAGCTTTTCTTCTAAGATCAGGACTAAGAAAAGGATGTCCACTTTTATTGCTTTTATAAAACATACGATGGGAAATCCTAGCCAGGGCCATTAGGCAAAGAAATAAAGAAGAGAGAGAGAGAGAGAAAGGGAGAAAGAAAGAAAAAGAAAAGAAAGATGAAAGAAAGAAAGGAAGAAAGAAAGAAAGAAGAAAAGAAAAGAAGAGAAGAGAAGGAAGGAAGGAGGGAGAGAGAAAGGAAGAAAAGAAGGAAGGAAGGAAGAAAAAAAAAAGAGAGAGAAGAAGAAATAAAAGCCATCCAAACCAGAAAGTAGGAGTAAAAACACCTCTATGTGCAGATCACATCACTTATATATAGAAAACGTAATGATTCATCCAAAAAAAAAAAGAGAGAGAGAGAGAGAGGGAGAAAGAAAGAAAAAGAAAAGAATGATGAAAGAAAGAAAGAAGAAAAGAAGAGAAGGAAGGAGGGAGAGAGAAAGGAAGAAAAGAAGGAAGGAAGGAAGGAAGAAAAAAAAAAAGAGAGAGAAGAAGAAATAAAAGCCATCCAAACCAGAAAGTAGGAGTAAAAACACCTCTATGTGCAGATCACAACACTTATATATAGAAAACGTAATGATTTATCCAAAAAAAAAAAAAAAGCATTAGAACTAATAAATGAATTCAGTAAAGTTGCAGGGGGCCAAATCAATATACAAAGATCAGTTTTGTTTTTATACACTAATATCAAACAATCAGAAAGAGATATTAATAAAAATGATCCTATGTATAATTCACAGAATTTAATATATTCAGGAATAAATTTAACCAATGAGGTGATCAATCTGTACACCAAACACTGGAAGACATTGATTAACTAGGTTGAAGAAGACACAAATACATGGAAAGATATTCTGTGTTCATGTCTTAGAAGTAATAATATTATGTCTTAGAGCAATATACAGATTCAATGTAATCCTTATAAAATTCTAATGGCACTTTGCACAGAAACAGAAAAACAGGCACATAGATCAAATAAACAAGAGTTAGAGCCCAGAAATAAACCAACACATATGTAATTGATTAATTTACAATAAAGTATTCAAAAAATACAATGGGAATGAATATTCTCTTCAAAATAGTGTGCTGGGAAAACTGGACAGCCACATTCCAAAAAATAAAACCTGACCATTATCTTATACCGTACACAAAAATCCACTCAAAATGGATTAAGGACTGGAACTTAAGACCTAAAACCATAAAACTCATAGAAGAAAACATAGTTTTCCTTGACATCAGTCTTTGCAATATATTTTTTTCTATTTGGCACCAAAAATAAAGGCAACAAAAACAAATAAGTGGAACCATTATATAACTTCTGCATACAAAAGGAAGCCATCAATAAAATGAAAAGGCAATGTACTGAATGGGAAAAAATGTTTGCAATTCATATATCTGAAGGTATTAATATCCAAAAATACATACAAATCAATAGCAAAAATAAAAGTCTAATTTTTAAAAAGATATGCAGAATATCTCAGTAGATATTTTTCCAAAGAAGACATACAGATGGCCAACAAGTACATGAAAACATGTTCAACACATTATTTGGGAGATACAAATCAAAACCACCATGAGGGGTGCCTGGGTGGCTCAGTGGGTTAAAACCTTTGCCTTTGGCTCAGGTCATGATCCCAGGGTCCTGGGATTGAGCTCCTCATCGGGCTCTCTGCTTAGCAGGGACCCTGCTTCCTCCCCTCTCTCTGCCTGCTTCTCTGCCTACTTGTGATCTGTCTGTCAAATAAATAAATAAAATCTTAAAAAAAAACATGAAATATCAGCACAACTGTTAAATGTCTAGCACAAAAAAAAAACAAAAAACAAAACAAACAAGCAAACAAACAAAAATAAACCAAGAGATAATATTTGTGTTGGTGAAAATGTGGAGAAAAAGGGATCCCATGTGCACTGTTTGTGGGAATATAAATTGGTGCAGCCCCTATGGAAAACAATATTTAAGTTCCTCAAATAAACAAAACAAAAATAATAGAGCTACCATATGATCCAGTGTCCCACTTTGGTATACGTCCAAAGGAAATGAAAACAGGATATTGAAAAAGTGTCAGCATCCTTGTGTTCATCGCAGTAATATTCACTTACCAAGAAATGAAAACAACCAAAATCAACTTAAGTGTCCATCAATGGGTAAAAAAGATGGTGTACATGCACACACACACATACACACACATACTGGAATACTATTCAAGAGTGAGAAAAAAACAGTGATGTTTGCAACAACACAGATGGACCTCAAGGGGATTATGCTAAGTGAAATACATCAGGGGAAAAACAGAACAAAAACAACAACAAAAATAAGACAAAAAGAAAAAAACAGAAAAAGACAAATACTGCATAGCATCACTTATATATGGAATCAAAACAAATTCAAGCTCATGGAAACAGATTCGAAAAGTGGTGTCAAGGGTTGGGAGGGTGGGAAAAATAGGGAGAGGTTGGTCAAAGGTATAATCTTCTAGATGGAAGATGAGGAAGTTCTGAGAATCTGATGCAAAACAAGTGGCTAAGTTAAAAACTGTATTGTAGAATTGAAATTTGCTTGAAGAGTAGAATTTAAATGTTTTTAAACACACCCCCAGAAAAGGTAAGTATGTGAGGTGATAGGTGTGGTAATTAACTGGGTGCAATCATCATTTCACAATGCACAGATATATCAAATTACCATGATGTACAGTTTAAATATCTTATAGTTTTAAAAGCCAATCCTCATTTAATAAAGTTGAAAAAGAAAAAAAAAGAGCAGTGGATATACATACAAATTTATCAATAACTCAGATGAAATAGACCCAACTCCTTCCAAACCACTATATTAATTTGCTAGGGCTGCCATATCAAAATACTGCAAACCAGTTGGCTTACACAACAGAAATATATTCTCTTACTGTTCTGAAAGTTAGAAGTCCAAAATTAGTGTTGACAGGTTTAGTTTCTTCAGTAGCCTTTCTTCTTGGCTTAAAGATGACTGTTTCTCCCTGTGTTCTCTAATGATCTTCTGTATATGTATCCCTGGTATCTCTTTGCACATTCAAATTTCCTTTCCTTATAAGGACACCAGACAGATTGAGTTTGGATATACCCTAAAAGCCTCATTTTAACTTAATCAGCTCTATAAAGGTTCTCTCACCAAATTTATTCATATTCTGAGACACTGCCAGTTAGGACTTCAACATATAAATTTGGGGTAGGGTCAAAATTTGACCAAAACAGCCACAAACTACTAAATCTTTCAAGATAAAATAGGTAAACTGCATAGTTATATAACTACAGAAGAAATTGAATTTATAGCTAAAATTCTTCTGAACAAAGAAATCTATGCATCTGGATAGTTTTTTTCTGGTGAACCAAATTAAAGATTTTAAAAAGAAACACCACCAGGGCACTGAGGTGATTCAGTGGGTTAAGCCTTTGCCTTTGGCTCAGGTCATGATCTCAGGGTCTTGGGATCGAGCCCTGCATCTGGCTCTCTGCTCAGTGGGGAGCCTCCTTTCCGCCAACCCCACCCGGCCTGCCTCTCTGGCTACTTGTGATTTCTGCCTATCAAATAAATAAGTAAATAATCTTTAAAAAAGAAACACCACTAATTTTACACAGTACTTTCCAGAAAATAGAAGAGGAATTTCTTCCTAGCTCAAATTATGAAGATAGCATTATGCTAATATTAAGCCAAAAAGCACTACCAAAAATAAATGAATGAATGAATGAATTAATTAATTAATTAATAAGAAAATTACATGCCTTTGGCTCAGGTCATGATCCTGGGGTCCTGGGATAGAGCCCCACATTGGGCTCCCTGCTCAGCGGGGAGCCTGCTTCTCCCTCTCCCTCTGACCCCCACTTGTGCTTTCTCTCTCTAGTGCTCCCCCTCTCTCAAATAAATAAATAAAATCTTTAAAAAAAAAAAAAGAAAATTACATGCCTATCATCCTTTTGAACAAATGCAAAAACCTCCAATAGAAGTATCAGCACATCAAATCCCACTCTCTCCATATATATAAATTATAATATGCCTACCAATTATAATTTATTCCAGCAATGCAAAAGTGCCCCAATATTAGACAACTCAACACTGTATTTCACACTAGCATTCTAAAGATAAAAATTCAAAATATTAATTGATAAAACAGTAAAAACAAGAGATTTGATAAAACTAAAAATCTATTCCTTATGAACACCTCAGTGGATTAACAAACTAGGAAAGTTCTAAAGCTGATACTGAGCATCTAAAAAACAAAGACTTAGCTAACACTTAACATATTTAATAGTGAAATAGAATGGATGATTTTCCTCTAAGATCCGGCACAAAGCAAGGCTGTCTGCACTACTGTTATTCTACATAATAATAAGTCAAGAAAAAGGAATAAAGAGCATACAGGTTGAAAGTGAAAATATAAACACACACTGAATTTGCAAACAGTAAGATCATCTGCATAGGAAACCCCAGAGAATCTATTGAAAATTTCCTAGAACTAATAAACAATTTTAACAATGTTGTAGGATATAAAGTCAACTCCCCACATAAAAAATTATATTTTTGTATACTGACAAAGAATTATTGAAAACCAAATTTAGGAAAAAAATTATTATTAGCAATAGTTACAAAAATAAAACATTGGTAATTCTCAAATATAATGTGTAAGATCTGTATGGCAAAAATGATGAATGAAATAAGATCTAAATTACTGGAAAGATATATTTCTGTTGTGGATCATAAGCCTCAAAATATTTAATGTGCCAATTATCGCATGATGTGATCTTTAGATTTAATCTAATTTCAATCAGAATCCTAGCATGAAAATTTTTAAATATACACAATTGATTCTAAAATTTATATGGAAGGCAAAGAATCTAGAATGTCTCAAACCATTTTGAAAAAAAAAACTAATTGAAGAGATCATTTAATATTTTTAAGACTTAAAATTTTAAAGCTTAATATTAAGCTGTAAATAATCAAGGCAGTGTTATATCAACAAAAGGGTACACATATAGATCAATGGGACATAAGAGAGTCCAGAAATAGACTGATACAAACATGATCACTTTATTTTTGACAAAGTTGAAAAGGCAATTGAATGTAGAAAAGATAATTTTTCATCAAATTATGTTGGAAAGATTGGATATTTTTGTGGAAATAAAAGAACCATGATTTCAACAAATGTTAACCACTATTTTTACTACACAAATAATAATTAAAATAAGTTATATCTCAAATAGAAACCACAGAACTATGAAATTTTTAGAAGATAATCTTCTAAAAGATTATTTAAGAGTTCTTAAGACTAATTGCAAAAGTACAATTTATAAAGTGATAATTTGAAAAAAGTGGATTTTATTGAAATTTAGAAGACTTGCTCTATTAAAAACACTACTACTGGGGGTGATTGTGTGGCTCAGTTGGTTAAGTGTCTGACTTTTCATTTTGGCTCTGGTCAGGATCTCAGGGTTTTCAGGTAGAACCCCATGTTGGGCTTCACACAGGGTGTGGTGCTTGCTTAAAATTCTGTCTCTCTTTCTCTCTGTCTCTCCCTCTGCCCCTCCTCCACTCTCTCTTCCTCTTAAAGAAAAAGAAAGAAAAGAAAAAGAAAAAAAAAAGAAGAAAAGAAACAAAAAACACTACTACCAGAATTATATGCCACAGCCTAGGATAATATTGGCAAATGATACATGCAACAAAATTACTTCCATCCTGAATATTTAAAGAACTCTTAAAACCCAACTGTAAACAAACAAACAAACAAAAACAAATCTAATTTAAAAATGGGTAAGAGACTTGGATGCTTCACCAGTGCAAACATAAATTTGCCCAATAAGCATATGAAAAGATATCAAAAATAAATAGCCATTAAAGAAATACAAACTGAAACCATGATAAGCTATTACTACTCACTTATAGTTAAAATATAAAATACTGGCAGTACAAATTGCTGTCAAGTATATGGAGCATTTAGAACTCTTACACATTTCTTGTACAAATGTAAAGTATTATATACACTCTAGGAAACAGTTTTATAGTTTCTAATAAAGTTGATTATACATTGCCATGTATCCCAGTAATCCTGTTCCTGGGTACCAACCCTGAAGAATCATAATCTTTAATTAGCACACAAACCTATATATAAATGTAGTAGCTGTGTTCATAATATCCACTGGAAACAACTCAAATGTTTTCAGCAAGTGAATGGCTGAACAAACCATATACATCAACACAATAGGATATTACTCAACAATAAAAAGAAACATACTGTTGATACATAAAACAACTTGAATAAAAACTGTATGCTGACTGAAAGAAGGTATTCTCACAAGGTCACATGTCATAGGATTTCATTAATATGGTATTCTTTAAAGGCAGAAATATTTTTTTAAGATTTAATTTATTTATTTGACAGATAAGTCACAAGTAGGCAGAGAGGCAGACAGAGGGGGAGGGGGAAGCAGGCTCCCCACTGAGCCAAGAACCAGATGCTGGGCTCGACCCCAGGACCCTGAGACCATGACCTGAGCCAAAGGCAGAGGCTTAAACCACTGAGCCACCCAGGTGCCCAAAGGCAGAACTATTCTGATAAATCACAGATCAGTGGTTGCTAAAATTAGGGCTTAGGTAAATACATTATTATAGTGGGATGGTATGAGAGAATTTGGGGAAGTAATAGAATTCTTCTCTATCCTGATTGTGATAGTGGTTACATGAATATATATGGGTGTTAAAATTCATTGAGCTGAATTATCAAACATAACAATTTTACTATGTATTTTAAAGTATTTTTTAATGGGGAAAACATGAATGAGAGGACTATGGACTCTGAAAAACAACCTGAGGGTTTTGAAGGGTCAGGGGTGGGAGGTTGGGGGAACAGGTGGTGGGTAATGGGGAGGGCACGTTTTGCTTGGAGCACTGGGTGTTGTGCAAAAACAATGAATACTGTTACGCTGAAAAAATAAATAAAATGGAAAAAAAAGAAAAAAGAAAAAAATAAATAAAATCCCAAATAATATAAGGTGACTTACTTTTTTTTTAAAGATTTTATTTATTTATTTGATAGACAGAGATCACAGGTAGGCAGAGAGGCAGGCAGAGAGAGAGGAAGGGAAGCAGGCTCCCCACCGAGCACAGAGCGGGACGCCGGGCTTGATCCCAATTGGATAGTGGTAGTAATTACAGATTGATATTAAGCTTGTTGTTGATGTCACTATAATTTTAGGAGAAAACAGAAGAACAAACACTGAATTCCAAAAGAATATTATTATCAGTGGCATTTCTATCTAGTTTACAAATATACCAAATATTCTCAATTTATTTTTGGTAAGTTTTCTGGACTAATAGGTCTGAGAAGTATAATAGATGAAGTGTACCTACTTAAACTTCATTACAAGAAATGAGCCTTGGAGAAATCCACAATATTCTCTTGTATACAGAAATTCCTAGAGGGGCACCTGGGTGGCTCAGTGGTTTGAGCCTCTGCCTTCGGCTCAGGTCATGATCTCAGGGTCCTGGGATCGAGCCCCGCATCGGGCTCTCTGCTCAGTGGGGAGCCTGTTTCTCCCTCTTTCTCTGCCTGCTTCTCTGCCTACTTGTGACCTCTCTCTCTGTCAAATAAATAAATAAAATAAATTAAAAAAAAGAAATTCCTAGAATATTAGATTCACGTCTCAACACCACATTTTCAATAGAATAAATAGAGCTTAATGTGCATTTAGAGTAATGGATTTCTAAAGTTAGCAATATAATTTATAAACCAGTAGTAATAACCAATTCATAGGATTGTTGTAAGAAGTAAATTTATTACCAGATGTCACCCATGTAATACAGTGTCCACAGCATATGTAGCAAAGGGTTAGTAGTGTGTTTTATGGAACTTTACAGTTTACAAACACTCTCAACACTGAGAAATGTTTAGTTATTTGCTCTAGGTTATACTGTAAGTTTCTGAGTTTGACCAAGGTCTTCTTTCAACGTACTTTCTATTAAATCTTGCTTTTATATAGTGATGATTAAGAGGATCAGATGCATTTAAGCCAGAATGGAACAATATGATTCATAGAGAGAGGAGAAGCATAAAAGCTTTTGTTTGATATTTGCAGAGACTGAACATGAAAAAGGACTTACTTAATTGAATATTGCTTCATTCAGAGAATGAGAGCAAAATAAGTTCAGTGTGTTAAACATTGTGAGAGACAACAGTAGTGAAATAATATGGGAGCATTCTATTCCCAAGGTGCAGGAAATAGAAAAAAAGTTATGTTTTCTGAAGAAGTTTTGTGACTGATATCAAGGTTTACATTTATAAAAATTAAGATTACATCAAAATAGATTTTCATTTTGTTAAATTTTATTTATGTATTTTAAAGAAAGAGAGAGAACAGGGGGAGGCACAGAGGGAGAAAAAGAATCTCAAGCAGCCTTCATGCTAAGCACAAACCCCTGTTGCAGGGCTCAGTCTCCCAATCCTGAGATCATGACCACAGACAAAACCAAGAGTTGGATGCTTAACCAGCAGAGCCACATAGGTGTCCCAATTTTTCTAACTTTGAAACTTACTGGAGTCCCTATTAGAAATTTAGGTTAAAAAGAAAATCATGCAATCAAGATCATTCTTTTTGAAGATGAAAACATTTTGTTATGTTTTTTCAACTTTTAAACTAATGATTTTTGTGAAAGAGGGTGGTACAAAAGTTGCAGTAGACCTAGAATAAAAATGTTAGTCTTTACATTTATTTATTATTTCAATGAATACTTTTAAGAGACTCATTGTTTGCTAATAATGCAACAAAATGATAGCTGTACTTGTGAGTATAGCTTAATGTATAGAGAAGTTGAATCATTATGTTGTACACCTCAAGCTAATAGAACATTGTGTGTCAACTATATTCAAACATAAAAATATTTTAAAATTAGCAAAAAAAAATTAAAACAAATAAGGAGCAAAAGCATGATGTCCTTCTGGTGGAACTTATGGCATTGTCAAAGGTGAAAAGAATAAATAAATAAATAAATGAATAAATTATAAAGAATCACAGGTTGAGCTATGTATGTGCTCCAATAGAAGAAAAAAAACAAAACAAAACAAAAACCTGACCAGACTTGGGTTTAGAGAGGGTTTAAATGATCTGATATCTTAATGATAATGGATTCTTAGAAATTAACTAGGTAAAGTCATGCTGGTTGAGGGAGTGGGGTTAATTCTGTCCTAGGAGGCAACATGAGCAAAGGTTCAATGTTTAAGGAAGAAGAAGGAAGTGAATGGAAACTTCTCTGGCTGAAAATAAGAAGAGAATGCTGAGAAAATGGTCCAAAACTCTGGGGTCTGCTGGGTAGTTTTAAGGATATTGGTCTCAATCTTAAGCACAAAACAAAATTACTGAAGTTGAATTACATGTTGAAAATTACATGTTGAAGTGAATAGTAAACCATTACAGGACAGTTCATTTTCTACAAAACAGGCAAGAGATGTTGGTAGCTTATAGTAAGAGACCATGGACATGGGAGGAAGTAAGCCATTACAAATATTATACTGTAAATATGTGTGCGTACTATTTGTGTAAGAAAGTTTAATGATATTCAAATGAAGTAATTCAGGTTCTCAAAAAAATCTGCTCCTTTAAATGTATGAAGGCCCCTGAGCTAAGGAAAAAATGGTATTTGCATAATTTAAAAGAAGTGTGTTGATTTATTCCATTTCTGAAGCACTCCTGGAGCCTTCCCAGGAGTCTAGATAATGATACCAATTGCTTCCTCTCTCCATCAAGGCACAGTCCATAAACTTTGTGGATAATATGTCTGCTCAAGGTCTAAATATCTGAAGAGTTGTTTAAATTTTGCTATTATTCATATAGTTCTAAGGCTGCTTGAATTTAACTGTGATAAACTAGCCATTTTAGTGAATGATCTGAACAGTAGTCTCAGCAGCACAGGGTGCAAATTTATTCAAATTGACACTAAGGAAGTCATAGATTTTTCATTTGAAACACACTATAGTATTTTTCTGTGTGCCAAGAAAGTTAAAGAAGATAAAGATTTGTCTAGCAAGCCAGCATGAATGCAAAAATCAACAGTGCTGCCACAATTTATAAGCTGTTCTTGCATAGTTTGGGATGGGTATATCTACAATTTCAGAAGACTGGTTTCTTATAATGGATTTTAAGTAATCTGAGAATCTATCGCTCATAAAGGGAAGTGAAATAATGAGGAAACTTTTGGAAGACAAAGGAAAAGCACTATAATATCAAATGGAATTAGGACAATTGACAGAAGGGATCTGAGAAGAGCTATGATGTCAACAGGGCTACACTGACTACTTCAATTAATAATCAATGCAATCCTTGAAGTTAGTAGTATTACTATCTCTGTTTTATAGTGCATGGTATTTAGGAAGTAAAATGCTTTGCCCAAATGAGAGAATTAGTAATTTATAGAATCTGAATCTGAGCCAGTGATCTCTCTAAACAAAGAATCATTGTGCTAAACCATCCTTCCACCCCCCTGGAAGGTTAATCAGAAAGCCCACCCCAGAAAATGCCCCTGCAAAATGGAGATTCTCATTCTGGAATATAGAGAAGGAGATACTTCTCATTCTGGAATACAGAGAAGGAGATACTTGGTACTTCATTTTGGTTTAAAAAGATAAGGTTAAATACTGTAATTTGTTAAATGAGAGGTATAAACATTTAATCAGCTTCCTGCTATTCTTTTTTTTTTTTTTTTTAAGATTTTATTTATTTATTTGACAGAGAGAGAGGTCACAAGTAGGCAGAGAGGCAGGCAGAGAGAGAGGAGGAAGCAGGCTCCCTGCAGAGCAGAGAGCCCGATGCGGGGCTCAATCCCAGGACCCTGAGACCATGACCTGAGCCGAAGGCAGCGGCTTAATCCACTGAGCCACCCAGGCGCCCCAGCTTCCTGCTATTCTTATTTATGTTATGCTTTAAAGTAGTAGCAAGAACCATTGGGTCAGTGAAAAAAAAGAAAAACAACACTTCTTAGAATTACTGATTGCAGTCAGAAACTGAGATTCTAAAGCAAAATTTAGTAATTCTAATATTTTAAGGAAATATTTTATTTTAAGGAAACATAAAATAAAAGATGGCACTGTTCTGTGGCCTGGAATGAGAGTCGTGTTGAAAGCATTTATGTGACATCAAATGCCAAAATGAAACTGAAAGTAAAACAAAACAACAAAATATGCCTGGCATAGGGAGGCATTCAAATATTTGTTCAAAGCATGACAAATTAAGATTCCCTGATAAAGCAAATATAGCTCTAAATCTGAAATTTCTCTTTCTTACCAACTGGATAAAAGCAAGTATCTTATCCAATAGTGAAAAATCTCCATTATCTCGTTGTTGTTTTTCACTGAAATCATGTTTCATTAGCTCTTTATTCTGATCCATACTAGGAGAAGCTTTTTGATTGGTCCCTTATATGTTGACTTGATTTAGTTTTTTTCATCATTTCCCACCTCTTTCTCTTTCTCCAGCCCCTACCTACTCACAAATGCATGCTTAGACTATATAATTAGTTTATTCCACTACTTGTAGTTAGGACATTTCCTTTCATTCAACTTGGATGTTCACCTCTCCTTTTCCATCTATCCTTAACTCACATTTCTCAATACACCTACAAATTGACCTTCTCAAAAAAACTTTTTTGGATTAATCTGTAGGAATGAAGTTCACTTTTACGACTATGATAAATTAAAGTATTATATTTAGAAGAAACAAATTAGACCAATAGATATAGTGCATTTCTTTTTTCCTGCTTTCAATAGGTCCTACACCATGAGAAAATTTGCATATCTGAATATCAGTTCACATGCACACATATACCATATATATTCACACATCTACGATGGACAAATACATATACATACACAATAATATAGATGCATAGATGCCTGACAGAAGTAGTCTATTTGGTTACATAAGATTTGTTTTTAGGCAAGCATTAATTAACTGTTATCTGAAAAAAAAATGTGTCATTGGCAGTTTAATCCCACTAATAGTTATTGAGGTTATGGTAAGCCAGTAGTAAAACAAGCATGGAATATAACCTTCTTAGAACTGGTTATGAAAAAAGTAAAATTAGTCTTTGATAGCAGTTAAAATAGTGATTAGCCCTGGGGGTTGAAGAGTAAGTGTGAAAATTGTCTGGATATATTATATATCTTTACCTTGGTGGTGGTTATATAAATTCATCAACTTTTGTACTTCACTATTTATAAACATCATTCAATAAATGTTTTAAAATAAGAAAATAAGGTACATGGGATATATATGCTACCAAATATTAATCTCCAACAATATTTAGATAAACTACACATGTCTCCTAAGCCTTTTTTGAAATTTATATTTTGGCCTCCTTTTAGGAAAATAACTAGGACAGAGTTATTCTATAAAGCTGTCATAGAAAATGCCATTCATAATGTATTAATATCTCAAAAATAAAATAATTGCCAATAGTAATTGCCCTATTAGGTCACCAAAGGAAATTATCCTTACTAGTATATTTCTCTTCCATTCCTTTTCCTACAACCTGAGAGTAATATAATCTTACCCAAGTAGGAAATAAACTATTTTAATAAATAACATGTGTATCATATTTGTATTGAATATTTACGATAAGCAGAGGCAAAAAAATTTGGGATTTGCAGTTCATATAAATGCAAAGGTGGAGGTCACTTTAAAAAGTGAACAACTTTATGAGCAATTATTTATATTGAATATGTATTTATAGTAAGAATACATCAATTATAAACATTTAAAACATTAATACCAAAATAACATTTTAAAAATATTTAATTAACAACTGAAAGCAAATAATTTTCTAGATTTTTCTCTGCATTTAACAAAATATTGTAGCATTTTTTTAAGGAAGGACAAAATTAATTTTTATCTCTAACATGGTTTATTAAATTGCTTTTTATTACAGAGTAGGAATTTTCCTTTCATCTTCACTACTTATTGGTAATCTCTGTTACATTTTGATTGTGAAATTGAGAGTAAATTTTAAAATGTGTTTTGTATACAAGCTGTAAAATGTTAAAGCATTTTCAGTGTTCTTTCACACTTGCTTATTTTACATAGTTTTGAATTGATACTCATTAACCATTTTGATGTCTATATACACAGTACACTGGCATATTTGATTTTTAGCTTACTTTCATTGATGCATTTTATTTCATATAAGCAGGATATTTAAATGTTTTCAAAGTGTTCATATGATTCACCTTTTTTAATTAGATTATCAAACAATACAAAAGTTTACTCCTCATTCAAATTTTATCTTCTCCTATTTTTTTAATTTTTATTTTTTTAAATTTCTTTTCAGTGTACCAGAATTCATTGTTTATACACCACACTCAGTGCTCCATGCAATATGTGCCCTCCATAATACCCACCACCAGGCTCACACAACCTCCCACCCCCCGCCCTTTCAAAACCCTCAGATGTTTTTTTCAGAGTCCATAGCCTTTCATGGTTCATGTCCCCCTCCAATTTCCCCCACCTCCATTCTCCTCTCCATCTCCCCATGTCCTCCATCTTATTTCTTATGCTCCAAAAATAAGTGAAACCATATGATAATTGACTCTTTCTGCTTGACTTATTTCACTCAGCATAATCTCTTCCAGTCCCAACCACGTTGATACAAAAGTTGGGTATTCATCCTTTCTTTTTTTTTTTTTTTTTTAATTTTTTATTTATTTATTTGACAGAGAGAGATCACAAGTAGACAGACAGGCAGGCAGAGAGAGAGAGAGAGGGAAGCAGGCTCGCTGCTGAGCAGAGAGACCGATGCGGGACTCGATCCCAGGACCCTGAGATCATGACCTGAGCCGAAGGCAGCGGCTTAACCCACTGAGCCACCCAGGCGCCCCGTATTCATCCTTTCTGATGGAGGCATAATACTCCATCGTGTATATGGACCACATCTTCCTTATCCATTTGTCTGTTGAAGGGCATGTTGGTTCTTTCCACAGTTTTGTGACCGTGACCATTGCTGCTATGAACATTGGGGTACAGATGGACCTTCTTTTCACTACATCTGTATCTTTGGGGTAAATACCCAGGAGTGAAATTGCAGGGTCATGGGAAAGCTCTATTTTTAATTTCTTAAGGAATTGCCACACTGTTTTCCCAAGTGGCTGCACCAACTTGCATTCCCATCAACAGTGTAAGAGGGTTCCCCTTTCTCCACATCTTCTCCAATACACGTTGTTTCCTGTCTTGTTAATTTTGGCCATTTTAACTGGTGTAAGGTGGTATCTAAATGTGGTTCTAATTTGAATCTCCCTGGTGGCTAGTGATGATGAACATTTTTTCATTTGTCTGATAGCCATTTGTATGTCTTCATTGGAGAAATGTCTGATCATGTCTTCTTCCACTTTTTCAGCATGATTATCTGTTTCAAGTGTGTGTTGAGTTTAAGGAGTTCTTTATAGGTCCTGGATATCAGCCTTTTGTCTGTACTGTTATTTACAAATATCTTCTCCCATTCTGCGGGTTTCCTCTTTGTTTTGTTGATTGTTTCCTTGGCAGTGCAGAAGATTTTAATCTTGATGAAGTATCAAAAATTCAGTTTTACTTTTGTTTCCTTTGTATTTGGAGTCATATCTTGAAATAAGTTGCTGTGGCTGATATAGAAGAGGTTACTGCCTATGTTCTCCTCTAGGATTCTGATGGATTCCTGCCTCATGTTGAGGCCTTTTATCTATTTCGAGTTTATCTTTGTGTATGCTGTAAGAGAATTGTCGAGTTTCATTCTTCTATAGATAGCTGTCCAATTGTCCCAGCACCAGTTATTGAAGAGACTTTTTTTTTCCCACTGTATATTTTTTCCTGCTTTGTTGAAGATTATTTGACCACAGAGTTGAGGGTCTATATCTGGGCTCTCTACTCTGTTCTACTAGTCTATGTGTCTGTTTTTATGCCAGTACCATGCTGTCTTGGTGACCACAGCTTTGTAGTAAAGCTTGAGATCAGGCAACGTGATTGCCTGATCATCACGCCCCCAGTTCTGTTTTTCTTTTTCAACATTTCCTTAGCAATTTGGAGTCTCTTCTCATTCCATACAAATTTTAGGATTGTTTGTTCCAGCTTTTGAAAAATGCCAGTGGAATTTTGATCAGAATGGCTTTGAAAGTATAGATTGCTCTAGGCAGTATAGACATTTTAGCAATGTTTATTCTTCTGATCCATGAACATGGTATGGTCTTCCATCTTTGTGTGTCTTCTTTGATTTCTTTCATAAGTGTTCTGTAGTTCCTCAAGTACAGATCCTTTATCTATTTGGTTAGGTTTATTCCCAGGTATCTTATGGTTCTTGGAACCATAATAAATAAACCATAAATGGAATAAATTCTCTAATTTCCCTTACTGTAATTTGTTAGTGTATAAGAAAGCCACTAATTTCTGTACATTGACTTTGTATCCTGCCACATTACTGCATTGCTGTATGAGTTCTAGTAGTTTGGGAGTAGAGTTTTTGGGTTTTCCATATAAAGTATCATGTCATCTGCAAAGAGAGAGAGTTTGACTTCTGCATTGCCAATTTGAATACATTTTATTTCTCTTTGTTGGCAGATTGCTGTTGCTGGGACTTCTAATACTATGTTGAACAAAAGTGGTGAGAGTGGGCATCCTTGTCCTGTTCCTGATCTCAGCAGGAAGGCTGTGAGCTTTTTCCAATTGAGGATGATACTTGCTATGGGTTTTCATAGATAGACTTTATGAAGTTGAGGAATGTTCCTTCTATCTCTATACTTTGAAGCATTTTAATCAGGAACAGATGCTGGATTTTGTCAAATGATTTTTTTCTGCATCAAATGAGAGGATCATGTGGTTTGTCTCTCTACTCTTATTGATTTGTTCTATCACGTTGATTGATTTGCGAATGTTGAACCATCTTTGAAACCACCATTGGATCCCAGGAATTATCCACCTGGTCATGGTGGATAATCTTTTTAATGTACTGTTGGATCCTGGGGCATCTGGGTGGCTCAGTGGATTAAAGCCTCTGCCTTCGGCTCAGGTTATGATACCAGGGTCCTGGGATTGAGCCCCTCATTGGGCTCTCTGCTTGGCAGGGAGACTGCTTCCCTCTCTCTCTGCCTGCCTCTCTGCCTACTTGTGATCTCTGTCTGTCAAATAAATAAATTTTTAAAAAATCTTCAAAAAAAAAATAAAAAAATTAAAAAGTACTGTTGGATCCTATTTAGCTAGGTCCTTGTTGAGATTCTTGGCATCCATATTCATCATGGATATTGGTCTGAAATTCTCCTTTTATTGGGGTCTTTGCCTAGTTTGGGGATCAGAGTAATGCTGGTTTCATAAAAAGAGTCTGGAAGTTTTCCTTCTGCTTCAATTTTTTTAAGCTTAACTTCAGGAAAATAGGCGTATTTCTTCTTTGAAAGTTTGGTAGAATTCCCCAGGGAATCCATCAGGTCCTGGGCTCTTGTTTTTTGGGAGGTTTTTGATCACTGCTTCAATTTCTTTACTAGATATCAGTCTATTTAGGTTGTCAATTTCTTCCTGGTTCAATTTTGGAATTTGTTGTTTTCCAGAAATGCATCCATTTCATCTAGGTTGCTTAACTTATTGGCATATAGCTATTGATAATAATTTCTGATGGTTGTTTATATTTCCTTGGTGTTTGTTGTGATCTGTCCCTTTTAATTCATAATTTTATTAATTTGGGACTTCTCTATTTTCTTTTGATTAGTTTAGCCAATGTCTTATTGTTCTTATTGATTTTTTCAAAAAACCAGCTTCTAGTTTCATTGATGTGTTCTACTGTATCTCTATTTTCTATCTCATTGATCTCTGCTCTAATCTTATTTACCTTCTTGTGTGTATAGTGGGCTTAACTTGTTATTGAATTTCCAGTTCTTTAAGGTGTAGAGACAGCTGGTGTATTCTGGCTTTTTCAATTCTTTTTTTTTTTTTTTTTTTTTTTTTTTTTAAGAGAGGCTTGGATGGCTATGTATTTCCCATTAGGACCGCCTTTGCTGTATCCCATAACCAAACTGTCTTCATTCTAATTGGTTTTCATGAATTGTTTAAGTTTTTCTTTGATTTCCTGGTTGATCCAAGCATTCTTAAGCAAGATGGTCTTTAGCTTCCATGTGTTTGAATTCCTTCCAAAATTTTCCTTGTGGTTGAGCTCCAGTTTAAAAGCATTGTGGTCTGAGAATATGCAGGGAAAAATCTCAATCTTTTGCCATTGTTTGAGCCCTGATTTGTGACCCAGTATGTGTTCTACTCTGGAGAAGGTTTCATGTGCACTTGAGAAGAATGAGTATTCTGTTGTTTTAGGGTGAAATGTTCTGTATATATCTATGAGGTCCTTCTGGTCCAATGTGTCATTTAATGCTCTTGTTTCCTTATTGATCTTTTGCTTGGGTGATATATTGCTGAGGGTGGCATGTTAAGATCTCCTATTATTAATGTATTCATATCAAATGAGTCTTTATCTTGATTAACAGTTTTCTTATGTAATTGGCTGCTTCCATGTTGGGGGCATAAATATTTACAATTGTTAGATCTTCTTGGTGGATAGTCCCTTTAAGAATTATATAGTGTCCTTCTGTATCTCTGATGACAGTCTTTAGTTTAAAATCTAATTTATATGATATGAGAATTGCTACCCCAGCCTTCTTTTGAGGCCCATTGGCATGAAAGATTCTTCCCCATCCCTTCACTTTCAGTCAAGATGTATCCTTAAGTTCAAAAATGGGTATCTTGTAAACAACATATGGATGGGTCCTGTCGTTTTTATCCAATCTGCAATCCTGTGTCATTTTATGGGTATATTTAGGCCACTCACATTGAGAGTGATTATTGATAGTTTCATTTTTATTCACATTGTGTTACCTGTGAAGTCTCTGTTTCTATAGATTATCTCCATATATTTCTGTTCAATGATATTCTTGGGTTTTTTTCCTATTTTATAGAAACCTCCCCCCCTTAATATTTCTTGTAGTGCCAGACTGGTGGTCACATACTCTTTTAAACCTTGCCAGTCTTGGAAGCTCTTTATCTCTTCATCCATTTTGAATGTCAGTCTTGCTGGATAAAGTATTCTTGGATGCATGTTCTTCTCATTTACTGCCCTGAATACATCTTGCCAGCCCTCTGTGACTTGCCACATTTCTGTGGAGAGGTCTGATGTTATTCTGATGGGCTTTCCTCTGTTCATAAGGAATTTCTTCCTCTTAGCTGCTTTCAAGAGCTCCTGTCTAAAATTATGATTCATCATTTTCACAATTAGGTGTCTCGAGGTCTTTCTAGATTATGTGATCTTGGGGGGAAACCTCTCTGCCTCTAGTACATGAATGCTGGTTCCATTCACCAGACTGGGAAAATTTTCATAGAGAATTTGCTCAACTATATCTTCCAGTCTTCTTTCTTTCTCCTCCCTCTCAGTGATTCCAATAATTCTGACGGTGGAATATTTCATGGCTTCATTTATTTCCCTAATTCTGTTTTCATGGCTTCTAAGCTGTTTGATCCAGACTTCCTCCTGATCCTTTTTTCTCTGTTTGTCCTCCAGATCACTAATTCTATCTTCTGCCTCAGTTACCCTAGCTTTTAGAGAATTTGTATTGATTGGAACTCATTGAGAGCATTGTTAACATCACCCCTAGTGGCTTTCAGTTCTGCCCTAATCAATTCCATTTGTAATCAAAGGCTTTCACCAACCTAGCTATTGCCTGGATAATTGTTACTCCAAATTCCCCTTCCAACATACTGTTTATGTCCATATCCAATAGCTCTGATGGAGAGGGCCCAGTCTCTGAATTTTTCTTCTGTTGGGCATTCCTCCTCCTAGTCATTTTGGTGAGAGATGGCTGAATGGATGTATAGCTGAATGTATCAACCGTGGTGCAGGCAAGGTTCACCCTGGAATGCTTCTGAGCAATTGAGAGTCCCCACCAAAAAGAAATAAAAAAGAAAAAAAGAGAGAGAGACAGGAAAAAGAAAAGATAAAATAAAAGAGAAGGCCCAGCCTGAATGGGCCTCAATGGTAAGATTTATGAAGTATACAAACAAAAACAGACAAACAAAAGACGTACAAAAGTGATGACAGGAGAAAAATAAATAATAAATAAATAAAACAATCTCATTAAAATGAACCCCAAGTATAAAATTTATATACTACCAGAATAAAAACAAATACACATTAATACTGACAGAAGAAAAATATGGAAGGGTGGTTATAAATTCTCAGTGTGGACTAGGAAGGTTATTTTGATTCTTCCTGGATGTATCTTGATATCTTTGTTAAAGGACTCAACTTTCCTGAAATAAAGGGGAGTTAAAACTGGTTTACATATAGGGGTAACGTTAATTGGGGAAAGGAGATTACCTTGAAGCTTATCTCTATATGAATATTAAAAATAAAATAAAATTAAAATTAAAAAAATAGAAAAGCAAAAGAAAAACACAGGTATATCTATCAAAAATGTTCAGGTTAAAAGGTTATTGTGGAATTTGATGTGCTGAACATCTCATTGTGATGGTAAATAGGTTAAAAAGTTATATTTAAAAAAAAAAGAACCAGAATAGTGGGAACAAATTAAAAATAAAAGTTGTATCTATGAAATAGTGGTGGTTGTCTTCTTGTTTTGTTTTGTTTTGGCGGCTTTCTGGGGGAAGGGCCTGCCACGTGGTTTTTCAGGGAGTCTTGCTAGAGTTGAGACCTCCTGCCCCCATCAAGTCACTGGGCACTGAGGAAACCAGTTTTTCAGGCTTTTGTTCTTTGGAGGTTTTTTTGTTTGTTTGTTTGTTTGTTTGTTTTTTCTCCCCATGACAGCTTGTGGCAGTTCTTTGGAGGTTTAGAGGAAAGCAATCTGCACCCAGACCTCCATCTCAGAGAGCCTCAGTCTGTTCCCCTCTGGGTGCTCCAGAGCACATAAATTCCCCCTCTGCCCTTTTGTTTATCTTCCAATATCAGTCTGATGTTCCCACTCTGCTTTACCTCTCCTCTGTCTTCTTCTACCCCCGTAGAGATCCAGAAATGTATAATTCCAATCTCAGGCTGATTCTCTGGGTGATCAGAGTTCTTTGGTAGGTAATCAGCTCACTTTAGGGTACAGGTTGAAACAGTGCCTCCTACTTCTCTGCCATCTTGTCTCCCCCAATTATCTCTTCCTCTTAATGAGTTACTGAAATGGTATTATCTGTTATTTTATTTAAAACCTATGTTAATGTGTAAAAATATTTCTATTTTTTACTTATCTTTATTCTGTTTTTCAAAATCTATTATTTTTACCTGACTTTTTATTATTTAATTACTTAAGACATTGGCTGATAACAATTTTTATTTCCTCCATATGTCCAAATCAGAAGTTGACAGTTTTTCACTCGTTTTATTCAAGTGCCACAAAGCATCTTTTAAAAATGCAGTTAAAAAAAAATGCAGTTAAAATAGCTTATCCACTTTGATAGATAATACATGTCCATTGAGAAAGGAAAATAATATGGTCCTTTTTATAACTGTATATGCTATATGATCAAGTATATTTATAACAGATGTGCATTTCCATTTTTAATGGCATCAGTGAAAACCAAATTCACTGCTTATAATTTTGTGTAATTGAAAACAGAAAGAATTTCCTTGGACTAACTTTCAGCTCTATGCATTTCAAATTCTATTTCTCCTCTATCACTCACATACTCCAGAATATGTTAAAGTCTTTCCATTTTGATGCTGACTAAATCAGCAGAATGGGAGGTACTTATATTCCTGAAAGTCATTTTAATATCAGGATGACTAGGAATAACTTAGTCATACAGGAAACTGACTATGAAGCAAATGAGTACATTCTACAAAACTTAGACTGACTATATCAGCAAGTGAGTTTCTCTTAGCTAGATCATAAAAGTGCATATAACCTCTCCAAGTCACCCAACAAGAAAGACAGTAAGTTGTTCTGTAAAATGTAAGTCAGAGTAAAAAGAGGTATCAGTTTTAACTGATTGTGATTAAAATATCTCATGCTTGCAGATTTTATAGAAAGGGTGGCTTTGATGACACATTTATAGTCCCTCTCATTACTTCAAGAGCAGCCTTTTTTTTCAGGGTGTCTGAAGCTTAAACTTCACTAGCTTTATGATTAATCTTTGTGACTCTAAGAGGGATACAATGAAACCACCTGCCTCATTTCTGTTAATTTACACTTTGACTCTTCCTTCTAGCTTGCATGATATCTAACCATTTGCCAATCTTGCATATTATATAACTGAATCTGTGGTTTTAAATATTTGCTTATTATCTGTTCTCTAGTCATTATTTTAATTCAAGCCCTTTGGTTATCATCTATGCTATCATCTATTCATTTTCCAACTAAGGGCTACAGCTCCTATTCCTTGTCTGCTCAATTTTGTTTCATACATGTTATCATATCATGCTTTCAAATTATAGCAAGACTTTTCAATTTATGTCATATTCTTTCCTTGCTCATACCCCTTTAATGTTCTCCATTGTCTACTGAATTAGTTACAAACTCCTAAGCCAGTTTCTAAGACCACCTATAATTTGTCTTTATTCTTTTTTTTTTTTTTTTTTTTTTTTTTTTTTTTTTTTTTTTAAAGATTTATTTATTTGACAGATAGAGATCACAAGTAGGCAGAGAGGCAGGCAGAGAGAGAGAGAGGAGGAAGCAGGCTCCCCGCTAAGCAGAGAGCCCGACGCGGGGCTCGATCCCAGGACCCTGGGATCATGACCCGAGCCGAAGGCAGAGGCTTTAACCCGCTGAGCCACCCAGGCGCCCCTTTTTGTCTTTATTCTATATTTGCAAAAAATTAAAAAAGGAAGTGATTAACCAAAATACATATTTTTTTTATTACTACAAGTACTTATTTCCTTTACTTTCCTTGAGACTAGAGGTTGTTGTTTACCTCATGGATCTGTGATCCTTAATATAGAAACGTACACATATTCAATTTTTGTTGAAATAAAGTGAAAGACAACAACATACTGTATTGATGTAGACACAAGGAATATCTGAATGGGATCTCTCCCTAAAAGTTGTAATTTATATCAGCCAAGTGTCTAGACATTTGCAGATAAGAAATATAAATCTAAGTTAATGAGTGATCAAACTTGACCAACTTCTTATGTCTTCTTATAATGATCATTACTGCAAAATTATTTTTATATTCATATCTGATATATTTTAGGAACTGCAGATAATTTTAACATCCTTATTCCTTAATACTATTTTGAGAAAAAAGAGTCCCTTTCTGCATCAGTCAAAATTCAATCTGGGAAGTATATCTACTAACCTATTTTGATTGATGTATTTTAGTATAGGTAATAGATCTTACACAAATATAGGCAAAAATGGAGAAGTATAGTTCTGGATGAGAGAATGAGAGAATGAGTCACTAGCCAATTCACCTGAAGCAATAGTGCAGGAGAACAAAGTGAAGAATAAGAAATATCAAAGGAACCAAATACATCCAGTGTCAAAATGGACCTAAAAAGAGGTGCTTCTGGAACGTTCTATAGTAAGCTCTTGTACCTACATACTCATCACCACTGTGGATCTGAGACCACTCTTAGCAAAGCCAATAGTCAGGAGGATAAACTGAATGTGGAGTGGAGAATAATGGGAAAACTTAGGGCCTTCATCTTGTCTGACCACAAGACTTTTCTAAAAGTGAAGTCTGCATGCTTCACATCAGCCTGCCAAAATTTGTGTGAATTCTTTTTGAGACTGACTAACTATAGGATCATTAGGGCAAGAGGACTCAGGCAAGCATAGTTTAAGTCTTAACCAAGTTGTTATCATACAATATATTTCACTATTGCTCTTGAAGAAATTCTTGTCCATTTGTGAACCCAAGGAATTTGTTAACTAGTGGTGTGCTGGAAATTTTCTCTGGAAAAACTAAATAACTGAAAAACCAAGAGACTTGATTTGGGGTTCTTCCCAATTTCCATTTTGAAAATATCCACATTAAGGCCAATTTCAAGTCCCAAAATGATCTTACTGAACATGGAGTTAGGAAGAAATGCTAATGATAAGCTCTCCTCAATCTCTTTGAGTCAGTTGAAAACTCCGCTGGTACCCTCTTCTCTTATTAATTGATAGAATCAATATAATTCTGTCTTTGTTAGCCTTACAATTCAATTTTAACATTGGCCTTAGGAATACAGACTTTTGTCTATCTCACTTACCTCATTGTCCTGGTATTGACTTAAAAATCCATAGACTTTAAATATTATTTAATCTGTTTTTCATTTTCTTTTTTTTTAAGATTTTATTTATTTATTTGACAGAGAGAGATACATCCAGAGAGGGAACACAAGCAGGGAGAGTGGGAGAGGGAGAATTCTGCTTCCCACTGAGTGGAGAGCTTGATGCAGGGCTTGATCCCAGGACACTGGGGACCATAACCCAACCCAAAGGCAGATGCTTAATGGCTGAGTTACCCAGGCACCCTTTCTTAATCTGATTTTCATGGCAAAATGTTTTTGCCTCTATTCTACTTAATCCAGGATTATACCATGATATATATATATATATCCATATAATATCCATAAATTGATGATATATCTATCTATGTTTAGATCTTCAGTTGAAATTGCATCACCTTCAGTGGTACCTTAGTGTGTACTTTAAATCTTTATTAAAATCTCTTCTGCTGGGTACACAGTGAACCCTCTCAATCGAGAAAAGTATATATTTCAAAAAGTGGAAATTGTCTTGCATTATGTCATTATGCCTATAATAATCTGGTGTGTGTGTGTGTGTGTGTGTGTGTGTGTGTGTGTATTTTCATCTTTAAAAAAAAGATTTTATTTATTTATTTGACAGACAGAGGGCACAGGTAGGCAGAGAGGCAGGCAGAGAGAGAGGAAGGGAAGCAGACTCCCCTCTGAACAGAGAGCCTTTTGTGGGGCTCGATCCCAGGACCCTGGAATCATGACCTGAGTTGAAGGCAGAGGCTTTAACCCACTGAGCCACCCAGGCACCTTGTGTATTTTCATCTTTATTCCTAAAACTCTTATCCCTACTTTAGTCAAATTTTTAAAACTTTATTTTCCAAGGAAATTATTCATGGCAGTTGGTTTTGAAATTTGACTGAGTTTAGCTTGGTGAATTAGTCTTATACTTTATTCCCCTAGGTAACGTATATTTGAAGTTATTTTACATAGTTTCCTAAACTGAGTTTTATGAATTTATTTTAGATAAAAAATAGATTCATCTGCCAAACAAAGCAATTTAGTAATCAGCATGAAGCATTCATGTAACTACTTAATATACACAGATACTAATTGAATGGTTTGTAAGAAGAATCATTTGGTTCAAAACACATCTGGTTAATTATAATTTTTTTAAACTTCTGCCCTTTTATACATGCTTTACATACTATGTATCTAGTAGCTAATGAGTATCTTCTAAAATATACACTCAAAAAACACTTTTTGCTTGAAATGCTTTTCTTTATTTTTAATATAAATTTTCCTTTAAAAATATACAACTCTCTTGGGTGCCTGGGTGGCTCAGTGGGTTAAGCCGCTGCCTTTGGCTCAGGTCATGATCTCAGGGTCCTGGGATCGAGTCCTGCATTGGGCTCTCTGCTAAGTGGGGAGCCTGCTTCCCTCTCTCTCTCTCTCTGCCTGCCTCTCTGTCTACTTGTGATCTCTCTTTGTCAAATAAATAAATAAAATCTTTAAAAAAAAAAGACACTTTATAAAAAATATACAACTCTCTCAATGGCCTATTGTTTTTTTTTTTTTGGTCTAGATTACCATCCTTGAATTAAAATGCTATAGAATTATAAAGATGCATGTTAGTTTTTCACTCATTCAATTTATACTTATTGCTCAGTCATTATTTGCCAGGCACTGAACTAAGAATTCAGGAAAGAGAAATGAAAGATATGATTTTTACCCTTTTTAGTTCTCAATCTAGCAATGAAATGAGGCAAGTTAACACCAATTTTAATAGTGATATAAAATCAGAGAAGGGGAATGACATAGAATGTGGGAATGTATAATGTATTTTTTATATTGTAGATCTATGGCAACTGAATTTGTAGAGTTCTGTTTCCAGAAACATATTTTGGGAGCAAAAATGCATATCCTGCTATCTCTTCAATGTCTGACATTCAGGTCCCTGATTTCATATCTTATAATAAAATTCTTGTCCATTTCTCTTTTCCCCCTAACATTTCAATTATCTTTCATTAATTTTATTCTTAAATTTCAAAGAGATATTCCAGATTTTTGTTTTAAAAAACTTACACTTGCAGAGCCATGTTTTGGGACAGTTTATTTCTTTGACAATTGTCTCAAATCCCTTTTCTCTGTTCTCTCTGAAAGTCCTTTTGCTAAAATGTAGGAAATTTGGATTCACCAACTCTGAAAACTTGAGAAAATAATCTAGGGATTGTTTCAATATTCTTCATGCTGGAAAAATTGTTTTTCCAAGTAAGAAGCTAAAATTGGAGAGTGAAATAAATATTTCAAATTTGTGATAATCCCTAAATGCAAGGGAGGGTAAATAAAGCTTACTGAGTCTACTATGTGTTAATGTGTTAGGTCATTTAATTCTAACAATAGCCTGATGAACTTTGTATCACCAAAAATTACTAAGCAACAGTCAATTATATTGTAAGTTTAATTCTGCACTTCTGATCTTAGATTTTGAGGGAACCATGGTGCTTAAAATCAATTTTATGTCACTATATTCAGAATTATGTTAGTAACTAATTTAAATTACTGTATTTTAATCAATTAACATTTTTACCTCCTCTCTCTAACACACTCACACATAAAATTCATACTTAGTTTAGTTAAACACTCACAGGTATGAACAATGAACTGAGCACATTAGTTAAGTCCTACTTATCCTTCACTTCTTCCAGGAAGCCTGTTCTAAACACACAAGTCCAGAGAGGACTACATATTTTGTGTAACCCAGGGCAAAATGAAAACATGAGGACTCTTGGTCAAAAATCATTAAATCTTTAAGAAAATGACAGCAAAACAATAATCCAAACATAGGACTTTGTTTCACTGTACTGACGGCATGTTCATAAAGATGGTTCTGAGTCCAGATTAAGTATTTTTTTCTTTTTAATTTATGGTACTTTGTGTTTTACTTATCATAGCAAATATGACATTCTAAGGTGATCTACTATATATTTGTCTGTTTCCTAATGATTCCATAATGAAGTACCACAGACTGGGAGGTTTGAGCAACAGAAATGTTCTTACTATTATGAGGGAGGCTTCTCTCCTTGGCTTGTACATGACTGTCTTAGCCCTTAGCTTGTATATTGTTTTCTCTTACCTGTGTCCAAATTTCCTCTTTTTATAAGATTACCAGTCATATGGAATAAAGACTCATTTTAATACCTCATTTTAACTTAATTACCTCTTTAAAAACCTCATCTCCAAATACAGTCACATTCTGAGGTCCTTGGATTTAGGACTCTATCTAACATGTGTATTTTAGTAGAACACAATTGAGCCCCTCAACAACTCTGTTACAGATATAAGTTATCTTAGGTCAGTGGTCCTAAGTTTGTTGTTTACCATAGTCAATTCCGCATCTAACTCATTCAATAGGAAAAAGTAAACCCACAAATATCTGGTAATTGAAAAAGTAAGGGAATCAGTGTATGTGTGGATAGCACAGATGATTATGGTCCATAGCCACAGGCATTTAAAGCTTGAGAACCATGGTTCCTGATATTGGGTAAGCATTTTCTGAGACAGTTAAAAAAAAAAATGCTAGATTGGTAAATGTAAATTTCATGAGATGATTAAGTCATTACCCCAAAAAGTTTTGTTTGACTAGATGGAATGTCAGGTAAAATATAGTAATTTAACAATTCTTTAAAAAAATAAATATATTAGAAAAGTTATTTTTAATCTATTCAGTTTACAGAAAAACATATGATAAAATAATAAAGATTTTGAAAATTATTTTCAAGTGGAAATGAGAATTTTTCTAGCCAGCATTTTACTTTGGGTTAATGGATAATTTTATTACTTTGGATATAAAGGTGAATTTTACAACTTTATTCAAAGTTTAGTTCTAATTTATCACTTACCAAATACTGCTGAAATATCAAAAACTCACTAGAGAATGGAATTTAATTTCAGGAAATATTGGGTCAAATGTATTACAAAAATCCATCTGCATATAAAAGACATTAGGCAACTAGATTGAAGATACTCTTATAAATGCAATCTGCATAATCTTTGAAAAATGGTGTGCTCTAAACTGAATGAGGTAGATATTCTTTGAAGTAATAGACTTCAACTTTTTTTTTATTCTGATAATAAAGTAACTAAAATCTATTAGGCAGATATTAAAATTAGAAATCAATTAACTTGCACATAGCTCTAAATTGAAAATTGTCTCCGGGAACTAAAGAAAAAGTAATATTTTAAGTAATTTTGCTTCTACTGGATTCTATTGGGCCTTTTGAAAATATTACTCAAAATGTTTTTCTTATCTTTTGAGACAAAAATAATATTCAACTGCTGTTCCTTCTCTTTCATATTTTTTCTAGCTGTTTAGATAGAACCATGACTGAGGCAAGATGCACAAATCTGAAAGGGTCCTAAAATGGACTAAGCCCCCAAATTCCCAAATAGAAATTGCTAGTCCATCCCTCTGTTTTTACCCAACGTGACCCTGTTTTTTCTCAGAATGAGAAATGAGAAAATGAGTATCTCATTTCTGGTCCACCACTAAGCTCTGGGTCCAACTTTTCTTTTACTTGTTTGTTTCTCCAAAATAAACAATTGGAAATGTGTTATTCTGAGAATTCTAAATATAAATTTCATAAAGAAAATATTATAAAAATAACATTTTATAATTATAATGGAATACAACAGATGAACAGGAATAAAAGCAGTAAAAGTATAAAGGACAAATTTAATGAACTCTTCCTTAAAAATGTGTAAGATCTCAAAACATCATTTTGCTTTATATCAGTCTTTCTTCCATTTTTTTGTGTCACCCTCATGTCTCAATACTTGCTTTATCCATTTTAAATGCATATTGTCTAATATATTGATCATGCTCAGATAAACTGTTTTAAATCTGGGTTTTATATTTTTATTTTTTATTATCATTGTTATTTTCTTTCCTTTTTAATTTGTGTATAATTAAATAAAATACAATAATTTTATTTTATTTTTTAAAGATTTTTATTTATTTACTAGAGAAAAAGAGTGTGAGCTAGCAAGAGAGAGAACACTAGTGGCAGGCAGAGGCAAGGGAGAAGCAGACTTTCTGATGAGCAGGGAGCCTGATGTAGGAACTGAATCTAAGATTCCAGGATCATGACCTGAGCTGAGGTAGACACTTAACCTACTGAGTGACCCAGGTGCCCCCAAATGCAATTATTTTAATATTCACAATGTATATGGTGGAGGAAAATATATTATTTCAGATAGAACCACAACTTCAAATTTGGAACTTATCTCTAATTAATAATAATTTTCAATAATAACCATTATTCATTTTAGGAAGAAATAATTCTGAGGTATGTAAAGAGCTTTCAAAGAAACAATGCAGTAGTAATTAGACATAGGAAGAGATTGTTTATTCCTCTTAACTGATAACCTTCACTGGAAATCCCCTAGAATATTCATTTTAAAATATGTTAAATTTTGAGATATACATAAGATGTATGTGTTGATTAAATTAATTTATTATTATTATTATTATCTATTAAGCTCATGCTAAGTGTATAAATAATAAGTTTAACACTATAATAGCCTTTTACATAAACTTTTGAAATTGTACATATTAAATCATTATGTAATTTGCTAAGAATAACTATTATCCTCTAAAATTATAGACTCTTCCATCATTTGACTTCTGGGGACTCGCATTGCTCTAACCGTGATTGTGATAAATTATAAATATTGATCATTTAAAGTACAGTTCGAATCAAAATCAATGGTATAAAATCTTGCACATTTTTAACAAAGAGCCTGATAAAGTAATTTGGGTTTTGAAATCCTAGCTCAAGTACATGAAATATAATTTTTGAAATATTCTTGCTCAATTCTATTGGAAAGATTTTATGGTTTTAATTATTGCAAATCTGAAACATCTGGTAAATTATCATTTTGTTCATTAGAGAACACTGGGAAAAGTTATTGTTATACTTGCTTTTGGCATGTTGTAAAATGGTTAAATTTCATGCTTACTTTTCATACTCACTGGGACCATATGCTGTAATTATCCAAGTGAGGTCACCAAAAGGTGAGAAAAGTAAAATTCTGTACCAAAATATTTCATGAGAACTTCTTGTACAATGTTTGAAGCACTGTTAATAAGAGTAGGGATGGTCGACATCCATAACAACTTCAATTGTATTTATTATTTTCAGAATTTTTTTCCAAATAGATAAAAGAATACACTTTTTATCCTTACCCAGTATCAAATGTGAAAATGAGAAAAATAGAAGTCATGTACTAGATGAATAATCTCTACATCATCCTATGTTGCCTCTATAGACATCCTTGATTGTAGGGAATTAAGGGGTTACCTCACAAGAACAAGAAGAAATATAGTCAACATTTGGGATAACACACTGGCTTTAAGTAGATGCTTGAGGAGATTTTTTAGGATTTGTCTTATAGATACGACTGAAAAACTAAATATTTTCGTTTCCTTACTCCTTCCTCACTTTTCTTAGTTCATCTTAAATACTAGAAATATTATAACCCTCTCGAAAGATTATTAAGATGGCTAACTCTTAGGGATCTCAAGCCATTGCAGAAGACTTCCAAAAGACATTAATGACTAATAGCCAAAGGTAGTGTTTAAAGTTAATAAAGCTTTGCTTAAGTATTTTTTTAAAGATTTTATTTATTTGACAGAGAGAGAGATCACAAGTAGGCAGAGAGGCAGGTGGGAGTGGGGGTCGGGGGGAGGAAGCAGACTACTTGCTGAGCAGAGAACCTAATGCAGGGCTCAATCCCAGTACTCTGAGACTATGACCTGAGCTGGACACAGAGGCTTAATGCAGTGGTTTAACACTGAGCCATCCAGGTGCCCCTTAAGTATTTTTTTAAATTAAGGAATCACTTGAGGATTTCAAGCACAAAATGTCTTCATCTCAGTGTCAGTTTTTAAATGTATGAAAACAAACTTGAATTCCTTAATTAAAAATATGTTTTACAGGGGGCGCCTGAGTGGCTTAGTGGGTTAAGCCTCTGCCTTGGGCTCAGGTTATAATCTCAGGGTTCTGGGATCGAGCCTGCATTAGGCTCTCTGCTCAGCAGGGAGCCTTCTTCCCCTCTCTCTCTCTGCCTGCCTCTCTGCCTACTTGTGATCTCTGTCTGTCAAATAAATAAATAAAATCCTTTAAAAAATAAAATAAAAATATGTTTTACATGAATTAGGATACTCATTGTGCTCATGCTTAATATTCTTTTGTTTTCCTAATTTGGGACCTTTTAAAATATTTATGGTGCAATCAAATTTAACTTCCATATTGAGGGGAAATACATTTCTCTTTAGGCACTCATGTCACTCCATTTCTTTCTTATTTTTTTTTCTTTCTTTTCTGCCTTAATGTTCATGTATCTGTCTGTATCATTGTAGAGAGTGTTGAACAAGCATAGATGTTTTACAGTTATATTTTAATCTAGTGGATGAAAAAATAAGACTTAAGCATCTGTTAGAATTGATTATTCAACAAACTCCAGAGTAAACTTCATCAAAATTATATAAGCACAGCTGAAGATATCAATATATATAAAGATATTAACATACTGTTTTTGTTGTCTTAAAATTTTTTTCTATAAGACAGTTCATCAAAAACTTACATTATCATCCACCTCATCATAATAAGTTCTTCTTAATGTTCATCTCTAAGCAGTAATACTCAAGTAAGTTATACACAGAGGACTTAGTTTTCTTTTGGGGTGAGTTGTCAAATGATTTATTGAAATAATTTTCTTTGTAGTCTTTAAATAGCAGTAAGATCTACAACCATCAACAAATTTAACAACTTTAGCAACATACTATGAAAAGTTTTCAATTTTTGAGAGAAATCAAAATATGTCATATTCTTTAAACCACAGAAGACTTTGTAACACTCTTCAACCTTTCAAAGGGCATTTCTAATGTGCATACTTGTTTTCCAAAACCTCTTGTCAACTAGTTTTATAGTATAATAAAAGTATATTTTTAAGTACTTACTATCCAGGAAGTTAAAGATGGAGCAATAAGTACAATTTTCCTTTTGATCATTTTGTAGTATAGTATATGTATAAACTAAAAGTTACATTCAACAAAGAAAGAAACAAACTTGCAGTTGGTAGGTAGCAAAGATCCCAAGAAGAAAGCTATAGTCAAGCAGAAAAGGAGCTAAGAAAAATGCTAAGTAGACTGTCTGGGTTGAGTAACAAGAACTGGCATTCAAAGTCTTCCCAGGAGGAGGTCTTCCCCCGAGGAAATTCAGGAAGTAGAGATTTTAAGATTCCAAACACTACACAAGTCTCTGACCACTAAACTATACATCAAGAGGGTAAACTAAAGTGAGCTCACAGATAAAACTAAGAACTAAACTGAGATTTGAGCTATCATCCATCAGAGAATGAATTTAATGTTTGAATCTAATCAAGCTAATTGCCTGAAAAAAACAAAAAAACCTCCTCTTGGAAGATATATAGTAGAATACAAATTCTCTAAAGCATGACACGCATCATCTAAGATACATATAAAGTTAGTAAACACATAAAGAACAAGGAAAGGCTATCCAATTTTCTAGAAACAGCAACAGAGGACAAGCTCGCGGTGAATGATCCAGTTGCTATAGTTGTTAGGCCAAAACTAAGAGAAGCTATTATAAGTATGCTTCATGTGGTAAAACAAAACAAAACAAACCTTGCTTTTAGAGAATAAAATGATAGAAAACCTCAGTGGAGAAATAGAAAATATAAAAAGAACCAAATGGAAATGTGGAACAGAAAAATACAGTATCTTAAGTAAAAATTTTACTGGATAGAATTAATAGGAAAATAAAGATGACATCAGAAATGGCCTGTAACTTCCCTCCAGCCATCCTTCCCACCCTCCCTCTCAATTTAAACACTAGTAAAATGCAATTTTATGTAACAGTGTCATAAAACTTTTTTTTTTAAGATTTTATTTGTTTTGACAAAGAGAGACACAGCAAGAGAGGGAACACAAGCAGGGGGAGTAGGAGAAGCAGGCTGCCTGCTGAGGAGGGAGCCCAATGCAGGATTCAAACCCAAAACCCTAGGGTCATGACCTGAGTCAAAGGAAGATGCTTAATAACTGAGCCACCAAAGAGCCCAAAAAACATGTTTTGTTTTGTTTTTTTTACTTTTATTTTACTTAAATGTTTATTCTGTAACCACAATGAAATAGATCTATAGCAACTTTTTAAATGTTGGCATAATATCCATTTATAAAGTTCTAATTTGATTTAGGAAATTAATTGTCTACTGTAATTTTAATTAAGACTTTGCATGCCTTTTTGATCCTTAACTGTCCAACTGACAGTTAAGTATGGTATAACTGAACTTTTTGGCTTCTTGTTTTTTTAGATAGTGACATGAGACTAGTTTGGATGAACGAGTTGGGAATAAAACTATCTGCTTCACTTCAAGCCAAAACATGAACAATACTCTGCACTCTTTCCTTTTGACAAAAACTTGCAACTTTATAGTTAGTAACCGACCCAACCAAATTACATAAATTATGTGGAAAAGAGATTCTACTGACATTCTATGGACATGTAGAATAAGTGAGATATAAAATCTATTGTTTTAAGTTACTAGGATTTATACAGAATTTAGCACTTTGATGTGGGGTGCTGTTGCAAGACAAAGTTCAAACATGTGATATAAACTTAGGACCCAGGAGGCAAATAAACTTATATTGGAGACTGAAAGGATGGTAATCCATACTCAGCAATGGAAACACTTGATAACACAAACACAAGAATAATAATTCAATCACTCTACTAATAAAAGCAAGTCTATAATAAAAATGGAAAGAGGAGATTCAACTTCTGTCCTGAATATTAAAAATTTCTAAGTTTTATCAAGCATTCTTTTACTGCTATCTGGAGTTTATAAGTTTCTGCAAAACAATTTGGTAATATGAGTCTTTTGGCAATATGAAGATTATATTTTATTTGTTCTTTAAAATTAACAAAGTGGTGGGCGCCTGGGTGGCTCAGTGGGTTAAGCCGCTGCCTTCGGCTCAGGTCATGATCTCAGGGTCCTGGGATCGAGTCCCACATTGGAAACTCTGCTCAGCAGGGAGCCTGCTTCCCCATCCTCTCTGCCTGCCTCTCTGCCTACTTGTGATCTCTCTCTCTCTGTCAAAAAATAAATAAAATCTTTAAAAAAATTAACAAAGTGGTAATTCTGCTTCTAGGGATATGAATAAAAAAGCATCAAGAGCATTCAAAAACCTTTATAAAATCAAATATTACTGTATATTTTGTAATTATCCAAATTGTGACCAAATGCTCACTATGTTTTGTGTAAAACGAATAATGGGAAACACTCAGAATTAAAGGTTCAGAGATATTTAATGGCATTACAAAATATATGGATATAGCATTAGGTGCAAAGAAAGTAAAAAA
This sequence comes from Meles meles, assembly GCF_922984935.1. NCBI lineage: Eukaryota > Metazoa > Chordata > Mammalia > Carnivora > Mustelidae > Meles > Meles meles. Next base: position 83,473,460 of record NC_060073.1, on the reverse strand, counting down.
AAAAAAAAACTTGCATGTTCATTGAGGAATCCACCAGATAAAAATAAAACGTAGAGTATCCAATTTGTGAACAATGTTTCTCTCTGATGGTACCATCATACCCTTCTGCCACTTTCTTCTTGGACAAGACTGTGTTTTCTATTTTTTTTTATAAATAAACATGGATTACTTTTCATAAGAAGAACTTAAATGTTGGTTTACACTTTTGGATTTCTCATTTAAATCTATTATATATATGAAATACAATAAAATTTTCTAAGAATATGTACAATTATCTAAAAATCCTGTCTTAACACATGTAAGTAACATTCTGTATCAAATGTCCTGCTTAAAAAGCCTTTTCATTTGTCAAGGTCCAGTGATACCACAGTCTGAAGTGACAGTAATTCTCCTTTATACCTACAATTTTCTCTTTTTGTTTTCTCAAAAATAATCAAGTGTTTGTTTTCTTAAGAGTTCCCTTAAATAGTAGAAAATAATATAGACTCATTGAAGGTGAGCAAAATGTAAGATGCTTAGCCTGAGTTGGTATTTAGAAACCTTAAAATTATGTTTCCCTCCTTTGAAGAATAGCTCAGAAAGATAAAAAAAAAAATACTTAGAAACATGGAAAACTTAAGCTATATATTTTCAAATTCTATGTGTATACATGGAACAAATTTTTGTGATTCAGGCCACTTGAAACAAAATCCTTATATTATTAAAATAAACTCTTGTTAAAAGTTATGTCAAATTATCCAAAAGAAATATTTTTTCTTTACAATTAGCCAACATTTTTATAAAATGCAAAATGTAAAACTGTTGGATTAATTGTGTTTTAGAAAATCTAAGGTTATTTACTTTTGACTATTAATTTACACAAATTTGAAAATATAAGACATCTCTTTATATATTTGATATATATGAAAAAATATCATTTGTTTTGAGAATAATAAAAAGAGCTATAAGATTTTTCTCATACAATGTTGAAGAAAGTTAGGCAAACTATTGAACACATTTTTTCCCTCTCAATTCACAGACCCTAAAAAAATATGCATACACTAAAATGCACACATTCATTCACACAGGCATGCATACAAGCACCTGCATGCACATCTCAGTAACTGGTGTGGAGTAAAAGAGGGGGGAAAATGGGTGGGAAAAAAAGAATGGGTATATTAATAGGTATTATGGAAGAAAATGGAGTAATCTTTATTCACTGAAAATTTTTATGTGAATTAAATCTTTCTATCCATGAAATTTGTAATTTAATATGTTTTAGTGGACAGATGGACTTATGGTAACAGACTGTTTATCAAACACTTTTCACTTAGTCTAATAATTTCTTGACCTTGGTTAAGTTACTGAAGATATATGAACATCAATTTTCTTCCTTGAAGTATTGATCTTGGTTACAAAGTAATGCCCAATAAATGTTAGCTCCTCCCCTGAGTTATCCCTTTACATTCATGGCTGATTTGCTAATTCTTGACATTCTGCATTTTACAACATTGTCTCAGAAAAATCTTATTTGTTTTGATCTCTATGTGTAGTTCTTTTCCAGGATGTCTTATTTTTGACCTTTAATTATCTCCATTGTTAATAACTCATCATCTTCTGAATTATTAAATATATGCAGTCCTTTGCATTATGTCTTTGATTCTTTATTCTTCACATGTTCTCTTCTCTAGACCTTCCACAATCCCTCAGCTTCTAGAATGACAGTGCTTAGGACTTTCAATTTCTTGCTAAGTAGGTATTTTACTGGTATTGTCAGTGTTGAATAATAGAAGATTTGTATATATATTGTTCTTTCTTCAATTTCTGGGACATGTTCATAAAACCCTTGCCATTTCCAAAACAATGAGAGCATTAGGAACATCCTTTTTTTTTAACATTTGTTCTTCGACCCCCAGTTCCTAACACTAACTTCTTAAATCCCTTGGAATTTCCTGGATGATAGGAATGTCTTATTTTTTTGTTTTAATTTTTTTATTGTTATGTTCAATAACCAACATATAGTACATCATTAATTTTTGAAAGATTTTATTTATTTATTTATTTGGCAGCGAGAGAGAGAGAGAGAGAGAGATCACAAGTAGGCAGAGAGAGAGAGGGAAGCAGGCTCCCTGCCAAGCAGAAAGCCCGATGTGGGACTCCATCCCAGGACCCTGAGACCATGACCTGAGCTAAAGGCAGCTGCCCAACCCACTGAGCCACCCAGGCACCCCTACATCATTAATTTTTTAATGTAGTGTTCAATGATTCATTTGTTGCATATAATAGCAAGTGCTCATCACAACATATGCCTGCTATAATACCCATATCCCAAACTCCCCCCAAAGTCCTCCCTTCTATAACCCTCAATTTGTTTCCTGGAGTCCAGAGTCTCTCATGATGTGTCTTCCTGTCTGATTTCTTCCCATTCAATTTTTTCTCCCTTCTTCTATGGCCCTCTGCATTTTTCCTTATGTTCCACCTGAGTGAAACCATAGGACTATTATTTTTCTTTGCTTAATATATTTCAGTAAGCATAATCCCCTGCAGTTCCATCCATATCAATGCAAAGGGTAAGTATTCATTCTTTCTGATGGCTGAGTATTGTATTGTATATATGAACCACATATATCCAAATATATGTTATATATGAACCACTGAGTATCTATTGTATATATGAACCACAAATTCTTTATCCATTTATTGATGAAGGGTATCTCAGTTCCTTTCACATTTTGGCTATTATGGATATTGCTGCTATGAGCATTAAGGTGCATGTGCCTCTTTTTTTCACTACATCTGTATCTTTGAGGTAAACTCCTAGTAGTTCAATTACTGGGTCTTAGGGTAGCTCTATTTTTAAAGTCTTGAGGAAACTCCATACTGTTTTCCAGAGTGGCTATACCAGCTTGCATTCCTACCAACAGTGTAAGAGGGTTCCTCTTTCTCCACATCTTCTCCAACACTTGTTGTTTCCTGTCTTGTTAATTTTTGCCATTCTAACTGGTATAAGATGGTATCTCATTGTGGTTTTGATTTGTATTTCCCTGATGGCGAGTGATGTTCAACATTTTCTCATGCGTCTGTTAGCCATTTTTATGTGTTCTTTGGAGAAAGGTCTGTTCATGTCTTCTACCCAGTTATTGTCTGCATTATTTGTTTTATGGGTGTTGAATTTGAGATATTATTTATAGATCTTGGATACAAGCCTTTTATCTATAATAGCAGTTGAAAATATCTTTTCCCATTCTGTGTGTTTCCTCTTAGTTTTGTTGACTGTTTCCTTTGCTGTGCAAAAGCTTTTAATCTTGATAAAGTCCCAAAAGTTCATTTTTGCTTTTGTTTCTCTTGTTTTTTAAAGGTATGTCTTTAAAAAAAGTTGCTATGGCTGATACCAAAGAGGTTGCTGCCTATTTTGTCCTCTAGGATTTTTTGGATGGATTCCTCTCTCACATTTACATCTTTCATCCATTTTGACTTTATCTTTGTGTATGGTGTAAGAGAATGGTCCAGTTTCATTCATCTCCATGTGGCTGTCCAATTTTCCTAGCACTATTGATTGAAGAGACTATCTTTTTTCCATTGGATATTCTTTCCTGCTTTGTCGAATATTAGTTGACCATAGAGTTGAAGGTCCATTTCTGGAGTCTTTATTCTGTTCTATTGATCTATGTGTCTGTTTTTGTTTGTTTGTTTTCCCCAATACCACACTGTCTTGATGATTATAGCTTTTTTTTTTCTTAAAGATTTTATTTATTTGACAGAGAGAAATCACAAGAGAGGCAGGCAGGGAGAGAGGAAGGGAAACAGGCTCTCCGCTGAGCAGAGAGCCCGATGTGGGACTCGATCCCAGGACCCTGAGATCATGACCTGAGCCAAAGGCAGCGGCTTAACCCACTGAGCCACCCAGGTGCCCCGATGAATACAGCTTTTTTTTTTTTCTTTCATTTTATTTATTTTTTCAGTGTAACAGTATTCATTCTTTTTGCACAACACCCAGTGCTCCATGCAAAACGTGCCCTCCCCATTACCCACCACCTGTTCCCCCAACCTCCCACCCCTGACCCTTCAAAACCCTCAGGTTGCCCCAACCTCCCACCCCTGACCCTTCAAAACCCTCAGGTTGTTTTTCAGAGTACATAGTCTCTTATGGTTCACCTCCCCTCCCCAATGTCCATAGTCCGCTCCCCCTCTCCCAATCCCACCTCCCCCCAGCAACCCCCAGTTTGTTTTGTGAGATTAAGAGTCATTTATGGTTTGTCTCCCTCCCAATCCCATCTTGTTTCATTTACTGTTCTCCTATCCCCCTACCCCCCCATGTTGCTTCTCCATGTCCTCATATCAGGGAGATCATATGATAGTTGTCTTTCTCCGATTGACTTATTTCACTAAGCATGATACGCTCTAGTTCCATCCAAGTCGTCGCAAATGGCATGATTTCATTTCTTTTGATGGCTGCATAGTATTCCATTGTGTATATATACCACCTCTTCTTTATCCATTCATCTGTTGATGGACATCTAGGTTCTTTCCATAGTCTGGCTATTGTAGACATTGCTGCTATAAACATTCGGGTACACGTGCCCCTTCGGATCACTATGTTTGTATCTTTAGGGTAAATACCCAGTAGTGCAATTGCTGGGTCATAGGGTAGTTCTATTTTCAACATTTTGAGGAACCTCCATGCTGTTTTCCAGAGTGGTTGCACCAGCTTGCATTCCCACCAACAGTGGAGGAGGGTTCCCCTTTCTCCACATCCTCGCCAGCATCTGTCATTTCCTGACTTGTTAATTTTAGCCATTCTGACTGGTGTGAGGTGATATCTCATTGTGGTTTTGATTTGTATTTCCCTGATGCCGAGTGACGTGGAGCACTTTTTCATGTGTCTGTTGGCCATCTGGATGTCTTCTTTGCAGAAATGTCTGTTCATGTCCTCTGCCCATTTCTTGATTGGATTGTTTGTTCTTTGGGTGTTGAGTTTGCTAAGTTCCTTACAGATTTTGGATACTAGCCCTTTATCTGATATGTCGTTTCAAATATCTTCTCCCATTCTGTCAGTTGTCTTTTGGTTTTGTTAACTGTTTCCTTTGCTGTGCAAAAGCTTTTGATCTTGATGAAATCCCAATAGTTCATTTTTGCCCTTGCTTCCCTTGCCTTTGCCGTTGTTCCTAGGAAGATGTTGCTATGGCTGAGGTCGAAGAGGTTGCTGCCGGCATTCTCCTCAAGGATTTTGATGGATTCCTTTCTCACATTGAGGTCCTTCATCCATTTGGAGGCTACTTTCGTGTGTGGTGTAAGGAAGTGGTCCAATTTCATTTTTCTGCATGTGGCTGTCCAATTTTCCCAGCACCATTTATTGAAGAGGCTGTCTTTTTTCCACTGGACATTCTTTCCTGCTTTGTCGAAGATTAGTTGACCATAGAGTTGAGGGTTGATTTCTGGGCTCTCTATTCTGTTCCACTGATCTATGTGTCTGTTTTTGTGCCAGTATCATGCTGTCTTGATGATGACAGCTTTGTAATAGAGCTTGAAGTCCGGAATTGTGATGCCACCAACTTTGGCTTTGTTCTTCAATATTCCTTTGGCTATTCGAGGTCTTTTCTGGTTCCATATAAATTTTAGGATTATTTGTTCCATTTCTTTGAAAAAAATGGATGGTATTTTGATAGGGATTGCATTAAATGTGTAGATTGCTTTAGGTAGCATAGACATTTTCACAATATTTATTCTTCCAATCCGGGAGCATGGAACATTTTTCCATTTTTTTGTGTCTTCCTCAATTTCTTTCATGAGTACTTTATAATTTTCTGTGTATAGATTCTTAGTCTCTTTGGTTAGGTTTATTCCTAGGTATCTTATAGTTTTGGGTACAATTGTAAATGGGATTGACTCCTTAATTTCTCTTTCTTCAGTCTTGTTGTTGGTGTACAGAAATGCAACTGATTTCTGTGCATTGATTTTATATCCTGACACTTTACTGAATTCCTGTACAAGTTCTAGCAGTTTTGGAGTGGAGTCTTTTGGGTTTTCCACATATAGTATCATATCATCTGCGAAGAGTGATAGTTTGACTTCTTCTTTACCAATTTGGATGCCTTTAATTTCTTTTTGTTGTCTGATTGCTGAGGCTAGGACTTCTAGTACTGTGTTGAAAAGCAGTGGTGATAATGGACATCCCTGCCGTGCTCCTGACCTTAACGGAAAAGCTTTCAGTTTTTCTCCATTGAGAATCATATTTGCGGTGGGTTTTTCATAGATGGCTTTGATAATATTGAGGTATGTGCCCTCTATCCCCACACTTTGAAGAGTTTTGATCAGGAAGGGATGCTGTACTTTGTCAAATGCTTTTTCAGCATCTATGGAGAGTATCATATGGTTCTTGTTCTTTCTTTTATTAATGTGTTCTATCACATTGATTGATTTGCAGATGTTGAACCAACCCTGCAGCCCTGGAATAAATCCCACTTGATCGTGGTGAATAATCCTTTTAATGTACTGTTGAATCCTATTGGCTAGTATTTTGGCGAGAATTTTTGCATCTCTGTTCATCAAGGATATTGGTCTGTAGTTCTCTTTTTTGGTGGGATCCTTGTCTGGTTTTGGGATCAAGGTGATGCTGGCCTCATAAAATGAGTTTGGAAGTGTTCCTTCCATTTCTATTTTTTGGAACAGGTTCAGGAGAATAGGAATTAGTTCTTCTTTAAATGTTTGGTAGAATTCCCCTGGGAAGCCGTCTGGCCCTGGGCTTTTGTTTGTTTGGAGATTTTTGATGACTGTTTCAATCTCCTTACTGGTTATGGGCCTGTTCAGGTTTTCTATTTCTTCCTGGTTCAGTTGTGGTAGTTTATATGTCTCTAGGAATGCATCCATTTCTTCCAGATTGTCCAATTTGTTGGCGTAGAGTTGCTCATAGTATGTTCTTATAATTGTCTGTATTTCTTTGGTGTTAGTTGTGATCTCTCCTCTTTCATTCATGATTTTATTGATTTGGGTCCTTTCTCTTTTCTTTTTGATGAGTCTGGCCAGGGGTTTATCAATCTTATTGATTCTTTCAAAGAACCAGCTCCTAGTTTCATTGATTTTTTCTATTGTTTTTTTGGTTTCTATTTCATTGATTTCTGCTCTGATCTTTATGATTTCTCTTCTCCTGCTGGGTTTAGGGTTTCTTTCTTGTTCTTTCTCCAGCTCCTTTATGCGTACGGTTAGGTTGTGTACTTGGGACTTTTCTTGTTTCTTGAGAAAGGCTTGTACCGCTATATATTTTCCTCTCAGGACTGCCTTGCTGTGTCCCACAGATTTTGAACTGTTGTGTTTTCATTATCATTTGTTTCCATGAATTTTTTCAATTCTTCTTTAATTTCCTGGTTAACCCATTCATTCTTTAGAAGGATGCTGTTTAGTCTCCATGTATTTGGGTTTTTTCCAGCTTTCCTCTTGTGATTGAGTTCTAGCTTCAGAGCATTGTGGTCTGAAAATATGCAGGGAATAATCCTAATCTTTTGATACCGGTTGAGACCTGATTTGTGACCCAGGATGTGATCTATTCTGGAGAAGGTTCCATGTGCACTAGAGAAGAATGTGTATTCTGTTGCTTTGGGATGAAATGTTCTGAATATATCTGTGATGTCCATCTGGTCCAGTGTGTCATTTAAGGCCTTTATTTCCTTGTTGATCTTTTGCTTGGATGATCTGTCCATTTCAGTGAGGGGAGTGTTAAAGTCCCCTACTATTATTGTATTATTATTGATGTGTTTCTTTGATTTTGTTATTAATTGGTTGATATAGTTGGCTGCTCCCACGTTAGGGGCATAGATATTTAAAATTGTTAGATCTTCTTGTTGGACAGACCCTTTGAGTAGGATATAGTGTCCTTCCTCATCTCTTATTATAGTCTTTGGCTTAAAATCTAATTGATCTGATAGAAGGATTGCCACCCCAGCTTTCTTCTGATGCCCATTAGCATGGTAAATTATTTTCCACCCCCTCACTTTAAATCTGGAGGTGTCTTCGCGTCTAAAATGAGTTTCTTGTAGGCAACAAACTGATGGGTTTTGTTTTTTTATCCATTCTGATACCCTGTGTCTTTTGATTGGGGCATTTAGCCCATTAACATTCAGGGTAACTATTGAGAGATATGAATTTAGTGCCATTATTAGCCTGTAAGGTGACTGTTACTGTATATTGTCTCTGTACCTTTCTGATCTACTACTTTTAGGCTCTCTCTTTGCTTAGAGGACCCCTTTCAATATTTCCTGTAGAGCTGGTTTGGTGTTTGCAAATTCTTTCAGTTTTTGTTTGTCCTGGAAGCTTTTGATCTCTCCTTCTTTTTTCAATGATAGCCTAGCTGGATAGAGTATTCTTGGCTGCATGTTTTTCTCGTTGAGTGCTCTGAATATATCATGCCAGCTCTTTCTGGCCTGCCAGGTCTCTGTGGATAAGTCTGCCGCCAATCTAATATTTTTACCATTGTATGTTACAGACTTCTTTTCTCGGGCTGCTTTCAGGATTTTCTCTTTGTCACTAAGACTTGTCAATTTTACTATTAGGTGACGGGGTGTGGACCTATTCTTGTTGACTTTGAGGGGGGTTCTCTGCATCTCCTGGATTTTGATGCTTGTTCCCTTTGCCATATTAGGGAAATTCTCTCCAATGATTCTCTCCAATAGACCTTCTGCTCCCCTCTCTGTTTCTTCTTCTTCTGGAATCCCAATTATTCTAATGTGGTTTCGTCTTATGGTGTCACTTATCTCTCGAATTCTCCCCTCATGGTCCAGTAGCTGTTTGTCCCTCTTTTGCTCGGCTTCCTAATTCACTAATTCTTTCTTCTGCCTCATTGATCCTAGCAGTGAGAGCCTCCATTTTTTATTGCACCTCATTGATAGCTTTTTTGATTTCAACTTGGTTAGATTTTAGTTCTTTAATTTCTCCAGAAAGGGCTTTAATATCTCCAGAGAGGGTTTCTCTAATATCTTCCATGCCTTTTTCGAGCCCGGCTAGAATGTTCAGAATCGTCATTCTGAACTCTTGATCTGGCACATTACCCATGTCTGTGTTGATTAGGTCCCTAGCCTTCGGTACTGTCTCTTGTTCTTTTGTTTGTGGTGATTTTTTCCGCCTTGTCATTTTGTCCAGATAAGAGAATATGAAGGAGCAAATAAACTACTAAAAGGGTGGCAAAGACCCCGGAAAAATGCGCTGTAACCAAATCAGAAGAGACCCCAAATTGTGGGGGGGAGAAAGGGGATAAAAACAGCTTCTGAAAAAAAAAAAAAAGAAAGAAAGAAAAAAATTTAAAAAATAAAACAAATAAACAATATAAAAAAGAAAGAAAAAATATATATATTTAGATGAACTAGTCAAAAAATGTTAAAAAAGAAAAGGGTAAAAGTTTAAAAAAAATTTAGCAGAAGAAGAAAAAAGAAAAAAGAAAAAAAAATTGAAAAAAGAAATAAAAATTGAAGTAGCCACAAGACTAAAGAATCATGGGGAGAAAGCCATGAGTTCCGTGCTTTGCTTTCTCCTCCTCTGGAATTGCTCTGCTGTCTTAGGAATTGAATCTGCTTTCTCCTTGATAGATGAACTTCGTCCTGGCTGGATATTTTGTTGATCTTCTGGGGGAGGGGCCTGTTGTAGTGACTCTCAAGTGTCTTTGTCCGAGGCGGGATTGCACCGCCCTTACCGGCGGCCGGACTAAGTAATCGGCTCGGGTTCGCTTTTGGGAGCTTCTGTTCCCTGAACGCTTTCCGTAGAGTTCCGGAGGACGGGAATGAAAATGGCGGCCTCCTAGTCTCTGGCCCGGAGGAGCCGAGAGCCCGGGGCCCCACTCCTCAGTGCGCCCCCAGAGGACAGCACCCAATCACTCCCGTATCCCCAGCCTCTAGCCGCGCTCCGAGCTCACCCAGCCCGCGACCAGTTCAAGGTAACCCCGAGCTGAGAGTTTAGTCCTCGGCTCTGTCTTTGCAGCCGGTTTCTCCGTTCTAATACCTGCGAGCTCTCCGACACTCTGACACCCCCGATCCTTCTGTGACCCTGCGGGGCCTGGGGCCACGCTGGCCCCGCGTGGGCTTCACCCCGGTTTAGCCCCTGGAGCAATGTCCCTCAGTGGAACAGACTTTTAAAAGTCCTGATTTTGTGCTCCGTTGCTCCACCGCTTGCCGGTAGCCGGCTGGCCCCTCCCCCCGCAGTCTATCTTCCCGTCGTTTTAGATTCACTTCTCCACCAGTCCTACCTTTCAGAAAGTGGTTGATTTTCTGTTTCTAGAGTTGCTGTTCTTCTCTTCACTCTCCCGTTGGATTTGTAGGTGTTTGCAATGTTTAGATAAGCTATCGAGCTGATCTCCTGCTACCTGATGTAGTCTCAGGCTGCTACTTCTCCGCCATCTTGACTCCTCCCCGGAATACAGCTTTTTAATATAGCTTAAAGTCAGGCATTGTGATGCCCCCAGTTTTGGTTATCTTTTTCAACATTCTTTTGACAATTTAGGCTCATTTCTGGTTCCATACATATTTTAGGATTGTTAGTGCCAGCTCTGTAAAAATGTTGATAGTGTTTTGATAGGGATTGCACTGAAAATGTAGATTGTTCTGGGCAGCATAGACATTTCACAATATTTATTCTTCCAACCCACAAGCATGGAATGCTTTTTCCATTTCTTTATGTCTTCCTCAATTGTTTTCACAAGTTTTCTCTAGTTTCCAGAGCATAGATTTTTAACCTCTTTGGTTAGGTTTACTCGTAGGTATCTTATGACTTTGGTGCTATTGTAAATGAAACTGATGCCTTAATTTCTCTTTCTTCAGGTACATTTTTAGTGTATAGAAATGCAACTGATCGTTATGCATTGTTTTTATATCCTGGCATATTGATGAATTCCTCTATAATTTCTAGCAATTTTGGTGTGGAGTCTTTTGGGTTTTCCTCATAAATTATCACATCATTGCAGAGTGAGAGTTTGACTATTTCCTTTGTCAATTTGGGTGCCTTGTATTTCTTTTTGTTGTCTGATTCCTGAGACTAGAACTTCTAGTATTATGTTGAACAATAGTGGTGAGAGTGGGTATCCCTGTCATGTTCCTGACCTTAAGGGAAAAGCTCTCAATAGTTCCCCACTGAGAATAATATTTGCTGTGGGCTTTTCATAGATGGCCTTTATGATATTGAGATATGTTTCCTCTATCCCTAAACTTTGAAGAGTTTTAACCTGGAAGGGATGCATATTTTGTCAATGTTTTTTCTGCATCAATTGAGAGTATCATATGGCTCTTGTGTCTTCTTCTGTTAATGTGATCTATTATATTGATTGATTGCAAATGTTAATGTGATCTATTATATTGATTGATTTGCAAATGTTGGACCACTCTTGCATCCCAGGAATAAATCCCACCTGGTCATGGTGAATAATCCTTTAAATTTACTGTTGGATCCTATTGTCTTGCATCTTGTTGAGTATTTTGGCATTCATGTTCTTCTGGAGTATTGGACTACAATTCTCCTTTTTGATGGGCTCTTTGTCTGGTTTTGGAATCAGGGTAATGCTCGCCTCATAGAACGAGTCTGAAAGTTTTCCTTCCATTTTTATTTTTTGAAACAGCTTCAGTAGAACAGGTATTTATTCTTTAAATATTTGGTAGAATTTCCCTGGGAAGCCATTTGGCCATGGACTCTTGTTTCTTGGATGTTTTTTTATCACTTTTTTCAATATCCTTGGTGGTTATTGATCTGTTCAGATGGTCTATATCTTCCTGTTTTAGTCTTGGTAGTTTATAAGTTTCCAGGAATGCATCCATTTCCTACAGGTTGCCTAGTTTTTTTGGCATATAGCTGCTGGTAATAAATTCCAATAATTGTCTCTATTTCCTTGGTATTAGTTGTGCTTTCTCTCTTATCATTCATGATTTCATTAATTTGGGTCCTTTCTCTTTTATTTTCCATATGTCTGGCCAGAGTTTATTGATCTTATTAATTCTTTCAGAGAACCAGCTTTCAGTTTCATTGATCTGTTCTGCAGTTCTTCTAGTTTATATTTCATTAATTTTGGCTCTGACCTTTATTATTTATCTTTTCCTGCTTGGTTTAGACTTTACTTGCTGTTCTTTCCCTAGGTCATTTAGGTGTAAGTTTAGCTTGTATATTTGGGATTTTTCTAATTTTTTGAGAGAGGCTTGGATGACTATGTCCCTCCATCTAAGGACCGCCTTTGCAGTATCTCATAGGGTTTGAACCAATATGTTTTCATTTTCATTGGTTTGCATTAATTGTTTAAGTTCCTCTTTAATTCTCTGGTTGACCCATTCACCCATTCATTCTTTAGCAGTATTCTCTTTAACCTCCAAATTCCTTCCAAATTTCTTCTTGTGGTTGAGTTCTAGTTTTGAAGCATTGTGGTCTGAAAATATGCAGGGAATAATCTCAATCTTTTGCTATTGGTTGAGACCTGATTTGTTTACCCAGTATGTGATCTGTTCTGGAGTTCCATGTGTGCTCAAGAAGAATGAGTATTCTGTTGACTTTGGATGGAATTTTCTGTACATATCTATGATGTCCATCTGGTGCAATGTGTCATTCAAAGCTCTCGTTCCTTTGTTGATCTGCTTAGATGATGTGTCCATTGTTGTGAGCAGAGTGTTGAAGTCTCCTACTATTAATGTATTGTTATCAATATATTTCCTTATTTTGGTTATCAGTTGGTTTATATGATTTGTTACTCCCATGTTGGTGGCATAGATATTTACAATTGTTAGATCTTCTTGTTAGGTAGACACTTTAAGTATGATATAGTGTCCCTCTACATCTCTTATTACCATCTTTGGTTTAAAATCTAATTTGTCTGATAAGAGAATTGCTACTCTAGTTTTCTTCTTAGATCGATTCTTGTGGTAAAATGTTCTCCATCTCCTCACTTTCAATCTGGTGGTATCTTTAGGTTCAAAAGGAGTCTCTTGTAGACAGCATATGGATTTGTCCTGCTTTTTTATCCAATCTGAAATCCTGTGTCTTTTTATGGGAACTCTAAGGGTAACAATATTTTTTTAAAGATCTTATTTATTTATTCATTAGAGACAGAGAGAGAGAGAGAGAGAGAGAAGCAGAGGCAGAAGAAGCAGCCTCCCCGCTGAGCAGGGAGCCTGATGCAGGACTTGATCCCAGGACTCTGGGACAATGACCTGAGCCAAAGGCAGACACATAACCATGTGAGCCACTCAGTTCCCCAGAGTAAATGTTGAAATATATAAATTTAGTGCAATTGTATTGCCTGTAAAGTCCCTGTGTCTGTAGATTGTCCTTATTAATTTCTGGTCTATATTTCTCTTGGGGGTTTCTCTTCACATACATCATCCCCCTTAATAATTCTTGCAGGGCTGACTTGGTAGTCACATATTGTTTCAGTTTCTGCCAGTCCTGGAATCTCTTTATCTGTCCATCAATTCTGAATGACAACCTTGCTGGATAAAGTATTTGTGGCTGCATGTTTTTCTCATTTAGTACCCTGAATATATCTTGCCATCCCCTTCTGGCTTGCAAGGTTTCTGTGGATAGGTCTGATGTTATTCTGATGTTCCTCTGTTAGTATGTAAGAAACCTCCTCTCCCTAGCTACTCTCAGGGTAGTTTCTCTAGCTGTAAGATTAACAAGCATCTCTATTATATGACAGGGTATTGATCTATTTTTATTGTTTTTGAGGGGAGTCCTCTCTTCCTTTTGGACACAAATGTTTTATTCCTTCCCCAGATTAGGGAAGCTCTCAGCTATGATTTGCTCAAATATAGTTTCAGTTCCTTGGGGATTCCAATGATTCTTACATTGGAATATTTCATGGCACCATTAATTTATCCAAGCTTTCTTCTTGGGCTATTAGTTGCCTATCTCTGTTTTCCTCAACTTCATTCCTTTCCAACAGTTTATCTTCTAGATCACTTATTCTCCCTTCTGCCTCATTTACCCTGGCTATTAGAGTAACCAGTTTAGACTGCATATCATTCATTGCATTTTTAAGTTTGGCCTGGTTAGATCTCATTTCTTCTCTTAGAGATTCTACATTCTCACTCTTGCTTTTTTCAAGCATAGCTATTTATTTTATGATTGGTATCCTGAGTTCTATTGCTGACATCTTGTTTATAAACATACCCATTAGCTTTGTGACAGAGAACATTTTCTCTGTTTCTTTTCTTCATTGAGAGTTCCTCCTCCTAGTCATTCTGTTGAGGGATGTTGAACAAATGGACAAAGTCCAAAATATCAACCCTGACCCAAACAAAATGTAGCCTAGAACAAATCCAAAATGGTCAAAAGCTACCATAGATATGTAAACAAAGCCAAGATGATCCAAACCAATTTTTAAAAGGCAGGGAGGGGAGAGACTATAATCTCTCAGGGTGGACAAAGCAGGGTGATCTGCCTGTTCCTGATTGAGTTTTGGTCTCTGTGTTAGAAGACACTATATCCCAGAATTGCAAAGAAATTAAAACTCACATATATATCAAGATAAAATTGAATAGAGTGAAAAATGGACCAGTATGGGGCAAAAATCTATAAAATATAGATGTGAAAAAATTAAAGTTAAAAAGTAACTTAAAAACATAAATTTGGAAATAAGAATCTATTTGAAATTGGAACAGGGTAAAAAAAAAAGAAAAACAAAAGAAAAACAAAAAAAGAAACACAAAATTTAGCTTGAAGTATAAATAAGTCATGTGGAAAACCTTGGAGATCAACATATTATTTTCCCCTAGTGCTGGAGTTTAACTGTCCTGTGGGAAATAAGCTTTTCATTCACCTGCCCTTCCAGTCTGTATTCTGGGGCAGAGACCTGATGTTTAGCTTCTTAGACATCCTTGCCAGGGTTGAGTTATCCCATCCCTTGTCAAGAAGATGAACTTAATGAGAACTGTGTGGCTTTGTTCCCTGGTGGCTTTCGGCTTCTCTTTAGAGGGTAAGAGCAAATATGGCCCTAGGGGAATCTCTAGCCCAGAGCCACAAGTTCATGGTCTCCTTTCTTCAGTAACCCCTCCAGGTTAAAGCATTTCCATTTCTGTGTGTACCAAACTCACAGACATGCACTATTTGCACCCACAGCAACCCTCCTTGGGGAGTTCTGGGGACCCAGGAGTGATTCTGTGCTTTGTGAATTTGGAATTGTGAGTAGCTATGGGTCCACACATCTCCCAGTTCAAGACTGGGTGCCCCCAGTGTCCTTTCAGGGGCCACACCTCCCTGAGAGCTGTTGGCCTGCTATGGGTGCAAGCGTTTTATATCTCCCATGGAATGCTAAACAGCTCACACCTTATGGTCCCTTTCAGGGTGCTCAAGCAGACAGTGGTCTCCCTACCAGCCAATCACATGGAATATGATGACCAAAACTGAGAGTCCCTTCCGGGCTGGTTGAGCATAACCAGTCTCCCTGCTCCACTGCTTGGGCACTCTATCAGTTCAGGCTCCCCATTCTTTCTTTGTCACCTGTGATCCTGAGACCACAATAATCGACCTTGAATTCTGCACTATTCATCCTCTGTTATTGTATCACTTCCCAGTGGACAGTTTATGGAGGGTCCCTACCCCTCCATTTACATTCCAATATTTCCCACAAAGATTCAAAGTTATACAACACCTACCTTGCAAAAAGTAGTCATTTTTCTGCTCATAGAGATCCAGATAAATCTTCTTACATCTTTGGTTGAATTTGTGTGTGTTCAGAATGGTTTGAGAGATATCTAGCTAAATTCAAGAGACCAGATGAAATAGCTCCCCAACTTTGCCACCATCTAGGAATGCCTTTTGTTCTAATGACATGACCCTTGGTAAACCTCAGATGGGGGGCTAATCTTCAGAAAGAATAAGCCATGATTAGAAGCTTGAAACTTTCAGCCTCACCCAGCATTCCTCAGAAACAGGAGAACGGGGGAGAGAAGCTGGCAGGGAAGTAGAAGGAGGCGTCGTTTCAACCTGTACCCTAAAGTGAGCTGATGACCTACCAAAGAACTCCAATCACCCATGAAACCAGCCTGAGAGCAGAATTACACACATCTGGATCTCTATGAGGGCAGAAGACACCAGTAGGCAGGTAAAGCAGAGTGGGAATATCAGACTGATATCGGAAGATAAACAAAAGGGGGAGGGAGTCACCAGAGGCAACTGATTGGAAAGTAATACCCCAATATGAGAGTGCATTAACTTGGGGACCAAGTGCATTAACTTGGGGGACCAGCATTAACTTAGAGTCTGGTTGAAAGCACTCAAAAAGAGCAAAGGACCGTGGGGGGATATTGTGGGAATCAGGGCGGCTAGGGACAGGGGCTTAAGTCCCCGGACCCAGGACAGCCTCCCCTGGCACTGAGCCAGAGAGAGTGTGGCAGAGAAAATAGGTCTTGGTCCCTCAGCTGCCAGCGCTCCCGAGAACGCCTGGGGACCAGCTCTTGTGAGGGGCTGGGAGCCTCACCAGATGGCAGAATGCCGGCCCTGCCATCAGAGACTGAGACATGCACACCCCACACCCTCCCTTGAGAGAGGAGCGGGCAGGCACCAGCCCGGCACTCGCTCGTGGACCCACACTGCACCATCAGAGCCTGAGAAGCGCGCACCCCCCACCCTCCCCTGGGAGAGTGCACACAGGCCCCAGCTGGGAGCTCTTGGACCCAGAAAGACCAGGAACCCACAGCCCAGTCCAGCGGGAAAATCTCAATGTGCGATTGCTTCTTGGAACTTCTCTGGCAGTCTAGAGATGCCCAGACACCTGCCACTGCCGTGGTTTTGGATACAAGCAGAAGATCCTGTGTACCCAGGGACCGCAACTCAGAACCCACTCTGCCAGAGGCCAAGGGGGAATTTATGCACTTTCCAACACCCATAGGGGAGCAGGCTGAGGCTTCTCTCTGAGAGGGAAGTCGGGGTGCAGTTTGCTTTCCTCTAAACCTCCAAAAACCATCAAAAGCTGTCAAGGCAAGAGAAAAGAGAAGAACAAATACAAAAGCCTCTGGAGAACAAAATCGTGAAAAAACCGGTTTCCTCAGAGCCCACCCCTTTGAGAGGGGTGGGAGGACTTAACTCAGGGAACATCATTGACTGAAAACCCATGTGGCAGGCCCCTCCCCCAGAAAACCTACCAGGAAAGGACAAAAAAAAAAAAAAGAGGGGAGGAGTCAAGATGGCTGAGAAGTAGCAGGCTGAGACTACAGCAGGTAGCAGGAGATCAGCTAGATAGCTTATCTAAACATTGAAAACACCTACAAATCCAAAGGGAGATTGAAGAGAAGAAGAACAGCAATTCTAGAAACAGAAAATCAACCACTTTTTGAAAGGTAGGACTGGCAGAGAAGAGAATCCAAAATGACAGAAAGATCGACCGCGGGGGGAGGGTCCGGCTCCCGGCAAGCGTCTGAGCAACGGAGCACAAAATCTGGACTTTTAAAAGTCTGTTCCACTGAGGGACATTGCTCCAGAGGCTAAACTGGGGTGAAGCCAATGCAGGGTCAGCGTGGCCCCAGGGCCCGTAGGGTCACAGAAGGATCTGTGGTGTCGGAGTGTCACAGGGCTCACAGGTGTTAGAATGGAGAAGCTGGCTACAGAGACAGAGCCAAGGACTGAACTCTCAGCTCAGGGGTACCTTGAACGGGACACAGGCTCTGTCCTTGGAGCACGACTGGAGCGCGACTGGAGACTGGGGATACGGGAGCGATTGGTTGCTTTCCTCTGGGGGCACACTGAGGAGTGGGGCCCCAGGATCTTGGCTCCTCCAGGCCGGAGACTGGTAGGCCACCATTTTCATTCCCGTCCTCCAGAACTCTACTGAAAGCGTTCAGGGAACAGAAGCTCCCAAAATAGAACCCGAGCCAATTACTTAGTCCATCCCCGGTAAGGGCAGTGCAATTCTGCCTTGGCCAAAGACACTTGAGAGTCACTACAACAGGCCCCTCCCCCAGAAGATCAACAAAATATCCAGCCAGGACAAAGTTCATCTATCAAGGAAAGCAGGTTCAATACCTAGGACAGGAGCGGAATCCAGAGGAAGAGAAAGCAAAGCACGGAACTCATGGCTTTCTCCCCATGATTCTTTAGTCTTGAGGTTAATTCAATTTTTTTTCAATTTTTTTTTCTTTCTTTTTTCTTCTTCTGCTAAATTTTTTAACATTTACCCTTTACTTTTTTAATGTTTTTTGACTAGTTTATCTAAAATATGTATTTTTTCTTTCTTTTTTATATTTTTTCTTTTTTGTTTTACTTTTTAAAATTTTTTTCTTTTTTTTTTCTGAACCTCTTTTTATCCTCTTTATCCCCCCCGCCCCACAATTTGGGGTCTCTTCTGATTTGGTTAAAGCGCATTTTTCTGGGGTCTTTGCCACCCTTGTAGTATTTTATTTGATCCTTCATATCGTCTTATCCGGAGAAAATGACAAGGCAGAAAAAATCACCACAAACAAAAGAACAAGAGGCAGTACCAAAGGCTAGGGACCTAATCAATACAGGCACTGGTAATATGTCAGATCTAGAGTTCAGAATGATGATTCTGAAGGTTCTAGCTGGGCTCAAAAAAGGCATGGAAGATATTAGAGAAATCCTCTCTGGAGAGATAAAAGCCCTTTTGGAGAAATTAAAGAACTAAAATCGAACCAAGTTGAAATCAAAAAAGCTATTAATGAGGTGCAATCAAAAATGGAGGCTCTCACAGCTAGGATAAATGAGGCAGAAGAAAGAATTAGTGATATAGAAGACCAAATGACAGAGCATAAAGAAGCTGAGCAAAAGAGGGACAAACAGCTACTGGACCATGAGGGGAGAATTCAAGAAATAAGTGACACGATAAGATGAAACAACATTAGAATAATTGGGATTCCAGAAGAAGAAAGAAACAGGGAGGGGAGCAGAAGGTTTATTAGAGAGAATTATTGGAGAGAATTTCCCTAATATGACAAAAGGCACAAGAACCAAAATCCAGGAGGTACAGAGAAACCCCCTCAAAGTCAACAAGAATAGGTCCAACCCCATTACCTTATAGTAAAATTTACAACTCTTAGTGACAAAGAGAAAATAACATACAATGGTAAAAATATTAGATTGGCAGCAGACTTATCCAAAGAGACCTGGCAGGCCAGAAAGAGCTGGCATGATATATTCAGAGCACTAAACGAGAAAAACATGCAGCCAAGAATACTCTATCCAGCTAGGCTAACATTGAGAATAGAAGGAGAGATAAAAATCTTCCAGGACAGGGACGCCTGGGTGTCTCAGTGGATTAAGCCTCTGCCTTCGGCTCAGGTCATGATCTCAGGGTCCTGGGATCAAGCCCCGCATCGGGCTCTCTACTCCATGGGGAGTCTGCTTCCTCCTCTCTCTCTCTGACTGCCTCTCTGCTTACTTTACTCTGTCAAATAAATAAAATCTTAAAAAAAAATAAAAGCTTCCAGGACAAACAAAAACCAAAAGAATTTGCAAACACCAAACCAGCTCTACAGGAAATATTGAAAGGGGTTCTCTAAGCAAAAAGAGAGCCTAAAAGTAGTAGATCAGAAAAGTACAGACACAATATACAGTAACAATCATCTTACAGGCTAAAAATGCCACTAAATTTATAACTCTCAATAGTTACCCTGAATGTTAATGGGCTAAATGCCTCTATCAAAAGACACAGGGTATCAGAATGGATAAAAGGACCAAACCCATCTATATGCTGCCTACAAGAAACTCATTTTAGACATGAAGACACCTCGAGATTTAAAGTGAGGGTGTGTAAAACAATGTACCATGCTAATGGACATCAGAAGAAAGCTGGGGTGGCAATCTTTACATCAGATCAATTAGATTTTAAGCCAAAGACTATAATAAGAGATGAGGAAGGACACTATATCCTACTCAAAGGGTCTGTCCAACAAGAAGATCTAACAATTTTAAATATCTATGCCCCTAACGTGGGAGCAGCCAACTATATCAACCAATTAATAACAAAATCAAAGAAACATATCAATAATAATACAATAATAGTAGGGGACTTTAACACTCCCCTCACTGAAATGGACAGATCATCCAAGCCAAAGATCAACAAGGAAATAAAGGCCTTAAATGACACACTGGACCAGATGGACATCACAGATATATTCAGAACATTTCATCCCAAAGAACTAATTCCTATTCTCCTGAAACTGTTCCAAAAAATAGAAATGGAAGGAAAAATTCCAAACTCATTTTATGAGGCCAGCATCACCTTGATCCCAAAACCAGACATGGATCCCACCGAAATAGAGAACTACAGACCAATATCCTTGATGAACACAGATGCAAAAATTCTCATCAAAATACTAGCCAATAGGATTCAACAGTACATTAAAAGGACTCTTCACCACGACTAAGTGGGTTTTATTCCAGGGCTGCAGGGTTGGTTCAACATCCACAAATCAATCAATGTGATACAACACATTAATCAAAGAAAGAACAAGAACCATATGATACTCTCAATAGATGCTGAAAACGCATTTGACAAAGTACAGCATCCCTTCCTGATCAAAACTCTTCAAAGTGTAGGGATAGAGGGCACATATCTCAATATTATCAAAGCCATCTATGAAAAACCCACCGCAAATATCATTCTCAATGGAGAAAAACTGAAAGCTTTTCCGCTAAGATCAGGAACACTACAGGAATGTCCATTATCACCACTGCTATTAAACATATTACTAGAAGTCCTAGCCTCAACAAACAAACAACAAAAAGAAATTAAAAGAATCCAAATTGGCAAAGAAGTCAAACTATCACTCTTCACAGATGACATGATACTATATGTGGAAAACCCAAAAGACTCCACTCCAAAACTGCTAGAACTTGTACAGGAATTCAGTAAAGTGTCAGGATATATAATCAATGCCAGAAATCTATTGCATTTCTGTACACCAACAACAAGATAGAAGAAAGAGAAATTAAGGAGTCAATCCCATTTAAAGTTGCACCCAAAACTGTAAGATACCTAGGAATAAATCTAACCAAAGAGGCTAAGAATCTATATGCAGAAAACTATAAAGTACTCATGAAAGAAACTGAGGAAGACACAAAGAAATGGAAAAATGTGCCATGCTCCTGGATTGGAAGAAAAAATATTGTGAAAATGTCTATGCTGCCTAAAGCAATCTACACATTTAATGCAATTTCTATCAAAATACCATCCATTTTTTTCAAAGAAATGGAACAAATAATCCTAAAATTTATATGGAACCAGAAAAGACCTCGAATAGCCAAAGGAATATTGAAAAAGAAAGCCAAAGTTGGTGGCATCACAATTCCGGACTTCAAGCTCTATTACAAAGCTGTCATCATCAAGACAGCATGGTACTGGCACAAAAACAGACACATAGATCAATGGAACAGAATAGAGAGCCCAGAAATAGACTCTCAACTCTATGGTCAACTAATCTTTGACAAAGCAGAAAGGAATGTCCAATGGAAAAAAAGACAGCCTCTTCAATAAATGGTGCTGGGAAAATTGGACAGCCACATGCAGAAAAATGAAATTGGACCACTTCCTTACACCGCACACGAAAATAGACTCCAAATGGATGAAGGACCTCAATGTGAGAAAGGAATCCATCAAAATCCTTGAGGAGAACACAGGCAGCAACCTCTTCAACCTCAGCCGGAGCAACATCTTCCTAGGAACATCAGCAAAAGCAAGGGAAGCAAGGGCAAAAATGAACTATTGGGATTTCATCAAGATCAAAAGCTTTTGCACAGAAAAGGAAACAGTTAACAAAACCAAAAGACAACTGACAGAATGGGAGAAGATATTTGCAAACGACATATCAGATAAAGGGCTAGTATCCAAAATCTATAAGGAACTTAGCAAACTCAACACCCAAAGAACAAACAATCCAATCAAGAAATGGGCAGAGGACATGAACAGACATTTCTGCAAAGAAGACATCCAGATGGCCAACAGACACATGAAAAAGTGCTCCACGTCACTCGGCATCAGGGAAATACAAATCAAAACCACAATGAGATATCACCTCACACCAGTCAGAATGGCTAAAATTAACAAGTCAGGAAATGACAGATGCTGGCGAGGATGTGGAGAAAGGGGAACCCTCCTCCACTGTTGGTGGGAATGCAAGCTGGTGCAACCACTCTGGAAAACAGCATGGAGGTTCCTCAAAATGTTGAAAATAGAACTACCCTATGACCCAGCAATTGCACTACCGGGTATTTATCCTAAAGATACAAATGTAGTGATCCGAAGGGGCATGTGCACCTGAATGTTTATAGCAGCAAAGTCTACAATAACCAAACTATGGAAAGAAACTAGATATGCATCAACAGATGAATGGATAAAGAAGAAGTGGTATATATACACAATGGAATACTATGCAGCCATCAAAAGAAATGAAATCTTGCCATTTGCAACGACATGGATGGAACTAGAGGGTTTCATGCTTAGTGAAATAAGTCAATCAGAGAAAGACAACTCTCATATGATCTCCCTTATATGAGGACGTGGAGATGCAACATGCGGGGTTAGTGGGATAGGAGAAGAATAAATGAAACAAGAAGGATTTGGGAAGGAGACAAACTATAAGTGACTTTTAATCTCACAAAACAAACTGGGGGTTGCTGGGGGAGGTGGGGTTGGGAGAGGGGGAGTGGGGTTATGGACATTGGGGAGGGTATGTGCTATGGTGAGTGCTGTGAAGTGTGTAATCCTAGCGATTCACAGACCTGTACTCCTGTGGATAAAAATACATTATATGTTTATAGAAAAAAAAAGAAATAGATAAAGAAATTAAAAAAAAAAAAGACGACAAGAGAACAACCACCATTACTTCATAGATACAACTTTTATTTTTAACTTGTTCCCACTATTCTGGTTCATTTTTCTTTTTATGTACATAATTTTTTAACCTATTTGCCATCACAGTACATCAAATTCCATAATAACCATCTAACCTGAACTTTTTGATACATGCACCCATGTTTTTCTTTTGCTTTTCTATTTTTTAAAATTTTTTTTTGAATTTTAGTTTAGTTTAGTCTAGTTTTTTTTTTATTTTATAATATGCATATAGAGTTAAACTTCAAGGTAATCCCCTTTCCCCAATCAATGCTACCCCTATAGGTAAACCAATTTTTAATCCCCCTTTATCTTAGGAAATTTGGGTACTTTAACCAAGATATCAAGATATATCAAGGAAGAATCAAAATAATCTTCCTCGCCCACGCCTAGAATTTATAACCACTCTCCCATCTTTTTTTTCTGCAAGTGTTTCTGTGTATTTGTGTTTGTTCTGATAGTATATAAATCTTATTCTTGGGGTTCTTGACGAGGTTCTTCCTTTTTTTTTTTTTTTTTTGCTTTTATATATATATACATATATATATTGTTCCTCTTGTCATATACTTTTATCAGTCTTTTTGTTTGTCTGTTTTTGTTTGTATACCTCATAAATCTTACCTTGGTGCCCATTTGGGCTGAGCCTTCTCTTTTATCTTCCCTTTTTTTCCTGTCTCTCTCTCTTTTTTTTCCTATCTTTTTCTTTTCTTTTTTATCTCATTTGGGTGGGGAATCCTGATTGCTCAGAAGTGTTCCAGGGTGCACCTTGACTGCACCATGGTCAGTAAATCCAGCTACATCCGTTCAGTCATATCTCACCAAAATGACTAGGAGGAGAAATGCCCAACAGAAGAAAAATACAAAGATGAGCCTTCTACAACAGAGCTAATGACTATCGACATAGACAATATGGAGGAAAGGGAATTTTGGCTAAAATTATTCAGGCAATAGCTAGGTTGGAGAAAACCATGGATGACAAAACTGAATTGATTAGGGCAGAACTGAAAGCCACCAGGGTGATGTTCAAAATGCTCTCAATGAGTTCCAATCTAATCTAAATTCTCTAAAAGCTAGGGTAACTGAGACAGAAGATAGAATTAGTGATCTGGAGGACAAACAGATAGAGAGAAAGGATCAGGAGGAAATCTGGAACAAAGGGCTCAGAAGACACGAAAACAGAATCAGGGAAATAAATGATGCCATGAAACATTCCAACTTCAGAATTATTGGAATCCCTGAAGGGGAAGATAAGGAAAGAAGTCTAGAAGATATAGTGGAAGAAGTTCTCTATGAAAATTTTCCCAATATCACGAATGGAACCAGCGCTCATGTACTAGAGGCAGAACGGTTTCCCCCCAAGATTACAGATTCTCGAAAGTCCTCAAGACACCTGATAGTAAGAATAAAGAATTATAACTGCAGGCAGACTCTCTTGACATCAGCTAGGACAAAGAGGCTCCTTACATACAGAGGAAAGCCCATTAGAATAATGTCAGACCTGTCCACAGAGACCTGGCAAGCCAGAAAGGGCTGGCAAATATATTCAGAGTACTAAATGAGAAGAAGATGCAGCCAAGAATACTTTATCCAACAAGACTGACTTTCAAAATGGATGGAGAGATAAAGAGTTTCCAAGAGAGCCAAGGCTTAAAAGAGTATGGTGACCACCAAGCCAACACTGCAGGAAATATTAAGGGGAGTTCTATAAAAGAGGAAAAATCCTAAGAATATCATAGAACAGAAACAGAGACAATCCACAGAAAGAAAGACTTCAAAGGTAACACAATGTCAATGAAAACGTATCTATCAATAATCACTCTCAATGTGAATGGCCTAAATGAGCCTATAAAATGACACAGGGTTGAAGACTGGATAAAACGCCAGGACCCATCCATATGTTGTCTACAAGAGACAAATTTTGAACCTAAAGATACACCCAGACTGAAAGTGAAGGGATGGAGAAGCATCTTTCATGCCAATGGGCCTCAAAAGAAGGCCGGGGTAGCGATTCTCATATCAGATAAATTAGATTTTAAACTAAAGACTGTAGTCAGAGATACAGAAGGACACTCCATCATTCTTAAAGGGACTATCCACCAAGATGATCTAACAATTTTAAATATCTATGCCCCCAATATGAGAGGAGCCAATTACATAAGAAAACTATTAATCAAGATAAAGAATCATATTGATATGAACACATAAATTGTAGGAGATCTCAACACACCTGTCTCAGTAATAGACAGATCATCCAAGCAGAAAAACAATAAAGAAACAAGAGCATTGAATGACACATTGGACAAGATGGACCTCATAGACATATATAGAATATTCCACCCTACAACAACAGAATACTCATTTTTCTCAAGTGCATATGGAACCTTCTCCAGAATAGACTGCATACTGGGTCACAAAGCGGGACTCAACAATTATGAAAAAGACTGACATTATTCCCAGAATATTGT
Organism: Meles meles; assembly: GCF_922984935.1. Classification (NCBI taxonomy): domain Eukaryota; kingdom Metazoa; phylum Chordata; class Mammalia; order Carnivora; family Mustelidae; genus Meles; species Meles meles. The sequence continues at coordinate 83,448,221 of NC_060073.1, read as the reverse complement.
CAGGTCACAATTCTTTGAAACTGGAGCTCAATCACAAGGAAAAGTTTGGAAGGAACTCAAACACCTGGAAGCTAAAGACCACCTTGCTTAAGAATGCTTGGATCAACCCAGAGATCAAAGAAGAACTTAAACAATTCATGGAAAGCAATGAGAATGAAGACACTTTGGTCCAAAACCTATGGGATACAGCAAAGGCGGTTCTAAGGGGGAAATACATAGCCAACCAAGCCTCCCTCAAAAAAATGGAAAAAGCCAGAATACACCAGCTGTCTCTACACCTTAAAGAACTGGAGAATCAACAACAAATCAAACCAACTCCACACACAAAAAGGGAAATAATCAAGATTAGAGCAGAGATCAATGAGGTAGAAACCAGAGATACAGTAGAATGTATCAATGAAACTAGAAGCTGGTTTTTTGAAAGAATCAATAAGATCAATAAACCATTCTCCACACTAATCCAAAAGAAAAGAGAGAAAGCCCAAATTAATAAAATTATGAATGAAAAGGGAGAGATCACAACTAACACCAAGGAAGTAGAAACAATCATCAGAAATTATTACCAACAGTTATATGCCAATAAGCTAAGCAAACTAGATGAAATGGATGCATTCCTGGAAAACTATAAACTCTCCAAACTGAACCAGGAAGAAATTGACAACCTGAATAGACCAATATCTAGTAACAAGATTCAAGCAGTGATCAAAAACCTCCCAAAATACAAGAGCACATGACCTGACGGCTTCCCTGGGGAATTCTACCAAACTTTCAAAGAAGAAATAACACCAATTGTCCTGATGCTGTTTCAAAAATTGAAGCAGAAGGAAAACTTCCAGACTCTTTTTATGAAGCCAGCATTACCCTGATCCCCAAACCAGGCAAAGACCCTCCTAAAGAGGTGAATTTCAGAACAATATCACTGATGAATATGGATGCTAAGATTCTCAACAAGATCCTAGCAAACAGGATCCAGCAGCACATTAAACAGATTATCCACCATGACCAGGTTGGATTCATCCCTGGGTTACAAGGATGGTTCAATATTCACAAATCAATCAGTGTGATAGAACAATTCAATAAGAGAAGAGAGAAGAACCACATGGTCCTCTCAACTGATGCAGAAAAAGTATTTGAGAAAATCCAGCATCCGTTCCTGATGAAAATGTTTCCAAGTATAGGGATAGAGGGAACATTCCTTATCTCCATAAAGTCTGTCCATGAAAGATCCACAGCAAATATCATCCTCCATGGGAAAAAGCTTGCAGCCTTCCCATTGAGATCAGGAACACGACAAGGATGCCCACTCTCACCACTCTTGTTAACATAGTAGAAGTCCTAGCAACGGCAATCAGACAACAAAAAGAAATAAAAGGTATCCAAACTGGCAATGAAGAAGTCAAACTCTCTCTCTTTGCAGAAGACATGATTCTTTATATGGAAAACCCAAAAGAATCCACCCCCAAACTACTAGAACTCATACAGCAATTCAGTAACGTGGCAGGATACAAAGTCAATGTACAGAAATCAGTGGCTTTCTTATACACTAACAATGAAAATAAAGAAAGTAAAATTAGAGAATCAATTCCTTTTACTCTAGCACCAAGAACCATAAGATACCTGGGAATAAACCTAAACAAAGAGGTAAAGGATCTGTATTCGAGGAACTACAGAACACTCATGAAAGTAATTGAAGAAGACACAAAAAGATGGAAGACCATTCCATGCTCTTGGACCTGAAGAATAAACATTGTTAAAATGTCTATACTGCCTAGAGAAATCTATACTTTTAATGCCATTCTGATCAAAATTGCACCAGTATTTTTCAAAGAGCTGGAAAATATTCCTAAAATTTGTATGGAATCAGAAGAGACCCCGAATTGCTAAGGAAATGATGAAAAACAAAAACAAAACTGGCGGCATCATGTTACCTGATTTCAAGCTTTACTACAAAGCTGTGGTCACCAAGACAGCATGGTACTGGCATAAAAACAGACACATAAACCAGTGGAATAGCGTGGAGAGCCCAGATATGGACCCTCAACTGTATGGTCAAATAATTCTGACAAAACAGTAAAAAATATACGGTGGAAAAAAGACAGTCTCTTCAATAAATGGTGCTGGAAAAACTGGACAGCTATATGTAGAAGAATGAAACTTAACCATTCTCTTACACCATACTCAAAGATAAACTCGAAATGGATAAAAGACCTCAACGTGAGACAGGAATCCATCAGAATCCTAGAGGAGAGAACATAGGCAGTAACCTCTTCGATATCAGCCACAGCAACTTCTTTCAAGATATGTCTCCAAAGACAAAGGAAACAAAAGCAAAAATGAACTTTTGGGACTTCATCAAGATCAAAAGCTTCTGCACAGCAAAGGAAACAGTCAATGAAACAAAGCGGCAACCCATGGAATGGGAGAAGAAATTTGCAAATGACAGTACAGACAAAAGGCTGATATCCAGGATCTATAAAGAACTCCTCAAACTCAACACACACAAAACAGAGAATCATATAAAAAATGGGTAGAAGATATGAACAGACACTTCTCCAATGAAGACATACAAATGGCTATCAGACACATGAAAAAATGTTCATCATCACTAGCCATCAGGGAGATTCAAATTAAAACCACATTGAGATACCACCTGACACCAGTTAGAATGGCCAAAATTAGCAAGACAGGAAATAACATGGGTTGGAGAGGATATGGAGAAAGGGGAACCCTCTTGCACTGTTGGTGGGAATTCAAGTTGGTTCAGCCACTTTGGAGAACAGTTTGGACATTCCTCAAGAAATTAAAAATAGATCTTCCCAATGACCCTGCAATTGCACTACTGGGCATTTACCCCAAAGATACACATGTAGTGAAAAGAAGGGCCATCTGTACCCCAATGTTTATAGCAGCAATGGCCATGGTCGCCAAACTGTGGAAAGAACCAAGATGCCCTTCAATGGACGAATGGATAAGTAAGATGTGGTCCATATACATGATAGAGTATTATGCCTCCATCAGAAAGGATGAATACCCAACTTTTGTAGCAACATGGACGGGACTGGAAGAGATTATGCTGAACGAAATAAGTCACGCAGAGAGAGTCAAGTATCATATGGTTTCACTTATTTGTGGAGCATAACAAAGAACATGGAGGACATGGGGAGATGGAGAGGAGAAGGGAGTTGTGGGAAATTGGAAGGGGAGATGAACCATGAGAGACTATGGACTCTGAAAAATAACCTGAGGGTTTTGAAGGGGCGGGGTGTGGGAGGTTGGAACCAGGTGGTGGGTAATAGGGAGGGCACATATTGCATGGAGCACTGGGTGTGGTGCAAAAACAATGAATACTGTTACACTGAAAAGAAATAAAAAAAAATTAAATCACTAAAAAAAAAAAAGAAAGAAAAGAAAAGAAACAGGAGAGGGGCTAAAAGTGGAGTTAATGATCAATCATGTCTAAATGATGATGCTTCCATAAAAATCTCCAAAAATATGGGGTTGGGTGAATACATCTAAGTGCCTAGATTTAACATGCCCCATTTTATGGGACTGGAAGCTTCAGCACTAGGAGCCCTTCCAGACTTTTTACAATATATCTGTCTGGCTGTTCCTCTGTATCCTTTGTTATATAATAAACCAATAAATGCAAATAAATATTCCCTGAGTTATGGGAGCTCTTCCAGAAAATTGCTGACCCTGAGGAGGAAGTCATGGGAACCCTAACTTAATACTTATTTAGTTGGTCATAAGTATCAGGGATTTTTCATTGACATCTGAAGTGGAGATATCTTGTGGGACTGAGCCCTTTGTTTGGATCTGTCTTTAGCTCCATGGAGATAGTGTTAGAACTAAATTGAATTGTAGGACACATAGCAATGTCAGAAATTTTGTTGGTGTGGGAATAAATCCACATATCTGGTGTCAGAAATGTTGTATGAGCGAGGAAAACTTTTTTTTTTAATTAATATTGGATAAAACTTATCACGTTCTGTTTTCTTCCCTCTTGCCTTTTGTTATTCTTGTTTGTAATGTTAGTTTTTTTTTTAATTAGGCAGACATATATCCTTAGAGTTAACTTTGTTTTATTTTACTACATTCTGTACCATGTTGCCAAGTTAAGTGTTTCTGTCCTAGCAATGTCTACTGTATCCATTTTTTTTATTCTTTCCCTAATTACTTAACCACCATTTATATTTGCAAAATCTTTTTATTTCCAGTGGCCTTTGAGTCTAATTTGACTTTTGTATGTGCTGCCTATTGCTGATTCTTCACAGATAACCATGTTGTCTTCTACTTTGGACCAAATATTAGTAAGTTTGGAATACACACTTGTGTGCTGAAAAATAGTGCTCAAGGTATGTCAACTGCACTAAATAAGATGGTACCAGAGGGTTTCAAATTTCAATAGTATGTTGTGGCAGCAACATCATTTTTTTTTAAAGATTTTATTTAGTTATTTGACAGAGAGAGATCACAAGTAGGCAGAAAGGCAGACAGAGAGAGAGGAGGGAAGCAGGCTCCCTGCTGAACAGAGAGCCTGATGTGGGGCTTGATCCCAGGACCCTGAGATCATGACCTGAGCCGAAGGCAGAGGCTTTAACCCACTGAGCCACCCAGGCCCCCTAGCAACATCATTTCTTATATTGAAAATATAGGTCTTTGGTTTTACTTCAATGATGAGTCCAGAAAATATAATGCCCCACTTTTACAATATTTCCATGGCTTGAACTTTTAAAAATAACAAATACTTATTATTGTTCTGGAGAACAACCTGAGGACACTTCTTGTCTCTCTTCACACTTTCTCCCTACATGATACCGTCCTTTTTTGTACTTTTAAATGTCATTAATATACTAAATCTGAAACTGAGATTTTTATTTTGATTTCCAGAATCATATACAGCTCTGTATTTACTTGACATTCCCCCTTGGAAGTCTAATGGAGTTTCAAATATAATGTGCTTCCTTATGACATAAAAGGCATTGTGTATACTTATAGTTATCTCACATGATTAGAAGTCTATCCATTCACAATGAATGTCTCCTTAGGAACTCAAACCAATGACCAGACAATTCAGGTAAGTGTATCACATATATACCTCCTATGTTCCCTCCTTCTGACTCTTATTTTGTAGCTCCTGCCAATTATATCTCATCCTTACTGAAATGGCTAAAATGCACCTTTGACAGTTATCAAACATCCACTCTTGCTTCCTGTAAAATCATTTTCTATATAGCATCAGCAGTATTGTAAAACTAAAATCCAGATATATCAAGTCCAGTTTTTAAAATCCCTGAGAAACTTTTTCAAGCTTTCTTGATTTTTTCTAAGTTTTTAAGATTTTTTAAATTTTATTTTTTTCAGTGTTCCAAGATTCATTGTTTATGCATCACACCCAGTGCTCCATACAATATGTGCCCTCCTTAATAGCCACCACCAGGCTCACCTTTCCCCTCACTCCCTCCCCTCCAAAACCCTCAGTTTGTTTCTCAGAGTACACAGTCTCTCATAGTTCATCTCCCACTTCAAGTTACCCCAACTCATTCCTCCTCTCCAACTCCCAATGTCCTCCATGTTATTCCCTTTGCTCCACAAGTAAGTGAAACCTATGATAATTGACTCTCTCTGCTTGACTGATTTCACTCAACATAATCTCCTCCAGTCCCATCCATTTGGATACAAAAGTTGGGTATTCATCCTTTCTGATGGAGGTATAATATTCCATTGTATATGTGGACCACATCTTCTTTATTCATTTATCTGTTGAAGGGCATCTTGGCTCTCTCCACAGTTTGGTGACTGTATCCATTGCTGCTATGAACATTGGGGTACAGATGGCCCGTCTTTTCACTACATCTGCATCTTTGGGGTAAATACCCAGCAGTGCAATTGCAGGTTCATAGGAAAGCTCTATTTTTAATTTCTTAAGGAATCTCCACATTGCTTTCCAAAGTGGCTGCACCAACTTCCATTCCCACCAACAGTGTAAGAGGGTTTCCCTTTCTCCACCTCCTCTCCAACACTTGTTTACTGTCTTGTTGATTTTGGCCATTCTAACTGGTGTAAGGTGATATCTCAATGTGGTTTTTGATTTGAATCTCCCTGATGGCTAATGATGATGAATATTTTTTCATGTGTCTGTTAGCCATTTGTATGTCTTCTTTGGAGAAGTTTCTGCTCATGTCTTCTGTCTGTTTTTTGATGTGATTATGTTTCATGTGTGTTGAGTTTCAGGGGTTCTTTATAGATCTTGGATATTAGCCCTTTGTCTGTAGTGTCATTTGTGAATATTTTTTACCATTCTGTCAGTTGCCTCTTTGTTTTGTTGACTGTTTCTTTGCTGTGCAGAAGCTTTTGGTCTGAAGTCCCAAACGTTCATTTTAACTTTTGTTTCCTTTGCCTTTGGAGACATGTATTGAAAGAAGTTGCTGTGGCTGATGTTGAAGAGGTTATTACCTATTTTCTTTCTAGGATTTTAAAAGATTTCTGCTTCTCTTTGAGGTCTTTTACCCATTTCAAGTTTATCTTTGTGTATGGTGTAAGAGATTGGTCCAGTTTAATTCTTCTATCCATAGCTGTCCAATTTTCCCAGTAGCATTTATTGAAGAGATTGTCTTTTTTCCACTGTATATTTTTTCCTGCTTTGTTAAAGTTTATTTGACCATAGAATTGAGGATCCAAATCTGGGCTCTGTACTCTGTTCCACTGGTATATGTATCTGTTTTGGTGCCAGTACCAAGCAGAAAATCAATAAAGAAACAAGAGCTTTGAATGACACAATGGACCAGATGGGCCTCATAGATATATACAGAACATTCCATCCTAAACAACAGAATAATCATCCTTCTGGAACACACATGGAGATTTCTCCAGAATAGACCACATACTGGGTCACAAATCAGTGCTCAAACAATGGCAAAAGATTGAGATCATTCCCTGCATATTCTCAGATCACAATGTTTTGAAACTGGAGCTCAACCACAAGATAAAGTTTGGAAGGAATTCAAATACTTGTAAACTAAAGACCATCCTGCTCAAGAATGTTTGGCTCAACCAGGAAACCAAAGAAGAACTTAAGTCATGGAAACGAATGAGAATGAAGACACATCAATCCAAAACCTATGGTATATGGCAAAGGTGATCCTAAGGGGGAAATGCATAGCCATTCAAGGCTTCCTCAAAAAAATTTAAAAATCCCAAATATACCAGCTCTCTTTACACATTAAGGAACTGGAAAATCAACAACAAATTAAGCCAATCCCATGCACAAGAAGGGAAATAATCAAGATTAGGGGCAGAGATCAATGAGATAGAAACTAGAGATACAGTAGAACATATGAACGAAACTAGAAGCTGGTTTTTTGAAAGAATCAATAACATCTATAAACCCCTGGCCAAACTAACCCAAAAGAAAACAGAGAGGATCCAAATGAATAAAATTATGAATGAAAGGAGAGAGATCATGACTAACAACAAGGAAATAGGAACAATCATCAGAAATAATTATCAACAGTTATATACCAATAAGTTAAGCAAACTAGATGAAATGTATGCATTCCTGGAAACCTATAAACTTCCAAAACTGAATCAGGAAGAAATTGAAAACCTGAATAGACCAATATCTAATAATGAGATTGAAGCACTGATCAAAAACATCCCAAAAAACAAGAGCCTAGGACCTGACAGATTCCCTGGAGAATTCTACCAAACATTCAAAGAAGAAATAACACCTTTTCTCCTGAAGCTCTTTCAAAAAATAGAAACAGAAGGAAAACTTCCAGACTCTTTCCGTGAAGACAGCATTACCCTGATCTCCAAACCATGTAAAGACCCCATCAAAAAGGAGAATTTCATACCAATATCCCTGATGAATATGGATGCCAAGATTCTCAGCAAGATCCTAGCTAATAGAATCTAACAGTACATTAAAAAGATTATACACCATAACCCGGGGAAATTTATCCATTGGGTTGCAAGGGTGGTTCAACATTTGCAAATCAATCAATTTGGTAGAACAAATCAATAAGATAAGGGAGAAGAACCACATGGTTCTCTCAATTGATGCAGAAAAAGCCTTTGACAAGATACAGCACACATTCCTGATTAAAATTGTTAGAAGTATAGGGGTAGAGGGAACATTACTCAACTTCATAAAATCTGCATATGAATACCCCACAGCAAATATCATTCTCAATGGGGAAAAGCTGACAGTCTTTCCTTAGAGATCAGGAACATGACAAGGATGTCCACTCTCACCACTGTTGATCAACATAGTACTAGAAGTTCTAGCAATGACAGTCAGTTCTAGCAATCAGCAATCAGAAGTTCTAGCAACAGCAATCAGCAATTGTCAGATTGCTGAATGAATGAATGAATATATTCATTAATGAATAAATTCATTTATTTATGAATACATAATAAAATGTATTCAAATTGGCAAAGAAGTCAAACTCTCTCTTTGCAGATGGCATGATACTTTCTTTTTTTTTTAAAGATTTTATTCATTTATTTGACAGACAGAGATCATAAATAGGCAGAGAGGCAGGCTGAGAGAGGAAGGGAAGCAGGCTCCCTGCTGAGCAGAGAGCCTGATGCAGGGCTTGATCCCAGGACCCTGGGATCACCACCCACGCCAAAGGCAGAGGCTTTAACCAACTGAGCCACCCAGGCAACATGATACTTTCTATGGAAAACTCAAAAGACTCCACCTCCCAACTACTAGAGCTCATACAGCAATTCAGTAATGTGGCAGGATACAAAATCAACCCACAGAAATCAGTTGCTTTCTCATACACTAACAATGAAAATATAGAAAGGAAAATTAGAGAATCAAAATTCCATTTACTATAGTACCAAGGACCATAAGATACCTGGGAATAAACCTAATGAGATAGGTAAAGATCTCTACTTGAGGAACTGAGGAACACTCATGAAAGAAATTGAAAAAGACAGAAAAATATGGAAAAACATTCCGTACTCATGGATTGGAAGAATAAACATTGTTAAAATATCTATACTGCCTAGGGCAATCTATACTTTCAATACCATCCTGATCCAAATTCCACCAGAATTTTTCAAAGAGATGGAGCAAACCATCTTAAAATTCGTTTGGAACAAGAAGAGTCCCCGAATTGCTAAGGAAATGTTGAAAAAGAAAAGCAAAACTGGGGACATCACGTTGCCCAATTTCAAGCTTTATTACAGAGCTGTGATCACCAAGACAGCATGATACTGGCAAATTTTTTTTTTATGCTTTTTGTCCATGTTTTTCTTTCACCATTTGAGGATAAGTAAGAAACTTCTTTCAAAGTCTTTACCTTGTAAATCTGATACCTGTGGTTCTTCCAAGACAGTTTTTCCACTTAATGTGGAATGGACCATACTTTATTTTATCTTTGTATACTTTATAATTTTATAATTTTTGCTTGGAATTTGGACATTTGGAGAAATGGCTACCTCTACCAGTCTGTCTAGATAACTTTGGGCAGCAGCAATCTTTCACTTAATTAGATTGACATGCTCTGAATATGGTCTTCTCAGGGATTTTTTAAATAAGCATTTGCCTGGTCCTGTGTGTGTTTTTTAAAAATTTCTCCACATACATGGTGCTATAAATGTCTTATTTTTTTCAGAGTCTCCAGACAGCTTCTCCTTAGGGCCTTGGATGGTCCATTTTATGCCTCTATTCAGTAATCTCCTGCCCAAGGCATCTATGGGTCTGCAGTCTTGCTGTAGTTTTCCAGAGCCTTTTTTTCTCCCTGTGTGGTATTCAAGTTAGGCAAACAGAGACCAGTTCTTGCAGTAGGCACCAGACAGGTTAGAACATTGCAAAGGTCTGCCTTGATCCCTCTGGTTTGAGAAAAGGAATGGGAATTGGGCGGCAATCACCTCCAGACCAAGACAGCCCTGTGCCATGGATGCAGTGGGCAAGAATGAATAAAACTACCACTTACTATCCTAACTTTTTTTTCTTTTTATTTAATTTTTAAAATTAAAGTCAATTAATAAACATATAATGTGTCATTTTTTTCAGGGGTATATATCTGTGATTCATTGGTCTTACACAATTCACACCACTCACCCTAGCATATACCCTCCCCAATGTCCATCACCCAGCCACCCTATTGCTCTCATCCCCTTTCCCCTCCAGCAACCCTGTTTGTTTCTTGAGATTAAGAATCTCTAATGGTTTGTCTTCTATGGTTTGCTCCCTCTCTGGTTTTGTCTTGTTTCATTTTTTTTCCCTCTCTTCCCCTCTGTCTGGTTTTTTAAATTCCACATATCAGTGAGAGCATATGCTAATTGTCTTTCTATTATTGACTTATTTCACTTGGCATAATATCCTCTAGTTTCATCCACATTGTTGCAAATGGCAATATTTCATTTTTGATGACTGCATAATATTCCATCATTGATCACATCTTCTTTATCCATTCATCTATGTCCTTCCATTTTGAAAGTGGCTTTTTATGATTTGGTATTCACTTGGTTGAGATAGATCTTGATTGTTTAGCTAGTTTTTACTTATTTGTTATTTATTATTATTATTATTGTTAATCTTTAAATGCTTTGAAGCATTTGCTTTTCTAGTCTTATTGAGATATAATTGACATACATCACTGGATAAGTTTAAGGTGTACAGCATCATGATTTGACTTACTTATATTGTGAAATGATTATTACAGAGCTTAGGTGCAATAAAAAGAGAGAAAAGAAAAACATGTTTCTGTTTTTGATGTCTCCATAGGAAATAAGAGCTTGGAGTTTCTTATTTAGCCATTTGCTAAAGATGCTCTGCCATCCTATTTTGAGAAATATTAGTGTGAGAATACTTAATGTTTTCATCAATATTTGTATTATCTGGTCTCCAGTTTATATTTTACCATGACTGCCCTAAAATTCCTCCCCAGCCAGCACACTACTTTCTGAATAAACATGTTCTTATATTCTTGTTGTATTTCTACAAAGTATAACATATTTATGTTTGTATTGAAATTGCAGCATGACATACATTATAGATGTTTACCTTCACATAACTAACAAAATATAATTTTCCCATTGAAATAATCATAACAGGCTGATATTTAACAATGCAAACTTTTTAAAACATGTTTTAAAAAGATAAAAAGATTTCAGACACATTTTTTATTCACCTATATATGTGAAGTAGAGGTGAACTACTTATTTAGCTCTTCCAAATATCATTTTGTTAGAATATTTACAAGGAAAATTTCTGAAGTTCTCATTAATCTATTTTCTTTTAAAGATACATTGAAATCCTTACAGTGATAGAACTGAACATATATTTTTTAATGTACAGATAAATCTTTAAAAAAATCTTTTAGTTAGTTGTGTAAAATTCTATAGAATCATAGGTTCTAATTGGCATATGAAATATTTCTGAGAAAATCTAAGGAAATCTAAATAAAGCAAAATAATAAGTCTTTATTGTTTTCCTCAATAAACAACATCTTACTTATAGATGGAAAAAAGAAGTAAATAATGGTTTTAATCAACAGACTGACATATATTTGCAAGATATTTGAACATAGTAAGTGTAAATCTCAACCAAAATCTCTAATATCGAACCTCTTTCTAGAAAGTAATTATGAAGTTGAAAAACATTTTTTAGTTTATCTTTCACATACAGAAACTTATGTGAGAAACTTACTAAGGACATGAGATCTAAAAACTAAAGTATAAACACTTGAGTATGTTGCTCAAAGAGACAGTGGACCATTTTGACGAATTTACCCTTTTATACATTCATCACATTCTGCAATTATTTCAGTTGCAAGGAACTAAGACATGGCATTTAGATTTCTATGCCAAAGATGTCCTTCCTTTGCACACAGTCTGGTATAAGGTATATGATCTCCACACTTGTAAATAATTTCTACAGTTTATTTTGCCTTCTTTCATATAAATAAATCTTGGCTTTTGTCTTTCAAACAGCACACCATGTCTATACAGGTATTATACTGTTAATAAACAAATAGAAAAAAAAAGGATCTCTAAGCTTATCTAACCTAATTGGTAATTTCCAATTAGGAAAACACATTGACTAGGAAGATCAGTAAAATTCCTATTTGCAGGTACAAATTCAATAGATCTTCAAAACCTCATAAAGATATCCTGCCAGCATTTTTTTTCCTTTAAATGGGAAATATTTATTTTTTTAAATGAGGATGGAAGTTATTTTAATAAAGTGATCCCAAGAGAACAAGACAAATATATATTGTGTTTATTTGATACTCAGTTAAACTCAGGTAATATTTACACTCCCCAATATTTTATTTAATTTCTCCCTGACCCTCACTTGCACTATACTATATATTTCACTTCAAACTCAGTTAAATAAATAAGTCAAATTCTCTTAGCCCATGAATTTCATAACTATTCTTTGCTGCCAGTAAATCTTACCTTTTATTTTCAGTTGTCATATCATGGGCATAAGCTGGAACTAGGAAACATGGCTCTGCCCCTTCTCAGGATCATCAGCAATCTTTCACACTATGCTTATGTATGAATTATGAAGATAGCTGTTGGTTAAAAAAAATAAAATGATCTCAAATGTAATATTGCAAAAGGTTGGAAGAATTGAATTTCCCATATAGCAAATACAGGTTTGTCTTCTACCTCTTGAGTGAACTCTGATGGCAATGACAATAAGAATAACCACTTGATGCAAAATGGGAAGTTGTCATCATAATTTAGGGCCAAAATAGACGAAACGTTCCATATACACCTGACACCATAGTATAGATGAAGGCCAACTGAGATAAATTGCCTCTGACTCAGTGTGCTGAAGAGGCATCATGAGTATTTATGGCAGCAGTGTTTCTAAAGTTTCCATAGACTCACAGGGTAGGAGGAAGGCAGAAATCTCTGCTAAATCATGTAGTCCACTGCACAATGTTGTATTTCACATTGAAAGCAGACATATGGTAACTTTTAATATGTAATCTCAAAAGAACTTCTTCAAGATTAGCTTCTACTCATTTTAAAGTATTTTTATCTGAATATTATAAACTAACAATTCAATGTTTGTTGTGGATAGTTTCCAATATTCCTTTTTCATCAATCTTTTCTTCCTATTTTCATCAATACTAAATGATAATTCAATATTGTCATGCACTGAAGCAAGCTTTCGTCAGGAACAAAATCCTGATTTTCTCCACATTATTTCTCCACATAGGAAGACACTATATATATATTCTCCAAATTTCATAATATGTACCTCAAAAATACTGAATTAATCACTAAATAAAATAGCATGTTGGGTCTTTTACTGAAAGTTAACAGGGACTAAAATCTCTTCTCTTTTGGTTCTTAGAGATCACATAATACATAGTTCAACTTGATGATAAATAATTGAAGAGGTGTTAGTTGTTTACTAATGAAATACGGTACTCAGAAAAGGACAAGCTTAAATTTAAATATATAAATTTATATATCTATAAATACATATTTATGTATAATTTTATATATTAAATTTATGTATGTATAAAAAGAATATTCCATATATAAATGGATAAATATCTTCTCTTTAATTTCTATTTGACATTCATTGGGTTTATTTATGATATATTAGTTAAAGGAAATAAATAGTATTACATTATCTGAGAATTACTGAATATTTATAGATGCTTTCCTAAATGTGGTGTATGAATTAACTCACTTGGCTTCCTACACCAAATCTATAAGGAATGTACTACAATTATCTGCGTTGAGGAAATAGAGAAAAAGAGGCACACGGAAGTAAAGATGCATATTCAGAGTAACAGAACAAGTAGTGACATAGCAGCATTCGGGGTCAGACATCATGGTTTCAGAGAGTGTCTTTCTACTGAGATATACTGCCTTAGAAAAAAATGCAAACTATTTCCAAAAACATAAATACATTCAAGATCCTTATGCATGGGGTGCCTGGGTGGCTCAGTGGGTTAAAGCCTCTCCCTTTGGCTCAGGTCATGATCCCAGAGTCCTGGGATCGAGCCCCACATCAGGCTCTCTGCTCCACAGGGAGCCTGCTTTCTCCTCTCTCTCTCTGCCTGCCTCTCTGCCTACTTGTGATCTCTGTCAAATAAATAAATAAAATATTAAAAAAAAAAAAAAAAAAGATCCTTATGCATGTGTTATAGGCTGAATTGCACCACCCTCCAAATTCACATGTTGAAGTTCTAGCCCCTAATACCTGAGAATGTGACTGCATTTAGAGACAGGACCTTTAAAGAAATAATTATGGTAAAATAAGGTCATATAGTCTCATCTTAATTCAATATTACCAGTGTTCTTATAAAAAGATATTAGAGACACCAGATGTAGGAATACACAGAGAAAAGACCATGTGAGGACACAATAAGAAGGCAGACATCTGCAAGTCAAGGAGAGAAGCCAGAGAAAATAGCCAAACTTCTCAATACTTTGATCTTAGACTTCCAGTCTTCAGAACTGTAAAAAAATAAAATTCTATTGTTTAAGCTTCCAGTCTAGTATTTTATTGTAGTAGCCCCAGGAAATTAATACTAACAAGTGTTTACTAAAAATACTCAGATACACAATGACAGTAACATTAACTAACATATGGAAATTAGATCTTTAGGTACATTGAACTCATTAACCATCTATTATCAATAATTTGTCATTAAAATTAAAATTCTGAATTTTATTTTGGTGATTCACTGATACTAATAAACAAATAAATAAATGCAAGCCTTGTGTCAATGAGTTACAATTTTAGATATCAATATCTCTTTTCTTTACTTATAGTTCCACATATTAATTGAATTGATCGCAATTCTAAAGGCACAAAAAGAGTTGCAGTAAAATTTGATTAAACAGGGGGAAAAAAAACAAAAAACAGGGGACAAATCTACTTTATGCATACATTCTGAGTATTTATTAAACAAAAATATTTGCATAGCTAGGTAAGAAAATAAATACAAAAGTTTATGTGAAGATAAAGAAGTTATTATGTAATGAGTGATTAGTATATAGAAGCTGATACTTTAAAGTATTACGAACATTTATTTTTATATCTCATTTATTCTTCAGCAGAATCATATGGAGTTGATATTCCAGTTATTTCCATTTTATATATCTTACCTGTTTCTCAAACCAAGGCTTAAGAATTTAAGGAAACCAAAGCCACAGAGCCAGTAAAAAATGACTTAAGAAATGCCTAACTTTATGTCTGCCTTTAATCAGACTCCATGATTTGAGGTTTTAGTGATTGGGGGTAAAATGTTATTAAATGTGTTTCTTCATTGGGGGCAGTAAGTAACAAGGTTTTACAATGCTGATTCTGTGTTCTTTTCATGAATAATCAGTGCTTTGAAGGTTTTCTGTTTGTTTGTTTTTGTTTTTAAGATTTGATCTATTTATTTGTGAGAAAGAGAGAACAGAGGGAGCAGCAGGGAAAGGAAGAGGCAGGCTCCCTGACATGCAAGGGGCCAGATGTGGGCACTCAGTCCCAGGACCCTGGAATCACAGGGTCAGACTCCAGCCAAAGGCAGACTCCCAACCAACAGAGCCACCCAGGCATCCCGATATGTTGAAGTTCTTAGCTGTATAGAAGAAACTTCTGCTAGGAAAAAAAAAAAAAAATCAGTTCTTAGAAATAGGCAAATGAGTTTACTGTGTGGTCTTTAATTGTAGGTATGATTTTTTGGATTACTTTATAATTCCTTAGGTGCACAATTTAATTTGTACACTTTTGTCCCAAAGAGATGCTGAAAGAGATATTTCAATGGTAAATATAACCCTAAAGAGTACAGCTTATTGCACTGTTGGACATTATCAGTTTAAATCTAAACCAATAATTGAGAGTAAACATTGGTTGATTTCTTTATCAATTATTAAGTTGAACTACATATTTGGCAAGTATTTTATATTTTAATGTGAATCATGGATTCACTTTTTATTCAGTCTTTTTAAAAATTATAGTTTCAACAGTTGTAATTTTCTAGTAAGGGATTTGAGAAAATATTTTATGTAATAATTATAATGTACTTGTAGGCATTATCATTTTGATTTTCCCTGGAGATATATTGTTTAATTTTATAAAACATTTAAAAATAATTTCATAAATTAGGTTAAAAAATTAAAAACTTACAGAATGATATCTGTTTATTGACCAAGAGGAGACTGAGAGTAATCTACTCTCTATAAAAATACAAGGGCAATGCTTCTCCTATTTTCCTAATTTTTTTTTCTTTTTGAGATGTGGGAGTAATTTGAATTATCAGATTACCTTATTAAAGTATATTTCAGAAGGCTTTTATAAAATTATATGATTTTAATAAGTTGTAGTCCATAACACAATGATATTTAGCCAAAACTTGTTTAACAGTTTCAACCTCAAGAATAGAAAATAAAAATCTGTTATAAGTTTAAATTTCCTTAACATTAATCCATACTGACTTAAAAATATCTGGATGCAAAAGACACCCACTGAAGATAATTGTTCAAAATATATTCTTATTTGAAAGGCAGACTCTTAAATTATGTTATTCTAATATAATTGAAACAATTATATATTATTTTCAGAAATATTATTTTTCATTAAAATGAGAGAATTACAGGTGAGAATGAATTATTAAATGGTAATTTCCTTTTCCTTGGAAGTAGAATATGATATTCTTATGCTAAATTTCCCAAATCTTAAAGGATTTAAGAATCCCACCTACTCAGTCACTTCTCATGGCTAGGGAATTGCTTCCAAGAATGATTATGTCAGTTGCCTGTATGTCTACAGTGGATAATAATGTGAACAGCCAACTTTATCATTTGTAGCCATAGACTATGCATTCTTCCCTTAAAACTAAAGATAAATTGGATCTTGGAATGAATACAGCCTTGGTATCCTCACCAAATACCTCCTCCTTCTGCTCTCTGTACCTTTTTGGGTAAAGGAAAGAACACTTTTTTCATGTGATATGAGAAGGAGAAAAGTCAAGGTGAAATATTGCTTAGGAAATAATGCATTTAAGAAATAATGAGCCACAAATACTGTTGTTGTTTTTTTAAAGTAATCTCTACACCCAATGTGGAGCTCTCACTCATGACCTTAAGATCAAGAGTCACATGCTCTGCCAACTGAGCCAGCCAGGAGCCCCTACTGTATACTTAAAAAGTTTCATCAGGTAAAACCTGAAAGATTGGTCTAAATATAATGAAGCATTCCTTTATGATAAATGAAAAACAAGTTTGTTTGACTAGACTTATAGCACACAAGACCTTACATAGTAAAAGGGTCTTTCCACACCTCAGAGAAACCACTGGAATTTAAAATTGAAAGGAAAAAGTGGCCATGATTAAACAAAGATTTAAAACTTAAGAAAACAAAGATCATTGAAAACTGCTATAGCTTGCACAGTAAGATGACTGCTAAGTGATCAGGTCAAGAAACCACATTTCATGATCCCTTGTACTTTATACAATTTGTTGTTTTCAGAAGTTTTTGGTTTTTTTTTAATCACCATCAGAGAGAATTTATATAATGCTCTTCCATTCATAGACATGTATCTAAGCAAAGCTTAAAATTAGTAAATGAGACTCTATTCTCTGCTTACATTATAAACTGAAATAAATCACTAATGAATATTTTATTGTAAATGCCAGAAGTGAAATTAATTATTCCTTGTAAGAAACACATTAAAATGTTATTGATATGACCTAATATGGACAACTTGTTCTCATTATAAAACTATAGGAAATTATGTGCTTTCTACTATTGAAAATATTGGAAATGATCAATTATAAGAATATTTAAATAAATGTGTACTTCTTCAGTGTATAATGGCTGGGACTTGTTTGAATTTGAATCAATCATTTTGCTCCTAGGATACAGTTAGAACATTCAAGGAAATGTGAGAAAAAAGAAAGTTAAGACAAGAATTACAGAGATTTAGAAGTTGTAAGGCTTAATGTCTTCAAAAAAGTTTCAGAAATGATGAGAGAGAAGGGACATGGTTGCCTCACATTTATTTAACAGATGATCTCATTTTGAGACTGATTTTGAGGTAATTATAAACCAGAGTACATTTGACCAACTAACCACAGTTAGTTCAAAGTATGAACACAGTTCAAAGTATGGTTTTCTAACTGTTGACACATAATTTACCTTCATACATTCATTTATAAATTTCACGTTATTGGAGCTGGTTTATTTATCAAATTACATAAGGAATGGAGAGCAGGACAGTGTGATAGCTAAAAAATTTGGTTTTATATTCTAGCACAAGAAGCACCTGTTTATGGAAGAGTGAGATCTGATAGAAATTTTAAAGACCCATCAAGGTAAAGCTCTACATTTTACAGATGAAGGAAACAAGATGCAAAAATGTGAACTACAATGCCCAATATTCTACAGTCATTGTAATACAATAATCTTGTTTCCACAGCAACCAGACTATCTTCCACTATGAGTCACTAAAGCTTATATTCACTGAGCCCTACTAAGGAAAGATCAACATGTATTATGCAAGCTTGATTTGAAGTAGCTACTTAAACTCACATGTTTGAGTGCCTCCACTCTTAGATTTGTTTTTTATAAGAACTATAATAGTATGTAAATAAGGTCGGGATATCCATATCAGTACTACACACCAAAGAGGATATATGGCCAACATCATTCAGAAAATTCAAGGAAAAAATTCTGAAAGACTTACCCAAATCTCACAGTAAGAGGGGAAAAAACAAAAACAAAACACAAAAACAAAAACTATCAGAGAGGAAAGGAAGGGTTTTTCCACTATAACTCCCTGAAAACTCCTTGGTTAAGATCAGGAAGGGCCAGAGAAAAGAGAGATAGGTGCCAGTCGTGCTGATTATAATTTCTACCAGTTTTTGTATACTGGAATCCTCACCCCTTATCTTTCTTCTGATATAATGTCTGTGAATCTGTCTGAGGTTAACTTGTATCCAGTTTTCTCTTGGAATCAATCATGCAAAGATTGTTTTCCATCAATCTTATACCATTAATTATGCTATCTCCACCAGTTAATTTCCATCAGCATAATAATATACAGTAATATGTCTTATTTAAAAAAGCAAAAAAACAAAACACACACACACACACAAAAAAAATCCCTCTAAATCCAAAGTAAAACATTCTTGACATCTCTCCAAATTGTTGTCACAAAAATAATAGTTAAAACATGAAAATCAAACAAGAAAACTGTCCCTCCTTAAAAAAATTTAACTTCAGGGAAAGAAAGAAATTCAGTGGAGTCCAGAAATAACAAGAAAGCAAAAATCCCTAAAGGACGACCTAGTTTTGAAGCTAGTGTTTGTGTATCTGTCCTTGGAGTATCTGCCAATCATTGTAGGCCCAGAGACTTAGTTTTAACTAAAGTACTTGGACACACTACAAAGGCTAGGCCTGAGATTTGACAGGCAGCTAAGAGACCTAAGGCTAAGACTCTAGAAACTGAATATTGCTATGTTAAAAAGACATAGAAGGAAATAAAGGAACTGCTATTGTTTGCAGATTATATGATTGTATATGTAAAAAACAAAAAAATGAGCAAATTATTGTAATTAGTAAGAGTTTAACAGTTTTGCAGGATAAAAAAATCATTCCAAATTTTAATTGAATTTCTGTACCCAAACAACAATTAAGAACTGGTGCAAAAACAATGAATACTGTTATGCTGAAAAGAAATTTAAAAAAATAAACAAATTATAAAAAAAATACAATTATCTATTATATATCTACACAAATACATACCATTTAAAATATCAAAATAAAATGCATGTATATAAACACATATCTAAAAAATAGCAAATATATGTGAAATATTGTACAATTATTTTGAAATATAAACTTTAAAAAGGAAAGGACATATGATTTTCATAGAGTGGAAAAAGCTATATCATAAAAATAGCAAATCTATTTTTCTATAAATCAAATCATGTGTAAATTTAACTCTCTAAAAGTGACTACTATATTTTCTATGGAATCAGACAATGTCATTTTAAATTGATACAATGTATCAAAGTGTCTATGACACTATAAACTGTCAAGGTATTTCTGAAGAACCAGAGGGAAAACTAGCTCTAATTGATATCAATGGTTATCATAGAGCTATATTATGCAGGACAGTGTATTATTTGTATAACAATAAATGAATTCCAGAAGTATAATGTGTATATGTGTCTGATGTTTTTGATATATTTAAATTTAGGGGTGCATAGGTAATTAGTGGAGAAGATAAGTAGTCAATAAATCATAGAGGGGCTCTTTTAATTATATAGAAAAAAAGGATGATGATCTTAAATGAAACACCAAAAGAAATTCCCAACTAAACAAATTCTTACATGTTAGTGGCAAAATTTTAAATATTTAGAAAAATTCTAGATAATATCTTTTTATGTTAAGATAGGGGAACAAACACAATAGAAAGAGTAGAGAATAAAGGTACAAAATAGAAGAAGATATTTGTGAAAGATGAGACTTATAAAGAATTATCATTCAGATCATAAGAATAAATTCCAAAAATTGATGAGAAAGAAGGGACACACAAATAACAAATTGGTAATAAACAGACAAATAATAAACTGACCAAGAGAAATAAACAGGGATTTTCAGAAAATGAAACACGATTGAGGAATACACAGATTAAATGATGGTCAAATTCACTAGTAACCAGGAAATATAAAATAAAATTATAATGAGATAACATAAAAGCCAATCAAATGCCTGAAAGAATATGTAGCAGGGGAACTTTCTACATTACTGGTATAAATGTGTACAAACACCATGAAAACTGGTTGTATGCATACCAAGTATTAGAGAATATATGGATAGACAGAAATTCATACTTTGGTAATAGAAGAGTAAATTGTCGAAACCATTTTATGAAGTAGTTGGATTATTTCCTGAAATTGGCAATTCATATAATCCATGCCACAGCAACTCCACTCCTAGGAATATGCTCAAAGGAAAGTCTTGCACAGCTCAATGGGAGACTTGTACAAGAGTGTCAAAAAGTACATTCACAATAGTAAAGACCTGGACATGACTGAAAATCCCATCCACAAAACAATAAGTGACAAAACTTAAGTATAGTCTTGTACTACAGTATAATTTTAGCATTCAAATTAAACCCTTAAGGGGTGCCTGGGTGGTTGAATTTGTTAACCATCCAATTGTTGATTTCAACTCAGGTCATGATCCCACAGACCTGTAATGGAGCCCAGTGTTGCATAAGGCTCTGCACTCAGCAGGGAATCTGGTTGAGATTCTCTCCCTTCCTCTTTTTCTGTCCTTCCCCTCCCCCAGTTTGCAAGCTCTCTCTCTCTCTCAGAAGTAAATAATTATTAAAAAATAAATAAGTACTTTCAGCCACAGACAATAATGCAGGTGAATCTTTGCACTATAATATTGATTAAAGAAAATATCAAAAGATTACATATAAGAGTGACATTTTTATGAAGTTTAAAAACAAAATGACAAAATATTAATTATCTATATCAAATATCTGAAAAACTGTAACATAACTATATAAAAAAGAAAACATGAGAATTACTCCATTTATGTAAAATTCAAAATTAGGTAAAGTAAAAGCATATTAGAGATACTAACACAGAAGATAAATCTATAGAAAAAAAGATGATTAACACAAAATACATTGTTTATATAATCTTGAGCAGTAGTATACAGTTGGGGAAGGCCATGTGGAGTGTTACAAAACAGGTAGCTGGTGTTCAATTTTTTAAGATTGCTACCACTGATACGGGTATTTGATTAATGTTAATCTTTCTGACTACTATTATATTTGTCATTAAGTATTTAAACATATAAAGTAATCTCTTTTTGGAAATACATTTCACAATGGAAAACATAGAAAATAAGTTTTAAAGCATGTGACAACTCATTAGTTTCTTCCTTGAGCTTAATTTGCCCTCTTCCTAAAACAAAAGTTTTTAGAAGTCTACTCTTTATGCAAACTTCCTATTCTCTTATTGTTTTTATTTTTTATTATCTTTTTTTAAGAGTTTATTTATTTGTTTTGGAGGGGAAAAGGGTGGGAGGTTGGGTGAGCCTGGTGGTGGGTATTGTGGAGGGCATGTATTCCATGGAGCTCTGGGTGTGGTGCATAAACAATGAATTCTGGAACACTGAAAAGAAATAAAATAAATTTTTTAAAAAATGGTTAATTTATTTATTTGAGATAGAGCAAAAAAGCAGCAGAGTGAGAGAGAGAAACAGATTCCCTGCTGGACAAGGAGGTCAATGTGAGGCTTGATCCCAGGACCCCAGGATCATGACCTGAGCCAAAGGCAGTTGCTTAACTGGCTGAGCCACACAGTCACTTGATCTTTCTTTCTTTCTTTCTTTCTTTCTTTCTTTTTTTTTTTTTTAGACTTTATCTCACTAAAGCTTTAGATCCTATTACAAAATTACAAAAGTAATTCTTGTCAAGATCAGAGCGATCGATCTCCATATTAAAATATCCCATCATAGTTTCTCAGTTCTCATCTTATTAGTACTATCACACGTATTTGATTATTATCTCTCCCTTCTTCCTGACTCTCCCACTTGACCTTTGTAATGCACTATTGTTTCTCCTCCTACCTTGCCAGTTGTTTATTTTTAATGTTTCTTTCTTATTCCACCTCATTATTCTTCTCTATAAACGTTGGTCAACCCCACTTGACCTATTACCTATTTCTAGAACAAAAGAGGCATAATCCCACCTTGCAGTGGGATTTTTTCTCAGAAGTCACACATTTCCCCCTCTTCTTGATTCCTGTGCTCGGATGTCTCCTCATTTGAGAAGTCCTCTCTATCAATACAGCAAACTCTTCCAATAGTACTTCCCTCCATTACCCTAGCCTTTCCCCCAGAGTTCTTTGTACTATCTGAAATATTATTTACATATTTTAAAATTTATCTTCTCTTTCCCCATTCCTCTAGCAACTAGAATGTAAGATCCATGAGAGACTGTGTCACCAGTTCCAAGGAAGATTCCTGGCATAGCTTACATTTATAATGAATATTTAAGAAATGAATGAATAAACAAATGAAAAGCAATTTTCACCCTGAGAAATACACAAGGTATATTAAATAGGTGCATGACTCAGACCTCACTATTTTTGTATGGCTTAGTGAGGAAAGTGGGTAAAATGCTACAGTTTATCTTTAACATTTGGAGTCATTACACTCAGAAAAGTAGTTCAGTGTCATAGTGAAAGTCAGGATGTCTCCAAAAATTAGAAAATTTGACAAAATTTTCATTCACACATCAATGATATTAAAGACTTTGAATCTATGAAAACCTGAGACCTCGATATATTACTTTGTGATAAAAATAAAAATAATTACCATGTTTTAATGTAGTAAGTGACAATAAGAAATGTGCACACATTTATTACTAAAATGCAGCCTCTAAGACTCTTCTTAAGGAAATGATTTTTTAAAAAATAGGCAAAAGTTTTCCTACAAATGTATACTCTTATAGGATAATTTAATTTATATTTTTCTATATTTTTACCTTTTAAAAACTATTGACATCCACTAAACATAAACATATGAAACTCCTCAAAATTAAATATGTCATAATATAGTAATATAATCATAATATATTTAAGTGAATAACCAATATAAAATAATATTTATTTTATTATCCCATTTTATAAAATATGAATCTAGATGTAGAATATATTGGATGAATAAGTTCAAAATTGAAATTCATCATGCACTGGTTAGAAAAAGAAACTAATAAAACACAGATAAAAAAGGTTTTTAAAATAGATCTATCTATCTATATATATATATAGAGAGAGAGATACCTATATGTATATTTCTTTCTTAAATTATAAATTTGTCCTATCTGATAGAAAAACAAGAAGAGAAACAATGATAACATAAAATCTGGGAAATAAAACAGCTTTATTACTGGAGGCTATTTAAAATTGATAATAAGGTACTTATTTGTACTTTGTATAATTAAATCAAACTAAAATAAAAGTTATTATTATAACTAATTAACTACCTTAGGATTTCCACTGAATTCACTTTATAAATATAATCTTTGTTCCCTGAATAATAACTCATAACATTGTGAGGTTTTCCTAAGAAAAATAATAAAAAGGATCAAAATAATATTGTTTGATACACAAAATACTACTATATTGAGTCTCATCTATGTGTTCTATTGGGAATAACTGCTTAGTGCCATTTATCTATAAACAATAATGTAAAAGCAGATCTGAAAATAAGAAAGGGATCAAAATAGACTAATACACTCCATGAAATAGTAATTATTTATATGAACAAAAATTAATGAATATTTGTTATTTTCCAAGCTTTTTAAAATAAGTATTCTCACTTTCAAAAGTAGCCTAACAACATTATTCTCAATTTATAATTAATGATACTTGCTGAAGAATTTCTGTAAGGGTAAATTTATCCAGAAAATATTGGAGCCATGGTTTGAAATAAATCCTGGGTCCATTAGGTTTTTTATTTACATATATCCAAGACCTACAGTTCATTAACACTTTTTGAAATGTCAGTATTATTGGGTATTCAGTAATTCAGAGAATTCAGATTCCAAATTATTTTGTCTAGATATTTTGGACCCACCAAGACTAAGGAAAAAAATTCTAACTTTGTAAAAATGACAAACGGTATTTGTAAGAAAATTTCTGGGACTTCTATTTAGTTTAACAAGTTTTTGTTTGTTTGTTTGTTTTTTCCCCTTTATATTTATTTTTTAAGAGAACTCATTTAAGAAAATAGAAATCATTGTGGTAAGTTTAGCAATAAAAGTATTACCCTTAAGGGTAATGCTTTGCTAGAGAGCATGAAGAAAGGGAGGAGAGAAGGAAAGATAGAAGAAAGAAAGGGAAAAGAAAGAAAACAAGAAAGATAAGGAAGTGAAGGAGAAGGGAAGGAAGAAGGAAGAGAGAAAAAGCAAGGTCATTTGCAGTTGTGTGATTTTTTTTTTTTTTGTATTATCTACATTAGTATGATTGCATGAAACACAATAATGTGTATCAACTGATAATTACATTTGTTTAAACTATCTCTATTTTCAGAAATTTAATAATAAAACATTTCTTCAATATTATAACACTATATGCATATAGTAAATACAATGTTAATAAATTATGACAGCTAGACATATTCTGATGAATTATAGTGCAGAATAAGTTTAATAATACTTGAAGGCAAAGACTAGGAACAAAAAGACACATCTTTGAAAAATAAAGACATTAAAGTAAATGGAAGAGGGATGCCTGGGTGGCTCAGTAGGTTAGGCCTCTGTCTTCAGGTCAGGTCATTGTCTCAGGGTCCTGGGATAGAGCCTCACTTTGGGCTCTCTGCTCAGCGGGGAGCCTGCTTCCCCCTATCTCTGCCTGTCTTTCTGTCTGCTTGTGATCTCTCTCTGTGTCAAATAAAAAAATAAAATCTTTTTAAAAAAATAAAATAAATGGAAGAATAAACATTTTCCATAGGGTCTTATTAAAGTTACCAGTAGAATTTGAAACACCTGTTTTTCTTTTAACTAAATATTCTAACATATTTTAATAAGATAATTAGATAATCACAAAGTGGCTGATTCAAAGTAATTTATTTCCTATATATTTTTTAAGATTGTATTTATTTACTTGATGCAGAGAGAGAGATCACAAGTAGGCAGGGGACTGGCAGACGGGGAGGGGGAAACAGGCTCCCTGCTGAGCAGAGAGCCCTACAGGGCTTGATCAGGGATCTTGAGATCATGACCTGAGCCAAAGGCAGAGGCTTAACCCACTGAGCCACCTAGGTGCCCCTCCTGTATTTTTTTAATTCAAAGTAATAAAGTTTCATTCTATTAAGATGTTAGTGGCAGTGTCAACAAAAACACAACTTTGAAATATAACAAAACAGGTGAGCAAAATGTTTAATGAAAATTGCAAAGAAAAAATTATGTCTCAGAATATAGAATAATGGACTCTCCAGTGAATATAACTGAAAGCACCATGCCAGGGAGCAAATTATATTTTCAAAATCTTTGATCATTTTCTTTTTGGCATAGTTTGTTACCTATTCACATACTGATTATTTTTCTCCTTTTCAAGTGAAACAGTCAGCGTAACCTGAGCTATTAATTATGTGCATTGTCTCTGTTGTCATCTTGAAATAGTCTTTATTTAAATGAGGTTTTATTGAATAATCATCAAAGTGTTGAAACTTGAATATGCTTAGAATCAGCTTTGTTTTTGGTGTCATTTTGTGTTGGCTCTGAAGAAAATACTTTCTCTGACAGCAGCAGTGAAGTAAATAAAATTGTGGATTTAAATGATTAATGGCTAAGGATTAAAGTACTTAGACAATAGA
Organism: Meles meles; assembly: GCF_922984935.1. Classification (NCBI taxonomy): domain Eukaryota; kingdom Metazoa; phylum Chordata; class Mammalia; order Carnivora; family Mustelidae; genus Meles; species Meles meles. The sequence goes on along the minus strand of NC_060073.1, from coordinate 83,421,883 downwards.
GACCAAAGAAGGGATTAGGAAGTCCTTGTAGATTTTGGCTTTTAGGTCACTGTTTTAAATTTCACATAGTTAAGTAGTCTTGGTAAGAGATTACCATTTAATTGCTGAGAAATATGAGACTGACCATATCCTCTAGCAATGGCAATGCATGAGAAAGAGCATGACTGGGCCCAAATTTGTGATATTCATACTTCATGATTACAGGTAACCATGTTCACCATATATCATGTTTTCAGTTACATCAAAAGTGTGTATGAATAAAATCATACACACTTTTGATGTAACTGAAAACATGATATATGGTGAACATGGTTACCTGTAATCATGAAATAATGAAAGGAAAATTAGTTACTACTACATTGCAGTTTAAGAAATAAAGTTTAGAGATATGTCAAGGTAGCAGAACACACTTTATTAACAAAGAATCACCACTAATATTCTGAAAATCCTTAGGGCAACACTAAAAAAAAAGTTGTGGTTTCTAAGTACCTGAGCTGGAGAAGAGTAAAGAAAAGGAATATTTTCATGTCATCCAAATGCTTCCCCTCGTGCTGAAATATATGGTGAAAAGAGATACACTTATACATATCTATCTGTATCTGTGCATATGTGATAAACAGAGAATGAAAAACATTTCTAAATCTATTAATACTAATTATCAGTGATTTCTCATATGTTTAACTGAATTCAAAAGATTATAGACAACTTGTGATATACTGAGATAAATGGTAGCTGGAAAACAGATTGGGAATATTCAAATTTCATGAATCAGAAATCTTAAGCATTGAGTGGCAGAAATAAAACAAATGTGTATAAAATAAGCCATTATATTAACACATTTTATAATATCCTTAAAACATTTTAAGAAAGTTTTGACTTATTATCAAGTCAGGAGGTGAAAGGACAAAAGGAGGTCTATAACCTGTCTTCCTTTCTCAAGCAAATGAAAGCTCACTAATTCTGTCTTATCTATGTTCTCCTTAATTACTACTAACAGTTCCTTACTCAAGATCCCAAAATCTATGAGATAGTATGTTCCAGCACAAGTAAGATACTAATGTGGAAAAATATCCATTTAACTGTACTTAAAGGGAAATGTATGGACTCTGTATTAACACAGTCCTAGCCAATTTCAATGATACTTCAAGACTGAAAGACTTTGAAGTTCATGAGCATTTCATTATTATGTCTAATTGTTGGGGTTTTTTTTTTGTTTGTTTGTTTTGTTTTGTTTTTGTCACTGTTCTCATTTCATAATCTAAATGAGTTCAATACTAAGCTTCCATGAAATCTAAGAAAGTTATTTTCAGCGTATGAATACATGTAGTGACAAGACATTTACTAAGAATAAGAGCCATTCTATTAGAATTCAAATTTCTGAGGAACTTCAAATAGGTGAAAAGTATGGGCTTTGGAATAAACATGAGAGATTTGAAATACCTTTCAAGTTAGTGTTGTGCCTAAAGGTAATTTAAACTTACTGAGTTTGATTTTTCTTACTTGCAAATGAATATAATAATATATTTTTCCATGTTGCTACAAATACCAAATTAAATTATTATTTTGTATTTAACACATAATAAGAGCTAAGTAGATTTACTATTGTTTGCAACAATTAACCCAATGTTTAAAAGGAAATGAGTTCAACATTCGACCTGACAGCCACCTCAGAAGAGGCAATTAGCTAGTGGGTCATGGAGAAGGAGAGTAGAAGAAAGAGAAATAGAGTGTAGAATATCAAGTCACATATGTTAAATTAGTTATATTATAAATTTGGAAACTTAAATTTGTCAACCTGAAAGGATTAGGAATTACTTGTATCTGTGAGGATCCTTTTTTGGTTTTTATCTTCTCTTATTTGGTACTTAACAGCAACTCCAGAAAGTTTTTGGTAGTTAAACTTATTTGACACGTGCTCTCTCTCTCTCTCTCTCTCTCTTTTTCCTTTCTTGTGCTTTTATTACAAAATTAAATTAAAAAAAAAACATGTTTATTATAAGACAACAAAGGTATCTAAAAAAAATTCTGTTTCCCTTTTCCCTGTTTTCTCCTGCCCCCTCCCAACATCCTGCTCACTCTCCCTCAGGTAAGCAGTGTATCCTTCCAGAAATGTTGCTGTGAATCTACATAAGCACTTTTTATATATACATCTAGTTTTTATATATACATCTAGATGTATATATACATCTTGTTCTGTAACTTGCTTTTATTTTTAAACTTAGCTATTTACCAAAAATTTCTGTGGGGTGTATATAGGTCTACCTCATTCAAGTACTTGCAGTTTTCTATTTTAAGTCATTTTACCTTTACTATTTTTTATGGTCACTTCATTTTTTAAATTTTAATTCCAGCTAGTTAACATGAAGTATAATAGTTTCAGGTGTAGAACTTAGTGACATACAACACCCAGTGCTCATCACAAGTGCCCTTCCTAATACCCATTGTCCATTTAACCCATACCCCTCCCTTCTTCCCTTCCAGGAACGCTCAGTTTGTTCTCTATAGCTAAGAGTCTGTTTTGGGGTACTCGGTTGGCTCAGTCAGTTGAGTATCTGATTCTTGATTTTGGCTCAGGTAATTAGATCAGGGTCCTGAGATCAAACCCCACCTGGGACTCCTTGCTTAGTGCAGAGCCCACTTGTCCCCCTGCCTCTGTTCCTCCCCCGTCTCCTCCCCCCTGCTCATGCTCTCTCTCCCTTTCAAATAGTCATATATATAATCTGTTTTATGGTCTGCCTCTCTCTTTTCCCCCCTTTATGTTCATTGTTTTGTTTCTTGAATTCCATATATAAATGAAATCATATGGTGTTTGTCTTATTCTGACTTATTTCACTTAGAATAATACTCTCTAGCTCCATCAACATCATTGCATAGGACGCGGGGGGATTTCTCTCTATTTTATGGCTGAGTAATATTCCATTGTTTGTGTGTGTGTGCACACTACATCTTCTTTATTCATTCATTAGTCAATGGACATTTGGGTCTCTTTATATAATTTGGCAATTGTTGATAATGCTGCTATAAACATTATAGTGCATGTATCCTTATGAATCAGTATTTTTGTACCATTTGCCTAAATACCTAGTAGTGCAATTACTGGGTCATAGAGTAGTTGTATTTTTAATTTTTTTAAGATTTTATTTATTTAATTGACAGATGGAAATCACAAGTAGGCAGAGAGGCAGGCAGAGAGAGAGGAGGAAGCAGGCTCCCCACTGAGCAGAGAGCCCGATGCTGGGCTCGATCCCAGGACCTTGGGATCATGACCTGAGCTGAAGGCAGAGGCTTTAACCCACTGAGCCACCCTGGCACCCCCTGTATTTTTAATTTTTTGAGGAACCTCCAACTGTTTTCCAGAGTGGCTCTACCAGGTTGCATTCCCACCAATAGTGTAAACGAGTTTCCCTTTCTTCACATCCTTGTCAACACGTGTTGTTTCCTGTCTTGTTCATTTAAGCCATTCTGAGGTGTGAGGTGGTATCCCACTGTAGTTTTGATTTGTATTTCCCTGATGATGAGTGATGTTGAGCATCTTTTCATGTACCTTTTGGCCATCTGGATGTCTATTCATGTCTTCTGAGCATTTTTTAACTGGATTATTTATTTTTGGGGTGTTGAGTTGTATAAGTTATTTATAGATTTTGCCTTTGTAGATAAACCTTTATTACATATATCATTTATTAATATCTCCTCCCATTTCATAGGTTGACTTTTAGTTTTGTTGATGGTTTCCTGCACTCTGTGGAAAACTTTTTATTTTGATGAAGTCCCAATAGTTCAGTTTTATTTTTGTTTCCCTTGACTACAGGAGACATATTTAGCAAGAAGCTGTTATGACTGATGTCAGAGAGGTTACTGTCTATGTTCTTCTCTAGGATTTCTATGGTTTCCTTTCTCACATTTAGGTCTTTCATCCATTTTGAGTTTATTTTTGTGTATGTATAAAAAAGTGGTCCAGTTTCATTCTTTTCCATGGGATAAATGGGTAAATTTCTGGAAATAAATATATAAACTACCAAAACTGAAACAGGAAGAAATAGGAAACTTGAACAGACTGATAACTAGCAAAAAAATTGAATCAGTAATCAAAAACCTCCCAACAAACAGAAATCCAGGGCCAGATGACCTCACAGCCAAACATATAAAGAATAGTTAATATCCATTCTCCTTAAACTATTAAAAAAATAGAAATGAAAGGAAAATTTCCAAAATCTATGAGGTCAGCATTACCCTGATTCTGAAACCAGACAAACACTCCACTCAAAAAGAGAACTACAGGGGCGCCTGGGTGGCTCAGTGGTTTAGGCCTCTGCCTTCGGCTCAGGTCATGATCTCAGGGTCCTGGGATCGAGCCCCGCATCGGGCTCTCAGTTCAGTGAGGAGCCTGTTTCTCCCTCTCTCTCTGCCTGCCTCTCTGACTACTTGTGACTTCTCTCTCTCTGTCAAATAAATAAAATAAAAAAAAAAAAAAAGAACTACAGGCCAATATCCCTGATTAACATGGATGCAAAAATTCTCAACAAAATACTATCAAATCAAGTCCAACAGTACACTAAAAGAATTACTCACCATGATCAAGTGGGATTTATTCCTGGGTTTCAAAGTGTTCAAAATTTGCAAATCAATAAATTGGGATACACCACATTAATTAAAGAAAGGATAAGAACAATATGATTCTCTCAATAGATGAAGAAAAAGCATTTGACAAAGTACAACATCCATTCTTGGTAAAAAAGCAGGGAGAGAGGGAACATACTTCAACATAAGAAAGGCCATATACAAAAAACCCACAAAAAAATGAGAGCTTTTCCTTTATGGTCAGGAACAGAACACGGATGTCCACTCTCACCACTGTTAGCAATCAGACAACAAAAATTTATAAAAGGCATCTAAATTAGCAAGGAAGAAGTCAGACTTCCCCTATTTGCAGACGACATGATACTCTATATAGGGGAGGCGAACCATAAGAGACTATGGACTCTGAAAAACAACCTGAGGGTTTTGAAGGGTCAGGGGTGGGAGGTTGGGGGAACAGGTGGTGGGTGATGGGGAGGGCACGTTTTGCATGGAGCACTGGGTGTTGTGCAAAAAGAATGAATACTGTTACGCTGAAAATATTAATAAAAAGGGGAAAAAAAAAAAAGAAAACCTGAAAGTCCACCAAAAAACTGCTAGAACTGATAAACAAATTTAGTAAAGTTGTAGGTTACAAAATCAATGTACAGAAATATTGTATTTTATACATCAATAGATAAGCAACAGAAAGAAAAGTTAATAAAACGATCTAGAATGTTACTAGATGCAAAATAGGTACTGGAAAAGATGCGTTTAGTCAAGGATTAGCTGTCATATAATTTGATTCCTGTGTTCTCCAGAATTTATTATTTTATATTTTTTTATGTGACTAAAGCTTTCAGAATCTGTATGATGGCAGATTAATTGACCAAGTACTTCTGTTCACTGCTTTAGTAAGCAAATACTATCCTTAAGCATTAAAATCTGCCTGAATATATGCCTTTTCTTAATGCAGTTAAAATTATGGAAGCGGTTATTTTATATTTACCTGTTTCTAGCTAGAAAGGATAGCCTTATAATTTAATAACCTATGTAGCCTCATATAATGCATAAGAGCAAAACCAGCCATTTAAAGCAGATAATAAATGTGGTATCTTTATTCATATTGATCTTTTAAGTGCCTTTCCAGCCTTGAAATGTTATGAATCTACATGCCACCTTAAATATATGAAGTGTTATCAATCCCTTAATCTTAATCCCTTGATTCTGTCTTTCTATGATTTTAATTTAATTTGTCTTGACACTAGAACACCATCTCCTTTTATAACTTGAATCAGTAATCACTGGAAATCTTTAGGCGAATGCCAAGACCCATTAACTCAAATAGTGAATCAGTAGAATAAAGTTAAGTAATGTAACATATTTATGATTAAGCTTTTCTCTTAATAAGCTGATAAGATTATCAGCTTATCTAAAGGTTTTGTATAGGATTATCTGATTTAAGGTGTTGATACTTTTAAAATTATGTGGTAACATTGCACTTTCTGAGGGTTACTTTGGTGACTTCTCAGCTATTTGATGTTGATATAGATACTGTACATAGATGATTACAATATTGCAAAGGCAGAATTTTCAAGCAGGTATAGAAATATGAAGAATTGTCCCAAGCAGATTTGGATTTACTAAATGTCCAATGCTTCCTAGAGCATTTGAATATTTAGGGGTCCCTGTCAGGAGTAGCTATTGCTTTCCCTAGAGAAGATCTAGGATGGTACAAAATAGAGTTGAAATTGTATAGAATAATCCATATTTGCCTTCTAGCTTTGATCTTTGTTAAGAACAGTTAGGATAAATCAACATACTCTCTTCACTCTAATAAATCCTGCAGATTTTTTAGATAATTTTCAGGAAGCATTGGTTTGAGATAATAACAGTGTAAAGTAGACAAACTAGATATAACTCAAAAAGCACAAAACTTCATCAATAACCCCATTCTCTTGCATCACTGTCTTGCTCTATTGTTTTTGAAATTAACCATTTCACAATGGCCTACCTGATATAATACAATTCAAATGAAGCAATCTCAATTCCCTTAATTATTTCTTTTATTATATGATTTCTGTTTCTCACAATCTTAGTCTAATCCCTGGTGAAACATACATATATTTGTCTATACACATTTAAGGAACGTCTTTTTTGTACTATATACTGTGCTAAACATTGTATTAGATATAGATTCTATTTTCTGTTTTTAGTAATGCTCCAAGATACTCTGCAGTGTTTGCTTTAGAGACGTTACAAAGAAGCAGTTTCATTTGAATTGATATAATCTTGTCATACATGGGCAAGCTTCTTTCTTTCTCTTTCTTTCTTTCTTTCAAGATTTTATTTAATTATTTGAGAGAGAGAGCCCATTCACATGCATACAAGGAGGGAGGAGCAGTGGGAGAGGTAGAAGTAGACTCCCCAGTGAGCAGGGAATCAGACTGAGCTCAACCCCAGGACCCTGGATTCAAGACCTGAGCCAAAGGCAGACTCTTAATGAACTGAGTCATTCAGTCTCCCCAAGACTGTTACTTTCTTATTTACAAAATTTTATTTCAAATTTCTTCTTACCTTGTATCAGCTGCTCTATATGCCTAAAATATTTTCCCTTTTTTTCCTTTAAAAAATATAAGACTGAGTTTAAGATTATCTCCTTTGTGAGTTTTTCATCAAACTTCTTGGCTAAATGTGTCTCTACTCAAAGTTCTATGTTTATTTTCAAATTTTAGTTCCATTACTTAAATTGCATTGCTATTATTTGGTAAATGCTTGTCTCCTTTGCTAGAATAATATGACATGGAATTTATTTAACATATAACTTTATATCTTACTATCCTGCTCAGTACATGGCACACAGTAGTGAATAAATGTAAATTATGGATCCAATATGGAGAGACATAGCACTGGTTTCTAACAGTATGAATTTATGGGACAGGAAATAGGAAGATAAATGAAAATAAGATTATGGCTGATGAAGACTGTGTAGTTTTTTTTTAAGATTTTATTTATTTATTTATTTGACAGAGAGAGAGATCACAAGTAGACAGAGAGGCAGGCAGAGAAAGAGAGAGAGGGAAGCAGGCTCCCTGCTGAGTAGAGAACCTGATGCGGGACTCGATCCCAGGACCCTGAGATCATGACCTGAGCTGAAGGCAATGGCTTAACCCACTGAGCCACCCAGGCACCCAAGATTGTGTAGTTTTTAAGTGGATATCCTTTGTTTTGCTAAAATTGATAAAAAGTAGCAACAAGCAAAAATACAGAGAAATGTCTAGAATTGTTTATCATCTCTGAAAAGTAAGAGGGTTGGGATGGAAATGGACTGCAATAATAAGGTCCAAAGAAAAAAAAATTATTCAAAACTAAGACCTAGAAGTTTTTCCCACATTATTAATATTATACCTGAATATTACTTGAAAGAAGTTTGTTAACTCACATGCAATAATCAGTTTTCTTACATTTTACTTCTGTTTGGCTATACATTGTACAATATAACATGACTCATATAAGTAGTTTCATGATGAAATACTTGAACTAAATAAATGTAATCCTTATTTGAAGCACGGAGACACTTCTGTAAATTAATGTTAGATAGATAGTGTCTCTAGCAAATAGTATTCAAACTACTTTCCTGTTAGTGAGTTATCTTTTTTTTAACTTAGCTGAAAATATTGCAAAATGTCCAAAAGAAACATATGAAGAGAGCACTACTGAAAGAGAGAGTGAAGGTGGTAAATGGAACAGTGATGAAAACTGCACAGTCAAGGGAAAAAAGGGGGTACAGATTTCTGTATATAATAGCAACTCTGCTAGCCTTACTTATGTTAGCAGAATCAAAGATTTCCAAAGAGGTGTCACCCACCTTTGTCCAGAGACAAGGACCACCCCTGGTACTCCAGTGATTTATCATTATTTTTAACTATTGGGTATAGTTAATACTCCACTAATCCTCTAGCCATTCCCTAAAAATCAGTTTCTCACTGAATTACTTTAACTTCATAGATGCCCTCAAAATATTGGCAATGCCAGATTTCTCCCGCTGGGTCACAAAAGAGTTCCTAAATAATGGTACTGAATAAACAGTGTTATTCCAGGCTCAGTTTCTATATATCACAGATAATCAGTAAAGAATTCTGTGTCCTAGATATTACAATAATAGAGAATAGTTGTGAGCTCTGAGCACTGTGGACACTTCTGGGGCCACGGGAGTGAATGCAGTATCCAGGTTTGCTATCATTTTTAAAATGTTAAACATTAAATAAAATGACTTTATGCATATATGACAGCTGACTTCTTTTTTTCCCCATTTTATTTATTTTTTTCAGCATAACAGTATTCATTGTTTTTGCACAACACCCAGTGCTCCATGCAAAACGTGCCCTCCCTATTACCCACCACCTGTTCTCCCAACCTCCCACCCCTGACCCTTCAAAACCCTCAGGTTGTTTTTCAGAGTCCATAGTCTCTTATAGTTTGCCTCCCGTCCCCAATGTCCATAGCCCCCTCCCCCTCTCCCAATCCTACCTCCCCCCAGCAACCCCCAGTTTGTTTTGTGAGATTAAGAGTCATTTATGGTTTGTCTCCCTCCCAATCCCATCTTGTTTCATTTATTCTTCTCCTATCCCCCTAACCCCCCATGTTGCTTCTCCATGTCCTCATATCAGGGAGATCATATGATAGTTGTCTTTCTCCGATTGACTTATTTCACTAAGCATGATACGCTCTAGTTCCATCCACGTCGTCGCAAATGGCAAGATTTCATTTCTTTTGATGGCTGCATAGTATTCCATTGTGTATATATACCACATCTTCTTTATCCATTCATCTGTTGATGGACATCTAGTTTCTTTCCATAGTTTGGCTATTGTAGACATTGCTGCTATAAACATTCGGGTACATGTGCCCCTTCGGATCACGACGTCTGTATCTTTAGGGTAAATACCCAGTAGTGCAATTGCTGGATCATAGGGTAGTTCTATTTTCAACATTTTGAGGAACCTCCAAGCTTGGATTGGAAGAATAAATATTGTGAAAATGTCCATGCTACCTAAAGCAATCTACACATTTAATGCAATCCCTATCAAAATACCACCCATTTTTTTCAAAGAAATGGAACAAATAATCCTCAAATTTATATGGAACCAGAAAAGACCTCGAATAGCCAAAAGAATATTGAAAAAGAAAGCCAAAGTTGGTGGCATCACAATTCCAGACTTCAAGCTCTATTACAAAGCCGTCATCATCAAGACAGCATGGTACTGGCACAAAAACAGACACATAGATCAGTGGAACAGAATAGAGAGCCCAGAAATCGACCCTTAACTCTATGGTCATCTAATCTTCAACAAAGCAGGAAAGAATGTCCAATGGAAAAAAGACAGCCTCTTCAATAAATGGTGCTGGGAAAATTGGACAGCCACATGCAGAAAAATGAAATTGGACCACTTCCTTACACCACACACGAAAATAGACTCCAAATGGATGAAGGACCTCAATGTGAGAAAGGAATCCATCAAAATCCTTGAGGAGAATGCAGGCAGCAACCTCTTCGACCTCAGCCATAGCAACATCTTCCTAGGAACAACGGCAAAGGCAAGGGAAGCAAGGGCAAAAATGAACTATTGGGATTTCATCAAGATCAAAAGCTTTTGCACAGCAAAGGAAACAGTTAACAAAACCAAAAGACAACTGACAGAATGGGAGAAGATATTTGCAAACGACATATCAGATAAAGGGCTAGTATCCAAAATCTATAAGGAACTTAGCAAACTCAACACCCAAAGAACAAACAATCCAATCAAGAAATGGGCAGAGGACATGAACAGACATTTCTGCAAAGAAGACATCCAGATGGCCAACAGACACATGAAAAAGTGCTCCACGTCACTCGGCATCAGAGAAATACAAATCAAAACCACAATGAGATATCACCTCACACCAGTCAGAATGGCTAAAATTAACAAGTCAGGAAATGACAGATGCTGGCGAGGATGCGGAGAAAGGGGAATCCTCCTCCACTGTTGGTGGGAATGACTTCTTTTTTTTTTAAGATTTTTGTTTATTTATTTGACAGACAGAGATCACAAGTAGGCAGAGACACAGGCAGAAAGAGAGGAGGAAGCAGGCTCCCTGCAGAGCAGAGAGCCTAATGTGGGGCTCCATCCCAGGACCCTGGGATCATGACCTGAGCTGAAGGCAGAGGCTTTAACCCACTGAGCCACCCTGGTGCCCCAACAGCTGACTTCTTAATAAAGTTTTTTTTTATTATTAAAAAGTTTGCACATGTCTGTTTTCACTTCAAAAATAATTATTCTGGTTAAAGAAGTCTACCTAGGTTGAAATTTCTTTGTTCATTATGACTATAAAGTCAACACACCATAAAGCTATATATTTAAGAAGAATTCAAAAAAGAAAATTAACTTGATACTCTTTATTTAGAATTTGATATTATTTTTTGTAACCAGATTCTAATATATCAAAATGGAACTCCCCTTCCCACCCCCACATTTCTAGTATTAGAAAAAGAAATTCTTCTGGCTCTTAAGTTTGTTTGCTCATATTATAGATACTTTCTAGATAAAGTTGCTTGTATCCTAGCCCTTTGGTGGCATTTAGAAGTGGTAATAAGTATCTGTGGTAGACACAGAGATATGCCACCCAAACATCCCCTCAAAGAAGAATGTGCTGCCTATTTCAAGGAAGCATGGTCAATAGAGAACCTACAGTTGTCAGCTCCTTCAGGCTCTTCTTTAGCTGCAGAGGGCCACCTTACCCAATGTCCTTCCTTTCCCATGTCTGTTCACCACATTTAGTGACTGGAAGAAAAAGGGGTATAATGACCCAGTAAGTTTTCAGACCAATCCCCCAATATTGAGAAGTGTGATATTTGCTTTGAGTTCTTACTAGGTTGGATGAAGCTTTGTTGGCTCTGCATTGTAGTTCTAATTCTACCCTGTCTGGTTCTGCTTTGTTCATCTTTTTTTCACAGGTGTTGACCACCAGTAAATATATGGCACTCCAAACCCTTGAAGCAGCATCTGCTTACAAACTCTGTCACAGCATCTGCTTCTGGAGAACCTAATCTGTGACAATTTTACCAGAAGTGGTTGAAAAATGAGGTGGCAAGGTTTTATAGCTAAATAACAGTCACCTGACTGACAATAAATACCTCATCATTCTTAGTGGTTGGAGTACAGACAATCCCTGGCACAAGGTAGCAATTCGATTGCTAAAACCAGAGATGAATATTGATCACATATAGGTTGAAATGAATGCATTAAAGAACTTATCATGCATTTGAGACATATGAAAGAGATAGTAGATATTAGGAAGCATTATTATATAATCATTGCTATGCATGGTTAATGCTCTCTAGAGCAATAGTGAGACTCTGAGGTAAAGAAACTGACACTTCAAAGTCAGGATTGAAAAGCTGTGGGGTAATTTGGTTGCATGCGAAGAATATGAAACCTCCCGCAAGAGGAGGATAAAGAAAGTGGAGACCCAAAACCAGGACTGTGGTTAAGCATCAAAGACAGCTAAACACGCAACTGAAGTAAGTATATTTTGCCAAGTTCAGAACACTGTTTGAGAAGAATGAGACCCTAACAGATGAATCTCATGAACCTTCTGAGCCTATAGACATGGTGGGTTCATTGCTCTTTGGTAAGAGGTAGCATTTCCTTTAAACTGAAATATAATGCAGGTGCTTTTTTCTCACAAAGCAAGAATCTCTTGGAATCATTAGAATTTACCTATTCAAATGACTTGAGAAGAAGTCTTTTTTTTCTTTGGGGTGGTGTTAAATCTGTAAGTTATATAACTTTGCAAATGAAAATAAAACTATAGGGCATTGCATTACTTGGAAATCAATAGTAATGATAGATTTAAACCATTAATTTTTAAAAGAATATATAACCATTATTGATTTTTCTCACAATTAATATGAAATCATACACTTCTAAATTAGCAATAAAATAATAACATTTACATTAAAAATATAAACAACAAAACCATTTGAATCCCCCCAGGAACTGTCCTACCCACTTTATTAGCCACTGGGCCTGTACCTAGTATCACTAAATCACAGAATAAAACAAATGAGGACAAGCTGGGTCTGAGAAGCAGGGAATGGACAATTACAAAGGTATTACAATAGTATCTAGCCTTTACTGCACAGGAACCATAGCACTACACATGGAGCTATATACTTGATTAAAGGAGCTGGATAATAAAATTGGACAGGGAAGTTTTGGACTTACTTACTAGGTTTGGACTTGGGAGCACTTTTCTAAAAATCTAGTATTTAATATCTGTTCAGGATGACATGAAATGTTGTGACTCATTATGAGGATGGCTCACAGAGGTGTGGAAAAGGTAATTATTTTTACAAGTAAAGTTGTAATTCAGATGATAGAAGAAAGAATTAAAAGTCTGAGTGAAGAGGGCACACTGGAGTGTGTCCAGAAGACCTTCTGGATGACTACATTTTATGGGAAAGCCTGGAGGATACACGTTTATTAAATTTACAATGAATACACTGGTGAAAGTTGAAGTTACATCATAAAATATTTAGTGTGGCTCTAAACTATAAACCATTGCTGTCAACTGGAGAGACTATTGCAGGACTCAGATCACTGATAACAATGAAGATGAGAGAATCTCAAAACTATAGAGGCTAAGCAATGCTAATTAACTACCAAAAGCCAAGAGAAAACAAGGTTAGTAATGATAGGCAGGGTTTCAGGGGCAGTCAAGGGGAGACTGATTCACCAAGAGTTATAGAGATAGTTTATAGACCACATACCCTATTGATAAAATAGATAAGTATCTAACAATGGTACTATCCAACTTGTATTAGAGGGAGAAATCAGGAATATGTGGTCAGAAGAAAGGGAGTGGATCATTCTCTCCATTAAAAAGTGGTACAATGTCATATGTCATTTTTTTTTTCAATAAAACTAGAATGGGGAAGGGTATAAAACATGTAAAAGAAAAAAAAAATAATGAGCTTTTGATATATACCTGGACATAAGTCAGCTTTCAAATCAGGAATCCATTGACTAAAGCAATAGCTGGGTCCCTATAAAGACAGATCCATAGGAAGAACACATGAAGACTAACTTAGTAGTCCAACATGTAAGAATCTTAGAAGTAGCCATCCATCCTGATAAGTAAAAATCTGAATAAACTGAAATATCACTACCTCTTATTAAACCTACTAGAGAAGCGACTTCCCAGGGAAAATTCCTGCTCCCCAAATTGGAAAGACGGGGCAGACAAATACAGAGAATCATAACTTACTGGAATTGAAACCCATGAGCAGAAATCTTCTTAGGAAGCAATACTGGGGTGAGAAAAGCTGTACTGCAACTGTTGAATTGCTAGAGGTTGAGTGTGTACAAGTCTGAGATTGAAAACCTTCAGGGACGCAGCCTGTGTGGAATCCTCACACTTCTATGAACCTCTAGTAGGTTCTAGTAGGTTCACAGTGGAGATCTGGAAAAAAAAATCCACTCATGTTTCCAGCAAGAGGAGGTGAAAAATTCCATTTTGAAATACACCAGAACATCTGTGCTTTGTGACAAGGCTTGCCCAAAGGAGAAACTATTTTATCAGACCTGAGGCTCCTATGATTTTAGCAAAGTCTAACCAATCTGGGGGAAAAGAAATACCCAACTTCAGCACCTAATATCCATTCTGAGGTTGGAAACAGGCTTTATGCAATGAACTGCAGGCTGGAAGAAGGAGAGGGATGAATTAGTGATATCAAAGACAAAATAATGGAAAATAATGAAGGTGAACAAAAGAGAGAAATAGGTACTATCCAACACAAGAATACTCTTAGAGAACTCAGTGACTCCAACAAATGTAATAACATTCATGTTATAGAAATCCCACAAGAAGAAGAGAGACAAAGGGTGGAAAATTTATTTGAGGAAATAATAGCTGAAAACTTCCCTAACCTGGGGAAGGAGACAGACATCCAGATTCAGGAGGCACAGAATACTCCTATCAACGTTAATAAAAGCAGGTCAACAGCAAGACACACTGTAATCAAATTTTCAAAATATAGTGATAAAGGAAAAAAAATTTTAAAGCAGCAAAACAAAAGAAATCCTTACCTTACATGGGAAACTGCATGAGACTAACTTCTGATTTCTCAACAGAAATGTTGGCAAGCCAAAGGGACTGGCATGATATATTCAAAATGCTGAATAAGAAAAATCTGCAGCTAAGAATATTCTACCCAGGGCGCCTGGGTGGCTCAGTGGGTTAAGCCGCTGCCTTCGGCTCAGGTCATGATCTCAGGGTCCTGGGATCGAGTCCCGCATCAGGCTCTCTGCTCAGCAGGGAGCCTGCTTCCCTCTCTCTCTCTCTCTCTCTGCCTGCCTCTCCATCTACTTGTGATCTCTCTCTGTCAAATAAATAAATAAAATCTTTTTTAAAAAAAGAATATTCTACCCAACAAGGCTGTCATTCAGAATAGAAGGATAGATACAGAGTTTCCCAAACAAAAGTGAAGTAGTTTGTGACCACTAGACCAGCCCTATAAGAAACTTCAAATATGGAGTGCAAAGAAGAGACCAAAAGGGACAAAGACAAGGAAGGATTAGATAAAATCCAGAAACAATGACAAAGCAGGTAATAAAATGGCAATAAATGCAAATCTATCAATAATTACTTTGAATATAAATGGTTTAAACACTCTAATCAAAAGACAGGTGTCAAAACAGATTAAAAAAAACAAGACCCATCTATATGTTGCATACAAAAGACTCATGTTAGACCTAGACTCCTGCAGATTGAAAGGGAGGAGTGTGAATGGATGTCAAAAGAAAGCCTTGGGGTGCTTAACGTCTCAGTGGGTTGAGTCTCTGCCATTGACTCAGGTCATTATCTTGGGGTCCTGGGATCAAGCCCCACATCAGGCTTTCTGCTCAGTGGTGAGCCTGCTCCCTTCCATCCACCTCTCTGCCTGCTTGTGATCTCTCTCTCTCTATCTCTGTGTCAAATAAGTAAAATAAAATCTTAAAAAAGAAAGAAAGAAAACAAGCTTTACTAGTTATCAAACTAAACATTAAAATAAAGCCTGCAAAAGGAGACAGAGAATAGCATTATATAATGATAAAAGGCACAATCCAACAAAAAGATCTATTATAAATATTTATGCCCCCAGAATGAAAGCACCAAAATTTATAAAGCAATTAACAACAAACATGAAGGAACTAATTGATAATAACACAATAATAATAATGGATTTTAACACCTTATTTATTTCAATGGATGAATCATCTAAACAAAAAATAAACAATGAAAGAATGGTTTTGAATGTCACTCTGGACCAGATGGACTTAACGGATAGACACAGAGCATCCCATCTTTAAACAGCAGAATACACATTTTTTTTTTTCAAGCATACATGGAACATTCTCCAGAGTAGATCACATATTAGGTCACAAACAGGACTCAACATATACATAAAGGTTGAAATCATACCACGAACCTTTTCTGTATGACAATATGAAACTAGAAGTCAACGATAAGGAAAAATTTGGAAAGACCATGAGTGCACGGAGGTTAAATAACATGCTACTTAACATAAATTGGCAATAAAATAAGAAACAAAAAATACATGGAAAATAAAATAAAGAATTAAAATAAGAAATGAAATAAGAAACAAAAAATACATGGAAAGAATGAAAATGAAAATACAATAGTCAAAAACCGTTGGGATGCAGCAAAAGTCGTCCTAAAAAGGAAATATATAGCAATGCAGGCCTACCTCAAGAAGCAAGAAAAAATTCAAATAAACAATCTAACCTTATACCTAAAATAGCTAGAACAAGAAAAACAAACAAAGCCTAAAGCCAGCAGAAAGAAGGAAATAATAAAGATTGGAACAGAAATAAGTGATATTGACACTAAATAAATAATGTAACAGATCAGTGAAACCAGGAGTTGGTTCTTTGAAAAAAAACAACAGTAAAATTTATAAACATTTAGTCAGACATATCAAAAAGAGAAAGAACCCAAATAAATAAAATCACAAATGAAAAAGGAGAAATAACAACCAACACCACAAAAAATACAACTATAAAAGAATTCATGAAAAACTATCTTCCAACAAATTGGACAATCCAGAAGAAATGGATAAATTTCTAGAAACATATCAACTACCAAAACCAAAAGAGAAAAAATAGAAAACTTGAACAGACCCAGAACCAGCAAAGAAATTGAGTCAGTAACAAAACAAAACAAAACAACCCAACAAACAAAAGTTCAGGGCCAGATGACTCACCAGTGTTATTTCACATAGTACTAGAATTCCTAGCCTCAGCTATAAGACAACAAAAAAATAAATTCATCTAGATTGGCAAAGAAGTAGTCAAACTTCCAATATTTGCAAATGGCATGATACTCTATATAGAAAACCTGAAAGACTCCACCAAAAAATGGCTAGAACTGACAAATTCAGTAAAGTTGTAGGTTGCAAAATCATTACACAGAAATCTGATGCATTTTTATACACCAATAATAAAGTAACAGAAAAAAAAAATCAAGGAGAATCAATCCCTCTTACAATTGCACCAAAATTCTTAAGACCCCTAGTAATAAACCTAACCAAAGGTGTAAAAGACCTGTACTCTGAAGACTATAAAACACTGATGAAAGAAATTGAAGATGATACAAGGAAATGGAAAACTTTTCATGCTTACAAATTAGAAGAACAAAGATTTGTAAAAAGTCTATACTACCCAAAACAATCTACACATTTAATGCAATCTCTAACAAAATATCACCAGCATTTTTCAGAGATAAAAAACAAACCATGTGAAAGTTTGTATGGAACCACAAAAGACCTCAAATAACCAATAGTCAAAGCAATCATGGTGGGGGTGGGGGGAAGCAAAGCTGGAGACATCACAATTCCAGACCTCAGGTTATACTATAAAACTGTAGTGATCAAGACAATATGGTACTGGTACAAAAATAGACACATAGATCAATAGACTAGAATAGAAAAGTCATAAATGAAGTCACAAGTATTGGTGAACTAATCTTTGATAAAGCAGGAAAGAATATCCAATGGAAAAAAGACCATCTCTTCAACAAATGGTGTTGGGGAAACTGGACAGTAATATGTAAAAGAATGAAACTGGACCACCATACACAAAAATAAGACCTAAATATGAAACAGAAAACCATAAAAAATCTAGAAGGGGGGGCGCCTGGGTGGCTCTGTGGGTTAAAGCCTCTGCCTTCGGCTCAGGTCATGATCCCAGGGTTCTGGGATTGAACCCCGCATCGGGCTCTCTGCTCTGCAGACAGCCTGCTTCCTCTGCTCTCTCTCTCTGCCTGCCTCTCTGCCTGCCACTCTGCCTACTTGTGATCTCTGTCTGTCAAATAAATAAATAAAATCTTAAAAAAAAAACTCTAGAAGGGAACACAGACAGTAACTTTTTTGACACCAACTGTAGCAACTTTTGTAGGTAGGTCTCCTAAGGCAAGGGAAACAAAAGAAAAATAAACTACTGGGACTATATAAAAATAAAAAGCTTCTGCACAATGAAGGCAACAACCAACAAAACTAAAAGGTAACCTAGGGAATGGGAGACGATATTAGTAAATGATATATCTGATAAGGGTTTAGTATCCAAAATAAACAACTTCTATAACTCAATACCCAAAAACAAATAATCCAATTAAAAATAGACAAAGGACAATAAATAATATTTCTCCAATGTAGACACACAAATGACCAACAGACACATGAAAAGATGCTTAACATCATTCTTCATCAGAGAAATATAAAACAAAACTACAGTGAAATATCACCTCCCACTTATCAGAATGACTAAAATTTACAACATGGGAAACAAGAAGTTTTGGTGATGATATGGAGAAAGGGGAACCCTCTTACACTGTTGTGAGAATGCAAACTGGTGCACTCACTCTGGAAAACAGTATGGTGGTTTTTCAGAAAGTTAAAAATAGAACTACCCTCTGATCTAGCAACTACCCTACTAGGTATTCACCCCCCCAAAAAAAAAAAAAAAAAGAAAGAAAGAAAACTAATTCGAAAGAGTACATACACCTGATATTTATATATAGCAGCATTATTTACAAGATCCAAATTATGAAAGAGTCCAAATAATCATCTACTGTTGAATGCATAAAGAAGATGTGGTAAATATATACATACAAGGAAAATTAACCATAAAAAAGAAAGAACCACAATGAGATACCACCTCATACCAGTCAGAATGGCTAAAATTAACAAGTCAGGAAATGACAGATGTTGGTCAGGATGCAGAGAAAGGGAAACCCTCCTACACCATTGGTGGGAATGCAAGCTGGTGCAGCTACTCTGGAAAACTGTGTGGAGGTTCCTCAAAAAGTTGAAAATAGAGCTAGTCTATGATCCAGCAATTACACTACTGGGTATTTACCCCAAAGATACAAATGCAGTGATCCAAAGAGGCACATGCCCCTACCTGCTCCTGAGAGAGCCCACTGGGGGCTCCTGTTGGTGGTCCCTGAGCTCATGGATTTCCGTTGCCTGCACCACTGCTGGGGTTGAATGCACCCCGGCCTATGCTTGTGAGAGTCTGGTGCATGGTCCTGCCTGAGGTCCCTGGGTCTGCAGTCTTCTGCGACCTGCACCAGGGCCAGGTCTGAATGACCCTGGCATGGGCATGGTCTCCAGACAACAGCCCCAGCAACTTGCCTGGACCAATATCACTTGTGGTTTTAGTGGCATAGGAGTGCAGAGACAAGCAGGGGCCTTGAGTGACAAATGAGACAGTAGCTGGGAGTGCACACCACCTGTGGGAGTTTGCAGAGTTCAGCAGAGTTTGCAGAGGAAAAGTCTGTATGTTCAGGACCATCCAGAGGAGACTGAGACTTCTTTTCTGTGGTGGAGGTCTGGGTGCAGACAGTTTACTTTGCACCCTCTGAAAAGCTGAAAATCCACAAAAGCTGCAAAGAACAAAACATCCAGAGAACAAAAGCCTAAAAAACTGATTTCCACAGAGACCAGCCCCTTGATGGGGGCAAGGCGACTCAGCCCAGGCAAGACTGACTGTAAAACAACATGGCATGCCCTTCTCCCAGAAGACAAACCAAAAGAACAAGAGGACAATGACCACAAGGTCCTCATAAAGCTTTAGTAAAACCACAGCATTAGGGAAAACAATATATTGAGCTCCCGGTTTTGGCTCCAAACCTGTATATTTCATAGATACAACTTTTTTTTTAAATTCATTCTCATGATTCTTTTTATTTTTTTTAAACTACTTACCACTACAACTAGATGTTTAATGCAACATATTATATAACAACTTTTTAAAAAGATTTTATTTTTTGACAGAGAGAGAGAGATAACAAGTAGGCGGAGGGGCAGGCAGAGAAAGAAGGGGAAGCAGCCTCCCTGATGAGAAGAGATCCTAATGTGGGGCTCGATCCCATGACCCTGGGATCCTGACCTGAGCCAAAGGCAGAGGCTTTAACCCAATAAGCCACCCAGGCGCCCCACATAACAATTTTTTTTAAGATTTTATTTATTTATTTGACAGACAGAGATCTCAAGTAGAAAGAGAGGCAGGTAGAGAGAGAGGAAGAAGCAGGCTCCCTGCTGAGCAGAGAGCCCGATGCGGGGCTGGATCCCAAGACCATAGTACCATGACCTGAGCTAAAGGCAGAGGCTTTAACCCACTGAACCACCCAGGCACCCCCATAACAACTTTTTAAATTGAACTTTTTTCATACATGTATCTCTGTTTCTTCTTCCTTTTGATTTTTTAATATATATAGATATAAGCTTCAAGGTAATCCTTTTTTCCCTATTCAATACTACCAATATATATAAAACAGTTTTAATTTCCCTGTATCTCTGGAAAGTTGAGTCCTTTAACAAGGATAACAAGATATACCCAAGAAGAACTGAAATAACCTTCCTCACCCACATTGAGGATTTATAACAATCTTCCCATCTTATTCCTCTGCCAGTGTTTCTGTGTATTTGTTTTTTGTTTTTGTACTATATATATCTTATTCTTGGGTTAGTTTTGCTGTTTTTTTTTTCTTGCCTTTTACTTTAAGCTGTCTTTTTTGTTTATTTGTTATTAATCTTAATTAACCTTATTAATCTTAATTTGGGGACTCATTTTGCTGTTTTTTTTTTCTCTCTCTCTTTTTTTTGCTTTTTCCTATCTTTTTGGTGGTGACTTCAGATTGCTCCAAAACTTTCCAAAGTGTACCTTACCTGGATCGTGGTTGATATATTCAACTATACATCCGCTGAAACACCTCTCACCAAAATGATTAGGAGAAGGAACACCAAAGAGAGGAAGAATAAAAAGACTGTGCTCTCTGCCACAGAACTATTGGATATGGACATAAACAGCATGTCAGAAAGGGAATTCAGGATAATGATTATCCAGGAAATGGCTAGGTTGTAGAAGACCATTAGTGGTAACATAGAATCTCTAAGGGCAGTAGTGACAGCTGATCTGGCAGAAGTTAAAAATGTTATTAGTGAGATCCAATCTAATCTAAATACTCTAACAGCTAGGGTAAATGTGACAGATGATCAAATTACTGATCTAGAAGAAAAACTGACAGAAAAGAAGAATCAGGAGGAGGCCTGGAAGAAACAGCTTAGAAGCCAAGAAAACAGAATTAGGGAAATAAGTGACACCATAAAATATTCCAGTATCAGAATTATTGGGATCCCTGAGGGGCTGGAGAAAGAGAAGACAAGACTAGAAGTTATAGTTTAACAAATACTGGATGAAAATTTCCCTAATTAGGGGAATGAAGCAGATGTCAATGTCCTAGAGGAAGAGAGGGTACCCCCAAGAACAAGGACTCTAGAAAGACTTCCAGACCCTTAACTGTGAAATTCACAAATCATAAATTCAGACAGGAAGTTTTAAGGGCAGCTAGGGGAGGAGATTCCTTTAAAATAGAGGAAGGACCATCAGAATAATTTCAGACCTGTCCACAGTAACCTTGCAAGCCAGAAAGGGCTGGCAAGACATCTTCAGGGGGCTAAGTGAGAAAAGTATTCAACCAAGATACTTATCTAGGAAGGCTGACATTCAGAATGGATGGAGAGATAAAGAGCTTCCAAGACCGGCAAAGTTTAACAGATTATGTGACCACCAAGCTGGCACTACAAGAAATATTAAGGGGAGTTCTATAAAAGAAGAAAGAACCCAAGAGTGACATAGAACAAAAATGCACAGAGACAATCTATACAAACAAGGACTTCACAGGCTACATGATGTCAAGAAAAACTTATCTTTCAATAATCACTCTCAATGTAAACAGCCTAAATGCTACCATAAAATGGCACAGGGTTGTAGACTGGATAAAATGAGAGGAACCGTCCATATGCTGTCTACAAGAGATGCATTTTGAATCTAAAGATAAATCTAGACTGAAAGTGAAGGGATAAAGAAGCATCTCTTGCCACCTGTCCTCAAAGGAAAGCTAGGGTACTGATTCTCATATCAGATAAATTAAATTTTAAGCTAAAGACTGTAATCAGAGATACAGAAGAACACTACATCATTCTTAAATGGTCTATCTACTAAGAAGATCCAACAATTGTAAATATTAATGCCCCCAATACGGGAGAATCAAACTATATAAGCCAACTATTAATCAAAATAAAGAGTCATATTGATATGAACACATTAATTGTAGGGTATCTTAACACACCAGTCTCAGCAACAGACAGATCATCTAAGCAGAAAATCAAAAAGAAACTAAGCTGTGGAATGACACATTGGACCAGTTGGACCTCATAGATATATACAGAACATACCACCTTAAAACAACAGATTAATCATTCTTCTCAATGGCACATGGAACTTTCTCCAGAAAAGGCCAACAGTGGATCACAAATCAGGACTCAACTGATACCAAAAGATTGTAATTATTCCCTGCATACTCTCAGACCACGATGTTTTGAAACTGGAACTCAACCACAAGAAAAAAATTGGATGGAATTCAAACACTTGGAAGCTAAAGACTATCTTGCTCAAGAATGGCTCAACCAGGAAATCAAAGAACTTAAACAAGTCATGGAAACCAACGAGAATGAAGACATATTGGTCCAAAACCTATGGATATGGCAAAGGTCATCCTAAGAGGGAAATACATACCCATCCAAGCCTCACTCAAAAAGAAAAAAAAAAAAAAAAAGGAAAATCCCTAATACACCAAACATCTTGACACCTTAAAGAACTGGAAAATCAACAAAAAATTAAGCCAACCCAACATACAATGGAAATAATTAAGATTATAGTAGAGAGTTAGAAACTAGAGATAGAGTAGAACACATCAACAAAACTAGAGACTGGTTCTTTGAAAGAATGAGGAAGATTGATAAACCACTGCCAAACTAATTCAAAAGAAAAGATAGAGGACAAAAATTAATAAAATTATGAATGAAAGGAGAGAGATCATGACTAATGCCAAAGAAATAGAAATAATCATCACAAATTATTATCAACAGTTAGTTATATGCCAATAAGTTAAGCAACCAAGAAGAAATGGATGCATTCTCAGAAACCTATAAACTCCCAAATCTGAAACAGGAAGAAACTGACAACCTGAATAGACCAATATCTAGTAATGAGATTGAAGCACTGATCAAAAACATCCCAAAAAAAAAACCCAGGACCTGACAGATTCCCTGGGGAATTCTAACAAATACTCAAAGAAGAAATAACACCTATTTTCCTGAAGTTGTTTCAAAAAAAAAAAATAGAAACAGAAGGAAAACTTACAGACTCTTTCCATGAAGACAGCATTACTGTGATCCTCAAACCAGAAGAAGACACCATCAAAAGGGAGAATTTCAGACCAATATTCTTGATGAACATGGATGCCAAGATTCTTAACAAGGTCCTAGCTAATAGGATCCAATAGTACATTAAAAAGATTATCCACCATGACCAGGTGGGATTTATCCATGGGATGCAAGGGTGGTTCAACATTTACAAATCAATCAATGTGATAGAACAGATCAATAAGAGAAAAAAGAATAGCCACATGGTCCTTTCATTTGATGCAGAAAAAGAATCTGACAAAATACAACATCCATTCCTGATTAAAATTCTTCAAAGTAGCAGCTACTGAGTCAAGATGGTGGAGAAGTAGCAGGCTGAGACTTCATCAGGTAGCAGGAGATTAGCTAGATAGCTTATCTAAACATTACAAACATCTACAAATCCAACGGGAGATTGAAGAGAAGAAGAACAGCAATTCTAGAAACAGAAAATCAACTACTTTCTGAAAGGTAGGACTGGCGGAGAAGTGAATCCAAAACGACGGGAAGATAGACCACGGAGGGAGGGGCCGGCTCCTGGCAAGCAGCAGAGCAACAGAGCACAAAATCAGGATTTTTAAAAGTCTGTTACACTGAGGGACATTGCTCCAGAGGCTAAACTGGGGTGAAGCCCATGCAGGGTCAGTGTGGCCCCAGGTCCCGCAGGGTCACAGAAGGATCGGGGGTGTCAGAGTGTCACAGAGCTCGTAGGTATTAGAACAGGGAAGCCGGCTACAGAAACAGAGCTGAGGACTGAACTCTCAGCCTGGGGTTACCTTGAACTTGTTGCAGGCTGGGTGAGCTCGGAGCGCAGCCAGAGGCCAGGGATACGGGAGTGATTGGGTGCTGCTCTCTGGGGGTGCACTGAGGAGTGGGGCCCCAGGCTCTCAGCTCCTCTGGGCTGGAGACTGGGAGGCTGCCATTTTCATTCCCATCATCTAGAACTCTACAGAAAGCGTTCAGGGAACAAAAGCTCCTGAAAGCGAACCTGAGCAGATTAATTAGTCCAGCCCCCGGTAAGGGCAGTGTAATTCCACCTCAGGCAAAGATACTTCAGAGTCACTACAACAGGCCCCTCCCCGAGAAGATCAACAAAAAATACAGCCAGGACGTTCATCTACCAAGGAAAGCAGGTTCAATACCAAGGACAGCAGTGGAATTCCAGAGGATCAAAGCAAATCACAGTACTCATGGCTTTCTCCCAATGATTCTTTAGTCTTGCAGTTAATTTAATTTTTTTCAATTTTTTTATCTTCTTCTGCCAAATATTATTAAACCTTTACGCTTTTCTTTTTTTAATGTTTTTTAACTAATTTATTTAATATATATATTTTTAGATTCTTTTTTATATATTTTCTTTATTTGTTTTCTTTTTTTAATTTTTTTCTTTTTTTTTCTGAACCTCATTTTATCCCCTTTATCTCTGCCACGATTTGGGACTTCTTCTGATTTGGTTAAAGCATATTTTTCCGGGGTCTTTGCCACCCTTTTAGTATTTTAATTGCTCCTTCATATACTCTTATCTGGACAAAATGACAAGGCGGAAAAAATCACGACAAAAAAAAAAGAACAAGAGGCAGTACTGAAGGCTAGGGACATAATCAATGCAGACATTGGTAATATGTCAGATCAAGAGTTCAGAATGACGATTCTGAACATTCTAGCCAGGCTCAAAAAAGGCATGGAAGATATTAGAGAAACCCTCTCTGGAGATATAAAAGCCCTTTCTGGAGAAATAAAAGAAGTAAAATCTAACCACATTGAAATCAAAAAAGCTATTAATGAGGTGCAATCAAAAATGGAGATTCTCACTGCTAGGATAAATGATTAAGAAGAAAGATTAGTGATATAGAAGACCAAATGATACAGAATAAAGAAGCTGAGCAGAAGAGGGACAAACAGCTACTGGACTATGAGGGGAGAATTCAAGAGATAAGTGACACCATAAGATGAAACAATATTAGAATAATTGGGATTCCAGAAGAAGAAGAAAGAGAGAGGGGAGCAGAAGGTATATTGGAGAAAATTATTGGAGAGAATTTCCCTAATATGGCAAAGGGAATAAGCATCAAAATCCAAGAGGTGCAGAGAACCTCCCTCAAAATCAACAAGAATAGATACACACCATGTCACTTAATAGAAAAATTTACAAGTCTTAGTGACAAAGAGAAAATCCTGAAAGCAGCCCGGGAAGAGAAGTCTGTAACATACAATGGTAAAAATATTAGATTGGCAGCAGACCTATCCACAGAGACCTGTCAGGCCAGAAAGAGCTGGCATGGTATATTCAGAGCACTAAACAAGAAAAACATGCAGCCAGGAATACTATATCCAGCTAGGCTATCATTCAAAATAGAAGGAGAGATCAAAAGCTTCCAGGACAAACAAAAACTGAAAGAATTTGCAAACACCAAACCAGCACTACAGGAAATATTGAAAGGTGTCCTCTAAGCAAAGAGAGAGCCTAAAAGTTGTAGATCAGAAAGGTACAGAAACAATATACAGTAAAAATCACCTTACAGGCAATACAATGGCACTAAATTCATATCTCTCAATAGTTACCCTGACTGTAAATGGGCTAAATGCCCCAATCAAAAGACACACAAAAAAAATCTATATGTTCCCTACAAGAAACTCATTTTAGACATGAATACACATCCCAATTTAAAGTAAGGGGTTGGGGGGGCACCTGGGGGCACCTCGGTGGCTCAGTGAATTAAAGACTCTGCCAGGGTCCTGGCACATCGGGCTCTCTGCTCCACGGGGATCTTGTCTCCCCTTTCTCTCTGACTGCCTCTCTACCTATTTCTGATGTCTCTCTGTCAAATAAATGAAATACTAAAAAAATATATAAAATAAAAAAATAAAGTGAAGGGGTGGAAAACAATTTACCATGCTAATGGGCATCAGAAGAAAGCTGGGGTGGCAATCCTTATATCAGATCAATTAGATTTTAAGACAAAGACTATAATAAGAGATGAGGAATCCTACTCAAAGGGTCTGTCCAACAAGAAGATCTAATAATTTTAAATATCTATTCCCCTAATGTGGGAGCAGCCAACTATATAAACCAATTAATAGCAAAATCAAAGAAACACATCAATAATAATACAATAATACTAAGGGACGTTAACACTCCCCTCACAGAAATGGACAGATCATCGAAGCAAAAGATCAACAAGGAAATAAAGGCTTTAAATGACACACTGGAGCAGATAGACATCACAGATATATACAGAACATTTTATCCCAAAGCAACAGAATACACATTCTTCTCTAGTGTACATGGAACATTCTCCAGAATAGATCACATCCTGGTCCTAAATCAGGTCTCAACCAGTATCAAAAGATTAGGATTATTCCCTGCATATTTTCAGACCACAATGCTCTGAAGCTAGAACTCAACCACAAGAGGAAATTTGGAAAGAACGCAAATACATGGAGACTAAACAGCATCCTTCTAAAGAATGAATGGGTCAACCAGGAAATTAAAGAAGAATTGAAAAAATTCATGGCAACAAATGATAATGAAAACACAACTGTTCAAAATCTGTGGGGCACAGCCAAGACAGTCCTGAGAGGAAAATATATAGCAGTACAAGCATTTCTCAAGAA
Source organism: Meles meles (assembly GCF_922984935.1). Taxonomy (NCBI): domain Eukaryota; kingdom Metazoa; phylum Chordata; class Mammalia; order Carnivora; family Mustelidae; genus Meles; species Meles meles. The sequence continues at coordinate 83,394,864 of NC_060073.1, read as the reverse complement.
ACAAGAAAGGTCTCAAATACACAACCTAACCCTACACCTAAAGGAGCTGGAGAAAGAACAAGAAAGAAACCATAAACCCAGCAGGAGAAGAGAAATCATAAAGATCAGAGGAGAAATCAATGAAATAGAAACCAAAAAAAAAAAAAAAAATAGAAAAAATCAATGAAACTCAGAGCTGGTTCTTTGAAAGAATCAATAAGATTGATAAACCCCTGGCCAGACTTATCAAAAAGAAAAGAGAAAGGACCCAAATAAATAAAATCATGAATGAAAGAGGAGAGATCACAACTAACACCAAAGAAATACAGACAGTTATAAGAATTTTGAGCAAATCTACGCCAACAAATTTGACAATCTGGAAGAAATGGATGCATTCCTAGAAACATATAAACTACCATGACTGAACCAGGAAGGAATAGAAAACCTGAACAGCCCCATAACCAGTAAGGAGATTGAAACAGTCATCAAACAAAAGCCCAAAGCCAGACGGCTTCCCAGGGGAATTCTACCAAACATTTAAAGAAGAACTAATTCCTATTCTCTTGAAACACTTCCAAAAAATAGAAATGGAAGGAAAACTTCCAAACTCATTTTATGAGGACAGCATCACATTGATCCCAAATCCAGACAAGGATCCCACCGAAAAAGAGAACTACAGACCAATATCCTTGATGAACACAGATGCAAAAGTTCTCACCAAAATACTAGCCAATAGGATTCAACAGAACATTAAAAGGATTATTCACCACGACCAAATGGGATTTATTCCAGGGCTGCAAGTTTGGTTCAACATCCACAAATCAATCAATGTGATAGAACACATTAATAAAAGAAAGAACAAGAACCATATGATACTCTCAATAGATGCTGAAAAAGCATTTGACAAAGTACAGCATCCCTCCCTGATCAAAACTCTTCAAAATGTAGGGATAGAGGGCACATAACTCACTAAAATCAAAGCCATCTATGAAAACCCCACTGCAAATATCATTCTCAAAGGAGAAAAACTGAAAGCTTTTCCACTAAGGTCAGGAGCACAGCAGGGATATCCATTATCACCACTGCTATTCAACATAGTATTAAAAGTCCTAGCCTCAGCAATCACACAACAAAAGGAAATTAAAGGCATCCAAATCAGCAAAGAAGAAGTAAAACTATCACTCTTCGCAGATGATATGATACTATATGTGGAAAACCAAAAAGACTCCACTCCAAAACTGCTAGAACTTGTACAGGAATTCAGTAAAGTGTCAGGATATAAAATCGATGCACAGAAATCAGTTGCATTTCTGTACACCAACAACAAGACAGAAGAAAGAGAAATTAAGGAGTCAATCCGATTTACAATTGCACCGAAAACTATAAGATACCTAGGAATAAACCTAACCAAAGAGGCTAAGAATCTATATGCAGAAAACTATAAAGTACTCATGAAAGAAATTGAGGAAGACACAAAGAAATGGAAAAATGTTCCATGCTCCTGGATTGGAAGAATAAATATTGTGAAAATGTCTATGCTACCTAAAGCAATCTACACATTAAATGCAATCCCTTTCAAAATCCCATCCATTTTTTTCAAAGAAATGGAACAAAAGAAAAAGAAAAGACCTCGAATAGCCAAAGGAATATTGAAAAAGAAAGCCAAAGTTGGTGGCATCACAATTCCGGACTTCAAACTCTATTACAAAGCTGTAATCATCAAGACAGCACGGTACTGACACAAAAACAGACACATAGATCAATGGAAAAGAATAGAGAGCCCAGAAATCGACCCTCAACTCTATGGTCAACTAATCTTCGACAAAGCAGGAAAGAATGTCCAATGGAAAAAAGACAGCCTCTTCAATAAATGATGCTGGGAAAATTGGACAGCCACATGTAAAAAAATGAAATTGGACCACTTCCTTACACCACACAGGAAAATAGACTTAGAATGGATGAAGGACCTCAATGTGAGAAAGGAATCCATCAAAATCCTTGAGGAGAACACAGGCAGCAACCTCTTCGACCTCAGCCGCAGCAATACTTCCTAGGAACATCGGCAAAGGCAAGGGAAGAAGCAATTGCAAAAATGAACTATTGGGATTTCATCAAGATCCAAAACTTTTGCACAGCGAAGGAAACAATTAACAAAACCAAAGATAACTGACGGAATGGGAGAAGATATTTGCAAATGGCATATCAGATAAAGGGCTAGTGTCCAAAATCTATAAGGAGCTTAACAAACTCAACACCCAAAGAACAAACAATCCAATCAAGAAATGGGCAGAGGACATTTCTGCAAAGAAGACATCCAGATGATGTCATGTGTCCAACAGACACATGAAAAAGTGCTCCACATCACTAGACATCAGGGAAATACAAATCAAAACCACAATGAGATATCATCTCACACCAGTCAGAATGGCTAAAATTAACGAGTCAGGAAAAGACAGATGCTGGAGAGGATGTGGAGAATGGGGAATCCTCCTACACTGTTGGTGGGAATGGAAGCTGGTGCAACCACTCTGGAAAACAGCATGGAGGTTCCTCAAAATGTTGAAAATAGAGCTACCCTATGACCCAGCAATTGCACTACTGGGTATTTACCCTAAAAATACAAACGTAGTGATCCAAAGGGGCACGTGCACCCGAATGTTTATAGCAGCAATGTCTACAATAGCCAAACTATGGAAAGAACCTAGATGTCCATCAACAGATGAATGGATAAAGAAGAAGTGGTATATATACACAATGGAATACTATGCAGCCATCAAAAGAATTGAAATCTTGCCATTTTATTTATTTTTTTTTAGATTTTTTTATTTATTTATTTGACAGAGAGAGATCACAAGTAGGCAGAGAGGCAGGCAGAGAGAGAGAGAGGGAAGCAGGCTCCCCGCTGAGCAGAGAGCCCGATGCGGGACTCGATCCCAGGACCCTGAGATCATGACCTGAGCCGAAGGCAGCGGCTTAATCCACTGAGCCACCCAGGCGCCCCGAAATCTTGCCATTTTAGACGACATGAATCAACTTGATGGTATCATGCTTCGTGAAATAAGTCAATCAGAGAAAGACAACTATCATATGATCTCCCTGATATGAGGACGTGGAGATGCAACATGGGGGGTTGGGGGATAGGAGAAGAATAAATGAAACAAGATGGGATTGGGAGGGAGACAAACCATAAATGACTCTTAATCTCACAAAACAAACTGGGGGTTGCTGGGGGGAGGTGGGGTTTGGAGAGGGGGAGGGGGTTATGGACATTGGGGAGGGTATGTGCTATGGTGAGTGCTGTGAAGTGTGTAAACCTGGCAATTCACAGACCTGTACCCCTGGGGATAAAAATACATTATATGTTTATAAAAAAATAAGAAATAAATAAAAAATTCTTCAAAATATAGGGATAGAGGGAATTTTTCTCAACTTCATAAAATCTATTTTTGAAAAACCCACAGTAAATATCATTCTCAATGGGGAAAGATGACAGCCTTCCCATTGATATCAGAAACATGACAAGGATGCCCACTCTCACCACTGTTGATCAACATAGTTCTAGAATTCCTATCAATAACAATCAGACAACACAAAGAAATAAATGTATTCACGGGGCGCCTGGGTGGCTCAGTGGTTTAAGCCGCTGCCTTCGGCTCAGGTCATGATCTCAGGGTCCTGGGATCGAGTCCCGCATCGGGCTCTCTGCTCGGCAGTGAGCCTGCTTCCCTCTCACTCTCTCTGCCTGCCTTTCTGCCTACTTGTGATCTCTCTCTGTCAAATAAATAAATAAAATCTTTAAAAAAAAAAAGAAATAAATGTATTCACATTAGCAAAGAAGTCAAACTCTCTCTCTTCGCAGATGACATGATACTTTGTATGGAAAACCCAAAAGACTCCACCCCCAAACTACTAGAGCTCATACAACAATTTGGTAATGTAGCAGGATATAAAAATCAATGCACAGAAGTCAGTTGCTTTCTTATACACTAACAATTAAAATATAGAAAGGGATATTAGGGAATCTATTCCATTTACTATAGCACCAAGAACCATTAGATACCTGGGAATAAACCTAACCAAGGAGGTAAATGATCTATACTCGAGGAACTAAAGAACACTTATGAAAAAAATTGAATAAGACACCAAAAGATGGGAAAGCATTCTGTGCTCATGAATTGGACAGATAAACATTGTTAAAATTCTATACTGCTCAGGGTAATCTATCCTTTCAATGTCATCCTGATCAAAATTCCACTGGCATTTTTCAAAGAGCTGGAACAAACAATCCTAAAATTTGTATGGAACAAGAAGAGTCCCCGAATTGCTAAGGAAATGTTGAAAAAGAAAAGCAATACTGGGGACATCATGTTGCCTAATTTCGAGCTTAACTACAAAGCTGTGATCACCAAAACAGCATGGTACTGGCACAAAAACAGAAATACAGACCTGTGGGACTGAGCAGAGAGCCCAGATATGGACTCACAGCTCTATGGTCAACTAATCTTTGACAAAGAAGGAAAAAATATACAGTGGAAAAAAGACTTTCTCTTCAATAAATGGTGCTGGGAAAATTGGATAGCTATGCATAGAAGAATAAAACAACCATTCTCTTACACCATACACAAAGATAAACTAGAATTGGATCAAAGACCTCAACATGAATCAGGAATGTATCAAAATCCTAGAGAAGAACATACACAGCAACCTCTTCGACATCAGCCATAGGAACTTCTTTGAAGATATGTCTCCAAAGGAAACAAAAGTTAAAATGAACTTTCAGGACTTCATCAAGATCAAAAGCTTCTGCACCAGAAAGGAAACAGTCAACAAAAAAAGAGGCAACCCATGGAATAATAGTCGTAAATGACTACAGACACAGGACTGATGGCCAAGATTTATAAAGACTCCTCAAACTTAATACACACAAAACATAATCACATCAAAAAATGGACAGAAGACTGGAACAGATGCTTCTCCAAAGAAGACATAGAAATGGCTAACATACACATGAAAAAATGTTCATCATCATTAGACATCTGGGAGATTCAAAACAAAACCACATTGAGATACCACCTTACACCAGTTAGAATGGCCAAAATATAGAGGACAGGAAACAAGTGTTGGAGAGGATGTGAAGAAAGAAGAAACCTCTTACACTGCTGGTATGAATGCCAGTTGGTGCAACCACTTTGGAAAACAGTGTGGAGGTTCTTTAAGAAATTAAAAATAGAGCTTCCCTATGACCCCACAATTTCACTATTGGGTACTTACTCCAAAGATACAGATGTAGTGAAAAGAAGGGTCATCTGTACTCCAATGTTCATAGTAGCAGTGGCCCCAATTGGTTGGAATGAGCCAAGATTCCCTTCAACAGATGAATGGATAAAGAAGATATGGTCCATATAATACTATGGAATATTATGCTTCCATCAGAAAGGATGAATACCCAACTTTTGCATCAACATGGATGGGACTGGAGGATATTATGCTGAGTGAAATAAGTTAAGCAGAGAAAGTCAATTATCATATGGTTTCACTTACTTGTGGAGCCTTAGGAATAACATGGAAGACATTAGGAGAAGGAAACAAAAAGTGAATTGGGGGAAATCGGAGGGGGAGATGAAATATGAGAGACTATGGACTCTGAGAAACAGACTGAGGGTTTTGGAGGGGAGAGGGGGTGAGGGGATGGGTCAGCCTGGTGGTGGGTATTAATGAGGGCACATATTGCATGGAGCACTGGGTGTGGTGCCTAAACAATGAGTCTTCAAACACTGAGGGAAAAAAAAAGAAAAGAAATGGAAGCTGGAAAATATGGATGATGAAGAGACAGATACATAGATAATTTTAGGGGCCTTTGAAATGGAACTTTGAGGCTTTTTTAGTAAATACATATGAAATTGAACATTATGATTTTTATTCTTCAGGGTTGTATAAACATGATCCCACAGTTTTGACTATGAAATATCCAAACATGGGATAAATAACAAATGTTGAATTGTTAATGAACATTAAAAATTTTCTTGTGGTTTTAAGAAAAAAAAAGGGGTCTCTTATGGAAGAAACCCCATTCAAATTAGTTATTAGTAGAGGTACCTTGGTGGCTCAGTTTGTAAAGAATCTGACTTGATTTTATTTATTTATTTATTTATTTATTTATTTATTTATTTATTTAAGAGAGCAAAAGCATGCATGCACATGAGTGGGGTAGGGGCAGAGGAGCAAGCAGACTCCCCACTGAGCAGCAAGCTGGATGTGGGGCTTGATCCTAGGCCCCTAAGATCATGACCTGACCTAAAGTCACATGCTTAGCTAATGGAGACACCCAGGTGTCCCAGCAACCAACTCTTGATTTCAGCTCAGGTCATGATCTCAGGTTTGTGAGATCACGCTCCATGGAGCCTGTATGAAATTCTCTCCCTGCCTGTATCTCTCTCTCTCTCAAAGTGGGAAAAATTTATATATATATATATATATATGTGTATATATATATATATATATACATATGTGTATATATATATATATATATACACACACACACACACCCACACCCACACACACACACACATATATACATATATATGTATATATATACATGCTCAGTATATGGAAATTTAAATGGAAATTTAAAATTTCCATTTTAAATCATTTGTTCAATGAAACATATTAATTTATTTTTCTTTTATGTAATAAGCATTGAAATGATGATTAGGACATGATCTCTGTTTTCAGTATTTCAGTTGTGATAACAATGTGGCAAGTGCTAGGATAGAAATATGCATGAAAATCTATCATTGGAGAGTTTCTTAAATTAATTCCAAGTGAATTTTTGCATTAGAGTCATCACTGAGATTATTAAAAATTCGATTCATGATGTCTATCAGGCCTGTAAATCCTAATGTCTCAGAATTGTTTAGTAAATGTTTAGTACATGTTTGTAAAAACTATTAACTGGGGCACCTGGGTGGCTCAGTGGTTTAAGCCCCTGCCTTTGGCTCTGTTCGTGGTCTCAGGGTCCTGGCATTGAGACCCGCGTCTGGATCTCTGCTGAGCAGGGAGCCTGCTTCCTCTTCTCTCTCTGCCTGCTGCTCTGCCTACTTGTGATCTCTCTGTCAAATAAACAAATAAAATATTTGAAAGAAGAAAAAACTATTAACTGAACTGTAAACTAGGTAGGAGATAAGTTTTTCTTAGCAGTGACAGAAGTTGGAAAGGGACAAAGATAAAGAAAGAATTAGAGAATCAGTTTGTCCCCACAGAGAAGCAAGAATGGGTGTGAGCACTCTGAGAGGGAGGAGATAGCATTTGGCAAAGAATGTAGGTATGAAAATGTAAGACATATTCTGAAATTCCCATTCAATACATAGGTATTTATGTTGGTAACTCATTTTACCAATGAGGGAATTTAGAAACAATGTTGTTAATAACCTGAGTTCACTCATATGATTCCTTATGGTTGAGCTAGTATTAAAACTACTTCTCATAAACTAAATAATCCTATAGTCTCTCCAAAATTTTAATAGACCAGTAACATTTGAGCTCTAGTGCCATTGTCAGAAGCACTCTGCAATTCCCCCAAATGATTACTATAAAACGGAATGTAATGGCTCTTGAGATACTGCAACTTCCATCATAAACAAACGTACACTGAATGATTCGGCACTTATGTTTTTACATCTTCAGTCTTGGCCCGATTTGAAATGGGAAGCCACTAGTGTGATGTTATTTTACTCTAAAACAGGTTTGGAAAACATCTTGGCTAGTATGCACCTCTACAAGGGTAAGAAACAGTTAATGTGCTAATAACAAAAAGACAGATTGTTTAAGAAGGAACTCTTCTAGCCAAAAGTAAGATGGCATCCTGGCATTTCTTCAAAGTCCTTCCTTCAAAAGTATTAGTTCCTTGTTTCCTTTTGTTGTGTACCTGTCATGGTATTCTCATTAGGGTTTCTGCTTCTGACAAGCTGAAGGACAGCTGGGAGCTTGTTGGCTCTAGGGTTGATGTGGAGACAGCTTCACAGTGCGTCATTTTGTGTGTCGTGGTGCTGTAAATCTCAGCATTTCATGATCCCTCTTTCCTGAATTCTCAATGAGCATGGAGGGCAGCAGAAAACACTCCTGGTGGGATGATACATTTGAAGTTCCTTGGGAGGAGAAGCAGCTCTCGGAAGGGGAAATGAAAGTTGCCAACATATAATTATAGCTTCTGAACAGGAACTTGTCCAAAACACAGGATTATCATTCTTCCCTTTCAAAAATGTTGTTGCAGTGACTGGGGGGCTTGGCACAGTACACAGCTGGCAGCAGATTACTCACCGGGGTCATCAGGGGAGAAGCAACACTTTCAATGAAACTCTAATTTCTGTAATATCTTATTTTTCGCTTTCATTTATTTCTTGAGTTCTACCAGCTTACATTTCATCTTCTGGTGTTATAATCTTCTCTTTGAGACCTAGCATTTCTTTTTCGAGGTCTTGTTTAGTGATGGGCACTATTTTCCTTGATTTTTATGAAAGTCATGTTTTAAAATATGTCTGATATGTTGTATAATTTATAATTTAAGTATTATTAGCATACTTCATATATAATATACATTCTTTATAATGATATGCTTTAATAATTCTTCAGTGAATATCATGTTTGTCGAATATTTTGAGTAAGATAAAATTATTCTGAGTGAAAATATTCAGTTTATGCAGTAAATTCTAAACAGAAAAAAAATTGCACCCTGATATAAAGAACATACTTTACCTTTTATCAGTAATTGATAATTTTTAAGTCACAAGAGTGAAATGAGAAGTTGGTTACAAAGGAAATATGATCACCTATTTATCAGGGATAAGTGAGTAATATCTTTAATGATACAAAGGGAAATTTGTTTGGTTTAAGGATTTTATAACTTCATTTAGATAAGTGTCCCATTCCCAATTTTGGGATATAGTCTGGCTTCCTATTTGAATCATGACTCTGATTTTAAGTTTTGCACAGCTTCATATAAATTTCTACACCATGGAAAGCATGACTCTGGTACAAAGTCTTGTTTTTGTGGTTCAATTTGAGTTCTACAAACCTTAGGCAATGGGGCTTTGGTCCCATTAGATTTCCAGTTGTATCTTATTTTAAAGCCCCATCAATGTTTCTAGTCTACAGTTTTCTGTTTCTAATATTAATAATGTGAATCTACATACATCAGTACTTAAAATGGTCCCTATCATTCTGATATGTCTGTGTGTGTGTGTGCATATGTGTGTGTGTGTGTGTGTGTGTGTGTGTGTGTTTGTACCTGTGTATGTGGGCAGAAGCAGTCTTATAAGCATACAGCTTATAGTTCAGCAGGCTAGCAGATATACTACTTAAAATATATATTAAATACAATTTTTTAAAATAAGAGATCAGAGATTGTGAAATTTAAATTCTTTGGAGGTGCCATGTTACTGCTGAGCCATCCTAAATGTTTGATTTCAATGCCAATAGCTATTTTTATTGCATGACTCATTTAGAGCAAGAAGTAGCACTTATAAGCCCCTGATGAGGCATAGACAGTGGCACTTTTTTTCCTTTTATTTTATTTTATTTATTTTAAATGTTCCAAAATTCATTGTTTATACCCCATACCCAGTGTTCCATGCAATACATGCCCTCCATAATACCCACCATGAGGCTTTTTCCTTTGGCTATTTAATAAATTGCTGTTCAAGGCTGATGGTCGTTTACATTGGAGCAAAAGGCTTGTATACAGTTCCAATACTCTAGTAGATTTTCCAGGTCAAAGATGTTTGGGTTGAAGATATGAACAGACACTTCTCCAATGAAGACATACAAATGGCTATCAGACACATGAAAAAATGTTCATCATCACTAGCCATCAGGGAGATTCAAATTAAAACAACATTGAGATACCACCTGACACCAGTTAGAATGGCCAAAATTAGCAAGACAGGAAACAACGTGTGTTGGAGAGGATGTGGAGAAAGGGGAACCCTCTTACACTGTTGGTGGGAATGCAAGTTAGTGCAGCCACTTTGGAGACAGTGTGGAGATTCCTGAAGAAATTAAGAATAGAGCTTCCCTATGACCCTGCAATTGCACTGCTGGGTATTTACCCCAAAGATACAGATGTAGTGAAAAGAAGGGCCATCTGTACCCCAATGTTTATAGCAGCAATGGCTACGGTCTCCAAACTGTGGAAAGAACCAAGATGCCCTTCAACGGATGAATGGATAAGGAAGATGTGGTCCATATACACGATGGAGTGTTATGCCTCCATCAGAAAGGATGAATACCCAACTTTTGTAGCAACATGGTCGGGACTGGAAGAGATTATGCTGAGCGAAATAAGTCAAGCAGAGAGAGTCAAGTATCATATGGTCTCACTTATTTGTGGAGCATAACAAATAACATGGAGGACATGGGGAGATGGAGAGGAGAGGGAGTTGAGGGAAACTGGAAGGGGAGATGAACCATGAGAGACTATGGACTCTGAAAAACAACCAGAGGTTTTTGAAGGGGCGGGGGGGGGTGGAAGGTTGAGGAACCAGGTGGTGGGTAATAGGGAGGGCATGTACTGCATGGAGCACTGGGTGTGATGCCAAAACAATGAACACTGTTATGATGTAAATAAACAAATAAACAAATAAAAAAAAAGATGTTTGGGTTATAACTTGGATAGAATGGTGATATACTATTTATTATTATTATTAAGCAATTTATTATTAATCCTATTGTTCTTTTTTCCATGAATTTAATTTAGGATCAGATTAGTTCATACCATGCTACCTATCATGCAGATATTTACAGTTAAAATCTACCTGCCTATTCTACATTATTTAAATATATTACTAATGCATGCTTTAAAAATAAGTTACATGCAATACAGATTTGCTATTAGTGACATTCTGCATAAACATGTCAATATTTCAAATCATATTCTGAATGCAAAGCCATTATATTAATTCTATACTTGTAAAAATGACCATAGATGAACCCTGAAAAGATGCTAAATGAAAGAAGTTTGATACTAAGACCAAATATTGTATTACCCTATTTATAAGAAATATCCAGAATAAAGAAATCCACAGAGATAGAAAGTCAGGGAAAAGGAGGATTGCAGAGTGACTCTTAATGGGTATGTGGATTCTTTCTGGGTGATGAAAATGTACTAGAAATAGAAAGTGGTTGACCATCGTGGTTCAATATTATGAAGGTTTAATATATGCTGCCTAAACATCTGAAATGGGGGTGGGGGGGTGTATGGTTCTTATGGCCTAACTAACCAATTCTCCCCAGTCTACTGTGGATAAAGTCACCTCACCAAACAACCCTTCTTATTACAGGGAAATGAGTTTCAGGCAAAATTCCTCTTTATCCCTAAGTAGCAGGTTTCTGTTTCCTGTCACTCTGTGGAATTATTCAAAAACAAAACAAAACAAAAGCAAAACAATAACAACAACAAAACAATCACATTCTCTTGTGGGAACAAAGGATCACTCTACCCTCCTGCTATTCCAAAACCTACCTCCTGCAGTCTCTGTTTGTTTATTCTCTTCTTCAGTGCAACTTCTATGTGACCCTGTGTGGCATGCTATATCTTCCCCCTAAGATATGAGTATATGTGATAACTAAACTGACGTCAATTTCATCTGCCCTGTGTCAGGTATCAGGTGTTTGGCCATTCTCATAACCATAAAGTGGGGTTCCCTCTGTCACCAATGAGGTAAAAAGCAAGCAATCAAAATGTGGTTGTACATCTTTGAGAATGCACACACATACATAATCACTGAATTGGCACTATAGAAGGGTGAATTAGATGGTATGCAAATTATAACTCAAGTTAAAAACAATTACTGAAAGAGATCTTCATATTACTACTTCATATTACTTCATATTCACATTACTAGAAATAAGTTTATATACAGAACACATTAAACAATCCTACAAATCAATCAGTAAAATCCCAACAATCCAATAGGAAAACATAAAAAGACATACATAAATAAGACATTTTACATAAGACAGAAAGTATAAATAAAGTACAGCTCCACATAAATGTAAGTCATGAATTTGAGCCTAACAGGTGATCAAGGGAATGCAAGTTAACATAAATGAGATAATATACTAATACTTAAGTTATTCTGAAATTTAAGAAAGCAGATGTTGGCAACATTGGAGCAACATCAGTTAATTCTTGTTTCCTACTTGTGGAAGGATAAGTTGGTATAACAGTCTTGAGCAACAATCGTGAATAGTATGTATATATTCTATGTTATGGTAATGACACTTCTATATATACTAAGAACTCATACTAAAATGTTCATGGAAGATTGTAATGACAATGAAAATTTTAAAAATGAGGACAATCAAAGCATACAGAATATATAATGATTAATTCACAGCATGTGACACCATATTATCCATAAAAAAAAGGAACCAATGTTACAAATAGCAACAGAAGCACTCAGGTATATTTAATACTGTTAATAGAGATCTGATAGGTTGAGTGCAAAGTGTATAGGTGATAGTTCTGTTTTACAACCCATATATGTTAAAATGTTTTCTTTGATATACATCAGATTTAAATGGTTAAATTTTAAATAGAGAAAATAAAGTGCAGGCACTGAGTATAAATAACTGAAATCATCTTACTGGAAAAGGGTGCACAGAAATGAATAGTACCTGGAAGAAAATGAAAATTCAAATAATTTTTTAAAGATGATAGACATTCCTACATGCTATAGTCTGAGAGAAATAATTTAATAGCAAGGGAAAATGATGATATAGTATAAATTACTATAGTGGTTTCTTTTGGTAGGGTAGAGTAGAGGAATTCATAGAAAGAAGAATATTTTAATCCATTGAAATTATTTAAAAAATGAGGTATGCCTAAAGCAGAGATTAAAAATATATATTGGAAGCTTGGAGTTCACTTGTCATTGTTTCCATTCTATCTGTGAATTTGAAAGCAAAGCTACCAGCTGAAATAGAGGCGATGCAAGGAAATGTGATGAGTTTGAGGGAAACAAGTGTGTAAAAGAATTGTCCAAGGCTACAAGTTAATGAATGTCTGGGGCAATTAAAGCATTTATCCCTAAGGCAATTATTTCAATGTCAAGCGAGATTTGTCAGCATGATTGTGGGGGTATTTGCAGACTTGTTCAATGATTATAATTCAGACTCAAAGTAGCAATTAATTGTTTCTTTTTCTTTCTGAAAATTCAAGTGTTTTACTAACAATAGGGTTTTACTAATAGGAGGATGTGCCATCTATTGGCCAGCCCACATCAGCCAAGTATTGCCTGGTCAAACGTTTAGGAATGACTGGGGACTGGAGATAGAGAGTTTTAAAGATTAGATGCATACTGTTATCTTTTTGAGTGAATGAGATTGCAATTGGGACAAAAGATGGAAAGATATATTTGAAATTATTTACATATAAAATCTTCTCCTGACTGTCCTCTTCCCACTAGCAGGAATTTACCTACTGCAGAGTCCATTGTGACTAATTTTAGGAGGCACCAGATCTGATTAATACATGATTATGGATGACCCTTTTCAGGCTTTATGTGCCATCTGTCATTATGCCCTCTTCTAATGCCTCACTTCACTGGATATGGGCCCTCACTTCATCAACAGGATGTTGAGTTTTTTGTTTGTTTTTGCTTTTGTTTTGAGGGGACATTGTTGCTATGGGCTTCTAGATCCACAACTCTTTTTCTAGCTTAAAATGCTTTGATACATTGAATTCTCAAGCTGCCAAAGCACTAGCATGCTGACTTACAAAGTGGAAGAGTATGCTTCTCCACTTTTTATTATACTGTGTTAGACTATAAATAAAATAGTGCTATGTGCCCCAGTCAATACTTCAAATGCTTTTTAGTAACAAATAAATAAATAAGAACGTTCCTTTTATTTCAAGTTCCAGTCCAACTTCTCTTTAGTGCACTGGGACCCAATGTAAATTCTAATTAGAATGGGTTGGAAATGAGTATAATTTGAAGAACATATCACATGCTGTGTCTAGAATGGCCCTAGTTGGCAATAACAGATTGTGTTGTTACTTCATATTTGAAATGCCGAATGTTCTTCTCTTAGAAAAAAATTTCCACATGGAGATTTGTTATATTCTCTTGTTAGTAAGTTGTGAAGGGGGTCACACCACTGGTACACTAGGTTGGTTAGGTTAGACAATCTCTATTCCACTGTGGATACATCTTAAATTTAGGATAAATCTTTGGTCAAACAAGGTTTTGTTTTTGTTTTGTCACAAATGATTCTTGGGTTTTCATTTTGCAGTATTGATTTTGATGTTACAGCACTTACTGGAGTAGCCTGAGAAGATATAATCATTCTTCCACCTCCATTGTTATCTTTCTGGTATACTCCCTAAGATTCAGAAATGTCTGACTTTAGTCCACAGACCTACCAAAATAAAAGACAATACTGAGGAGAAATTAAATGTCCCAGAAAGTCAGCTTCACATCCACTCCATTTATCTGTCTTCCCAAATTTTGATATTTCAAACTTTATCTCCTCAGGTTTCTAAGTCAAGCCAGTTAAAAACTAAGGAGCAACTAAACTGCAAAGCACTCTGCTGGGTGAAACGTAGAATATGAAGATGAAGAAGTTAAAGTCCTTTGTCACAGAAGTTCACAAACTAATAATGAAAAAAGATGTAAAACAAGTAACTTAGCAGAACAAAAAATACTATAATCATAAACTAAATGAAAATGAAGTATAGTGTAGGAAAACACTAACTTCTTTTGTGCATATTATTTATTTATTCAGATACCTACAAATAAATTAGCATAATAAATTATTTAGCACCTACCATCTTCCAGAAGATGTGACACAGCAACTTTTCATGCATAAGAATGATGTAGTTCCATAATCCTGAAACTTGAAGCGTATTTTCTTTTTTCTCCTGTCATTATATACACACACACACACACACACACACACACACACAAACACACTTTGTTTTTAGATACACCCATAGTTTTATCACAAAATTATTATTTTGACATCAGTTGGTTATAAAACTTTATACCCATTGAATAACATTTCTCATTTCTGCCTTCCCCCTGCTCTTGCATTTGCCATTCTACTCTCTGTTTTTATTAGTTTGACTATTTTAGATATTTCTTATAAGTAGAATCATTCATTATTTGTCCTGCTGTGACTGGCTTATTTCACTTATTGTAATATCCTATAGATTCATCCAGGTTGTCACATATGACAGGAAGCATTAGCTCTGTATGAAGTCTTAAGCCCACTATATAGTTAGTGACTTAACCTTCTCCTGATATATTAGGTATATCCTTAAATTAGAATAATATACATGGTTGTTTTTAATTGTCTTTGCTTTCCCTTTTCTTGGGCTTCTACATGTAGCACTTCTACCTATATCTGTACGCATGGGACACACACAAGTAAGCACAGTTTTATAAGCATATTCCTCCATTAAATCTATATTTATTAATTTAGAACACCTCAGCAGAAACTGGCAATATTTGGTTATAAAACTTTGTACACATTGAACAGCATTTCTCATTTCTGCCTCCCCTGCCCTTATACCCACCATTATATGCCAAGAAACTATACTTATTAAGAAAATGGACAATTTAATCCTATGCAGAAAAACAGTTTATGTCGTTGAAAACACTTAAAATACATATAATGTTTATTTTCTATTCAATATTTACAGATCTTGCAATTTTCCAATACCATAATATATATATCAAGAAAAAAGAAAAAAAAGGAATAAAATATAACCTCTTTAAAAGACCTCATGTCTATGGCGCCTGGGTGGCTCAGTGGGTTAAGCCTCTGCCTTCAGCTCAGGTCATGATCTCAGGGTTCTGGGATCGAGTCCTGCATCAGGCTCTCTGCTCCGCAGGGAGCCTGATTTCTCCTCTCTCTCTCTCTGCCTGCCTCTCTGCCCACTTGTGATCTCTCTCTGTCAAATAAATAAATAAAAATCTTTAAAAAAAATAAAAAAAAATAAAGACCTCATGTCTACTGCAACGTTTTCAAACTTTTGGATCTGAGAACCTCTTCACACTTTAAAAAATATTAAGACCCTAAAGACTTTTTTAAAGTGGATTATGTCTACCAATAGTTAAAATATTGGAAATTAAAACTGAGAAACTTTAAAAATATCTATTGAATGCTTTAAAGATTAAAAGATAATAACATACCATTGAAATATTTTTTTTGAGAGAAATCACATAGGCATTTGTGAGCTGTGGGGAGGAGGAAAAGGGAGAGGAGAGAGAGAATCTTAGACAGGCTCTACATCCAGCATGGAGCCCAAAGCAAGACTCAATATCAGGACCCTGAGATCATTACTTGAGCTAAAATCAAGAGTCAGATGCTTAACCGACTGAGCCACCCAGGTGCCCCCAGATAATGATTCTTTTAAATGGAAAATTTAAAAGAAACTAGCAATAACTTTTACTTTTTTATAAAACTCTCTAATGTTTGGTTTAACAAAGGACAGCTGGACTCTTGCATCTATTTCTACATCCAATCTGTTCAATTATGCTGTTTTAGTTGAGCTATATGAAGAAAATACAACCATCACATATGTAGTTAGGAAAGGAATATTTTGATAATTTTTTTCAGAATATGAAGGACATGTTTCTTTGATACTATTTAAAATTCAGCAACTTCTTAATGATTTCTTTAAAGTTAAGTTGAAATGTAGATTCTGAAACTAAATCAATGAATTCTAATTCTGTTACATTAAAATACATTGTTCTATCTTGGTAAACTGTCAAATTTATAATGACAAAAGTAATCCTCCAAAATTATAACTTTCTCCTGGGAGTCTGAATTTCATCATTGCTCATTATTTCTGTCAATTGTTTCTCTTGAATAACAAGTTTACTTCATTTCTTTTCAAGAACATTTTGGATAAACACCAAAGTATAAATCACTATGCTTTATCTGTCAGTCATTGTTTTAAATAAAAATGATGTTTCATGAAAATAACAGCTAATTCAACTCACAACTCACAATAATCATGCAAATATTTTACCTGGATTGTACCTTGGTATACCGCAGAAGTGCTTTCCAAGTACATCTCATTTTTCTTACAGAATGTTTAAGACATGTGCTCAATTTTCAACATTTGATACAATTAATACATTTTTCCTGCTTTATCAGGGACATTTTTCAGAAAAAAAGCTGTTTTGTGTTTGTTTATTGCTTTACTCAGTTATTTATTTATTGCTTATCGTGTTTCTGTGAATATATGGAGATGAGAAATATAGTTATAGTTTAGCTTGATTTCACTGCCTTGGTTGATGCTAAGGCATCAATAGTTTTACCACCACTGTTTTTGTACCATCAATGTAAAAGCCAACACAATGAAAATTGAGTATTGTCTTGGTATCACTATGAAAATTGTTCTGTTCATTACATTCCCCCAGAAGTTTGTCTGATATCCCTAGTGTACCATACTTTGAAAACTGCTAGTGTAGTGTAACCATGTCAATTACTTTCTTCGATAATAAACACAGAGAAGAGATTTACACTTCAAATGAATGCAGAAGTTTATGCTACTTCCAGAAAGGTAACTGTATACTAGATCATATACTTACATTCAGGAAAATCTGGATTTGAATTCTAGCCAAGTGACTTAATAATTTGGAAAATTATTAAATCCTGTTTGTTAGTTGGCCCTCATTGCTAAAACAAATTTTTAGGGATAGTGTAAGAATAAAATGAAACTATGCACAAATACACTCATATGCACATAATACCTGGCATATAGAAAAGACCTGATTAATAGCAGTTTCTATTATTTTTGTTGTTGCCAACAAGGCATATGATTAATGGTATTGTATAAGTTTTGAACTTTCTACCCTACTTTTAGTAAGATCAATTATAGATGAATGTAGCTTTCAGTGAAAGAGCCAATTTTAACATATGGGCCATGACAGGTGATTCATTCTAAAGATAATAGCACTAGAGAATTAATGCAGTTAGGATTATATTATTAAACTGTTTTGAAAATAAGAATTCTATGGCATTTCATCACTGCCCATCCTTTTGGTGCATCATCATTTCAATAATTGATTTTCATGTGTGAGTCATTGTGGCTTGATTCAGAAGAAAATGCCACAGGAGTTGGGAGAACTAATTAGCATACCACAAAAGAATAATGAACGAAATGGGCACTTGTTTCTTATTTTAGGAAAGTTCTTCACATATAAAAATGATTCAACCATTGTAAGAATCCAAGCAAAATTGAATTTTTATCTTTGTCCTACATAAGAACCTAAAGTGGGAAAATGAGGATAGTATGGATTCACAGTATCAAAATTGTGCTTCCGTTCTGTTTAGAACCATTTCAGTTGATATTAGCATTAAAAGAAGATTTCAGGAAAAGATAAAGAATATTTGAAGCTATAGTGAAGAGACCATTAACTTTGGAGTCAGATAAGCCAGATTCATGTTGTAGTTTTGTTACTTGATCTAAGCATAACTCTGGGTAGTTACTTAACTCTCCTGATCCCTGATTTCTACAACTGCAAAGGAATTGTGAAATAATTACCTCTTGGTGATTCTGAAGAATTAAGTGAAATCAAACCATTGAAATTGGATTGCATCCTAACATGGGATGAGTTGTCTCTAATCAGTGTGTCTTTTTTTTTCTGCTTGTTACTATAAAATTATTAAAATGATGAGGCTTCTTTTCTTAATATGTAACTTAAACTGGCTTTGCTTATGTATCTTCTCACAAGTGGAATGTGGAATATAAGGTTTTCAACACCATTTCAAAAGGACTAGTTGATTTCGTCAATTCAACAAAAGTATATCTTAAATAAGGACCTCAACAAAAGACAAAAATAGTTGTTTTCTCTATAGACTCATACAAATATAAAACTGAGTTGTTAAGATTATTTTAATTGGGAAATTAACAATTTTACCCATATCTTTGAACATTACTAGTGTCAATTAAGGAGCAAGAAAATACAACCAAATTTGGTCTTATGATCTGCTCCACTCCCAGTGAGTACTCCTACTTCACGCTTTCTGTATGTTTCATAGTTTCTATTATCAATCTTATGTGTCATATAGTTTACTATTATGTTTATTGCTTATTCTCCCTGCTAGAATGTGACTTCTTTAAGGAAAGATGTCTGGTTGTTTTGGGTGGAAGTGCTCAACTCATGCTGAGTGTTTAGATGATGATTTGTGAATGAGTATTTTGAATAAAATAGGTGGAAAAAATATGTGAAGCAAGATTATTGCTTTATGCTAGTTCAGGTTGCCATAACAAAATGCCATAAACTGAGAGGATTGTTAACAACAAATTAATTTCTTATGGTTCCGGAGGTTGGAAGTTTAAGAGCAGGGGACCACCATAAATGCGTTGGTGTTGAGGACTCTTTTCCCAGGTTGCAGATAGCTCTTTTCTCCTTATATATTCCTATGGCTGAAAGCAGAGAGAACTCTTTGGCTGTCTCTTTTATAAAGGCGTGAATCACATTTATGAAGGTGGCTCCACCCTCATGACCTAATACCCCCGAATGTCTTATCTCCTAAAACAATCACACCAGGGTTAGCATTTTAACACACGAATTTAAAGGAAGAAAGTCCAAACATTTTTTTTTCCCAAACCATGCTTATTTCATTTTAAATTAACCAAAGTGTTTATTCACTACTATAAAAAATACTATAAAATATTATTCCAAAATAATAATAAAACATTTTTAAAAATAATAAGGGCTATAAGTTATTGCATCTTAATTTCAACATTATTGACCACATCTTTGTGCTAGACACTATACTTAATAGATATTGAATCATCTGACATAAAGGCTAAGTGAATGTTATCAGAATAAATCCATAACATAAATACCAGTAAGGTTTTATTTATATTTTATTTAGAATAACCAAAATAAAATTGTATTTCCACTCTTCAGTGGTTATCTCTGGAGCATGGGAATGCCACACTTTGAAGAGATCACTCATATTTAGCATTATATTTCCCACACCTATATTGTATTTGAAAAAAGATCTCTGTAACCTGAAAACAGTTCTATATGGAAGGAGAATCTATTTTGGGAGAGCATCTAAGTGAGGAATATTGAAGTTAAATTAACATGATACATTTATATCACTATATGTATCATACAGATTATAATTAAGACTTAACCAAATGTTGTCTACTAGATTTTATCTCTTTCTACCCTCAGGGTGACATTATATGACTTGAGGCACAATGCTTCTACTAGTGCAGTTCTCATTTACCTGCAATGTGTTGAAAAGTTTTGGCCTCATTCTATTCACTCATTCTGCAAATACTTATGAACATTTACTTAATAAATAAGCTCCTTGGAAATAGGAATATAACAATATCCTTGACTTTTAGGAACTTAAAATCTAATGGGAACCCAGGATAAAACAGTAACACTGATAGTAAGATAATTGCCTCAATAAAAGGTTATATGAAAGTGCAGAACCTTCAAACTCTACTAGATGAGTAAGTGATACTGTCAGAAGATGTCTATTCAGAGCAGTGATTCAAGTTACAATTATAATATTTCCAAATATTAGTGAAGAGAGAGCATTTTAAACAAAGGAGACAGTATGTAATTAGGTATACAAAGATACACATACACACTCTCAAAGCATATAGATGGTTTAATTTTATTCTGGGTGGAAAAGTGGGAGATTTGCTCAGACAGCAAAGTAAAGGTCAAAATATGAAGGACATTGCATGTCTTGTGAAGGGATATTAGAAGTGTTTCAACAGAATGCCTTGTTTCTTGGATAACTCCTAAGAAAACCTGACAAGAGTACATAATTACAGTCAGTCATTTGTAATAATTTTTAAGTGTTCTGTAAGAGTTCAGTCATTTTAAGCCAAGTTTAGATTGAATTATTTTATTTTGGGAAATGAAGTTCTGCTAATTAGATTTTGCCCTCAGGCCCATGGCAAGTTGTCAATATGGATTTTGGTGTAGAAGGCAAGAGACTTCTTATTGTAGTAACCTATGGGAAATCTTGCCTTAACTGCTGACTTGCAGAAAAGTTACCAAAAGCTTCCACCAGTCTTTGGTGGACAACTAGCAAGAAGGGAGCTGTGATAAAACAGACCAATTGTATAACATGCTAACAATTTACAACTCCAGATGTTTTCTATGAGCAGAAATTTCAAAATATTCTTGAATCACATAGCATTTGAGCAAAATTGTCAGTGTATACAAAAAGCTTTAAAACATAGGGAGACAAACCATAAATGACTCTTAATCTCACAAAACAAACTGGGGGTTGCTGGGGGGAGGTGGGATTGGGAGAGGGGGAGGGGGCTATGGACATTGGGGAGGGTATGTGCTATCGTGAGTGCTGTGAAGTGTGTAAACCTGGCGATTCACAGACCTGTACCCCTGGAGATAAAAATACATTATATGTTTATTAAAAAAAAAAAATTTGGAAGGGGAGGCGAACCATAAGAGACTATGGACTCTGAAAAACAACCTGAGGGTTTTGAAGGGTCAGGGGTGGGAGGTTGGGGGAACAGGTGGTGGGTAATAGGGAGGGCACGTTTTGCATGGAGCACTGGGTTGTGCAAAAACAATGAATACTGTTATGCTGAAAAAATAAATAAAATGGAAAAAAAACATAGTCTTAAAATTTTGAAAATGTTGTATAACAAAGAAATAGATATACTCAAATTATTTATTTTAGAGATATAGGTGAGATGTGTTAAAACATGGATAGATATTATGTTCTTTTCATCTTTGGTAGTGGTTTATAAAGTTCCAAAATGGATACTTGTTCACAGAACTAAAATACAGGTGTCAGTCCCTCTCTGTCCTCTTATTCTCGATTTCAACCAGATGTTCTTAAAATCATCTCCAGCTCTAAACTATAATCAGAACATTCTTGGATATTGGCCATTTGTTTTCCAAGAAGAAAATGATCTGTAAAAACACTTGTTCTTAGTTGCAGGTGTTTTATGCTCACTGATAAATTCCACATGTTCCTACATTTCTTAAAAAGGACTTAATTCATGGTACCTGGGTGGTTTAGTTGGTTAAGCCTCTGCCCGTGGCTCAGGTCATGATCCCAGGGTCCTGGGATCAAGTCCCACACTGGGCTCCATACTCATTAGGCAGCCCGCTTTTCCCTCCCCTCTGACTACTGATTCTCCTGCTTATGCTCTCTCTCTGGCAAACAAATAAAAACAATCTTTAAAAAAAAAAAAAAACTTGATTCTTTCCATAGTTTGGCTATTGTAGACATTGCTGCTATAAACATTCAGGTACACGTGCCCCTTCGGATCACTATGTTTGTATCTTTAGGGTAAATACCCAGTAGTGCAATTGCTGGGTCATAGGGTAGTTCTATTTTCAACATTTTTGAGGAACCTCCATGCTGTTTTCCAGAGTGGTTGCACCAGCTTGTATTCCCACCAACAGTGGAGGAGGGTTCCCCTTTCTCCGCATCCTCGCCAGCATCTGTCATTTCCTGACTTGTTAATTTTAGCCATTCTGACTGGTGTGAGGTGATATCTCATTGTGGTTTTGATTTGTATTTCCCTGATGCCGAGTGACGTGGAGCACTTTTTCATGTGTCTGTTGGCCATCTGGATGTCTTCTTTGCAGAAATGTCTGTTCATGTCCTCTGCCCATTTCTTGATTGGATTGTTTGTTCTTTGGGTGTTGAGTTTGCTAAGTTCCTTATAGATTTTGGATACTAGCCCTTTATCTGATATGTCGTTTGCAAATATCTTCTCCCATTCTGTCAGTTGTCTTTTGGTTTTGTTAACTGTTTCCTTTGCTGTGCAAAAGCTTTTGATCTTGATGAAATCCCAATAGTTCATTTTTGCCCTTGCTTCCCTTGCCTTTGCCGTTGTTCCTAGGAAGATGTTGCTACGGCTGAGGTCGAAGAGGTTGCTGCCTGCATTCTCTTCAAGGATTTTGATGGATTCCTTTCTCACATTGAGGTCCTTCATCCATTTGGAGTCTATTTTTGTGTGTGGTGTAAGGAAGTGGTCCAATTTCATTTTTCTGCATGAACCTAGATGTCCATCAACAGATGAATGGATAAAGAAGATGTGGTATATATACACAATGGAATACTATGCAGCCATCAAAAGAAATGAAATCATGCCATTTGTGACGACATGGATGGAACTAGAGCGTATCATGCTTAGTGAAATAAGTCAATCGGAGAAAGACAACTGTCTCCCTGATATGAGGACATGGAGAAGCAACATGGGGGGGAAGGGGGTTAGGAGAAGAATAAATGAAACAAGATGGGACTGGGAGGGAGACAAACCATAAATGACTCTTAATCTCACAAAACAAACGGGGTTGCTGGGGGGAGGTGGGATTGGGAGAGGGGGAGGGGGCTATGGACATTGGGGAGGGTAAGTGCTATCATGAGTGCTGTGAAGTGTGTAAACCTGGCGATTCACAGACCTGTACCCCTGGGGATAAAAATACATTATATGTTTATTAAAAAAAAAAATTTGGAAGGGGAGGCGAACCATAAGAGACTATGGACTCTGAAAAACAACCTGAGGGTTTTGAAGGGTCAGGGGTGGGAGGTTGGGGGAACAGGTGGTGGGTAATGGGGAGGGCACGTTTTGCATGGAGCACTGGGTGTTGTGCAAAAAGAATGAATACTGTTATGCTGAAAAAATAAATAAAATGGAAAAAAAAACTTGATTCCAGCATATTTACATACATTTTGACCACCCTATTAGATTTCTTCTTGATTTGTGTCTCTGAGGTTTTTGGTTCATTATTTTGAGTTTATTTTTGTTAATGTTTTATTCTGAATTATTCACACTCTCCTTGATGCCTTAATTTTTTCAACCATGTAGTGCTTTTTTAGTTAAAAGAAAAGAAAGAAAAATTCCTTATGACCTTAAGTACCTTAACTATAGCTATTCACATGCAAAGTTAGGGTGACAGATTTTTGTATATTTGTTTGTTTCCACTAAAGAGCAGTTTTGGGGAGAGGTAAATTTGGATTTGTATTTAAATCAGTTTAATCAAAGGTGGCTAAATAAATCACCTGGAACATTTGGAAAAATTGTTTATGAGCTTATGAATCAGAATTTGAGGAGGACTTCTTTGGGCATGTTGTGTCTTATATAGACACAACTTCAACTAGAGGATCTATGCTAGTTGGCCACTTCACTCATGTGACTGACTTTCCTGGCCTTTCTTTCTTTCTTGGCATTGTGTCTCATTCTTTAGGGCCTCTCCAACTGATGTGGCTTCTCACTGCATGGAGGTCTTAGGATAGTCTGACTTTAATCATGATAGCTAGCTTTCCCAAAAGGAATGTTCCAAGATCTAGGCAGGAATTGAAAATTTTCTCTAAACCAGCTTTGAAAATGCTGAAATACCTCTTCCAGTACTTCTGATTGGTCACTAAGGCAAGTTCAGATTTAAGAGAAGAAAGAAACAGATTTTTTTCTCTAGTGAAAATATGACAAAGACTATTCTCAGCAGAAATGAATTCATGTCTGATGTGTGGTCTGAAGATCAGATATAAATAAATTGAAAAAAAGGTTGTTAAACTGCTTTCTCAAGAATCTTAACTATTACAGAACAAAATAAGGACGAATAATAAAAAGAGATAGATTGAGAGAAATTTCAGAGAAGAAATTCTGGACTCCTGGATCGAGATACATGCATAAGGAGATTAGACATAACTACTCTGTCACAACTTAAAAAATATGAATATATGGAGAAATCAACAACTCTTCTTGTCTCCTCAAGAAATGGGAGGACCCAGGGAAAATTGTTGCCCCCAGAAGTATAGAATCAGACAGATAAATACAGGGAGTAATAGTTTACCAGGATAATGACTCATGAGCAGAAACTGCCATGGGGCTTTTAACCATTTTTAACCAGATTACAGACAGATAAGTAACTTAAGCAAAGAGATGGAAATCTTATGAAAGAATCAAAAAGAAATGCTGGGAGGGGGGAAAGACATTTCAATACAAAGGGCTGCAGTTGGCTGAGGAAATAATCTCAGAGCTTGAGTTTATAACAATAAAAACTTAGAAAATCAAAAAAAAAATGTAACCAAGACAGGGGGCGGGGGGAGAATAGATAGGGTGTACGAAGACCATGACACAACTATGAAAACTATAACACATGTGCAATGGTAATACCAGAAGAAGAAAGAGAGAAAGGGACAGAGAAAAGGCTTGAAATGAAAATGACTGGAAATTTATCTAAATTAATATCATAGAGAGAACAAGGAAGTTCAGAGACTACAAAGAGAATAAATGCCTACACTATACTGAGACATGTCATTTTCAAAATACAGGAAATCAAAGTTAAAGGGAAAATCCTGAAAGAATCCAGAGGGGAAAAATGCCTAACCTAGCAGAGGTACAAAGATAAAAATTGTGTTTGTTGTCTTCTCAGAAACCGTATAAGCCAGAAAAGAGTAGAGGGAAATATTAATAGAGTTGAGGAAACAAAAAACAAAACCCAAATTTCTGTACCTTACAAAATCATCCTTCAAAAGTGAAAGATAGGAGGAGGAGTCAAGATGGCAGGGAAGTAGCAGGCTGAGACTACATCAGGTAGCAGGAGATCAGCTCGATAGCTTATCTAAACATTGCAAACATGTACAAATCCAACGGGAGATTGAAGAGAAGAAGAACAGCAATTCTAGAAACAAAAAATCAACCACTTTCTGAAAGCACATTTTTCTGGGGTATTTGCCACCCTTTTAGTATTTTATTTGCTCCTTCATATCCTCTTATCTGGACAAAATGACAAGGCGGAAAAAATCACCACAAATGAAAGAATAAGAGGCAGTACCGAAGGCTAGGGACCAAATCAACACAGACATTGGTAATATGTCAGATCAAGAGTTCTGAATGACGATTCTGAACGTTCTAGCCGGGCTCAAAAAAGGCATGGAATATATTAGAGAAACCCTCTCTGGAGATATAGAAGCCCTTTCTGGAGAAATTAAAGAACTAAAATCTAACCAAGTTGAAATAAAAAAAGCTATTAATGAAGTGCAATCAAAATTGGAGGCTCTTACTGCTAGGATAAATGAGGCAGAAGAAAGAATTAGTGATCTAGAAGAACAAATGACAGAGAATAAAGAAGCTGAGCAAAAGAGGGGCAAAGAGCTACTGGACCACGAGGGGAGAATTTAAGAGATAAGTGACACCATAAGATGAAACAACATTAGAATAATTGGGATTCCAGAAGAAGAAGAAAGAGAGAGGGGAGCAGAAGGTATATTGGAGAGAATTTTCCTAATATGGCAAAGGGAACAAGCATCAAAATCCAGGATGTGCAGAGAACCCCCCTCAAAGTCAACAAGAATAGGTCCACACCCCGTCACCTAATAGTAAAATTTACAAGTGTTAGTGACAAAGAGAAAATCCTGAAAGCAGCCCAGAAAAGAAGTCTGTAACATACAATGGTAAAAATATTAGATGGGCAGCAGACTTATCCACAGAGACCTAGCAGGCCAGAAAGAGCTGGCATGATATATTCAGAGCACTAAACGAGAAAAACATGCAGCCAAGAATACTCTATCCAGCTAGGCTATCATTGAAAGTAGAAGAAGAGATCAAAAGCTTCCAGGACAAACAAAAACTGAAAGAATTTGCAAATACCAAATCAGCTCTACAGGAAATATTGAAAGTGGTCTTCTAAGCAAAGAGAGAGCCTAAAACTAGTAGATCAGAAAGGTACAGAGACAATATACAGTAACAGTCACCTTACAGACTAATAATGGCACTAAATTCACATCTCTCAATAGTTACCCTGAATGTTAATGGGCTAAATGCCCCAATCAAAAGACACAGGGTATCAGAATGGATAAAAAAACAAAACCCATCAGTATGTTGCCTACAAGAAACTCATTTTAGACGCGAAGACACCTCCAGATTTAAAGTGAGGGGGTGGAAAACAATTTACCATGCTAATGGGCATCAGAAGAAAGCTGGGGTGGCAATCCTTATATCAGATCAATTAGACTTTAAGCCAAAGAGTATAATAAGAGATGAGGAAGGACACTATATCCTACTCAAAGGGTCTGTTCAACAAGAAGATCTAACGATTTTAAATATCTATGCCTCTAACGTGGGAGCAGCCAACTATATAAACCAATTAAAAACAAAATCAAACAAAAACATCAATAATAGTACAATAATAGTAGGGGATTTAACACTCCCCTCACTGAAATGGACAGATCATCCAAGCAAAAGATCAACAAGGAAATAAAGGCCTTAAATGACACACTGGACCAGATGGACATCACAGATATATTTAGAAGATTTTATCCCAAAGCAACAGAATACACATTCTTCTCTAGTGCACATGGAACATTCTCCAGAATAGATCACATCCTGGGTCACAAATCTGGTCTCAACTGGTATCAAAAGATTAGGATCATTCCCTGCATATTTTCAGACCACAACGCTCTGAAGCTAGAACTCAATCACAAGAGGAAAGCTGGAAAGAACTGAAATACATGGAGACTAAACAGCATCCTTCTAAAGAATGAATGGGTCAACCGGAAATTAAAGAAGAATTGAAAAAATTCATGGCAACAAATGATAATGAAAACACAACAGTTCAAAATCTGTGAGACACTGCAAAGGCAGTCCTGAGAGGAAAATATATAGCAGTACAAGCCTTTCTCAAGAAACAAGAAAGGTCTCAAGTACACAACCTAATGCTACAACTAAAGGAGCTGGAGAAAGAACAAGAAAGAAACCCTAAACCCAGCAGGAGAAGAGAAATCATAAAGATCAGAGCAGAAATCAATGAAATAGAAACCAAAAAACAATAGAACAAATCAATGATACTAGGACCTGGTTCTTTGAAAGAATCAATAAGATTGATAAACCCCTGGCCAGACTTATCAAAAAGAGAAAGGACCCAAATAAATAAAATCATGAATGAAAGAGGAGAGATCACAACTAACACCAAAGAAATACAATTATAAGAACATACTATGAGCAACTCTACGCCAACAAATTGGACAATCTGGAAGAAATGGATGCATTCCTAGAGACAAATAAACTACCACAACTGAACCAGGAAGAAATAGAAAACCTGAACAGGCCCATAACCAGGAAGGAGATTGAAACAGTCATCAAAAATCTCCAAACAAACAAAAGCCCAGGACCAGACGGCTTCCTAGGGGAATTCTACCAAACATTTAAAGAAGAACTAATTCCTATTCTGCTGAAACTGTTCCAAAAAATAGAAATGGAAGGAAAACTTCCAAACTCATTTTATGAGGCCAGCATCACCTTGATCCCAAAACCAGACAAGGATCCCACCAAAAAAGAGAACTACAGACCACTATCCTTGATGAACACAGATGCAAAAATTCTCACCAAAATACTAGCCAATAGGATTCAATAGTACATTAAAAGGATTATTCACCACGACCAAGTGGGATTTATTCCAGGGCTGTAGGGTTGGTTCAACATCCGCAAATGAATCCATGTTGTAGAACACATTAATAAAAGAAAGAACAAGAACCATATGATACTCTCAATAGATGCTGAAAAAGCCTTTGACAAAGTACAGCATCCCTTCCTGATCAAAACTCTTCAAAGTGTAGGGATAGAGGGCACATACCTCAATATTATCAAAGCCATCTATGAAAACCCCACTGCAAATATCATTCTCAAAGGAGAAAAACTGAAAGCTTTTCTGTTAAGGTCAGGAACACGGCAGGGATGTCCATTATCACCACTGCTATTCAACATAGTACTAGAAGTCCTAGCCTCAGCAATCAGACAACAAAAAGAAATTAAAGGCATCCAAATTGGTAAAGAAGTCAAAGTATCACTCTTCATAGATGATATGATACTATATGTGGAAAACCCAAAAGACTCCACTCCAAAACTGCTAGAACTTGTACAGGAATTCAGTAAAGTGTCAGGATATAAAATCAATGCACAGAAATCAGTTGCATTTCTGTACACCAAGAATAAGACAGAAGAAAGAGAAATTAAGGAGTCCATCCCATTTACAATTGCACCCAAAACTATAAGATACCTAGGAATAAACCTTACCAAAGAGGCTAAGAATCTATATGCAGAAAACTATAAAGTACTCATGAAAGAAATTGAGGAAGACACAAAGAAATGGAAAAATGTTCCATGCTCCTGGATTGGAAGAAAAAATATTGTGAAAATGTTTATGCTACCTAAAGCAATCTACACATTTAATGCAAACCCTATCAAAATACCATCCATCTTTTTCAAAGAAATTGAACAAATAATCCTAAAATTTGTATGGAACCAGAAAAGACCACGAATAGCTAAAGGAATATTGAAAAAGAAAGCCAAAGTTGGTGGCATCCCAATTCCGGACTTCAAGCTCTATTACAAAGCTGTCATCATCAAGACAGCATGGTACTGGCACAAAAACAGACACATAGGTCAATGGAACAGAATAGAGAGCCCAGGGGTGCCTGGGTGGCTCAGTGGTTTAAAGCCTCTGCTTTCAGCTCAGGTCATGATCTCAGGGTCCTGGGATCGAGCCTTGCATCGGGCTCTCTGCTCAGCGGAGAGCCTGTTTCCCCCTCTCTCTCTGCTTGCCTCTCTGCCTACTTGTGATCTCTGTCAAATAAACAAATAAAATATTAAAAAAAAAGAATAAAGAGCCCAGAAATAGACCCTCAACTCTATGGTCAACTAATCTTCAACAAAGCAGGAAAGTTTGTCCAATGGAAAACAACAGCCTCTTCAATAAATAGTGCTGGGAAATTTGGACAGCCACATGCAGAAAAATGAAATTGGACCACTTCCTTACACCACACACGAAAATAGACTCAAAGTGGATGAAGGACCTCAATGTGAGAAAGGAATCCATCAAAATCCTTAAGGAAAATGCAGGCAGCAACCTCTTCGACCTCAGCCGCAGCAATATCTTCCTAGGATCATCGGCAAAGGCAAGGGAAGCAAGGGCAAAAATGAACTATTGGGATTTCATCAAGATCAAAAGCCTTTGCACAGCAAAGGAAACAGTTAACAAAACCAAAAGACAACTGACAGAATGGGAGAAGATATTTGCAAATGACATATCAGATAAAGGGCTAGTATCCAAAATCTATAAGGAACTTAGCAAACTCAACACCCAAAGAACAAACAATCCAATCAAGAAATGGGCAGAGGACATGAACAGACATTTCTGCAAAGAAGACATCCAGATGGTCAACAGACATGAAAAAGTGCTCCACATCGCTAGGCATCAGGGAAATAAAAATCAAAACCACAATGAACTATCACCTCACACCAGTCAGAATGGCTAAAATTAACAAGTCAGGAAATGACAGATACTGGCGAGGATGCGGAGAAAGCAGAACCCTCCTACACTCCTGGTGGGAATGCCAGCTGGTGCAACCACTCTGGAAAACAGCATGGAGGTTCCTCAAAATGTTGAAAATAGAGCTGCCCTATGACCCAGCAATTGCACTACTGCGTATTTACCCTAAAGATACAAACATAGTGATCCGAAGGGGCACGTCTACCCGAATGTTGATAGCAGTAATGTCTACAATAGCCAAACTATGGAAAGAACCTAGATGTCCATCAACAGATGAATGGATAAAGAAGAAGTGGTATGTATACACAATGGAATACTATGCAGCCATCAAAAGAAATGATATCTTGCCATTTGCGACGACGTGGATGGAACTAGAGGATATCATGCTTAGTGAAATAAGTCAATTGGAGGAAGACTACTATCATATGATCTCCCTGATATGAGGACGTGGAGATGCAACTTGGGGGGTTGGGGGATAGGAGAAGAATAAATGAAACAAGATGGGATTGGGAGGGAGACAAACCACAAATGATTCTTAATCTCACAAACCAAACTGGGGGTTGCTGGGGGAGGTGGGGTTGGGAGAGGGGGAGGGGGTGTGCTATCGTGAGTGCTGTGAAGTGTGTAAACCTGGTGATTCACAGACTTGTACCCCTGGGGATAAAAATGCATTATATGTTTATTAAAAACAAAAGAAGATGAATACCCAACTTTTTTAGCAACATGGACAGGACTGGAAATGATTATGCTAAGTGAAATAAGTCAAGCAGAGAGTCATATGGTTTCACTTATTTGTCGAGCATAACAAACGACATGGAGGACATTGGGAGATGGAGAGGAGAAGGAAGTTGATGGAATTTGGAAGGGGAGGTGAACCATAAGAGACTATGGACTCTGAAAAACAACCTGTAGGTTTTGAAGGGGCAAGGGTGGGAAGTTGGGGGAACCAGGTGGTGGGTAATAGGGAGGGCACGTATTGCATGGAGCACTGGGTGTTGTGCATAAACAATGAATACTGTTACGCTGGAAAAATAAATTAAGTAATTAAAAAAAAAGTGAAAGGTAAATGAAGTCTTTCTCAGACAAATAAAAACTGGGTGAATTTATTGCCAGTACATTGCTTTGCAATAAATGTTTTTGAGAAGTTCTTTAGAGACAAGGAAAATTATGTAGGTCAGAAATTTGGATCTACATAAGGAAAAGAAGAGCATAAATAAAAGGCCTTAGATTTTAACAAAGTACCACTGTAGTACACCATGTTGACAGTTGGGCAGACTGTGTGTTAGGTGCAGGAGGAGATTGATAGAGTAGATAGCTAGATATGAGCAGGAGGCAAGAATGGTAGTCATAGTGGTTTCCCTGTGTCTCACTTCCCAGAGCAATTAAACAGCAGGTGAAGAGCATACCGTGTCCTTTCCAGCCTCAGTCCTACAATAACTTACTGCTTCATTATAATATATTTACATTGCAGTTTTGACTCTCACAGCCCCCACAGGGAAGATGGTCATGACAGTTCCAGCAAAATTCATAGGGCCCAAAATGCCCCTTCCCAGCTGGAAGGAGGAGTCTCTTAGATGATTGGAAACAACCTTAGTCAGAGACAGCCCCAGCTATGACCCATAACTTAAGTAAACATTAAAAGAAAAGACACCTTAAACCTGGTGATTCACAGACCTGTACCCCTGGGGATAAAAATACATTATATGTTTATAAAAAATAAGAAATAAATAAAAAATTTAAAAAAGAAGAAAAGACACTTAACCATTGTACAGTTGTTACCTCTGGGTCTGCCTGCTCTCCTGTCTTAAGTATCTTGTCCTTAATAATCTGCTTTGTTTTTACTACTTTCCTTCTGGCTGTCTTTATTGGAGTATGGATCTTCATGTAAATCTTCTTGGGGAATCTAAGAACCACAGCCCCATTCACACAAGACAGAATCCCCCACCACTAGCAGGCTGTGTGAGAACTCTTTGTAGTTCCTGTTTAGTTTTGTTGTGTAAATTGAAAAAGAAAAAAAAAAGGTCTATTTAAAAAACAGAAACAACTGCAACAACAAAACATAGGACAACAATTTTGAAGACATTGGGTATCAAGTATTTAAGGAGGATGATTCCTTAGAGATGGAAAGCACACGAGGTGCATTCTAGTTTGACAGTCTCAGTTTACCTCAGTGAGACAATTTTTAGGCAATTGGGGAAGAGGAGTCCTAGTAGAACCCAAAAGACTCTATGAGTTGAGTAATATTGTTGAAAGAAAAGAAGGTCAGGGAGTCTAGACTTTGTTTTTTAGAGTTGGAAGGGAGAGAGCTGCATAGAATACATAGAACATCTCTCTTGACTATTCAGCAGAACATTAATGATCACATGCATGGACAAACACCACTCAAGGCTGGGAAAAGAATCGGCTAAGAGGATTAAAAGAAACTGTTCCTATCTTACATACAGGACTGGAAATAGTGCTGGTTCCCACCAGACAGGAAAGCCCTATGATTTACAGATCATTAGATAGAGCTTAATATCAGTAATAGTTAAGAGCAATATCTAGGCACATCTGTCTAAGAACATCTCTAATTCTGACTAACAAATTTTAGAAGCAAGTTCTGAAAGCATTAAAATATTTCTAAAGGAATTCTCTGCATCCCAGAAAAGAGCTCAAGAATATTTTACAGGAATTGAAAATTCTTCAGGAATAAACAAGATAAAATTCATAGTAGTTGAAGACTCTAAAATTTACTGAACATACCAGCAAAGAGCAAGTGTTCTTTGTGATTAATAATAAGCACACTGTAATAAATGGAGATTCTGTAACTGTGGGACACAGGAATAGGAGGACATGCAAAAGAGATCCATAAAGAACCATCGGAGGAGCCAATAGCTCACCAGTACTTTAGTGAAAGCTACCTGGCCCCTGATGTCAGAATTAAATTTTCTATTCTTTGTGGTACATTGTCTATAAATGTGTATAATGAAATAAATATAGTTTTTATTCCAGTAAATAGAATATAGTTATTCTCAACAAATCTTTTTGAGATTCTTATAATTACCCAAGCAAAGAATTTCCCTTATACATATAGGTATTATTCAGATAATGCTTTTTGTTTAAATTCTGCTGTGCATCATATGCACTAAAAAGTCAGGAAATAATGTATGAATAAAAAACCCATGGTATACCTGTTCTTATGGAGCCCACAATTTATTGGAGAAGACTGACATTAATATAGACACAAAAATATTTAATATCATATAACCTATAATATCATTTATTATATCAGTACAGAGAGTTAAGAGGTTGATGAGATACAGATACAGACATCAGTGATACCTATGTTATTTTTATGCACAGGCTCATAGGATTTAGTAGACAGCAATAGGGCAGCACTCCTCAGAAAATTCTTAATAACACTTGTATTTATCTGTATACATCACAGGCAACAAATTTAGTTACAAAGATGTAAACCAGAAGTGGATTAGCTTAAAAAAATCTTAACATCTGTCTTTCCCTGGCATTATTATCCTCAGAGAGAACTACCTAACAACAAAAAAGTTATATTGGGATATGGCTATTAGATGTAATTGTTCTTTATATACAGTGAAACACCTGCTTAAAAGAATCAGTTTCTGAGTTGATATTTTTTTCCACCAAGGATATAAACAACAACTTGTTAATTCCCTTCTATAGAAACTAGAAATATGCCCAAAAAGAATGTGATTATCATTTAGTCTGGTTAAAATTTCAATGAAATAAAACCTATGCCACTGTAGTTATGCTGTAGCTAGTGATTTTCTAAAAATGAATTTAAAGAAAAATTAAATGCAATGAGAACAGAACACATTAGTACTCCTGTTATATTTAGAAAGGAAACACAATGTATTGAGATTGTCATTGGGTTATTCCTTTTTTTTTTAAAGATTTTATTTATTTATTTGACAGAGAGAGATCACAAGTAGGCAGAGAGGCAGGCAGAGAGAGAGGGAGAAGCAGGCTCCCTGCTGAGCAGAGATACCAATGTGGGGCTCGATCCCAGAACCCTGGGACCATGACCTGAGCCAAAGGCAGAGGCTTAACCCACTAAGCCACCCAGGCACCCCATGGGTTTTTCCTTTTTTTGAGAGGAGTAGGTCAGTACATCCCACTCCACTCAAAAGTGTGGAGACTATGCTTTCATGATTCTTCCCAAGGGACACAATTCTCTTCCTGATTTGGATTTTTATTTTTTGTTGTGTCATTTTGTGACTTGACAGCTTGTTGCTTTAGGCATGGAATTCTTTACTAGTTCTCAGCTTTCTTCTTCAACACTCTGACATAGACTGGTAAATCATACCAACAATCTGACATATTTCAGTCCATTTTCCTGCCTGCTAAAAATCTGAAAGTGTTAAATTATCTCTTATATCTGTTCCAGTACTGAAAGTCTTGTCCAAGTCTTGCTGAGGTTTTAATCAGAATGTGATAAAGTCTTACCACAACTTTGGCAAGAAAAAATAACTTGGAAAACTACTAATTTGTTCCTACTAATTTAAGGTGAATGAGATGGACTTAATGAATATAAACTTTAGTAAAGAGATAAAATCTAGGTAGTAATAGAAATTGAATTTGAGTTGATCTAAATTCAAATCATGAAAATTATTATAATTTTATTTTAAATTCAATTTATAAAGTCTCAGTAGGGCAAGTAAACCTTACACTCTAAAGAAATACGGGTGGGTGTTGGAGTGACTAAAACAGGTTAGATAATTTTTTAAAATTAACTTTCTGATATAACATTGTTAGTAAAAAATAAGTTAAATTTCTTCTTTGCTTGCCATAGTTTGGCTTTGATGACATTGTTAAATGTCATCTCCTGCTCATCAAGGAGGAGGAGATGAGGAAATATATGTAGGTAAAAAGGGACAAAGTTTCAGTTATGCAAGCTAAATAAGTTCAGAAGATCTAATGTAGAGCAATATGATTATTGTTAACAATACTGAATTGTATAGTTGAGACTTGTTAAGAGGATCAGTCTTAAACCTTCTTATCACTCACACACATATACACACACTCTTACACACAGAGAAAGAAAATAAAAGAAAAAATTAGCTATGTGAGTTGATGGGTATGTTACTGATTGATTGTGGTGATTGTTTCACAATGTGTATATATACCAAAACATCAAGCTGTACACTTAAGAATATACAATATTTATTTGTCAATTACACCTTAACAAAGCTGAAAAAAAATTGCTGGTGTGTCCCTCAAGGGGGGTGTGTGTGTCTGTGTGTATATTTACATGTTAATTCATTAGGGAGAGTTTTTGCTGAAGCAAAGCTTTGTTAAGATAAAGATTAATTACATAAACCAAAATAATTACCCCTGTCTAGTATACTTCATAAATTTAGGTCTTCTTTGACTTGGGTGAAAGTGTCTGAACAGCAGACACAGTGGCTTCACTTCTAGGTTTCTGTCCAATTTGATTCCTGAAACAACTGTTAGCAGTTGTGGCTGCTTTAGGGACAATGATCTATCCCACACAGTGCACAGGCATGTTTCCGTCTTCTTAGCAACAAAATTATTCCTCTGTGTTGCTATTTCTATGACCATATCTACTCCACAACCTTTGCAGCATTATTTCCCTGAAAGTGAAGAATATTTAATTCAGAAAGAACTGGATCATGCTTTGTTTCTCATCTCTGGTGAGAGCACAGTACTATATTTCTAAAAATTTACCAAAGGACAAAGAACCTTGGATACTCTCAGGCCAGGAAATGTGATAGGTTGCAAATTCTTGAAATTTCTTCCTTACGGCCACTGAAAATGCTATTTTCTTGGTGACCATACTTAACATCACAAAGAGTGCCCCAATCTAATAGCTTTTTAGTCCATTGGTTGAAGAAATAAAAAGGTGCTATTAGTGTAGCCAAAAAAGAATAAGCTGAAATTTTTGGTGGTATCTTTTCTAGATCGCTTGCCTATTCTCATCAAAACATATTTTTATGCTACCAGAGGTTTCAGGTTCATTTATATAAATTCATTACGTGTTCATTATTATTGGAGAAAGTTTGACAAACGGACAGTAGCATTGTTTCGTGTTATAAATAAGTGAAGAAAAAACACAAGATGTTACAAAGAGTATCTGTCATTATTACATAGTACAGGAGACGATAAATATTTACAGATAAATAGGCTAGGAATTACAGAATGGGGGGCCTCTAATTGTGCTTAATGGTATCAGAGATAAATCAGTGAGGACAAAGGAGTTATCTGTGTAATATACACAAAATTTTATGTTTTGTTAGTGCATGAGGTTGTTAGGTTTGGACATTCTATGATAGTTTTGTTTAATTAAAAAAGCAGTTCAAACTTTCTGGAGAAGACACTACATCTAAACAGAAGTTTATGTAAGAGCAAACTGAAAAGAACCTGTTAATATTTGTAAAATCAAAGTTCTGGATTAAGTCTTCTATGAGAGATTCATTCATTTGTTGACAAAATGAACATGAAGCAATTGAAAGAGAGAGAGAATAATAGTAACTAAGATGTTTTGCCTCCCTAACAGATTGTAGTAAATAAGGCAGTTAAAATAATTTAGTCTTAATTTGGAAAACATCGAATAGAGTATAAAAATTATTTGAGGGGCACCTGGGTGGCTCTTGATTTTGGCTCAGATCATGATCTCAGGGCTGTGATATTGAGCCTCACTTTGGGTTCCTGGTTCAGCGGGAGGTCTGCTTGAGAGCTCTCTCTCCCACTGCCCTCCCCCTTAAGTAAATAGATAAATATTTTAAAAAATTATTTGGAACATTAGGGCTTCCTCAGTGTCTGCTGAGGTAGCCTACTATGGGATGCTTTGGTCATAACGATTTTCTATATATCTATAAAGATCTATTCTGTAGGCCAACATCAATTATGAATAAAGCTTTAGAGATACTATATGGTGCTACAGAAAATTACCTTATGAAAAACTTGGGATTTAGTGAACACAGTGATGCCTCAAAATTAGGATGATAACAAAAAATCCATTTTGTTTTTTGCCTGGTGAACTAGGGAAGAGATCAATTTTATCAAAGATTACACAAAGACTGTTTGTTTTTTTAACCGAAGCGCCCCTATACCACCACTTCTTATCTATTTATTTATCTATTCTTATCAATGGATTTTTGAGTTGTTTCTATTTCTTATCTACTGTAAATAACACAGCAATAAACAGAGGTGCACTTACATCTTTTCAAACCAGTATTTTTTCTTCGGGGAAATAACTAGTAGTAGAATTACTGAATCAGGGCTCCAGGGTGGCTCAGTGGGTTAGACCTCTGCTTTCAGCTCAGGTCATGATCTCAGGGTACTGGGATTGAGCTCTGCATTGGGCTCTCTGCTCTGCAGGGAGCCTGCTTCTTTCCCTCTCTCTCTGCTGCCTCTCTGTCTACTTGTGATCTTTCTGTCAAATAAATAAATAAAATCTTAAAAAAAAAGAACTACTGGCTCATATGCTAATCAGATTTTTAATTTTTTGAGAAGACAGTATACTGTTTTTCACAGTAGCTGCACCAATTTGCATTCTCAGTAACAGTGCACAAGGGTTCCTTTTTCTCTATATCCTCACCAACACTTGTTGTTTCTTGTGTTTTTGTTTTCCCATTCTGACAGATGTGAAGTGATATCTCATATTCTGGTTATTATTTACATTCCCCTGATGATTTGTGAGGTTGGCCATCTTTTCACTTGTCTGTTGGCCATCTGTATATCTTCTTTGGAAAATGTCTAGTCAAGTCTTCCATCCATTTTTATTTTTTGTTAATTTTTTAAAATTTATTTATTTTTTCAATGTAACAGTATTTATTGTTTTTGCACAACACCCAGTGCTCCATGCAATACATGCCCTCCCTATTACCCACCACCTGGTTCCCCCAACCTCCCACCCCCCACCCCTTCAAAACCCTCAGGTTCTTTTTCAGAGTCCATAGTCACTCATGTTTCACTTCCCCTTCCAATTTACCTCAACTTCCTTCTCCTCTCCATCTCCCAATATCCTCCATGTCGTTTGTTATGCTCCACAAATAAGTGAAACCATGATACTTGACTCTCTCTGCTTGACTTATTTCGCTCAGCATAATCTCTTCCAGTCCCGTCCATGTTGCTACAAAAGTTGGGTATTCATCCTTTCTGATGGAGGCATAATACTCCATCGTGTATATGGACCACATCTTCCTTATCCATTCATCCATTGAAGGGCATCTTGGTTCTTTCCACAGTTTGGCGACTGTGGCCATTGCTGCTATAAACACTGGGGTAACAGATGGCCCTACTTTTCACTACATCTGTATCTTTGGGGTAAATACCCAGTAGTGCAATTGCAGGGTCATAGGGAAGCTCTATTCTGAATTTCTTGAGGAATCTCCACACTGTTCTCCAAAGTGGCTTCACCAACTTGCATTCCCACCAACAGTGAAAGAGGGTTCCCCTTTCTCCACATCCTCTCCAACACATGTTGTTTCCTATCTTGTTAATTTTGGCCATTCTAACTGGTGTAAGATGGTATCTCAATGTGGTTTTAATTTGAATCTCCTGGATGGCTAGTGATGATGAACATTTTTTCATGTGTCTGATAGCCATTTGTATGTCTTCATTGGAGAAGTGTCATTCATATCTTCTGCCCATTTTTGGATATGATTATCTGTTAAAAAACAGTTCTTTATAGATCCTGGATATCAACCTTTTGTCTGTACTGTCATTTGCAAATATCTTCTCCCATTCGGTGGGTGGCCTCTTTGTTTTGTTGACTGTTTCCTTGCTGTGCAGAAGCTTTTGATCTTGATGAAGTCCCAAAAGTTCATTTTTGCTTTTGTTTCCTTTGCCTTTGGAGACATATCTTGAAAGAAGTTGCTGTGGCTGATATTGAAGAGGTTACTGCCTTTGTTCTCCTCTAGGATTCTGATGGAGTCCTGTCTCACATTGAAGTCTTTTATCCATTTCGAGTTTATCTTTGAGTATGGTGTAAGAGAATGTTCAAGTTTCATTCTTCTACATTTAGCTGTCCAGTTTTCCCAGAACCATTTATTGAAGAGACTGTCTTTTTTTCCACTGTATATTTTTTCCTGTTTCTTCGAAGATTATTTGACCATACAGTTGAGGGTCCATATCTGGGCTCTCTACTCTGTTCCACTGGTCTATGTGTCAGTTTTTATGCCAGTAACATGCTGTCTTGGTGATCACAGCTTTGTAGTAAATCTTGAAATCAGGTAATGTGATGCTGCCAGTTTTGTTTTTGTTTTTCAACATTTCCTTAGCAATTCGGGGTCTCTTCTGATTCCATACAAATTTTAGGAATATTTCCTCCAGCTCTTTGAAAAATACCGATGCAATTTTGATAGGAATGGCATTAAAAGTATAGATTGCTCTAGGCAGTATAGACATTTTAACAATGTTTATTCTTCCAATTCAAGAGCATGGAACGGTCTTCCATCTTTTTGTGTCTTCTTCAATTTCTTTCATGAGTGTTCTGAAGTTCCTTGAGTACAGATTCTTTGCCTCTTTGGTTAGGTTTATTCCCAGTTATCTTATGGTTCTTGGTGCTATAGTAAATGGAATCGATTCTCTAATTTCCCTTTCTGTATTTTCATTGTTAGTGTATAAGAAAGCCACTGATTTCTGTACATTGACTTTGTATCCTGCCACGTTACTGAATTGCTGTATGAGTTCTAGTAGTTTGGGGGTGGAGTCATTTGGGTTTTCCATATGAAGAATCATGTCATCGGTGAAGAGAGAGAGTTTGACTTCTTCATTGCCAATTTGGATACCTTTTATTTCTTTTTGTTGTCTGATTGCCGTTGCTAGGACTTCTAATACTATGTTGAACAAGAGTGGTGAGAGAGGGCATTCTTGTCGTGTTCATGATCTCAATGGGAAGGCTGCAAGCTTTTTCCCATTGAGGATATTTGCTGTGGGTCTTTCATAGATGGATTTTATGAAGTTCAGAAATGTTCCCTCTATCCCTATACTTTGAAGCATTTTAATCATGAATGGATGCTGGATTTTGTCAAATGCTTTTTCTACATCAATTGAGAGGATGATGTGGTTGTTCTCTCTTCTCTTATTGATTTTTTCTATCACAATGATTGATTTGCGATTGTTGAACCATTCTTGTAACCCAGGGATGAATCCCACCTGATCATGGTGGATAATCTTTTTAATGTGCTGTTGGATCCTGTTTGCTAGGATCTTGTTGAGAATCTTAGCATCCATATTCATCAGTGATATTAGTCTTAAATTCACCTCTTTGGGAGGGTATTTGCCTGGTTTGGGGATCAGGGTAATGCTGGCTTCATAAAAAGAGTCTGGAAGTTTTCCTTCTGCTTTAATTTTTTGAAACAGCTTCAGGAGAATTGGTGTTATTTCTTCTTTGAAAGTTTGGTGAATTCCCCAGGGAATCTGTTAGGTCCTGGGCTCTTGTTTTTTGGGAGGTTTTTGATCACTGCTTCAATCTTGTTACTAGATATCGGTCTATTCAGGTTGTCAATTTCTTCCTGGTTCAGGTTTGTGAGTTTATAGTTTTCCAGGAATGCATCCATTTCATCTAGGTTGCTTAGCTCATTGGCACATAACTGTTGCTAATAATTTCTGATGATTGTTTCTATTTCCTTGCTGTTAGTTTGATCTCTCCCATTTCATTCACAATTTTATTAATTTGGGTTTTCTCTCTTTTCTTTTGGATTAGTGTGGCCAATGGTTTATCGATCTTATTGATTCTTTCAAAAACCAGCTTCTAGTTTCATTGATACGTTCTACTGTATCTCTGGGTTTCTACCTCATTGATCTCTGCTCTAATCTTGATTATTTCCCTTTTTGTGTGTGGAGTTGGTTTGATTTGTTGATTCTCCAGTTCTTTAAGGTGTAGAGACAGCTGGTGTATTCTGGCTTTTTCAATTTTTTTGAGGGAGGCTTGGATGGCTATGTATTTCCCCCTTAGAACCGCCTTTGCTGTATCCCATAGGTTTTGGACCAAAGTGTCTTCATTCTCATTGCTTTCCATGAATTGTTTAAGTTCTTCTTTGATCTCCCGCTTGATCCAAGCATTTTTTTTTAAGATTTTATTTATTTATTTGACAGAGAGATATCACAAGTAGGCAGAGAGGCAGGCAGAGAGAGAGGAGGAAGCAGGCTCCCTGCCAAACAGAGAGCCCGATGCGGGACTCGATCCCAGGACCCTGGGATCATGACCTGAGCCAAAGGCAGAGGCTTAAACCCCTGAGCCACCCAGGGGCCCCTGATCCAAGCATTCTTAAGCAAGGTGGTCTTTAGCTTCCAGGTGTTTAAGTTCCTTCCAAACTTTTCCTTGTGATTGAGCTCCAGTTTCAAAGCACTGTGATCTGAGAATATGCAGGGAATAATGTCAGTCTTTTGGTATCAGTTGAGTCCTGCTTTGTGACCCAGTATGTGGTCTATTCTGGAGAAGTTCCATGTGCACTTGAGAAGAATGAGTATTCTGTTGTTGTAGGGTGGAATGTTCTGTATATATCTATGAGGTCTATCTGGTCCAATGTGTCATTCAATGCTCTTGTTTCTTTTTTTCGTTTTCTGCTTGATAATCTGTCTATTACTGAGCGAGGCATGTTAAGATCTCCTACTATTATTGTATTCATATCAATATAACTCTTTATCTTGATTAATAGTTTTCTTACGTAATTGGCTGCTCCTATATTGGGGGCATAGATATTTACAGTTGTTAGATCGTTTTGGTGGATAGTCCTTTTAAGAATTATGTAGAGTCCTTCTGTATCTCTGACTAAAGTCTTTAGTTTAAAATCTAATTTATCTGATATGAGAATCGCTACCCAGGCCTTCTTTTGAGGCCCATTGGCATGAAAGATGCTTCTCACTTTCAGTCAGGTGTATCTTTAAGTTCAAAATGAGTCTCCTGTAGACAACATATGGTTGGGTCCTGTCGTTTTATCCAATCTGCAACCCTGTGTCATTTATGGGTGCATTTAGGTCATTCACATTGAGAGTGATTATTGATAGATATGTTTTTATTGACATCATGTTACCTTTGAAATCTTCTTTCTGTAGATTGTCTCTATATTTCTGTTCAATGAAAAGAAGAGAAGGAAAAAAGAAAAAAAAAGGAGAGAGAGGGAGAGACAGGAAAAAAAGGGAAGATAAAAGAGAAGTCTCAGCCCAAATGGGCCCCAAGGTAAGATTTATGAGGTATACAGACAAAAACAAACAAAAAGACTGATCAAAGTATATGACAAGAGGAAAAAAATGTATATGTGTATATATATAAGCAAAAAAAAAAAAAAAAAAAAAGGAAGAACCTCGTCAAAATGAACCCAAGTGTAAGATTTATATACTATCAGGACAAACACAAATTCACAGAAACACTGGCAGAAGGAATAGATGGGAGAGTGGATATAAGTTCTCAGTGTGGGCAAGGAAGGTTATTTTGATTCTTCCTGGATGTATCTTGATATCTTTCTTAAAGGACTCAACTCTCTTAAGATAAAGGGGGATTAAAAATTGGTTTACCTATAGGGGTAGCATTGATTGGGGAAAGGGGATTACCTTGAAGTTTAACTCTATATGAATATTAGAAAATAAAAATAAAAAAAGAATAAACTAGACTAAACTAAGCTAAATTTTTTTTTTAAAAAAGTTAAAATACAGAAAAGCAAAAGAAAAACACAGGTGCTTGTATCAAAAAGTTCAGGTTAGAGGGTTATTATGGAATTTGATGTTCTGGACATCTCACTGTGATGGTAAATAGGTTAAAAAATTATCTATATAAAAGAAAAGAAAATGAACCAGAATAGTGGGAACGAGTTAAAAATAAAAGTTGTATCTATGAAGTAGTGATGGTTGTTCTCTTGTTGTCTTTTTTTTTCTTCTTCTTCTTCTTCTTTCCTGGTTGGTTTTCTGGGGGAGGGGCCTGCCAGGTGGGTTTTCAGTCAATGATGTTCCCTGAGTTATGTCCTCCTGCCCCCCTCAAGGGGGTGGGCTCTGAGAAAAATGGTTTTTCAGGCTTGTTCTCTGGAGGGTTTTATGTTTGTTCGTTTTTTTTTTCTCTCGCCTTGACAGA
Source organism: Meles meles (assembly GCF_922984935.1). NCBI lineage: Eukaryota > Metazoa > Chordata > Mammalia > Carnivora > Mustelidae > Meles > Meles meles. Next base: position 83,351,532 of record NC_060073.1, on the reverse strand, counting down.
TTTTGATGGTTTTTGGAGGTTTAGAGGAGAGCAAACTGCACCCCGACCTCCCTCTCTGAACGAAGCCTCAGAGCAGGTTCTGCGTTGAGGTCCCTGGGGACGTGGATCTCCTACTTATATCCAAAACCAAGGCAGCGGTGGCTGTCTGGGCAGCTCCAGACCTCCAGAGAGATTCCAAGCAGTGATCGCACACCAAGATTTTCCTGCTGTCCCGGGCTGGGAATTCCTGGTCTTTCTGGGTCCAAGAGCTCCTGGCTGGCGTCTGTGTGCACTCTCTCAGGGGAGGGTGTGGAGCCCATGCTTCTCAGACTCTAATGGCACGGCTTTGCACGGGTCTAAGAGTGAGCACTGGGCTGGTGCCTCCCCGCACCTTTCTCAGGGGAGGGTGTGGAGCGCGTGCTTCCAGGCTCTAATGGCGCAGAGCTGCGCAGCGCGGGTCTAAGAGCGAGCGTCTGGCTGGTGCCTGCCTGCATCTCTTTCAAGGGAGGGTGGGGTTGCACGCGTCTCAGGCTCTGCTGGTGGGTTCCGGTGGTGTTCTGCTGTCTGGCGAGACTCCCAGCCCCTCACAAGACCTGGACCCCATGGATTCTCGGGCGCGCTGGTGGCTCAGGGACCAAGACCTGGTTTCTCTGCCGCACACTCTCTGGCTCAGCACCAGGGGAGGCTGTCCTGGGTCTGGAGGCTTAAGCCCCTGTCCCCAACCACCCTGATTCCCACAATTTCCCTCCGCAATGCTTTGCTCTTTTTGAGTGCTTTCAACCAGACTCCAAGCTAATGCTGGTCTCCAGATGCAGGGCACTCTTGTATTGGGGTATTACTTTCCAGTCGGTAGCCTCTGGTGGCTCCCTCCCCCTTTTGTTTATCTTCCATTATCAGCCCCACGTTCCCACTTGGCTTTACCTGCCCACTGGTGTCTTCTGCTCCTGTAGAGATCCAGACATGTATAATTCTGATCTCAGGCTGATTTCATGGGTGATCGGAGTTCTTTAGTAGGTAATCAGCTCACTTTAGGGTACAGGTTGAAACGGTGCCTCCTCCTCCTTTCCCGCCATCTTGTCTCCCATCCATTTTTAAATAGATTATTTGGTTTTTAGTGTTGAGTTGTATAAGTTATTTATATATTTTGAATATACATCCATATATTTGGATTTGGATACTTGAATATACATCCAAAATGTATAAATACATAAATCAGAAAATAGTTAAATCAAAATATATAAATATATCAGATATATCATCTACAAATATCCTCTCCAGTTTAGTAAATTGCTTTCTCATTTTGTTAATATTTTCCTTTGCTGTGTAAAAGCTTTTTATTTTTGCCCAGTCACAATAGTTTAATTTTCCTTTTGCTTCCCTTGTCAAAGAGTACATATCTGGAAAAATATTAGTGTGGCTGATGTCAATGAAATTACTATGTTTTCTTCTTGGGACTTTATAGTTTCAAGTTTCACACATATGTCTTTAGTTTATTCTTGTGTATGGTATAAGAAAGTGGTTCAGATTCATTCTTTTGCATATAACTGTTCGGTTTTCCCAATACCATCTGTTGAAAGGATCATCTTTTTTCATTTTATACTTTTGTTTCCTTTCTCATAAATTAATGGACCAAAAATGTGTGGGTATATTTCTGGATCCTCTAGTCTGTTCTATCTAGCTATGTATCTATTCTTTTGTACTGGTACCATAATGTTTTGTTTAATATAGCTTTGTAGTATATCTTGAAATCTGGAATTGTGATACCTCTAGGTTTGTTCTTTTTCAACATTGGTTTGACTATTTGGGCTTTGTGGTTCCATACACATTTTAGTGTTATTTGTTCTAGTTCTGTGAAAACTGCTATTGGCATATTGATAGGCATTGCATTAAATCTATAGGTTGTTTTGGGTAGTATGGACATTTGAACAATATTGGTTCTTATAATATATGGGAATGTGATATCTTTCCATTTGTATCATCTTCAATATTTTTTTAAAGATTTTATTTTATTTATTTGACAGAGAGAGAGATCACAAATGGGCAGAGAGGCAGGCAGAGAGAGAGGAGGAAGCAGGCTCCCTGCGGAGCAGAGAGCCCAATGCCGGGCTCCATCCCAGGACCCTGAGATCATGACCTGAGCCGAAGGCAGAGGCTTAGTCCACTGAGCCACCCAGGCGCCCCTCATCTTCAATTTTTTTAATCAAAGTTTAATTGTTTTTGGAGTAGAGGATCTTTCACTTCCTTAGTTAAGTTTAATCCTAGATATTTTATCTTTTTGTTGCAGTTGTAAATGGGATTGTTTTATTAATTTCTTTTCTTCTACTTCATTATTAGTGTATAGAATACAACATATTTCTGTATATTAACATTGTATCCTGTGACTATATTGAATTCATTAATCAGTTCCAGTAGTTTTTGGGTGGAGTTTTAGGGTTTTTTGTATATGGTATCATGTCACCTGCAAATAGTGAAAATGTGACTTTTTTCTTAGTAAATTGGATGCTTTTTCTAGTTGTTTTCTGATGGCTATGGTTAAGTCTTCCAGTAGTATGTTGAATAAAAGTGGTGAGAGAGGATATCCTTATCTTATTTCTAATTTTAGAGGACAAGCTCTCAAGTTTTCTGCCATTATGATGTTAATTGTGGATTTTCAATTAGGCCTTTATTATGTTAGGTATGTTCCTCTGAGCCTACTTTGTTTTTTATCATGAATGGATGTTGTACTTTGTCAAATGCTTTTTTCTGCCTCTATTGAAATGATCATTTGGTTTATATCCTTCCTCTTTTTATTTTTATTTACTTTTTTAAAAGATTTTATTTATTATTTATTTGACAGACAGAGATCACAAGTAGTTAGAGAGGCAGGCAGAGAGAGAGGAAGGGAAGCAGGCTCCCTGCTTAGAGAGCCTGATGTGGGGCTAGATCCCAAGACCCTGGGATCAGGGCCCGAGCCTAAGGCAGAGGCTTTAACCACTGAGGCACACAGGCACTGTTTTCTTACTTATTTTTTTTAAACATTTTATTGATTTGAGAGAGAGAGAGAGATGGCACATGAGTGGGGAGAGGGGCAATGAGAGAAGAAAAAGCAAACTACTCACTGAGCATGGAGCCCAACATGGGGCTCAATCCCAGGACCCTGTGATCATGACCTGAGCAGAAGGTAGATACTTAACTGACTGAGCCACCCAGGTGCCCCCAACCTTTCATTTTTTAATGTGATGTATCACATTGATTAGTTTGGGTATATTGAACCACCCCGTACATTCCAGGAATAAATCCCACTTGATTGAGGTGATTTTTTTTTCTTTTAATGTATTTTGGATTTGGTTTGCTAATATTTAGTTGAGGATTTTTGTATCTATGCTTATCCGAAATATTTTCCTGAAGGTTTCTTTCTTCCTTTCCTTGTTTCTTCCTCTTCCTCTTCCCCTTTTCTTTTCTCTTTCTTCTTTCTTCTTCTTTATCCCCCTCCTTCTTCCTCCTCCTCCTCCTTCTCCTCCTCCTCCTCCTCCTCCTCTTCTTCTTCTTCTTCTTCTCCTTCTCCATCGCCTTCGCCTTCTTCTTCTTCTTCTTCCTTAATACATTGAACAACCTAGGAGAAATAGATAAATTCCTGGTGACATAAACTTTCCAAAACTGAATCAGGAAGAAATGGAATATTTGAACATACCGATAACTAGCAATGAAATTGAATCAGTAACCAAAAACCTCCTAACAAAAAAAAGTCCAGGACCACATAGCTTCTCAGGTGAATCCCACCAAACATTAAGAAGAGTTAATATCCATTCTTCTCAAACTGTCCCAAAAATTAGAAGAGGATAGAAAGCTTCTGAATTTCTTCTAGGTCGTCCAATTTTTGGCATATAATTTTTCATAATACCTTCTTATAATGCTTTGTATTTCTGTTTGTTATTATTTCTCCTCCATTTCTAATTTTATTTATTTGAGTCCTCTCTTTTGTTTGTTCCCTTGTTTTGATGAGTCTAACTAAAGGATTATCAATTTTGTTGATATTTTCAAAGAACCAACTCTTGGTTTTATTGAGTTGCTCTATTGTTGTTTTTGTTTGTTTTGTTTGTTTGTTTGTTTTGTTTTGTGTTTTTGTTGTTTGGTTTAGTTTTGATTTTTTTAAATTTTTGCTCTAATCTTTATTATCTCCTTCCTTCTAATGGCTCTAAGCTTTGTTGTTCTTTCTATGTGTAAGTATAGGTTGTTTATTTGAGATTTTTATTGTTTCTTGAGGTCAGTCTGTATTGTCATACTCTTCCATCTTAGAATAAATAACTTTTCTTCATCCCAAAGATTTTGGACTGCTGTGTTTTTATTTTCATTTGTTTCCATGTACTTAAAAAAAAAGTCCTTTTGATTTCTTGGTTGACCCATTCATTGTTTAGTAGCATTTTATTTGACAACCACAAATCTGTGTTCTTTCCAAAAATTTTCTTATGATTGAGTTTTAGTTTCATACTACTGGAGTCAGAAAAGATGCATGGTATGATTTTAATCTTTCTGAATTTGCTGAGACTTGGTTTGTTGCATAATGTATGAATTATTCTGGGATGTTCAATGTGCCCTTGAGAAAAATCTGTATTCTGCTGTTTGGGGGTGGAATGGTCTAAAAATATCAGTTAAATGCTTCTGCTCCAATGTGTCATTTAAAGCCACTGTTTCCTTGTTGATTTTCACTTTGAATAATCTATCCATTGATTTAAGTTGGGTGCTAAAGTTCCCTACTATTATTTTATTATTGTCTTTTCCTTCCTTTGTGTCTGTTAATAGTTGCTTTATGTATTCAGGTGCTCCCCTTTTGGGTGCAAATATTTGTAATTGTTATATCTTCTTGTTGGGTTGTTCCCTTTATCGTTATGTGCTGTCCTTCTTTGTCTTTTGTTAAAGTTTGTTTCAAAATCTATTTTGCTAGTTATAAGTATTGCTACCCCAGTTTTCTTTTCACTTCTATTTTCATGATAAATGTTTTTCTATCCCTTCACTTTCTATCTGCATGTGTCTTTAAGTATGAAAGAAGTCTCTTATAGGCAGCATACAGTTGGGTCTTGCTTTTTTATTCATTCAGTCACCCTTCTTTTGATTAAAACATTTTGTCCATTTACATTCAAATTTATTACTGATAGGTATATATTTGTTGTCATTTTGTTACTTGTTTTATGGTTGTTTTTGTAATTCTTTCTTTTTTTGTCTTGCTTTCTTTCCTTACTGTTTGATGTCTTCTGTTAATGATATGTTTGCATTTCTTTTTTCTTTATTTTTTCTATATCTGTTACAGATTTTATATTTTTTGTTACTATTTGGCTCACATATAACAGCTTATGAATATAATAGTCTATATTAAATTGAAGGTCACTTAAGTTTGAACCCATTCTAAAAGCACCATATTTTTACTTCCCTCCACCATCTTTTATGCATAGAAAATCCTTTGTATCCTTTTGTTTTGTGAAGCCTTTGATTTATTTTTATAGATATTATTGATTTTACAGCTTTTCTGTTTTAACCTCCATAAGGGTTTTACAAATGATTAATCTACTATTTTTTTTTTTGTATTTGCATATACTTGTAAACATTTTTTTTTTCCTTTCTTAATTTTCTCATTCCTGATTATGGCCTTTTCTTTTCACTCAAAGAATTCCCTTTATTGTTTCTTTTAATGCTGTTTTATTGGTGATAAACTTCTTTACCTGTTTTTTCTCCTTTTGTTGTTTTTGATTGGTTGGTCTGGAAAACAGTTTCTACTTCCATTCTGAATGATAGTCTTGATGGGTAGAGTATCCTTGGCTGAAGTTTTTATTCTTTCAACAATTTGAATATATCACACCACTCCCTTTTGGTCTGCAAAGTTTTTGTTGCAAAATCAGTTGATAGCCTTATCTGCTTTCCCTTGTAACTGTTTTCTTTTATCCTGTTGCTTTAATAATTCTCTCTTTATCACTACATTTGGTATTTAATTATTATTTGTGTTGGTACAAACTTCCTTGGATTAATTTTGTAGCAGGATCTCTGTGCCTCCTGTATTTGAATGTCTGCTTCCTTCCCCAGTTTCAGGACATTTTCAGGTATTATGTCTTCAAATAAACTTTCTGCCCCCTTTCTTTCATTCTGAAATCCCTATGTGCAAATGTTACACTCGATGCTGTCAATGAGTTCCCTTAACCTAATCTCATTTTTTATTATTATTTTTCTCTTTCTTCTGCTCATCTTGGTTGCTTTGTGATACTCTGTCAGGTCCCTGATCAATTCTTCTGTCTCCACTAACCTACTATTGCTTACCTCTAGACTATTATTTACATTTCAGTTATTGAGTTCTTTATGTCTGATTGGTTCTTTTTTTTTATTTTTTATTTTTTATTTTTTTCTCATTTTATTTATTTTTTCAGCGTAACAGTATTCATTCTTTTTGCACAACACCCAGTGCTCCATGCAAAACGTGCCCTCTCCATTACCCACCACCTGTTCCCCCAACCTCCCACCCCTGACCCTTCAAAACCCTCAGGTTGCCCCAACCTCCCACCCCTGACCCTTCAAAACCCTCAGGTTGTTTTTCTTTTTTTATGTCTTCTGTCTCTTCGTTGAAGATCTTGCTGGATCTTCTACTGTTTCTCAAATGTGGTAAATGTCTTTATAACAACACTTTGAATTTATTATCTGGCATATTGATTATCTCTGTTTAATTTAGTCCTTTTTTGGTGTGATTTTGTCCTCTTCTTTCATTTGGGATATCTTCCTCTGTTTCCAAATTTTGTCTAAATTCCTGTGTTTGTTTCTATGTATTTGGAAAGTTGGAGACATTTCATGATATTTCAAGTAGTGACTCTATGAATAAGAGGTCCTATGGTGCCCTGTACCAAGCACAATTCCCCCTGTTTACTAGAACCATGTGCTTCAGTAGTATCTCCTATATGGGTTGTATGCACCCTACTATTGTAGCTGAGCCTTGTTTGCCTTCAGTTCAGTTGGCCGCAATGGACTACTTTGCCTGTTGTGAGCTGGAGTTTTTCCCTTTGTTGCTGAGAGATGTGTGTAGAGCAGTTAAGGGCTTGCAGTTGTGCAGGGTTAGCAAGGTGTCTGCCTTCAGTCCATTTGTCAGGATGGTGGTTTCATTAAATTGCAGGGTGCTTTCCCTGTGCTGTTACCTGAGGAGCTTTGCTTGCATGTGGGGCCTTCAGACAAAGTTGTCTGCCTCAGGCCTTCTCCTGGAGATGCAATAGCACAAGCCTGCATAATGCTTTCCCTGTCTTGTAGTGTGAGAGGCATTTTTTGGTGAGTGAAATGGACACTCCAGATGTCTGCAGGGCTGCAAATGCACTGAACAGCAGAGCACAATCTCTGCATTGCACAGTTTGGCTACTGGGACTAAGAGTATACTGGTATGTGGTTTTCTTAACCCCTCTTTGGAGTCACTTTGAAATGGTTCAGGTCCCTGTTGGGACTTCTTGCAGGATGAGACAGACATAGCATGAGGACTTATGGAGGCACTTCTGCTGAGTGAGATGGTTGGATGGGGCAGAGTCACAGAAGAAGGTGGGAGGAGGTTACATCCCATTATCAAGTTAGGTGGAAAGTATTTTTGTTGGTTCTTGTAGCTGTCCAGTCATCCACGCTGTGAGGTATTAGGGACAAAGTCCACCCACTGGCTCTTTTGTTCTTGGAAAAGTCTCCTAAAGATCCTGTCCCTTGAGTACACATTCTGGGATTAGTAAACAAATCTTCATGTACACTCCAGGTGCTTTTCAGACTATTGCTTGTGTGTTGTATCTTCTGTTATTCTGTCTCGTTAAAGGCAGGGACTCATTTTCCCATCAACTTCCATCTCTCCCAGAACGAAGTTTGCTGATTTTTAAAGTGCTTCAGAATTGAGCTCTGCTGGTTATAAAACCTCATGAAGTTAAGTCCCACTTTGTTTTCAAAACTAAATGTTAGGGAGATTCATCTTCCCAGTGCAGGTCCCCTGTGTCTGGAGCTGCTAGTGTGGGGTCTGCTTCTCTCTCTTCTCTGTATTCCTGGTACCCCTCCCACTTGTGGCTAGTCTTGCCAAGAGTTTGGATTCTGGCTGCATCTCTGTTCCTCCTACCCTTAGTGATGTGTCCCCCTCTCTATAATTAACCAGGAAAGATCTTCTGCCAGTCTTTGGGTCATTTTCTGGGTTGGATGCACTGATGTGGCTGTTATCTAGGTGTGTCTGCGAAAGAGGGTGGGCTTAGGATCCTCATACTCTGCCATCTACCCAGAAGTATCCCAATTTTTCCATTTTCTTTATTTTGTTGTGCATATATAAACAATTTATGAGTGTCAATAGTCACAATTATATTAAAATATATATTCAGAGAATCTCTACTACCAATCTGTCTTTTCCTTTTCATGCCCCCAATAAGTAATGACTTGCATTCTTTTCAGTTTACTTTTCAAATTTACACAAAAGAGCAGGTTATATCATATTCCCCAAATATAGTGGAGATTATTCCATATTAGAAAAATAGTTGTATTTTGTACTTTTTTATTTTTAGCTCCACTGCATACAATCATGTGTCTCCCTCATATCCCAGTTCCCTATTATCAGACAAGTCTATATGACTAGTTTTACCTAATAGGGTAAAAAGGGAATTGATGTCTCACTTCTATGCCAGTTTTGTAAGACCCCATGTATGACCATCTTGCTTTCTGCTCCTTTGCAACCGTAATCACAGAGGCTCAATTAGGGGATGGGAGCATATGCATGCCTGAGTTTCAAATGGTAGTCAGAACCCCTAGAGGGTCAACCACCCAGAGTGGAATAATAGAGAGAAAATAATAAATCTTTTTATGTATTAAGCCTCTGGCATCTTTGTTTTGTGCTCTCAGACTCCACAAATCATGTATAGTTTTATCACCACTGTTGCAGAGAATTCGTAAAGCAAAGACTCATTATTACATTTCAGCACGCTCATAGAACATCCTTCAGATATGACTTTGTCACTGGCCACAGAAAAATTCCACCTAGTTGCAAAATTCATTTATCAAATAAGTCAAAGACTCCTACCACCATAGAACAAAGATAAAAATAAATAATTATCAGATAGTGAAAATAAAACTAAACCTTAAAAATATATTTCAATCATTCAGAATATGATTAAAGCAAAAATTCTATATAACTATGTAACAATTAGGGTGAACTAAAAATAAAATGGCATTACCAATTATGAAGACATTTTCACCAAGATGAACAAATGTAAGAAAATTATGACCAAGGTAGTGGGTTTTAACCACTTAGTAAAGAAAAAAAAAAGGTTTAAAATGAATTGAGTGTCCCAATTGTAACCTAAATGAGGGGGCAAAGGAACCCAAGAAAATTAGAAGGTTTGAATCATTAAAATAAAGCAAATATTAATAAGATTTTTAAAAATAAATAGACATTAGGTGTGTGTGGTTGGGGGAACAAGTGGTGGGTAATGGGGAGGTCACGTTTTGCATGGAGCACTGGGTGTTGTGCAAAAACAATGAATACTGTTACGCTGAAAAAATAAATAAAATGGGAAAAAAATAAATAGACATTAGGGAGTGAAATGAAGAAAGATTAAAGAGCTCAAAAAAGTAAAGCTTTCATGGAAAATAAAGGAATAGAAAAGGACACAGGCAGACTTTTTGAGCAAACTGAAAATCAATAATTCTTCTTAGATCCATCAGAGAATTGAGGTCACAAGGCAAATTGCTGGCCCAGAATTGGAAAGACAGATGTATAGAAAGAATCACAATTTACCAGAACAGAAACCCACAAGCAGAAACCTCCAAGGAAAAGCAGGGTAGGAAAACCTAAGCTGTAATTGACAAATTGCTCTAGGCTGAGTGTGAACAAGTCTGAGAATTAAAAACCCCAAGTCGACCCTGTCCTAGGAGAGAGCCCTACACTTTTGTGAGACTTACTTCTAGTATCCTTACTAGGTTCTCACACTGGTAACTGGAGAAAATGTATTTTCTACAGGGGAGGAAGGAAGCAACCATGTTAAAAATAGACCCAGATCATTCTGTTCTTAATGAGGCCTGCCCTCAAGAGAAACTATTTTACAAGACCCTAAGTAACTGGATTTTTCTCAGAACATGATTCTTTTGGGAGAAGAGAAATACCTAAATCCAAACTGCTCTGGAGAAACCATACATACCTATTTAATTCAGGAAAATATGCAGCCATAGAGTTAACATTTATTCATACCAAAGAACTCACACAATAACGACTCTATCCTTGCAACTGACATGAAATGTCTGTCATTGATCATTTATCCCTCCAACAGAAACAATTTCTCATTGTCTAACAACCACAGGTCTGTAATCACTGTGAATGAGTCCTCAATCAAGCTCCAGCTCTGGTGTGCAAAAGAAAACTCCAAATAGGAATAATCCTTAAAAAAAAGAAAAAAAAAGGAAAAATAGAATTTATTTGGAGGAGGAAACTCTTGAGTTACACAAATAATTCATAATGGAGAAGCAATTCAGTCCATTACACATTGGAAAACTATTACTCTTACAGTGACATTTGTAGGACATATGATGTTTCTCACAGCATAAAACACTCTCAGTGTTATGAATGGAAGACAGTCTTCAGTGATCACTCATTTCTCGGTCAACATTAGTTATCTCACACTGTGGGGACACCAATATTTAAACAAAGTGACAAGGTTGTAGCTGGAGTCTGCATCAGAAAACTCATACTGGGAAGACACTCTATGAAGAATCTTTTAGCACATGCCTGAACAAATAATGTAGACTTTGCCTAATGATCTATTGCTTAAAGTTGTAAGATAAAGATATAGGATTATACAGTGGTCATGGAAATGCTGAATAAACAATTCAGAAACAAGTAATAAATAATGAGATAAACCAACTTCAGTAGATTTGCACCTGTGTATAAGCATACAGTAAGCATGGTTGCTGAAGAATTAAGTATGTTTGTATTTGCCTTGACAAAACCCAGAAACAGTATCCTGAATAAAAATGGACCTTTTTCCTTAATTATAAATCACTATTAATCACTAAGTTAACTTCTACATTTTTTGCATTCTGAATACAATTACAAAGGCATGCATCAATCAGAAAATACTTATGAATGAAACTGAAAATTTTAGGACCAAAAATAAAGCGATATATACATACATGCATACATACATACATACATACATACACAGATGCATACACATGTAACTCAGAGAAGAAAAAAATAATAAATAAATCTTTATTTTGTGAGTTAAAAAAACAAACTGGGGAGGGGCGCCAGTGGCTCAGTGGGTTAAAGCCTCTGCCTTCGGCTCAGGTCATGATCCCAGAGTCCTGGGATCGATCCCTGCATAGGGTTCTCTGCTCCGCAGGGAGCCTGCTTCCTCTTCTCTCTCTGCCTGCCTCTCTGCCTAGTTGTGATTTCTCTCTGTCAAATAAATAAAATATTAAAAAAAAAACTGGGAATACTCATGATTTAATTAACTTCTTTATTGGAGGCAGTTTCTCACATTGTTACTTCCTTCTTTTGCTGAACTATTAAACAGCACAGCTTTTTCACATTTCCAGAGTGCTCCACAAGCCATCTGCTCTTTCTTTACCAAAATATGGAAGTATAAATGCTTTCCTTTTTAACTTTTGCATCTAATTTTCATCTTTTATTTTAAATTTCTGAGGACCAATATGAATTTCATGCCAGCTGCCAAATATTTAGGGATCTTCTGAAATTGGGTGGCATTTAGCAATAGTAGTTACAGTTTTAAATCTTCATTCTGCTTCAATTAAAAAAAAAAGTTAGGTTAAGTCATTACATTTTGCCAAGTCCCTTTATAAACTTTATCATGCAAAGAGAAGATAGTATCTTTAAGAAATTTCATTATGAAAACTGAAGCAAATGTAAGTGCATTTCAAAGGATAATAAAATAAAATGAAATCTAGTATTTTAGGGGTGAAATAATTGGATCTCAGTGGTTGAGTTACATAGGCAATATTTTCAAATTTAATTGGTTGATGTGTTGATAAATAACTAGCTGTCATTTTTGTTTCATGTATATGCATTTATGATTACTGAGAAAAAAATCTTTCCTCATTTAGTCACTCAATAGACATCAGTCACGGAATGACCAAATATCGTTTAATTCTAGAAACATGAAATTCATGGATTCCACACTTGAGCACATAAACCTGAAATTTTTAATATGTGGGTGAGCTGGTGCCTGGCCTAATTTAGAAACATGCCATACTTTGGCTGCTATATTTATAAGGCCTCCAAAATAATGTTCTTGAAGAGGGTTTTATCCAAATATTTAAAGTTACATATTTTCAAGTTATTGAGAAATTATACTAGTCCTGTGATATGTCTCCACTTTTAAAATGAAAATTTTAAATCTTGTTTTATCTCTTTGATCATTGAGCCAATTCCTGCCCAAAAACATGAATTTAATGGAGGATTTTGAGATCCCCAAAGAGGTTTATCTACTTTTAAGCTGTTCTGTGTTCAGAGTGCAATTTGTAGTTATAAAATTCCTGATCTTGCCCCATCAATGGATAAATTAATTTCCAACTTAATGGAAAGATTTTTGATGACTTAACTGTTTCATGAGGCTAAAAATTTAGGCCAAACTATTTTTAAACCTCCTTTCCTGAGAAAGATAATTCTAACCTAAGAATAGTTTTCAAAAGTATAACAAATTTTTAAAGGTGTATGCTCAAAAACAGACATTTTCTTTGTAGTTTTCTTGCTTGTGCTGGGAGGAACAATCACCCCATCATATGAATTGTCTTCCATGGTTTCTGTGCTCAAACATTGATGCTTCAGGGATAATTCATATCTCATTGAACTCATTTCAAGAATAGGTACTCCTAAATTTTATTGTGAATTTATTCTATAAAAATGTGAAAGTGATCATGTAATTTAAAATTAATTTTGGCTTTACAATCATGCTTTCCTTAGCTCAACTTTAACTAAACTGTCAGGGATGATGGTAAATAATTATGCTTTTTTTATGGTAAGATATTGCTAGGAATGTAGTGCCAAGATTAACAATTTATCATCAAGAGAGTATTGACGGAGTTACCAATATACGTTCTTTGAATTACATTTTGAATTTCTTTAAAAAGGTATTAGATGTTGATGTTAATTACTCCTTGGAGAAATATCTAAAGCCAACCTCACTTTAAAATAATTAAGTGATTTCCAGCTGGATGATAATTAAGTATGGTATGAAATTCATTATTTTTTTAAATTACAACTTGACAAATTATGATAGCAGGTTAAGCATAGGCTATTTAAGTACTGTCAGAGTATGATATATCAGATGGTGTCCCTTTCCAAGAAATATGGAAATAGGGGTAGAGATATATACTCTGGGGACATACTTTGAACTGTTAGAGTTTATTTAAAAAGTTAAGTGGGAAGGAGACTGTATTACTAGAGAAGGTCAAAACCTGTTTGTTTTTTCCCTCAGCAAATTCTAACTTTGAAGTAAATTAAAAAAAAAATCAGCTTTAATCAGATGAAGATGTTGCAGTACATACACACAATACTATAGCAAAGATGAAACTTTATGACTCCATTGTTAGTTACTACTTTTACTCAAATTGTGATTTAAGACTTATTTGAATCTTGCCTTTGTCACTCATTGGTCAAATTTTGAGAATTAAAAGACATTTATGTGAAAGTAGCTGAGGTTGGTACTCAATAAAGTTATGAAGTTTGTCTGAATCAACATCTCTCAAGCCAGAATTTTTTCTTTGCACTATTCTTACTCTAATACTAATACTCTAATATCTAGCAGTCTAAAATCTGGATTTGTGAAAACAAACACAGACCAAAAAAGGCAAAACAAATCGAGTGTTTATTTGACATAATGATACAAAAACAACAACAAAAAAAAAACAAAGAAAAAAAGTAGCTTAATTCTCATTTACTGAAAATTTAAAGTAATTTTACCTCTAAGGCTGATTCACAACTATTTTTGTAGATAAAATCAAAGTATAAAGAACATTAAAATAGTATATAAACAAATGTAATGTCTGTATACATATAGTAAAGTAAGGGATCAAGTCTATACTAGCAGAATTCTGAGCCTTCACAATGGAGATTACATTTATGCTGATACAAATAGACTTAACTATCAAAGGAGATAAAAGAATTCCATACAGAGGAAAAAGCAGTATAGTTATGGGAATACACAAATGGACATATAACATTCAGAAAGTAGGACATAATGTTTGGTGGATAGAATGACGGGCAACAAAATCAACCAAGTAATTAAGATGTCAGCATTTGTATAAACTAATAGGATATAAATATTCAAAAACATTCAAAAAAACATCCCAGAGTTAATTCAATGAGTAAGTGCTGCTTTCTAACCAGTTAAATCACAGCAGCAGAGATCTTTTCATTCATACTTGCTTATTTAATGCATCTCTGAGAGGATATAAACAAATTATCATATGAGAAACAACAGTAATTAATTTAAATAACTGAAGTTTAAGATATCTGGCAGGATTCTAGTCTGAACCCTCACTTACTGTATTTTAATAAATAATCTGAAAATGTAATAAGTTTATGCCAGTGCAGATACTAAATGACATCTCATTTTTATGGCCATATAGTAAAGAGTACGTACTTAAAAATTTACTGAGTGATTTCAGGTTTTGTAATTAGAATTAAATGAAAACACTTAGTCAAATATACTGCAAGAGTAAAACACTCCTACTTACTTAAAAGTAAAAATATTTTTATGGTAACCTTTTTTTAATGGACATGATATTTCTCAAAATTCTGGAAAAAGGGGACATCAAATTAAAAGAAAGCAAATTAGTTCTAGGGAAAGTGTAGACTCATTTTTAGTGGCTTCATTAGAAAGATAATGTTCATTTAGGCAGAACAGCTAATGTGCAGGTTTGCTTGCAGACCAATCAATACTCAGGAGATAACTTAGACATCTGATTCTATACAATAGAGCTGCTTATTTTCCCATCTCCCTCATTATTGGTCTAAACTATTACCTTTGCCTCTTTCCCTGGTCTAACCTAGTCTACCTTGAGTCTCTTGTCCTTGTTGAGACAATAACTCTAGATAACACATTTCTAGTGCTGTCAGAAGCAGCTGCTCTGCCAAGAAAAAACATGACAAGGGGTAGAAAATTGAAGTAAAGTGGTCTTTTTATTTATATATTTTTGCTTGATGGTTTGTTTTACATTTATTTTTTGGTTTTCCTTCAAATTCATCAATATGTTGGTATTCTTCAGAGCTCTGAAGATGAACCCCAAAATATTATATTTTAATTAAATGCATGCAAATGAAATTTCAAAATAGGTACTTAAAAAAAGCACTTTGAATGAGTAGAATCATCTGCTAACAATTCCCTATTATGAGACTATAATCATGACTATAATGTGCTTATTTTATTGCTATATTTTTCTGTTCAAAATTTTATGGTCTGACATCTTATTTTGTTTATGTCTGAATAAATATTCACAGTAAGTTGTACATACATGCACACACATATCTGAGCTTATATATAAGAATCCACTTGCATGTATTAGAACAGATACAGCATTTGTAAATTATAATGCTTATTTTATATTACATTATATTTGTATGGATAAGATTATGGTGATAAGAAATTTTACTATGTTATACAATTATCCCTTCATGATATCCATGATAATAGTAGAAAGTATTTCTATTCTAATATTCCTGAAAACACTGGAGAGCAAACTTACCAAGTTGTAAGAATTGACAGCAATATTTAGATAATTTTGTATGGGATTCAAAATTAAAAAAAAAAATCTGTGTAGTGCCAAGATCGAAGAAGTGATCAAAAACCTCCCAAAAGACAACAGTCTGGGACCTGACAGATTCCCTGGAGAATTCTACCAAACATTCAAAGAAGAAATAATACCTATTCTCCTGAAGCTGTTTCAAAATAAAAACAGAAGAAAAACTCCCAGATTCTTTCTATGAAGACAACATTACCCTGATTTTGAAACCAGTCAAAGACCCCACCAAAAAGAGAACTTCAGACCAATATCCCCAGTGAATGTGAATGCCAAGATTCTCAAAATGGTCCTAGCTAATAGGATCCAACAGTACATTAAAAAGATTATCCACAGGGGCGCCTGGGTGGCTCAGTGGTTTAAGCCTTTGCCTTCGGCTCAGGTCATGATCTCAGGGTCCTGGATCGAGTCCTACATCCGGCTCTCTGCTCTGCAGGGAGCCTGCTTCCCTCTCACTCTCTCTGCCTGCCTCTTTGCCTACTTATGATCTCTCTCTGTCAAATAAATAAATAAAATATTTATAAAAAAAAAGATTATCCACAATGACCAGGTGGGATTTATCTCTGGGATGTAAGGGTGGTTCAACATTTGCAATAAATCAATGTGATAGAACAAATAAACAAGAGAAGAGAGAAGAACAACATGGTCTTCTCAATTGATGCAGAAAAAGCATTTGACAAGATACAGCATCTGTTCTTGGTTAAAACGCTTCAAAGTATAGGGATGGAGGGAACATTCCTCAACTTCATAAAATCTATCTATGACAAACCCACAGTGAATATCATCCTCAATGGGGAAAAGCTGACAGCCTTCCCTTTGAGATCAGAAACATGACAAAGATGCCCACTCTTACCACTGTTTCCACATAGTACTAGAAGTCCTAGCAACACCAATCAGACTACACAAAGATATAAAAAGAAATAAAGAAACAAATGGTATTGAAATTGGCAAAGAAGAAGTCCATCAAAATCCTTGAGGAGAATGCAGGCAGCAACCTCTTCGACCTCAGCCGTAGCAACATCTTCCTAGGAACAACGGCAAAGGCAAGGGAAGCAAGGGCAAAAATGAACTGTTGGGATTTCATCAAGATCAAAAGCTTTTGCACAGCAAAGGAAACAGTTAACAAAACCAAAAGACAACTGACAGAATGGGAGAAGATATTTGCAAACGACATATCAGATAAAGGGCTAGTATCCAAAATCTATAAGGAACTTAGCAAACTCAACACCCAAAGAACAAACAATCCAATCAAGAAATGGGCAGAGGACATGAACAGACATTTCTGCAAAGAAGACATCCAGATGGCCAACAGACACATGAAAAAGTGCTCCACGTCACTCGGCATCAGGGAAATACAAATCAAAACCACAATGAGATATCACCTCACACCAGTCAGAATGGCTAAAATTAACAAGTCAGGAAATGACAGATGCTGGAGAGGATGTGGAGAAAGGGGAACCCTCCTCCACTGTTGGTGGGAATGCAAGCTGGTGCAACCACTCTGGAAAACAGCATGGAGGTTCCTCAAAATGTTGAAAATAGAACTACCCTATGACCCAGCAATTGCACTACTGGGTATTTATCCTAAAGATACAAACATAGTGATCCGAAGGGGCACGTGTACCCGAATGTTTATAGCAGCAATGTCTACAATAGCCAGACTATGGAAAGAACCTAGATGTCCATCAACAGATGAATGGATCAAGAAGATGTGGTATATATACACAATGGAATACTATGCAGCCATCAAAAGAAATGAAATCTTGCCATTTGCGACGACATGGATGGAACTAGAGGGTATCATGCTTAGTGAAATAAGTCAATCGGAGAAAGACAACTATCATATGATCTCCCTGATATGAGGACATGGAGAAGCAACATGAGGGGGTAGGGGGATAGGAGAAGAATAAATGAAACAAGATGGGATTGGGAGGGAGACAAACCATAAATGACTCTTAATCTCACAAAACAAACTGGGGGTTGCTGGGGGGAGGTGGGATTGGGAGAGGGGGAGCAGGCTATGGACATTGGGGAGGGGAGGCGAACCATAAGAGACTATGGACTCTGAAAAACAACCTGAGGGTTTTGAAGGGTCAGGGGTGGGAGGTTGGGGGAACAGGTGGTGGGTAATGGGGAGGGCACGTTTTGCATGGAGCACTGGGTGTTGTGCAAAAAGAATGAATACTGTTACGCTGAAAAAATAAATAAAATGGAAAAAAAAAAAAAAAGGAATTGCTAACAGGGCAGACTGGGACAAGACTTGAAGATTCCCTGAGCAGACAGAACTGGTTTGGTCATGCAGGGAAGGCTTAATTCAGCTTATTTTTAAAGGCTAACTTGAATTAGATCATCTTACTTGTGCTCATGAAAATTATAATCAAAACTTCAACTATTTCTCAAGATTGAGAGGTAAACACTGAAAACTGTAATATTTAATCAATCACTATAGAGAAAGACCTGCACTGCTTTCTCACAATATAAGCGGCTTTATAATAAAATAACCCTTTTACTCCATGTTCTGTTTGAGGGTTCCCAGTTTATAAACTGTCTTTTTAGTGTGGGCATCTTAAGTTTTTAAATTACTATTTCAAGGGTACACTGATTTTATTTTGGCTATTTGAACCTTTGACAGAAGTAACACCTAAATATTGGGAAATCAAGAATTGGAATTTACATATGTCAAAAAAATCTCTTTTTGAATAATTAGCATGAATTTTCATATTACTTTTCATTGACTGGGGCAAGAATGTGTGTGTGTGTGTGTCCATTCTTTACTTCTATTTAAACTCAAACAAAAGATTATATTCCATTTTACACTCCATTATTTCTAGTAGAAATATTATATGCTGATCTTTGAATTGCAAGACATTTTAATTTTAAATTTTAAAGGATTTGAACAAAAGAATAGATGGAAAGAATTCTAGGTAATCAGTGTGATTCAGAATTAGCATAATATGTTTCAGGAGATGCATGGAATTGAGATTAAGTATAAATAGAAAAATCTAAGAATTATAGAAAATCTTAATATTGGAAACTCCAGCCAATCCATCTAAATTTATTGATCACCATAGATCACTTCACCATGGGATATGAAGCAAGTTTAGAGGAAGGTATCAAGGTTTATTAAATAGTGAGACAATGCCACATACACTCCAAAATAAGAAATTTAGTGTAGTTAGCACTTGATCTTCAATTAGTGAATAGTCTCTGATAAACTTTTAATTTCATTGTAGCCTTAAATGTCACCTAATTGGTTAGACTCACAGTCAGATGCCTCAATGAGAATTTTCTCAACCTAAATCAATGCTAAAGGAATCTGCAATACCTAGAAAAGGAAAAAAAAAAGTAGTTCTAAAACAAGTTTAAAAGATATTTTTAGTATTTCACATTACTAATGCTACTCTTAATGTAAAACCATGTGTCCTAATGCTATGCCAAGAAAAATCAAATTAGAATGTTAAAGTAATATGCTTCCAGAAGGAAAAAGAAACAGTATTAACCCCAAATAAACATCAAACATTAATAATATATTTGTAGTTATCAACTATTAACATGAACATCATTATTTGGTCATTAAAAGCTCAGAAAATGATAATATTTATGATTTTGAAAATATGGGCAACAATAATAACAATAAAACAATATAAACTATATGGAACTATTTATAAATATTTTAAAACATGTTCTCATTTTATAGGTCAAAGTACATGTGGCTAGTATTGATCGAGGACTGCATACATGGATAATTAAATTTCCAACACAAAATTATCCCTGAGGATTCAGGATGAGAAGACTCAAAATAGGTTCTTTTGAAAATAGCAGTTTGCACTCTCATGGTGGGGGCGGGAATCAGGGTGATGCTAAGAAAGATGGTTCTCCTCACTTTTCTCCATTCATTTTTCCAAGGAGAATGCAGATGCTTATTTTCAAGGTTGATATTGATTGCTAAAGATGTAATATATAATCTGTCTGGTCAAATCTTTGCTTTTCAGGTCACACCAAACTCCAATTCTCAAAGTGCTTTTTATGTATCAAATATAGTCTGTCTTCCCCATAATTGCATCATATCCAACTGAATAATACAGAAGTCATTATTCTTATTGAATTATGCACTTGCTTTCTCAAAAGTCTTGGTTATAATGTTATGCCTGTCTGAGTGAAGAAGCAAAAGGAAATTTAAGTCCTGTGTGATTTTTTTTTCACTAACTCAGACCATGCTTTTCTTGTATGCTCACCGTTCCAAAATGTTCCAGTTCTCTTCTTTACTCCCTCTCCTAACTTCTCCTCATGTCTGTACTTTCTGAATTCTCTTTTTCTTATATTCTTTTCTCCTTGCAGATTTTCTTACTTAACCAGGATGTCAAGAAATTATAAATCTCAACTTTTTGTCTGCATGATACCAGCTTTCTGGTATGTACAATTGGAGTTAATAAAGTATAAATCTCTTTAGTTTTATTCTTATGAATTTACTTTGAAGTCAAATGCTGAGATACATAGTGGTATTCTTGCTGATAAGCTATTTGGAACATAAAGTTCTCTGGATTTCATGTCTGGTAAGATTCAGTACACATTGAATTTTGATAATTATCCTCTCAGTTGTAAGATTGTTTAGAAATGTGAAATTTCAAGGAAATATTCAGTTTAATATTTACAGGCCCAAAAGATGGTTTTCCTGAGATCTTTATACATCTAGATCAGCAATGTCTAATAGAAATGTAATTCATGCCACATACATAATTTTAAATTTTCCAGTAATAACATCTAAAGTGTAAAATTAAATTTTAAGTTCATTTTAAAAATATGCATTGTTGAACTGAATATATATATATATATATATATATATATAATTATTTCATTCCAAGGTGGAATTAATTTTAAAAAGTTATTGAGTTATTTTATCTTTTTTTATATTATGTATTTTCATCTTTGAAATATGGTATGTTTTTATACTTAACCTCATATCTAACTTCATATATTAAATTTTCAATCATTAAAATTAAATATAATCCCACCAAAATAATAAAGTTGTGTTATCAGAAAAAAAGTATATATTTCTTTGCTTTATAAATTTAAGTTTAAAAATAAATTAAATATTGGAATTTTCAATTGTACTACCCTCATTTCAGGTGCTTAGTGGTTTGGTACACATGTGGTTTGTGGCTCCTGTACTGGAAGGCATTGCTATATGCCTATATTGCTATAGGTAATTGAATTGTAGCTCTAAGGCCCTCAAAAGTCTCCTGTATGGGATCTGTTTCCCAATCATGGCTCATGAATGTGCAATCTCATGCACTTTCCCTTAAAATCACCTCTACTTAGTTCAAGGCCCAACTGTTACTGTTCTGAAATTCCTAATCAGAATCATGTGCTCTTAATTTTCATTTTGCACTGGGTTCTGTAAATTAGGTACTTTGTCTGATCCTCAGTATGAGTCTGATGACCTTGCACTTCAACCAGCAATTAAATGTAACAATCTACTCCATAAAGATGACACGTATTTTTTATGTGAAAAGTACCTTAACAAGGACTCAGTTCAGGTTTCTGGCAAATGGAATTAAAAAGCATAAATTCCAAAGTGGTTGACCTATAAAGGTGATATTCTTATTTTTATTTTTATTTTTTATTTTTTAAGGTAGCCTAACATGCAAAAGAGAAATAATACTTTGAGAGAGAATTCTGCATTTAGAAAAAAGAAAGCTCAAGAAATTTAATCCAAGAAGAGTCCAAATACCATTCTTTCTCTGTCTCTTATTGTTTTATGCAACTTCTTTCAAATCATATTACTAGATAGAAGTTTGTATGCTTTTTTTTTTTTTTTTTTTTTGGTCTTCTTGAATTGTCTTTATTCTTTCTGTGACTACTTGAAAGAACATCTGGATCTTTATTCAAAATAGCTTTCTGGGGTGCCTGGGTGGCTCAGCGGGTTAAAGCCTCTGCCTTCAGCTCAGGCCATGATCTCAGGGTCCTGGTATCAAGGCCCACATCAGGCTCTCTGCTCAGCAGGGAGCCTGCTTCCTCCTCTCTCCCTCTCTGCCTGCCTCTCTGCCTACTTGTGATCTCTGTCTGTCAAATAAATAAATAAAATCTTAAAAAAAAGAAATAGCTTTCTGATTTTTTGTTAATCTTTATGATTATTGAAAGCATTATGAATTTTTTCAAGTTAAGTAATTATTATTTACTTCTTGTAAATGTCTACCGATGGAAATTAATGTCCTCTGGAGCAACTGGAAAGCACTTTTTTATTATCACATTTTGACATCTCTGTCAAGGTTATTCATTCATGTGTTAATATAAGGATTTTCCCCATGTGAGTTCTTACCTTATGTCATTGTCAGTCATTAGAATTTCTCAATATGTAGCTACCACAGGAAGTCTCTGATGCAAAACCAAGTCTGTAAATGGCTATATATGTATCTCTCTCTCTTTATATGTATGAATATATATTCTTTAAAACCTTTCTTTATTAGATTTAATACAAGATTAATGGAGAACTTTTTTAAAATTACCTAAGTGTCATTGTCATTCTTTTGCTTATATAATAACAAGGGAAATTCAACAAAAATAATAAAGTTAAGTGTAACTTCAAAAAATTGAATGTGCTAAGAAATCTATTAAAATCTATATTTGGAAATAAATTAAATGACCTCGTCATCACATAATCCTTTTACCATTTTTTATTACATGATCAATTAAGCCTTGAGTAGGTGGATATTATAAAACTTGATAATAGGAAGAAGCTATAGTTTAGATTGGTGTTCTGCAGCATAAATATGTATATTAGAACCTAGGATAGTAATAATATAGTTTAAAGCTCATGGTGGGTATTACGGAGGGCATTATTGCATAGAGCACTGGGTGTGGTGCATAAACAATGAAACTTACAAAACTGAAAAAAGAAAATAAAAAAAAGAAAAATGATAAATCTTTGAACTATTTTTCTTATGCAATATGGAATAGAATAGTGAAAGACTGGAAGGGAAAGGAGAAAGAACATTACAAAAACTGTGATTTAAACATTTTCATGCATCATGAATTGTTTAAAGTTTATGTACATTATTTTTTTTCTTCACAATAATCCTCTGTGGTAATGATTATTGTATTCTAATTTTACAGATTATTACCTTTAGTAATGTCAAAATTAAGGAAAAAATTTTCATAGAAAATGGTAGAATTGGGGCGCCTGGGTGGCTCAGTGGGTTAAGCCTCTGCCTTCAGCTCAGGTCATGATCCCAGGGTCCTGGGATAGAGCCCCGCATCAGGCTCTCTGCTCCGCAGGGAGCCTGCTTCCTCCTCTCTCTCTGCCTGCTTCTCTGCCTACCTGTGATCTCTGTCTGTCAAATAAATAAATAAAAATCTTAAAAAAAAAAAAGATTCTCCTCTCCCTCTGTCCTCCCACTTGTGCGTGCTCTCTCTCTCTCTTTGAATGAATAAATAAATAAAATATTAAAAAAAAAGAAAATGGTAGAATTGCCATTTTGACAGAAAAAAAATTAATATAATTATTGCTTTAGAAACTGTTGATGCCAAATATGTTTCAGAATTCTTAATTTTCATTTTTTTAAAAGGTAGTACTGTGTGTACGTATATATTTGCAGCACCAGGGAAATATGAGATAATACCTTATAATGAAATACGTTGTTAGTTCTGTAGCAAAATATGAATGTTACTACTCACTTGCAAAATAAAGAATATAAGTCATACCTTTTCACATTAATTTTTGTTATCAAACACATTTTGGAAACATTAACAATAAGTTTCTTGGAGGAGAGGCAAGATGGTGGAGAAGTAGGAGACCCTGTGTCAACCAGTCCCCTGAAGTGAGCTAAATATCTATCAGAACACTCTGAACACCCAGAAAATTAGCCTGTGGTGTAAGATTATACACTTCTGGATCTCTACAGTAGCAGAATACATCAGTGGAGAGGTAACAACAAGTAGGAACACTTGAATTGATATTGTAGGATAAACAGAGGGGAGAGGAAGCCACCAGAAGCAACCCATAGGAAAGTAATACACCAATATGAAAGTGCCTTGTGACTGGAGACGAGCATTAACTTGGAGTGTGGTTGAAAGCATTCAAAAAGAACAAAGTGTCTTAAGGGGCAACTGGCAGAACCGGGTGGACATGGACTTGGCCCTAAGCCCCCACAGTCCCAGGATGGACTCCACCCAGGCCCACCTGTACCCAAGAGAGCCTGGCAGGAGCTCCAATCCATGGTCTCTGAGCCCACAACTTTCACTGCTTGCACCAATGCTCAGGCTGGGCGCACCCCAGCCACACCTGAGAGAACCTGGTGCTGTGTCCTGCTGGAGGTCCCTGGGCCCACAACCTTCTGTGATCTGTGCTGCTGCTGGGTGAGAGTAGCCCCAGCATGGGCATGGACTCTAGACAGCAATCCCAGCAACAGCCGCCACCAGCATTGAGCTCGCCTGGACCAATATCACTCACAGTTTTAGTGGCACAGTCGTGCAGAGACAAGCAGGAACCTCAGGCAACCACTGAGGCTGTGGCTGGGAGTGCACACCACCCGTGGGAAGTTGTGGTGGTCAGCAGAATTTGCAGAGGGGGAGTCTGTGTATTCTGGACCATCCAGAGGGGAGCAGACTGGGATTTCTCTCTGAGGTGGAGGTCTGGGTGCTGACAAAGTACTTTGCCCTAAACTGAAAAGCCACCAAAGCCACCAAAGAACAAAAACCTCCAGAGAACAAAAGCCTGAAAAACCAGTTTCCACAGAGTTCAGGCCTTGAAAGGGGACAGGGCGACAGTCCAGGCAAGACTGAGTGAAATACAATGCAAGCTGGCCCCACCCAGAAGACAAGCCAAAAGAACAAGAGGGCAATAACCACAGGGTCCCCATAAAACTGTAAAACCCAGGGAGACAAACCATAAATGACTCTTAATCTCACAAAACAAACTGGGGGTTGCTGGGGGGAGGTGGGATTGGGAGAGGGGGAGGGGGCTATGGACATTGGGGAGGGTAAGTGCTATCGTGAGTGCTGTGAAGTGTGTAAACCTGGCGATTCACAGACCTGTACCCCGGGGATAAAAATACATTATATGTTTATTAAAAAAAAAAATTTGGAAGGGGAGGTGAACCATAAGAGACTATGGACTCTGAAAAACAACCTGTGGGTTTTGAAGGGTCAGGGGTGGGAGGTTGGGGGAACAGATGGTGGGTAATGGGGAGGGCACGTTTTGCATGGAGCACTGGGTGTTGTGCAAAAAGAATGAATACTGTTATGCTGAAAAAATAAATAAAATAGAAAAAAAAAGAAAAAAAACCTGTAAAACCCCAACATCAAGGGAAAACAATATATTAAGCTTCTGGTTTTGCCCCCAAATCTGTGTATTTCATAGATACAACTTTTTTTAAAATTTGTTCTCACAATTTTTCTTTTATTTTTTTAACCTACTTACCACTACAACTAGATGTTTAAAACAACATTTTACATAACTTTTTAACTTGAACTTTTTTCATACATATATTAGTGTTTCTTTTTCTATTTCTTTTCTTTTTTAAATTAACATATATTTAGATTTAGTCTTCAAGGTAATCATTTCTTCTATTTAATACTACCCCATGTATGAACCAGTTTTAATTTCCCTGTATCTCTGGAAAGCTGAGTCCTTTAACAAAGATAGCAAGACACACCCAGGAAGGAAACCTTCCATCTTATTCTTCTGTCAATGTTTCTGTGTATTTATTTTTGTTTTTCTACTATATAAATCTTATTCTTGAGGTTTGTTTAGGCTAAGTTTTTCTTCTTTTTTTTCCCCCCTTGTATTTTAATTTTGTTGGTCTTTTTGTTTGTTTGTTTTTGTTTATGTACTTTATAAATCTTAATTTGGGGACTAATTTTGGCTGTTGTTTTCTTTTGTTTGTTTGTTTTGTTTTGTTTTGTTTTTGTTTTCTTTCTCTATTTTTTTTCTTTTTCCTTTCTTTTTGGTGGTGAATTCTGATTGCTCTGAAACTTTCCAAGGGACACCTTGACTGGGTGATATAGTCAGCTATACATCCTCTCACCCACCTCTCATCAAAATGACTAGGAAGAGGAACACCCAACAGAGGAAAAATTCAGAGACTCTGACCTCTCCCACAGAACTATTGGATATGGACATAAACAATACATCAGAAAGGGAATTCAGGATAACAATTATCCAGGCAATGGCTAGGTTGGAGACCATTAGTGGCAACATATAATCTTTAAACGTGAAAGTGAGGGTTGATCTGGCAGTACTTAAAAATGCTACCAATGAGGTCCAATATAATCTAAATACTCTAACAGCTAGGGTAACCATGACAGAAGATTGAATTAGTCATCTAGAAGACAAACTGATAGAAAAAAAGGATCAGGAGTAGGCCTGGAAAAAAATAGCTTAGAAATCATGAAAAAAATTAGGAAAATAAACAATGCCATGAAACACTCTAGTGACAGAATTAGAATTATTGGGATCCCTGAGGGGGTGGAGAAAGAGAGAAGACTAGAAGATATAGTTGAACAAATACTGGATGAAAATTTCCCTAATCTGGGGAGTGGGACAAGTATTTGTGTCCTAGAGGCAGAGAGGACACCCCCCAAGAAACAAATCTAGAAAGACCTCCAGATACCTAGTTGTGAAATTAATGAATCATAAATTCAGACATGAGATCTTAAGGGCTGTTAGGGGGAAGGGATTCCTTATGCATAGAGGAAGGACCATCAGAACAATGTCATACCTGTCCACAGAACTTGGCAAAACAAACCAAAATATGTCTGGCAAGACATATTCAGGGCACCAAATGAGAAGAACATGAAGTCAAGAATGCTTTATCCAGCAATTATTCAGAATGGATGGGGAGATAAATAGCTTCAAAGACCAATAAGGTTGAAAAGATTATGTGACTACCAAGCCAGCACTATGAGAAATATTAAGGGGATGGGGGTTCTATAAAAGAAGAAAGAACCCAAGTATGACCTAGAACAAAAATTTACAAAGACAATCTACAAACAAGGATTTCACAGGCTACATGGTGTCAATAAAAACTTATCTTTCAATAATCACTCTCAACATGAACGGCCTAAATGCTCTCATAAAATGGCACAGGTTTGCATACTGGATAAAATGACAGGACAGGTCCATATGCGGTCTACAAGAGATGCATTAGGAATCTAAATGTACATCCAGACTAAAAAGTGAAGGGATGACGAAGCATCTTTCATGCCAATAGGCCTCAAAAGATTCTCATATCAGATAAATTAAATTTTAACCTAAAGACTGTAGTCAGAGATACAGAAGGAAACTACATCATTCTTAAAGGGTCTATCTACCAAGAAGATCCAACAATTATAAATATTAATGCCCCCAATAAGGGAGTAGCCAACTACATAAGCCAAATGTTAATCAAAATAGTCATATTAATATGAGTACATTAATTGTAGAGGATCTTAAAATGCCAGTCTCAGCAATAGACAGATAATCTAAGTAGAAAAGCAACAAAGAAACAAGAGCTTTGAATGTCACATTGGACCATTTGGACCTCATAGATATATACAGAACATTCCACCCTAAAACAACAGAATGCTTATTCTTTTCGAGAGCCCATGGAACTTTTTCTAGAATAGACCAATACTGGGTCAAAAATCAGGGCTCAACCGATATCAAAAGATTGAAATTATTCCCTGCATATTCTCAGACCACAATGCTTTGAAGCTGGGGCTCAACCACAAGAAAAAGTTTAGAAGGAATTCAAACGCATGTAAGCTAATGAAAATCCTGATCAAGAATGTTTGGTTCAACCAGAAAATCAAAGAAGAACTTAAACAATTCATGGAAACCAATGGGAATGAAGACACATTTGTCCAAAATCTATGGAATACAACAAAGGCAGTCCTAAGAGGGATCAAGCCTCACTCAAAAAAATTGGAAAATCGCTAATACACCAACTCTCTTGATACCTTAAAGAACTGGAAAATCAACAAAAAATTAAGCCAACCCCACATACAAAGGAAATAATTAAGATCAGAGCAGAGATTACAGCAGAGAGTTAGAAACTAGAGATAGAGTAGAACACATCAATGAAACTAGAGACTGGTTCTTTGAAAGAATGAGTAAGATTGATAAATCTCTGCCAAACTAATCCAAAAGAAAAGAGAGAGGACCTAAATTAGTAAAACTATGAATGGAAAATGAGATATCATGACTAACACCAAGAAAATGGAAATAATAATCAGAAATTATTATCAACACTTATATGTCAATAAGTTAAGCAACAAAGAAGATATGAATGCATTCCCAGAAACCTATAAACTCCCAAATCTGAAAAAGGAAGATATTGATAAACTAATAGATGAATATCTAGTAATGAGATTGAGGAAGTGATCAAAAACCTCCAAAAAGCAAGAGCCCAGTACCTGACAGATTCCCTGGAGAATTCTACCAAACATTCAGAGGAGATAATACCTATAAACTTCCAGACTCTTTCTATGAAGACAGCATTACCCAGATCCCCAAACCAGGCAAAGACCCCACCAAAAAGGAGAACTTCAAACCAATATCCCTGACGAATATGGATGCCAAGATTCTCAACATGGTCCTAGCAAATATGATCCAATAGTACATTAAAAAGATTATCCACAATGACCAGGTGGGATTTATCTCTGGGATGCAAGGGTGGTTCAACATTTGCAATAAATCAATGTGATAGAACAAATAAACAAGAGAAGAAAGAAGAACAACATGGTCTTCTCAATTAATGCAGAAAAAGCATTTGACAAGATATAGTACCTGTTCCTGGTTAAAACGCTTCAAAGTATAGGAATGGAGGGAACATTCCTCAACTTCATAAAATCTATCTATGACAAACCCACAGTGAATATCATCCTCAATGGGGAAAAGCTGACAGCCTTCCCTTTGAGATCAGAAACATGACAAAGATGCCCACTCTCACCACTGTTTCTACATAGTACTAGAAGTCCTAGCAACACCAATCAGACTACACAAAGATATAAAAAGAAATAAAGAAACGAATGGTATTGAAATTGGCAAAGAAGAAGTCAAACTCTCTCTGTCTTCACAGGTGGCATGATACTTTCTATGGAAAACCCAAAAGATTCCACCCCCAAACCACTAGAACTCATACAGCAATTCAGTAATGTGGCAGGATACAAAATCAATGTACAGAAGTCAGTTGCTTTCTTATACACTAACCATGAAAATATAGAAAGGGAAATTAGAGAATCAACTCCATTTGCTATAGCACCAAGAACCATAACATACCTGGGAATAAAGCTAACCAAAGATATAAAGGATTTGTACTCAAGAAACTACAGACTACTCATTAAAGAAATCGAAGAAAACACAAAAAGATGGAAAAGCATTCCATGCTCATGGATCGGAAGAACAAACATTGCTAAATTGTCTATACTGCCTAGAGCAATCTATACTTTCAATGCCATCCCGATCAAAATTCCACTGGTATTTTTCAAAGAGCTGGAACAAACAATCCTGAAAATTGTATGGAACCAGAAAAGACCATGAATCTCTAAGGAAATGTTGAAAAAGAAAAACAAAGCTGGGGGCATCATGTTGCCTGAGTCCAAACTCTACTACAAAGCTGTCATCACCAAGACACCATGGTACTGGAACAAAAACAGACACACAGACATGTGGGACTGAGTAGAGAGCCCAGATATGGACCCTCAACTCTATGGTCAAATAATCTTTGACAAAGCAGGAAAAATTATACAGTGGAAAAAAACTCTCTTCAATAAATGGTGCTGGGAGAATTAGACAGCCATGTGTAGAAATGTAACTTGACCATTCACTTATCCCATGCACAAAGATAAAGTTAAATGGATGAAAGACCTCAATGTGAGAAAGAAATCAATCAAAATCGAGGAGGAGAACATAGGCAGTAACCTCTTTGACATCGGTCACAGCAACTTCTTTCAAGTTAAGTCTCCAAAGGCAAAGGAAACAAAAGTGAAAATGAACTTTTGGGATTCATCAAGATAAAAAGCTTCTGCACAGCCAAAGAAACAGTCAACAAAACAGGTAGACAACTCATGGAATGGGAGAAGATATTCCCAAATGACACTATAGAGAAATGGCTAATAGCCAAAATCTATAAAAATTTCCTTAAATTCAACACCCCAAAAATAGATAATTGCATCAAAAAAAAAAAAAAAAAAAAGCAGAAGACATGAACAGATGCTTCTCCAAAGAAGACAAACAAATGGCTAACAGACACATGAAAAAATGTTCATCATCATTAGCCATCAGGGAGAGTCAAATCAAAACCACCTTGAGATACCACCTTACACAGTTAGAATGGACAAAATATAGAGGACAGGAAACAACTAGCATGGGAGAGGGTGTGGAGAAAGGGTAACCCTCTTACACTGTTGGTGAGAACACAAGTTGGTGCAGCCACTTTGGAAGACAGTGTGGAGATTTCTTAAGAAATTAAAAATAGAGCTACCCTATGACCCTGCAATTACACTACTGGGTATTTACCCTGAAGATACTGATGAAGTGAAAAGAAGTGTCATCTGTACCTCAATGTTCAGAGCAGCAATGGCCATGGTCGCCAAACTGTGGAAAGAGCCAAGATTCCCTTCAACAAATGAATGGATAACGAAGATGTGGTCCATATATACAATGGAATATTATGCCTCCATCAGAAAGGATGAATAGCAAACTTTTGTATCAACATGGATGGGATTGGAGGAGATTATGCTGAGTGAAGTAAGTCAAGCAGAGACTTTGCCATATTAAGGAAATTCTCTCCAATAATTCTCTCTGATATACCTTCTGCTCCCCTCTCTCTTTCTTCTTCTTCTGGAATCCCAATTATTCTAATGTTGTTTCGTCTTATGGTGTCACTTATCTCTCGAATTCTTCCCTCGTGGTCCAGTAGCTGTTTGTCCCTCTTTTGCTCAGCTTCTTTATTCTCTGTCATTTGGTCTTCTAGATCACTAATTCTTTCTTCTGCCTCATTTATCCTAGCAGTGAGAGACTCCATTTTTTATTGCACCTTATTAATAGCTTTTTTTATTTCAACTTGGTTAGATTTTAGTTCTTTAATTTCTCCAAAAGGGCTTTTATCTCTCCAGAGAGGGTTTCTCTAATATCTTCCATGCCTTTTTGGAGCCCAGCTAGAACCTTCAGAATCATCATTCTGAACTCTAGATCTGACATAATACCAATGTCTGTGTTGATAACATCCTTAGCCTTTGGTACTGCCTCTTGTTCTTTTTTTTTTTTTTTTAAAGATTTTATTTATTTATTTGACAGAGAGAGATCACAAGTAGGCAGAGAGGCAGGCAGAGAGAGAATGAGAGGGAAGCAGGCTCCTCGTGTAGCAGAGAGCCTGATGCAGGACTCGATCCCAGGACCTTGAGATCATGACCTGAGCCGAAGGCAGCGGCTTAAACCACTGAGCCACCCAGGCACCCCCTTTTTTTTTTGTGGTGATTTTTTCCACCTTGTCATTTTGTCTAGATAAGAGGATATGAAGGATCAAATAAAATACTAAGAGGGTGGCAAAGACCCCAGAAAAATGCACTGTAACTGAATCAGAAGAGACCCCATGGGGGTCTTTTTCCATGGGGGAAAGAAAGGGGATAAAAAGAGGTTCAAAAAAAAAAAGAAAAAATTAAAAAGAAAAAACAAATAAAGAAAGAATATAAAAAAGAAAGAAAAATATATATATTAGATAAACTAGTCAAAAAACGTTAAAAAAGAAAAGGGTAAAAAAAATTTTAATATTTTATTTATTTGACATAGAGAAATCATAAATAGTCAGAAAGGCAGGCAGAGAGAGAGGAGGAAGCAGGCTCCCTGCTGAGCGGCTCGATCCCAGGACCCTGGGATCATGACCTGAGCCAAAGGCAGAGGCTTTAACCCACTGAGCCACCCAGGTGCCCTGAAATGGGTAAAAGTTTAAAAAAAATTTAGCAGAAGAAAAAAAGAAAGAAAAACAATTGAAAAAAAATTGTATTAACCACAAGCCTAAAGAATCATGGGGAGAAAGCCATGAGTTCTCTGCTTTGCTTTCTCCTCCTCTGGAATTCCGCTGTTGTCCTAGGTATTGAACCTGCTTTCCTTGATAGATGAACTTCGTCCTGGTTGGATATTTTGTTGATCATCTGGGGGAGGGCCTGTTGTAGTGACTCTCAAGTGCCTTTGCCTGATGCGGAATTGCACCACCCTTACCGGGGACTGGACTAAGTAAACTGCTTGGGTTTGCTTTTGTTCCCTGAATGCTTTCCGTAGAGTTCTGGAGTATGGCAATGAAAATGGCGGCCTCCCAGTGACCGGCCCGGAGGAGCCGAGAGCCCGGGGCCCTACTCCTCAGTGCCCCCCCAAGAGAACAGCACCCAATCACTCCCATATCCCCAGCCTCTAGCCACGCTCCGAGCTCACCCAGACCGCGACCACTTCAAGGTAACCCCGAGCTGAGAGTTCAGTCCTCGGCTCTGTCTCTGTAGCCGGCTTCTCTGTTATAATACCTACGAGCTCTGCAACACTCTGACACCCCCTATCCTTCTGTGACCCTGCGGGACCTGGGGCCACGCTGACCCTGCATGGGCTTCACCCCGGTTTAGCCTTTGGAGCAATGTCCCTCGGTGGAACAGACTTTTAAAAGTCCTGATTTTCTGCTCTGTTGCTCGGACGATTGCCAGGAGCCCGGCCCTCCCCCCACGGTCTATCTTCCCATTGTTTTAGATTCACTTCTCCGCCAGTCCTACCTTTCAGAAAGTGGTTGATTTTCTGTTTCTAGAATTGCTGTTCTTCTTCTCTTCAATCTCCCATTGGATTTGTAGGTGTTTGCAATGTTTAGATAAGCTATCTAGCTGATCTCCTGCTCCCTGATGTAGTCTCAGCCTGCTACTTCTCCACCATCTTGACTTCTCTCCTAAATAAAGCATTTTTACAAGTAATTTGTATTCCAACATTTTATAGGGACATTAAATAACTACAATCAATTAGTATCATAATTGTAGATTTTACCTCACCTCTCAATAATTGGCAAAATAAAGAGACATAAAATCATTAAAAATTTACATATTTTATTATATAAGATTATTCAAATTAATCTAATATATTTTTACAGTGTACTACATCTCATAAGTTTAGCTTTTGTATGTTTTCAGGGACATTTGGAACATTTACCAAAATGGACAACATACAGTGCCATAAAGCAATTAGCCAAAAATTTCAAGAAAATTTCCCAAATATTTGGAACTTATGTCCCATACTTCTTAGTAAGCCACAATGCCATATATTAGAATTTTGAATTATATAATAAAAAATGACATCAAAACCTCAAGGGAGGTAACTAAAGCAGTACTTAAAAGGACATTAAATCTTTCAGTGGCTCTGTTAAAAAAGAAGAAAGGTAGGAAAAAATAGGAAGAATTTAATAAATATGAAAAATATTAACAAAGCCAAAGTTGATTTTTTGAAATTATTAACATGGCAATATTAATTTAAAAAAGAAAATCTAAATGCACACACACACAGAGGAAAATATTTTTTTAATTTCTAATGCATTGATAACCAGATGAGTTATAAATAACAAATCTAATTCCAATATTATAACTAAAATGTGGAAAACAGTGGTAAGGGATGGGTGGTGGTATCTGAGTTAATTATTCTATCTTTTATTTTTCTGTAAGAACTTGAATATATTGGTAACATTTATAATATCTAAATATACAGTATTAAATCAAAAGGATTAAACTTAAACAAAACTGATTTACAGTTTCCAACAAAATAATATTATTTTTTAAAATATTACTTATTCATTTGACGGACAGAGATCACAAGTAGGCAGAGAGCCAGGCAGAGAGAGAGGAGGAAGGAGGATCCCTGTTGAGCAGAGAGCCCATTGTGGGGCTTGATTCCAGGACGCTGGGATCATGACTGAGCTGAAGGCAGAGGCTTTAACCTACTGAGCCACCCAGGAGCCCCAATCCAGTCATGTTATAAGCAATGCAATAAAAGTATTTGATTAATCCTAAATAAAACAAATAAGAAAAATAAAATATATACAAAGTTCAGTATAAAAAAATTCAAATGGATAAATTCACTGGTTAAAAGAGACTATTAAATTTGATTTAACATCAGTGATATTTCACCTGATTGACTTCAAGCACAAAAAATGTAAAAGATTAATAATGAATAAATATTTGAGTATACAAATTGAGAAAATTATTTCAATGATATCTACTTTCAATTTCTATTTTAAATCATTAGAAGTTTAGAATATATATATATGTTATAAAAATTTCTTCCAGAGTCTCTTAATTTTAATTCATTGATATTCAATATGCCAATTGTAATTATCGTGAATTACTTTGGCATTCATTGTAGTAGCAGCAATTATCACAAAATTGTTTGTTATTTGTTAAAATATGGTTAACACATAAAGATTTTAGTTGACACATACAAAGGCATTATATGTACTTTCTCTGCAAAGAACTGTAATTTAGCATCTGTAAAGTATTATTTAATGATAACATAAAATGAACATTATCTTAAGAAATATGTATCTCCTACCATTTCAGAAGGTTACAAGTTAACCAAAATACAAGATGCTGTTAGCTGGACAGTTCCTTATTAAGGACACTTTGCATTGTCTTTAGGAATAAGAACAACAAAACTCTCAGATTTATGATAATAGCATAATCAAAGCCTTAATATTTGTATAAGAATTTTACTGTGTTTATATTTATAATTAGCTTCATAATGCTTTAGAAACTGATGTGTAATAATTTATTTCAAAATATATGCTATCTGCATCTACGTTAATTTGATACCTTGAAATATTTGAGCCAACCTTTTCTTTTTGCATTGTTAGTATGTGTATTCATTAACATTCAAAAGGAAAGTTGAAAAATTTAAAGTTAAAAGTTCTATGTGTGTCATAAGTCCATATAAGTTTTAAATATCTTCACACACTAATATAGTGTCCATACTATTTGCATTGATAAATATTCCTACAATCTAACTTTAAGTGTACAACTTTTTTCAAAAATTTTCTATAAATCTTAAGTAAACCCAGAATCCTAGATTATAATACAACTCATTAATACATCTTCCATAAATCCAAAGGAGAATTAAGCTTATTTCCAGCCTCAATGCATTCTATATTATAAGTAGGAATGTGTATTTTTTCATATATGTAAGTTTACATGAAGCTAATTTAAAAATAACCACGTGATAAAATTTTCATATTTACAAGTCTTGAATGTTTTTTACATCATTTATTTTCATCATTCATAACTTCCTATTTATTTTAAGATTTATTTATTTCTTTATTTGAGAGAGTGGGACGAGTGAAGGACAGAGTGAGAATCTTAAGCAGGCTTATTGCTGAGCACAGTGACCCATGGGGGCGGTCTCAGGACCCTGAAATCACCACCTTAAAAGCATGACCTGAGCCAAATCAGGAGTTGGGCGCTTAATGAACTGTGCTACCAAGGCACTGCAACCTACCATTTCTTTCTATGCAGTTGCTTTCTCCCTAAATAAAATCCAGTGTTCTTGAGCACAATTTAATACTATATGATCAAAATCTTTAAAACTCCAATTTGCCAAAACATTGCTCAAAGAAACACCTAATGATTTTGTTTAACCTTACTGTGTTAATTTTCCTTATCTGTAAAATTGTCATGTTAATATTTACTGTTCAGAATTTCTGTTAAAATTAACTTACACATGATAATATTATATATCATATATATGATGCTTATCACAATGTCTGATATGAAGAGCTGAGAAAATATTACCTATAAATAACAAATTATATCTAATTTTAAACATTATTAGAATTTTAATAAAAATTAGGCAGCAAAACAAGTACAAATCTAAATGTTTTAAAGGATACTACAGGTTAAGTAAATTTATCAGGATTCCTTATGATGTTTTTTTAACAGACGTTATAATTTTTTATATGGTAACTATCATTTTCCAGAATTCTAGAACCTAGAATTATTTTCCAAAAATATTATGTGAAAAATTTCAATTTAATATTCAAAAATAATCCATACAACTTATTATGGAAAAGGAGTTGTAGATCAAATTCTCTTGACTTTACTACATGTGGAGAAAAAGATTAGAACTCAGTTGGCTAGGAAGCCTGGGTGGCTCAGTCAGTTAAGCATCTGCCTTTGACTCAGGTCAGGATCCTGGAGTCTTGGGATCAAGTCCAGCATCAGGCTCCTTGCCTGGTCAGGATCCTGCTTCTTCCTCTGCCATTCCCCCTGCTTGTGCGCTCGCTCTCTCTCTCTTTCTCTCTGACAAATAAATAAACAAAATCTTAAAAAAGAAAAGATATAGAAATCAATTGGTTAAAATCCAGAATATCGATTTACAGTCACTAGTGGGTGGAGTCACATGGTCCTGAAGGCCACATCCCCCTGTTCTACTTTCTTATCCTTTGTAGTTAGCTGACTAATTTAGTCATTGTTTTTCTGGCAAGCTGTTTCCTTGCTATCTCTTTTTCTGCACTCTGTTTTTATGTGTTATTGATAATATTTTTAGTATTATACATTGCTTCAAATTATGAATACTGCTTTACTAGAGTTTATCTAATTCATCCAACAAATATTTAGAAGTGTTATGCTTCCTATAAGCATTTGGTTTTATTTCCTTTCACAATATTCTCATTCTTAGTAATTTAAAAGCTTATAGTCACCTAATCACCTATTAAAACTACTTTTGCCTTTTGAAACTGAAAACTGACCAGTTTGTATATCAGCTTCAGACAGAGACAGGCAATTTGGGTAAAATATGAAGCAGGCAAAGTGAAGTGGCTCTGGTTTTCATCAATATCCAGAGTTCTAATTTAGTGCCTGGGAATAGGTTTCAGGAGATAGAGGCCTATAATCTTCACTTTAAATAATGCAGGTATATATTTAGAAGCCCATCACAGTCACAAAAATGAGTTCACAGGAATGAGACACAGAGTCCTAAGGGAAATAAAAGCAGACATGCACCAGAGTTCAACCAAGCCACATGGACTTCAGGCAGGAATACAGATGTATTAAAAAAAAATAGAGTGTTAACTAAAAATTTACAGCACAAATCCTATTCTATTGAATGAGCAACATAGCAGAAATAAGTTGACAACACAAGCACAGAGTTACCTGAGATCTATGCAGGTCAACCGCATACAGGTCTGTGACAAGAATAATTGAAAACCCATTCATGTATTTATTTATTTATTAGTTTAAAACAACATAAATTTATTAACCCATTGATTCTGTGGTTCAGCAATCTAGAAGCATCATCGTTTGCTGGTTCTGGCTGAAGGTCTCTCAAGAAACTGCATTCAAGCTCTCTACTGAGGTTCAAGTTCTCTCAAGTTTCAACAGGAGGTAGAGGGGTAAAGGTGGGGCTCTATTTCTGAGCTAACTGAGGTGACTATTGGCAGGCCTCAGAACATCTTCTAGCTTCCTCACATTGTTGGTTTCCAGTCTCATTTCCTTGCCATATTGAGAATATCAGTGGCAACCTTCATTGTCATCATGACATAAGAGTTGGCCTTTCTTGAATCCATCAAAATCCTTGAGGAGAACACAGGCAGCAACCTCTTCGACCTCAGCTGCAGCAACTTCTTCCTAGGAACATCACCAAAGGCAAGGGAAGCAAGGGCAAAAATGAACTATTGGGATTTCATCAAGATCAAAAGCTTTTGCACAGCAAAGGAAACAGTTCACAAAACCAAAAGACAACTGACAGAATGGGAGAAGATATTTGCAAACGACATATCAGATAAAGTGCTAGTGTCCAAAATCTATAAGGAACTTAGCAAACTCAACACCCAAAGAACAATCCAATCAAGAAATGGGCAGAGGACATGAACAGACATTTCTGCAAAGAAGACATCCAGATGGCCAACAGACACACTCGGCATCAGGGAAATACAAATCAAAACCACAATGAGATATCACCTCACACCAGTCAGAATGGCTAAAATTAACAAGTCAGGAAATGACAGATGCTGGCGAGCTTGCAGAGAAAGGGGAGCCCTCCTACACTGTTGGTGGGAATGCAAGATGGTGCAACCAGTCTGGAAAGCAGCATGGAGGTTCCTCAAAATGTTGAAAATAGAGCTACCCTATGACCCAGCAATTGCACTACTGCGCATTTACCCTAAAGATACAAACATAGTGATCCAAAGGGGCATGTGCACCTGAATGTTTATAGCAGCAAAGTCTACAATAGCCAAACAATGGAAAGAACCTAGATGTCTATCAACAGATGAATAGATAAAGAAGAAGTGGTATATATATATATATATGAATACTATGCAACCATCAAAAGAAATGAAATCTTGCCATTTGTGACGACATGGATGGAAGTAGAGGATATCATGCTTAGTGAAATAAGTCAATTAGAGAAAGACAACTATCATATGATCTCCCTGATATGAGGACGTGGAGATGCAACATGGGGGGGTAGGGGGGTAGGAGAAGAATAAATGAAACAAGATGGGATTGGGAGGGAGACAAACCATAAGTGATTCTTAATTTCACAGAACAAACTGAGGGTTGCTGGGGGGAGGTGGGGTTGGGAGAGGGGGAGGGGGGTTATGGACATTGGGGAGGGTGTGTGCTATGGTGAGTGCTGTGAAGTGTGTAAACCTGGCAATTCACAGACCTGTACCCCTGGGGATAAAAATACATTATATGTTTATAAAAAAAAATAATTTTTTTTAAAAAAGGGAAGGAAATGCAAAATTCCAAACCCCCCACCCCCCCCAAAAAAACACATATAAACCCCTCTGCCTACATGGGCTCTCTTTGTCAAAAATAATAAATAAAATCTTCAAAAAAATGGAAAAAAAAAAGATTTGGCCTTTCTCTTTTCATGGGAGCCTCACAACATGGTAGCTGGTTTCTCTCAGAGAGAGAGAGAAAATGAAAGAGAGTGGGAGAACACACAAACATGGAAGTCTTGGAATTTTTATAACTGAATGTCCAAAGTGGCATCCCATCTCTTCTCCTGTAATTGAGTTGCTACAATCAAGTCACTACGTTTGCTTTATCTTCTTAATAGAGCATCATCCAAATGTCATTGGAATTACTATTGCTATTTAACAAATTATTCCTAGCTTTGTGTTTTAAAATGACCATTTTATCTGATTCATTTTTGGATCAGGAAATAGAGATGAGTACTTGAATTTAGGAATGTACTCATTATTTGGAGTTGGCTTGGCATGAAAATGGGCATGAATGACTACAATTGAACAAAGTTGGAGGAGGAAACAGCTGAAATAGGGCTAAGATTGTGCCATTCAATTCTAGCACTTTTACTACCACAGTACGTAGCCTAATACTCATTTCAAAACCACAAATAAATCAACTATACTTCATTCCAGAATGGTTAACCATCAAAATACTCAATCGTTGGTTTAACATGGGAATAATTCTTTTTTTTTTTTTTAAGATTTTATTTATTTATTTGACAGAGAGAGATCACAAGTAGGCAGAGACGCAGGCAGAGAGAGAGGCAGAGAGAGAGGAGGAAGCAGGCTCCCCGCGGAGCAGAGAGCCCGATGCGGGGCTCTATCCCAAGACCTTGAGATCATGACCTGAGCCGAAGGCAGCGGCTTAATCCACTGAGCCACCCACGCGCCCCTAACATGGGAATAATTCTTCACTGATTTTTTTTTTTTTTAATTCTAGGACCAGAGAATCTATTTTTGTGTGTGTTTTATCACAGGACATTTGCACATAGTTGGGAATTTAAGTATTGTGTTCATCTTACTGACTATGCTTATGTAAAGAATACTTGCCTATTTCATGTAATAGAAGTGTGGACTTTTGACTGTGTTGTTTGAAAGTAGGAAAGTCCGTACAAACCATGCAGACATTTGTCTATCCAATTTAATATTGGTATGATCTGTGTTTTCCTAATTGACCTGACTCCTTCTTATGCAAATACCTATATAAATTTTGGGTTACTGAATTCTTTCAGTACTTGATGTTAAATTATATTCTATTAAGAAATTAAAATTCTCATACTTACTTACATGTACAGTCCAGCAATGCTATAGGAAAACTGCACTTTTAAAAGTTTGGTCATTTGCTTTTACTGATGGTGGGAGAAAACAAGTATTTTAAGGTTTTTAAATATTTTTGTTATATAAAATTAAATTCAATTTTGAGATATACCATCTTCCCCCCTGCCCCGAGGGCTATTGTTTAATTGGGACTACTTAGTTATAGAAATGTAAAAAGATACTTATTCATACTTTTTGAGCTAATATACATAGAATAATCTCAAAAACAGAAACAATGTGTGGCTTTGAAACATGAATTGAGTGCATTTGGTTTTTATAACTCTATTTCTGAAGTTTTACTTCCCTCACAATACCTTATAGATAGTGAAAGCACCATAATCCTCTAAGATAAAGCTGTATTTTAGTCAGTGCTGGCTTTTTCCAGTGGATGACTTGTGCAGGTGTATAAAGTCCCATGTTTAAACGGACCTTATACTCTGTTTAATGTCCTGTGGTTGCCATCTTGCAATTCTTAATTTTGTTTTTTAGTAAAGGATCTACTTTTTCATTTTGTATTGGTGCTGGCAAATTAATAACCATTCTGGATTTCAAGCACCTCTACAGTGGACCTTCTTCATGAGTACTTTGAAAAATATTCCAATTGATTTAGATGAACATTTCTTGTTATGAACTACTTCTAGGTACAGGATTAAAAAACTGGTATGTGTTGGGACTCTTGGATGGCTCATTTGGTTAAGCATCTGCTTTTGGCTTGGGTTATGATCTCAGGTCCTGGGATCGAGCCCCACATAGGCCCCCTGCTTAGCCAGGAGCCTACTTCTTTGTCTGCCATCTGCTCCCTCTGCTTGTGCTCTCTTTTGCTCTTTGACAAATAAATAAACAAAAGCTTTAAAAAAATTGGTTTGTGCATAGAAGCATACCCACATGGAATCGCAATATATCAAATGAAAGAAATACATTCCCTAAAATTATAAAATAACACAACTATAAAAGCATGCAAAAGATGTAGAATTTTGGCATCAATTGGCCAGAAATTTTGAGAAGTAACTGAAAAGTCAAAATATGTAGAGAAATAAAAACCAGACCTCTAGCTAAAAACACATGATAAATAAATAATATAAGGAAACAACATTCTGTGGTTGGTGAGTACGAGCATTATCCCAGATATGGCAGCTATAAAAATGGTCAGGCCTCCTGTTGCAGTGAGCTTTGTTGACTAACAGCCCTGATGTTGCCTTTCTCCATCCATAAACATGCTCATGTGTAGAGCCTCTTATCTGTGGACAATTTTCTGCCCATATTGAGCATAGCAGAAATAATAGTTCAGGCCCATTCTTGCCTCCTCCATTACTGATGCAAGACTTCTCCAATAGATGACGTGGATTAAGGACTCCCCTCTACTTGACTGAACCTTTCTTACAATTGTGGTGCAGCTTGATTCTTCTCCCTCAATCTCCCTTCCATTGCTCTCCCCTCCATTAGTGTCAGACTTCCTTTGGTTGTGTAGACTCACTCCACCTTTTCCAATTCTTTCTTCTTTATCCTTCACAAGTATTTCCCCCCAATAAATTTCTTCAAAGTCTATTCCTATGTTGGTAGCTGCTCCTCTGAGATAGCTAGCTGTTGATCTCCAAGAGGCACAAGGAAGCCCCTGTATCCCATAAGAAAATCCCAGTCTCTTAAATTATTAGGCTATTATTTTAAAAAGGCCAATATTCACATACATGAGTTGACATATTACCAAGAATTATCACATATTTGAAGAAAAATAATAAGTAAAATTAAAATCTTCACCATTCATGTTCTAATAGTGCTAAAATAAAGACTAGAATGAATGTTTAGTATAAACTCGTATAGAATATAACCCCACAAGTAATGACAAACATAAATTTTAAAATATACAAGCAAGAAATGTGATATAATTTCCAAAGGCAAAAAAAAAGGAAAAGCCAAGGGAAATCTCAGATTTTCCATAGAGAAAGATAAAGGAAAAAAAGACCGAGTTTTTTTGTTTGTTTGTTTTAAAGATTTTATTTACTTATTTGACAGAGAGAGAGAGAGCGATCACAAGTATTCAGAGAGGCAGGCAGAGAGCCCAATGTGGGGCTCTATCCCAGGACTCTGAGATCATGACCTGAGCTGAAGGCAGAGGAAAACACCACTGAGCCACCCAGGTGCCCCAAAGACTGAGTTTTATATTGACATTTAAATTGACATTAGTATTATAATTAAAATGGAATGAAACTAGAAATCATTGTAGTTGAAAATATAATAAAGACAGCTGGAAGTAATAACTGGAAAATCCACAACTATGTGCAAATTAAATCACACTATTTTAAACAAAAAAAGTGAGTCAAAGAATAATTATAACAGGAACTGGAAAATATTTTAAGATGAGTGAAATGAATATAAAACACATAAAACATAGGATGCTGTAAAAGCAAAGCAAAGAGGGATATTTATATTTATAACTTGGAAACATTAAAAAAGAAGCAAAATCCTGAGGCCTGCGTGGTTCAGTTACTTAAGCATCTGACTCTTGATTTGGGCTCAAATCATGATCTCAGGGGTATGAGACTGATTGAGCACTGTGTCAGACTCTGCACTGGATATGGAGCCTACTTAAGAGTATCTCTCCCCTCTCTCTTTGCCCCTCCCCCATTCTCCATCTCTGATAATAATAATAAATAAAAACAAAAAATCTCAAATCAACAATTTAATTTTACATCTTGAGGACATATAAAAAAAAAAAAACAATGTAAATTCCAAACTAGCAGAAAGAAAGGAATAATGAGGATTAGAACACAGATAAATAAATTGGACAAAAAGGGGCGCCTGGGTGGCTCAGTGGGTTAAAGCCTCTTCCTTCAGCTCAGGTCATGATCCCAGGGTCCTGGGGTCCAGCCCCTCATCGAGGTCTCTACTCAGCGGGGAGCCTGCTTCCTCCTCTCTCTCTTTGCCTACTTGTGATCTCTGTCTGTCAAATAAATAAATAAAATCTTAAAAAATAATAATAACTTTAATAAATTGGACAATAAGAAACAGTACAGAAAATCAACAAAACCAAAGTTTTAATTTTGATTCTTAAAATGTTCAACAACTTTGACAACCTTTAGCTACATTGAATAACAGAAAAAAAAAGGGGGGAGAGAGAAAACACAAAAATCACTACGAAAATCAAAGTTGGAATTGGAGATATTAGTACAAATTCTACAGAAATAAAAAGAAATTATATGAAAATACTGGAACAATTGTATGCCAACTAATTGGATAACTTAGATGAAATGGCAAATTCCTAAAAACACAAAACCTACCAAGACTAAATATGAGGAAATAGAAAATCTGAACATATCTTTAATAATTAAGGGAATGAACCAGTAATCACAAATCTCCCCCAAAAAAGAAGAGTGCTATACAGGGTGACTTTACCAGTTTTAACAAGTATTTGCAAAAGCTATCTACAGATTCAATGTTACCCTTAAGCAAATTCCAAATAATTTTTCATGGAAATAAAAAAAAAATTTATAATTCATGGAAATAATAAACACCCCAAATTGTCCAAACACTCTTGAGATAGAAGAACAAAGCTAGAGGCATCACAA
Source organism: Meles meles (assembly GCF_922984935.1). Classification (NCBI taxonomy): domain Eukaryota; kingdom Metazoa; phylum Chordata; class Mammalia; order Carnivora; family Mustelidae; genus Meles; species Meles meles. The sequence continues at coordinate 83,308,169 of NC_060073.1, read as the reverse complement.
TTCTTGATTTTTTAAAAGATTTTATTTATTTATTTGACAGAGAGAGAGAGAGATAACAAGGAGGCAGAGAGGCAGCCAGAGAGAGAGGGGGAAACAGGCTCTCCACCAAGCAGAGAGCCTGATGAGGGGCTCAATCCCAGGACCCTGGGATTATGACCCAAGCCAAAGGCAGAGGCTTAATCCATTGAGCCACACAGGTGTCCCAACAATTCTTGATTTCAAAATATATGACAAAGCTGCTGTATTTAAAATCATGTGGCACTGGAATAAAAATAAACATATAGATCAATGGAACAGAATAGAAGGCACAGAAATAAACCTACATGTATATGCTCAATTGATCTTTGGCAAGGGTACTGAGAATACATATGGAGAAAGGATAATCTCTTCAAGTAATGATGATGGGAAAACTGAATATCTGTATGTAAAATGATGACATTGGACCCTTATATCATACACAAAAATCTATCAAAAAGGATTAGAGACTTAAATGTAAGACATGAAACTGTAAAACTTGTAGAAGAAAACATAAGAAAAAAGATTCTTGACATTGATTTTGGCAGTAATTTCTTGAACATGACCTTGAAACTATGGGAAGCAAAAGCAAAATAAGTGGGGCTACATTGAATTACAAATCCGCATAGCAAAGGGAAAAAACAACAGTGTTAAGAAAACCTATGAAATGGGAGAAAATACTTGCAAACCACTTGTCTAACAAGGAGTCAATATCCAAAAAAATATAAGGAACTAGAAAAAAATAACCTGATTTTAAGAAAGGGAAAATACCTGCATGGACATTTCTATGCCAAAGGCATTTGTGATATTGTGGCTACAATAGGAAATATATATTCAGTCTTTATTTATTCAGAACCCTGAAATCTCTTTCAATTGCTAAAGTTATAGGGTTGATGGGAACATTTTTTTTTAATAGTATTAGGTACTTGTCCCTAGTTCCTGACATAAGAACTTCTAAAACTCTTGGAACTTTCAGTGATGAGTGTCCTTTCCTATGTTAATGAGATAATTGGTATCTGGGGGATCCCTAGATAGCTTCAGAATGGGAATTGTTCATTGGAAAGACCAAGGCATAAAAAATAAATAAATAATTTTAAAAAAGAAAGACCAAGACATGATTAGAGAGTTGGAATTACCTCCAGGAAACAGCGTGGGACTGGAGGTTAACTTAAATACCAATGGCCAATGTTTCAATGAAGCACACATACATAGTTTCTGGGGGCTTCTGAGTTAGTGAACACATTGAACTGCTATTAGGCAGCACACCTAGAGACGCACTGTGTTCCACTCATAATTTAATGTATACATCTTTTCCGTTTGCTCTTCTTGAGTTATATTCTTTTATTAAAAAAAACTAGTAATAGTAAGTAAATTGTTTTCTTGAGTTCTGTGAGCCATTCTAACAAATTACTAAATCTGAGGAAGAGATCTTGAGAACTTATGAATTATAGCCAGTCAGTCAGAAGTTCAGAAAGGCCCATGACTTGCTATTGGCATTGGATATGGGGACAATTTTGTGGAGTCCTTAACCTTTGGGTTCTTTGATAATCCTGTGATAATTAATGTAATAATTGAATTTAATTTCAGGACACCTGTTGGTGTCTAGAGTGTTGAAGAATTGGTTGGTATAGGCAAAAACCTACACACATTTGGTATTAGGCATATCATTAAAGAGATTATTACAACTTACATCCAATTGTCAGCTTTTTTGAAAAACAAATGAATAAAAGTGACATAAAAGGTTATCATGAAAATAGACATATATAATTAATTTAATGTTTAATTAGAACATTCTTATAAAGAAAATTTCAAGTTTGGATAGCTACACTAGTGAATTTCATCAAACATATAAAAACAAATTCCAAGTTTATGAAACTTCTTTCATTAATTAGAGGAAAGGGGAACAATTGACACCTTATTTTATGAAGTTAGTATTTCCCAAGAGCCAAAGCTTTCAAAAACAACAACCGAAACAACTTAAGGAAATAATAATAAATGTAACCCATTAATACATAGAAAAGATGATGTATAGTGAACAAGTAGGCTGTGACCCAGGAATGTAAGTTCAGTGCACCATATTCATAGAAAAAAAGACTTAAAAAAAAAAAAACCTGAAACCTATTCAAGCAACGTAGGAAAAATATTTGACAATATTCAACACATTTCCATCATGGAAATTCCTAGTAAATTAGGAGTAGAAAGAAACCAAGTATGATTAAGATCATCTTCATAAAACCCACAGCTAATATTATACTTAGAAATGAAAAAATGAGTGGTTTCCCACTAAGTTCTGGAACAGGAAAAATATCTGTTCTCCACAGAAATGATATATTGATAAATGGGACTTAATCAACATTTGCTAATTCTATTATTCAAAAGATAGCATTCAAGAAATTAAAGGCAAACCACAGCTAGAAAAAATACTCAATCCATGAATATCTGAGAAAGTACCTGTTTTCAGAATATGTTAAGAAAAAAACAAAAACCTCTTACCAGTTCATAATAGACAACCAAATAAGAAGGGAGTAAAATGATTGAAAAGACATTTTCCGAAGTAACATATAAGATCGCCCAAATGTGTATGAAAAGATTAATATAATTAGTTTTCATCAATACAGATTATACTAAATCAAATGCACTAGAATAGCTAAAATTAAAAATATGGTAATACACTGTCTTATTGAGGATATGGAACAGCTTGAACTATCATAAATTGCTAGTGAGACTATAAAATAGTATAACCGTATTGGAAAATGATTTTGCAGTCACTTATAATAATCATACACCAATTCCACTACTAAAATTTTGCATATATGTGTGCATAAATCTTTACATATATATTTATGAATTTTATACATATAAATATATGTATTTCATAAATATGTATGTAAAGATTTATACACACACACACACACACACACACACACACACATAGTTCTCATGCCGGCATTTTCACAGCCCAAAACTAGAAACAACTCATATTCACCAATATGACAGGGAATAAAAAATGATAGGGGCACTTGGGTGACTCAGTGGGTTAAAGCCTCTGCCTTCAGCTCAGGTCATGATCCCAAGGTCCTGGGACTGAGCCCCACATTGGACTCTCTGCTCAGCAGGGAGTCTGCTTCCCTCTCTCTCTCTCTCTGCCTTCCTCTCTGCCTACTTGTAATCTCTGTCAAATGGGTAAATAAAATCTTTAAAAAAGAAATGATAGCATACTCATTCAGTAAAGTACTAATTAGCAATCAAAAGAAATGAATTTCTGAGTCACAGGACATTGGTGATTCCCTGACATTTTGCTGAGGCAAAGAAGCCAGAACAGACGAGTATGTGTTGTATAGTTTTATTTGTTTCTGTGTTTGTTTGCTTATTTATTTTAAAGATTTTATTTATTTATTTATTTGAGAGAGAAAGAGAGCACTGAGAGAGTGAGAGAGAGAAGCAGACTCCCCATTGAGCCAAAAGCCCTATGTGAGGCTCCATCCCAGGACTCTGGGATCATGACCTGAGCCAAAGGCAGATGCTTACCTGACTGAGCCACCCAGGTGCCCCTGTACAGTTTTATTTATGTGAAAGTCTGGAACAAGCAAATAGTCTATGGTAACAGAAAGCAAGTGAAGATCAATGGTTGCCTGAGGTGGTAGTAACTTATAAAACTGCATGTTAACTGTACTTCAGTAAGAAAAAAAAAAGCAAAAAATCCTGAGTGAAAAGAAATTCAATGACATTTTGTGGAATAAAAATGTTGTATACTTTTGCTGAGATTACGGTTGTATGGGTAGATATATCTTCAGTACTTACTGACCTGTTCTCTTAAATTGCATGATTTTATTTCAGTAAGGTTGATAGAGGAAAGAAAATTGAGTTACCCATTATAAGTTAATAGTTCATATTCACTGGTAGAACATCAAGAATTGATGACATTATATAAAGCTTAAACTGGAAGCATGGAACATGGAACATTCTGTTTATCTTTTGACATAACAATCAAAAAGTACTTGCATATATAAATAAAGTATCATTAATATCAATGATCAATAAAGATCATTCTGTATCTCATATTTTATAGGTTTATGTTTCATTTTCTGTATTCTTTTGAAATATGTTCTTTTTTTTCAGTTTTTTTTCTTTTTTTTCATTTTATTTATTTTTTCAGTGTAACAGTATTCATTCTTTTTGCACAACACCCAGTGCTCCATGCAAAACGTGCCCTCCCCATTACCCACCACCTGTTCCCCCAACCTCCCACCCCTGACCCTTCAAAACCCTCAGGTTGCCCCAACCTCCCACCCCTGACCCTTCAAAACCCTCAGGTTGTTTTTCAGAGTACATAGTCTCTTATGGTTCGCCTCCCATCCCCAATGTCCATAGCCCGCTCCCCCTCTCCCAATCCCACCTCCCCCAGCAACCCCCAGTTTGTTTTGTGAGATTAAGAGTCATTTATGGTTTGTCTCCCTCCCAATCCCATCTTGTTTCATTTACTCTTCTCCTATCCCCCTACCCCCCCATGTTGCTTCTCCATGTCCTCATATCAGGGAGATCATATGATAGTTGTCTTTCTCCGATTGACTTATTTCACTAAGCATGATACGCTCTAGTTCCATCCACGTTGTCGCAAATGGCATGATTTCATTTCTTTTGATGGCTGCATAGTATTCCATTGTGTATATATACCACATCTTCTTTATCCATTCATCTGTTGATGGACATCTAGGTTCTTTCCATAGTCTGGCTATTGTAGACATTGCTGCTATAAACATTCGGGTACACGTGCCCCTTCGGATCACTATGTTTGTATCTTTAGGGTAAATACCCAGTAGTGCAATTGGTGGGTCATAGGGTAGTTTTATTTTCAACATTTTGAGGAACCTCCATGCTGTTTTCCACAGTGGTTGCACCAGCTTGCATTCCCACCAACAGTGGAGGAGGGTTCCCCTTTCTTCACATCCTCGCCAGCATCTGTCATTTCCTGACTTGTTAATTTTAGCCATTCTGACTGGTGTGAGGTGATATCTCATTGTGGTTTTGATTTGTATTTCCCTGATGCCGAGTGACATGGAGCACTTTTTCATGTGAAATATGTTCTTAATTTTCTTTTTCTTCTTTTGCTTCTATTTCTCCATTCACCAATCTTAATAGAAAATGGTAGAATGTTTGTATTATCTGAATAATATCATAGTATCTTGATGGAGTTAAGAAAAATAGTACATGCTTTTTGAAAAGTAAGTACATGTCTGACTTTTTACAATTATTTTAAAATTTTTAAAAAATTTTCCTTCAAAAAACAATCCTTCAAATAACATATTTTATTATGTAGCCTTTTGTAATTTCTGTATGTATTAGTTGCTCTTAATTGGAATATAGATAGAGAAAGGTAGCTTTAACTAGTGTTTTATAGTTTTATATATGTTGCAATCTATTGAATGATTTTAAAACTCCTACATTCTTTTATTTTCTACTTTCATAAAAGCTAAGTTAACCCCTTTTTAAACTACCAGTCACAGGGTCTACTCTTTAATTATGCCATTAAGTCTTCACAGGAAGTAATAAATCTGGCACATTATTCAGTTTAGTAAAAGTAAGGCATTGAATTTCAGGTATATTTCATTGAGCCAATATTAGGCAATATTTTCTATCTTTCAATTAGTGCATAATATATAAAGAGTTCTTCATAAGTCTTCTGCAAGAGAAAATGTCATGATGGTCAATGTCCTTGATTGTGGTAAAGTAAAGCAGAAAAATCCAGCACATGTCAAATTTTATTGGTTTTATTTAAACAAATTTACACAAGGAAAATTAGTTCATGTAAGGAAAAAAAATTTCCTGGTTGGTCTCTTACACAGTCAATGACTTTAGAACAAACTAATAGAGCATATTGCCTCTGCATATTTCTCTAAATGTCTTTGCTCTGGCAGTTAAGTTCAGGGAGTTTCTGAGTGAGTTTCCTAAATTAAAATTGTTAGAAAAGAGTTTCATTATGTGATGTAAGAAAAACAATTTAATGCATGTATCTTTATTGCTAGCATATCTTTTCTAATATTGCATATGTTAGAAACATCTGGGAATATCTTGAAGATTTTTAGGATATCCATATTTATTTTCTTATTGTTGATCATAATGAATATGTCAGCAGTGTGCTAGAGCCTTATGGAATGGAATGTACAAGCACATGTGTGGTGTAATAAAGCTGAAGAGTTTAAAAAAGGAGAGAAAGACAAATTTACAGATTTTTGAAGACCGTAAGTCACAAACTATAGCAATCAAAATACGAACAGAATCAGAGTAAAGAAGACAATTTCTTGGATTTGAGTTCAAAGCTTGAATATATTTTATGAAATGAGAAAGTCAGTTTGGAAAATGGTATAGAATTATTTAAATTTTAAAAAGAAACAGGCCTGGGTGGCTCAGTGGGTTAAGTGTCTGCCTTCTGCTCAGGTCCTGATCCTAGGGTCTGGGATCAAGCCCTGTGTGGGACTTCCTGCTCAGCAGCTGGCACTCCATCTCCCTCTACCCCTCCTGGCTTATGTGAGCTATTTTTTTCTCTCTCTCTTTTGTCTGTGCCTACTCTCAAATAAATAAATACATTTTTTAAAATTTAATTTTTAATTTTTAAATTTTTAAATAAACATATAATGTGTTTTTATCCCCAGGGGTACAGGTCTGTGACTCACCAGGTTTACAAAGGTGCCATATCTGAAGAACTACATTCAGGTCTGATGTGGAAAATGACATGCTGGTTCACTGAGACTATTGTCATAACTGGAAGTAACATTTGGAAATCTTGACATGAGTCTGATCTTATATAGTGAGATATTCATGACTAATTGGGACCAGTTATTGGAGTTGATATTATAGTTGCAAAAATGGTCAGAATCCCCCCATCCACAACCATTTCTGTATTTACATTTATTGCAATATGATTTTGCAGCTCTTCAATCAAAAGATGTAGTCTACTTCCCTAAGACTTAAGTCTAAGAGTGCAGTTTAACTGATTTTGACCAGTAAACTGCAACAAAAGTGACGGTGTCCCCACAAGCTTATGAGACTAGAGAGAGCCTTCACACAGTCATAGATGCTTTTTTGGGAAACCATGAGTGCAAACTAAAAACAAAACAAAACAAAACAAAACACTAGTACCAGGGGATATGTGCAAGGAACTAAAAGTGTCTGCAATATATCCAATGTATGACATTTTGTACTTTGTTCATCTGTTTCTTCATTTTTTTTTTTTTTAAGAAATGGTTGTGGATGGGGGGACTCTGACCATTTTTGCACCTATAATATCAACTCTAATAACTGGTCCCAATTAGTCATGAATATCTCACTATATAAGATCAGACTCATGTCAAGATTTCCAAATGTTACTTCCAATTATGACAATAGTCTCAGTGAACCAGCATGTCATTTTCCACATCAGACTTGAATGTAGTTCTTCAGATATGGCACCTTTTGATTCAGACAACTATGAACTATAAAGACAAGTTACTTCCCCCACACTCTAATACTTTTATAATAACTTCTATCAGATAAAAGGGAATATCCAAATTATTCAAAGGTTCTCATATTGGGAAAAGTTCTGAGATGATGTTAATATTAGGTAAATTAAATGTCATTTTGTAATGTAAAATGTAATGTTCTCCCATTTTAGAGTGGAAAATTGTGAAAAACAGGTAATATCTGGAATCCTGTCCAAAGTCCATTCTAAAGTGGTGCCATTTTACTGAGCAATTGGTACTGGGCACTGGATAATTTTAAAGCTCCCCAGATGGTAACAATGTGCATTCAGCATAGAGAACCACTGCATTGGGGGAAAGCCAGTACATGATTACAAAGGGGACTGATTTCACTTTTTAAATTTTGTTTGTTTGTTTGTTGTTTGTTTTGTTTTGTTTTTTATGGCTTAAGGCTATAAAGTTGGTCCTGAGTTTCCTGGTGGCCAAAGTAAATAGAAAAGCAATCATTTGAAATAATTCATATCTTCTGTAAGTAAAAACTTACCAGTTCCTTGGAAGAAAGCAAGCTTTTCTTCAGAGGTCTGAAATGTCTTGTTTGAGTCTTCTTACAGGAGCCATTGAAGGATGTTACAGATCACAGTTTTAGAAACAAATGACATATGGTGAGCTAAAAAATAAATAAATAAAGTGGTGCCATTTTTTTGGTTATTTTCTCAGTTACCAAGTAAATAATTAGTTGGGAAATATTTAGAAATTTACAGAAAGCTAATACTTGTTCTCTGATCTGAGAAGACATTATTCAAAGAGCCAGTAGAAGCCAAGATACTTATCTTCAAAGCCTAACCAATACTATACATCAGAAGAAATACTGCCTCCCATTTCAGAGGTAAAAACAGTGATGGAAAAAACAGTGATAAACATTCTCTTGCCTCAGGAACCACAGGGATCTCGGTCATTTAAAAATATTGTGCAGCACTGACTAACTGCAGTGATGAAATGAAAATGAACATCGTAATATAAATGGGTAAACACGGGCGCCAGGGTGGCTCAGTGGGTTAAAGCCTCTGCCTTCGGCTCAGGTCATGATCTCAGGGTCCTGGAATTGAGCCCTGCATCGGTCTCTCTGCTTGGCGGGGAGCCTGCTTCCCCCCTCTCTCTGCCCTCCTCTCTGCCTACTTTTGATCTCTCTCTCTGTGTCAAATAAATAAAATCTTAAAAAAAAATAAAAGGCGAAAGATTTATACGATCTGAAGAGAAACCAGACAAACCATAAATGACTCTTAATCTCACAAAACAAACTGGGGGTTGCTGCGGGGAGGTGGGATTGGGGGAGGGGGAGCGGGCTATGGACATTGGGGAGGGGAGGCGAACCATAAGAGACTATGGACTCTGAAAAACAACCTGAGGGTTTTGAAGGGTCAGGGGTGGGAGGTTGGGGCAACCTGAGGGTTTTGAAGGGTCAGGGGTGGGAGGTTGGGGGAACAGGTGGTGGGTAATGGGGAGGGCACGTTTTGCATGGAGCACTGGGTGTTGTGCAAAAAGAATGAATACTGTTACGCTGAAAAAATAAATAAAATGAGAAAAAAAAATAAAAAAAAAATAAAAAGGAATAAGTGGGTAAAAAATATTCTTGGTACCAGAAGTGAAATATATAGAAAACTTACATCAAAGCCCCCCCTAAAATGCTGGAGTAAAGCCATGACTTAAACATTTCTGAAATAGTTGCCATTTGAAAACAAAACAAAACAAAACAAAAACAAAGAAAGGAAGAAACAAACCTTAAAAAAAATAACAACCACAACCACAACAAAACCTCTTGGCATAATATTAGGCCTTTGTAAAAACTAAGCACCTGATCATTGATAATCAAATGAAAATGTGCTCACAGGCTTAGTATTCTCAATTCTCTGAGCCATAGATTGACTAGCACAGCAACAACCCATTACATTATGGAAATGGTGATTTTGAGATCATTCTTTAGACCTTTCAGAAGATACAGATAATTTTCATGAGGAAGTGGCTGAGCTTCCCATGTCACCCAATTCTACCATAACAATATTTCTCTTTCAGTGTACATCTACTGCCTTACTGGAAGCACGGGCCATTTCTGGCATATAAAGTTAGCTTATGCCTGATTGATGATGGGTTGTCTGTCTTAAAACATCCATGTAGCTTAACTAGTTCCCCATTCAGGGATAATTCTAGCACTCAGAGATGGCCTTAAATGAAGGTGTTGAGGGAAAATATTCCATCAAAGCAGACTCTGAGTACTCCATTTAGTCTTTTATTTTATATGGAGAGAGAATAGTTTGAGGTGTACATATATATACAGAATTATGGCCAGGGAAGATAACTTCCATTGTTAATCAGAAGTCTGGAGGGAGGGAGATTAGAAGATCAGAGACAAAGAAATAGAGGGGAAAAGCAATTGAATTGAACTATAGAAATAGGTGTGAAATGGAGATCCAGTAATAGCTCATATAACTGGACACCAAAAAGCATCCTCCACAAAAGAAGATACTTGAAAATCAGGTGACAATATAACTCTTTCTGTGGATATGAAATATCCTCTCTCATCTGCCACTCTAGTGTCCTACCCTTGAACCCAAAATGGGGTGACCATGGTGACAGGTCTCCTTCTGAAAACTGTTCTAGATATACATATTACTTCATGCATATCCTGTTAGCAGCTGATCCCTTTGTATGGTTTCATTCCTCAGAAAGACTAAGTAGTTATTTGATAAATAAATGATTGCATCACATCTCTTCTAAACTGGAAGGGGAAATTTGTCTTTATCAGAATTTATAGCTACTCTGGATATCAGTTTATCATTTTTAAAAAATTAAACTCTACACCCAGTGTGGGGCTCAAATTCATGATCCCCAAGATCTAGAATCACATACTCTATAGACTGAGTCTGTCATGTGCTCCGTGATATGAGTTTATCTTTTAAGAACATTAGGGCTTTTGCCAGCATTTCCACTAAAGGGCTTGTAGATTGTCTACTAGATTAAAGAATTTACTGATACAGGGTACTATGTAACACCAGTGGACTGGTTTTATGGCAAATAAGTTTTAATAATGGATTTCTTTTTTGAAATCTGTAAATGTGCAGAACCAGAATTGTTTAGAAAGGAAGCACAAATTTCCTAGATCACTGTGGCTAATGACATGAAGGGAGGGAACCTACTTCCACATATTGGTTTCTAGACTCAAGTATTTTACCTTCTTGGGACTAGGACTACATAATATTTATTGATTATTATGTATACTGTGTCCTGGAGGATGATGTAGGTTGTTACCTCCATGGTAGCACCTCAGCTATACTTTCAATAAGTTTCTTTGAAGTCAGCATTTTCTCTGTGTGATGCCATGAGTGATAAAACCAGTGCATCATATTGTTGCAAACCCATTCCCATACTTCTTTTTCTGTAAAGGAAGAACCTGGTCCTGATGTACTATTAAGTCAAATTCCATAACAGTGGATCCAATAATCTTAAACTCTTAAATAGTGATGCTTACTTAGGCCCAATATGTATGTGCTTCAGTATATTCAAGGGATTCTCTTTGGATGTTTTGGTAGGCTTTTATAGGTGAATTGAAGCAGAAACTCAGGATTTTGGAGCAACGCCCTAACATCCTTCACAGATAATTACTCTTGTGTTGAAAAACAACTCTTCGCAAGCTGCTGGACCTTCATACAGACTGAATACTCAACCGTGAATCATCAAGTTACTATGCAACCTTAACTACCCATCAGGAAGTAAGTATTATCTGACCAACCAATTTATAAAGTTTGGCATGCATAACAGAACTCCATCATCAAAAGGAAGTATATCAGTGGTTGCACCCAAACAGGTCCTGAAGGCACAAGTTACATAAAGAAGTAGCCCATGGTCCCCACTAATGCTATACTGCCTTTTCTCTCCCAGCCTGCATCTATAGTCTCATGGGTCTCCCTCTAATCACTTGTCAGAAGGAGAAAGACTTGGGCCAGATTCACATTTAGTTCTGCAAAATATGCTGGCAGTACCTCAAAGTGTACAGCTGCATCATTATACTTCCTTTCTGGGACATTCCTGAAGAACAGTAGTGAAGGCAAATATCTCAAGGGCAGAACTTTGAGCAGTGCATATGGTTGTTCATTTGTTTGAAAGGGGAAATGATGAGATAAGCATTTACCAATCCATGACTGGGACAAATGCCTTAGCTGGATGATCAGGGACTTTGAAGGCACGTAGTAGAAAAATTGGTGACAAGGAAATTTGGGGAAGTGGTATGTGGATAGACTTTACAGAAGGGAAAAATGCATGAGCGTATTTGTGTCCCATGTGAGAATTTTTTAGTGAAGAATTCTGGTGACATCAGAAGAGAACTTGAAAATCAAGTGAATAGGATCATCTGTTCTTTGAATAAGAGTCAGCCTCGTTCTCCAGCCACCCTTGTAATTACCCAAAAGGTTATGAATAAAGTGATCATGGTGACAAGAATGGAAATTATGTATGGGCTCAACAAAATGGACTTCTGCTCACCAAGGTTGATTAGACTTTGGCCACTGCTGAGTGTCCAATCTGTTATAGCAGAAAACAACACCGAGTCTGAGATATAACACTCCTTCCCAGGGGGATTATCCAGCTACCTGGAGATAGTGTTGTGTACATTGGACCTGCTAATCATGGAATGGCAGCCTTTTGACCCTATTGAAATAGACATTAAGTTTGGATATGGGTTTGTCTTCCCTGAATACAATGATTCTTCCAAAATTACCATCTGTGGACTTAAATAAAGCTTTATCCACTGTCCTGGTATTGCATACAGCATTGTTTCTTTTTTTTTTTCCATTTTATTTATTTTTTTCAGCGTAACAGTATTCATTGTTTTTGCACAACAACCAGTGCTCCATGCAAAACGTGCCCTCCCTATTACCCACCACCTGTTACCCCAAACTCCCACCCCTAACCCTTCAAAACCCTCAGGTTGTTTTTCAGAGTCCATAGTCTCTTATGGTTCGCCTCCCCTCCCCAATGTCCATAGCCCCCTCCCCCTCTCCCAATCCCACCTCCCCCCAGCAACCCCCAGTTTGTTTTGTGAGATTAAGAGTCATTTATGATTTGTCTCCCTCCCAATCCCATCTTGTTTCATTTATTCTTCTCCTATCCCCCTATCCCCCCATGTTTCTTCTCCATGTCCTCATATCAGGGAGATCATATGATAGTTGTCTTTCTCCGATTGACTTATTTCACTAAGCATGATACGCTCTAGTTCCATCCACGTCGTCGCAAATGGCAAGATTTCATTTCTTTTGATGGCTGCATAGTGTTCCATTGTGTTTATATACCACCTCTTCTTTATCCATTCATCTGTTGATGGACATCTAGGTTCTTTCAATAGTTTGGCTATTGTAGACATTGCTGCTATAAACATTCGGGTACACGTGCCCCTTTGGATCACTGTTTGTATCTTTAGGGTAAATACCCAGTAGTGCAATTGGTGGGTCATAGGGTAGTTTTATTTTCAACATTTTGAGGAACCTCCATGCTGTTTTCCAGAGTGGTTGCACCAGCTTGTATTCCCACCAACAGTGGAGGAGGGTTCCCCTTTCTCCGCATCCTCGCCAGCATCTGTCATTTCTTGACTTGTTAATTTTAGTCATTCTGACTGGTGTGAGGTGATATCTCATTGTGGTTTTGATTTGTATTTCCCTGATGCCGAGTGACGTGGAGCACTTTTTCATGTGTCTGTTGGCCATCTGGATGTCTTCTTTGCAGAAATGTCTGTTCATGTCCTCTGCCCATTTCTTGATTGGATTGTTTGTTCTTTGGGTGTTGAGTTTGCTAAGTTCCTTATAGATTTTGGATACTAGCCCTTTATCTGATATGTCGTTTGCAAATATCTTCTCCCATTCTGTCAGTTGTCTTTTGGTTTTGTGAACTGTTTCCTTTGCTGTGCAAAAGCTTTTGATCTTGATGAAATCCCAATAGTTCATTTTTGCCCTTGCTTCCCTTGCCTTTGCCGTTGTTCCTAGGAAGATGTTGCTACGGCTGAGGTCGAAGAGGTTGCTGCCTGCATTCTCCTCAAGGATTTTGATGGATTCCTTTCTTACATTGAGGTCCTTCATCCATTTGGAGTCTATTTTCGTGTGTGGTGTAAGGAAGTGGTCCAATTTCATTTTTCTGCATGTGGCTGTCCAATTTTCCCAGCACCATTTATTGAAGAGGCTGTCTTTTTTCCATTGGACATTCTTTCCTGCTTTGTCGAAGATTAGTTGAGCATAGAGTTGAGGGTCTATTTCTGGGCTCTCTATTCTGTTCCACTGATCTATGTGTCTGTTTTTGTGCCAGTACCATGTTGTCTTGATGATGACAGCTTTGTAATAGAGCTTGAAGTCCGGAATTGGGATGCCACCAACTTTGGCTTTCTTTTTCAATATTCCTTTGGCTATTCGAGGTCTTTTCTGGTTCCATATAAATTTGAGGATTATTTGTTCCATTTCTTTGAAAAAAATGGGTGGTATTTTGATAGGGATTGCATTAAATGTGTAGATTGCTTTAGGTAGCATGGAGATTTTCACAATATTTATTCTTCCAATCCAGGAGCATGGAACATTTTTCCATTTCTTTGTGTCTTCCTCGATTTCTTTCATGAGTACTTTATAATTTTCTGTGTATAGATTCTTAGCCTCTTTGGTTAGGTTTATTCCTAGGTATCTTATAGTTTTGGGTACAATTGTAAATGGGATTGACTCCTTAATTTCTCTTTCTTCTGTCTTGTTGTTGGTGTACAGAAATGCAACTGATTTCTGTGCATTGATTTTATATCCTGACACTTTACTGAATTCCTGTACAAGTTCTAGCAGTTTTGGAGTGGAGTCTTTTGGATTTTCCACATATAGTATCATATCATCTGCGAAGAGTAATAGTTTGAGTTCTTCTTTACCAATTTGGGTGCCTTTAATTTCTTTTTGTTGTCTGATTGCTGAGGCTAGGACTTCTAGTACTATGTTGAATAGCGGTGGTGATAATGGACATCCCTGCCGTGTTCCTGACCTTAGTGGAAAAGCTTTCAGTTTTTCTCCATTGAGAATGATATTTGCAGTGGGTTTTTCATAGATGGCTTTGATAATATTGAGGTATGTGCCCTCTATCCCTACACTTTGAAGAGTTTTGATCAGGAAGGGATGCTGTACTTTGTCAAATGCTTTTTCAGCATCTATGGAGAGTATCATATGGTTCTTGTTCTTTCTTTTATTAATGTGTTCTATCACATTGATTGATTTGCGGATGTTGAACCAACCCTGCAGCCCTGGAATAAATCCCACTTGATCGTGGTGAATAATCCTTTTAATGTACTGTTGAATCCTATTAGCTAGTATTTTGGCGAGAATTTTTGCGTCTGTGTTCATCAAGGATATTGGTCTGTAGTTCTCTTTTTTGGTGGGATCCTTGTCTGGTTTGGGGATCAAGATGATGCTGGCCTCATAAAATGAGTTTGGAAGTTTTCCTTCCATTTCTATTTTTTAGAACAGTTTCAGGAGAATAGGAATGAGTTCTTCTTTAAATGTTTGGTAGAATTCCCCTGGGAAGCCATCTGGCCCTGGGCTTTTGTTTGTTTGGAGATTTTTGATGACTGTTTCAATCTCCTTCCTGGTTATGGGCCTGTTCAGGTTTTCTATTTCTTCCTGGTTCAGTTGTGGTAGTTTATATGTCTCTAGGAATGCATCCATTTCTTCCAGATTGTCCAATTTGTTGGCGTAGAGTTGCTCATAGTATGTTCTTATAATTGTCTGTATTTCTTTGGTGTTAGTTGTGATCTCTCCTCTTTCATTCATGATTTTATTGATTTGGGTCCTTTCTCTTTTCTTTTTGATGAGTCTGGCCAGGGGTTTATTAATCTTATTGATTCTTTCAAAGAACCAGCTCCTAGTTTCATTGATTTTTCCTATTGTTTTTTTGGTTTCTATTTCATAGATTTCTGCTCTGATCTTTATGATTTCTCTTCTCCTGCTGTGTTTAGGGTTTCTTTCTTGTTCTTTCTTGAGCTCCTTTATGTGTAGGGTTAGGTTGTGTACTTGAGACCTTTCTTGTTTCTTGAGAAAGGCTTGTACCGCTATATATTTTCCTCTCTGGACTGCCATTGTACAGCATTGTTTCTGATCAAAGAACTCACTTCATAGCAAATTAAGTCCATCAATGGACCTATTCTCATGGAATTCACTGTTCTTACAATGTTCCCCACCATCCTGATGTAGCTGGTTTTTGCAATACTCAATTATAGTGCCAGCTATAAGCCAATACCTTGCCAATCTGAAACAAAGTTCTTTGGAAGTTTATGTTCTCAGCCTCCAAGTAGGTGCTGTTTCTCTCACAGCCAGTTCACAAGTCCAGGAATCAAGTGGTGGAAATTGGAGTGGCGCCACCCACTATGACCTCTAATAATCCATTAACAAAATTTCTGCTATCTGTTCCCATGGCTTTATGCTCTATGGACCTAGAGATCTTAGTTCTAGACAGAAGAATGCTTCCACCAGAAAACCCAGCAATGATTCTATTGAATTGCAAGTTAAGACTGCTGTCTAGCCTCTTTAGTCTCCTCATACTTCTGGATAAATAGGCAAAGAAGGGGGTTAATATTCAGGCTAGAGTGATTGATCTGCACTACTACGGGGGAAATCGTGCTACTACTTTACAATGGAACTAAGCAAGAACATGTAGAACATGGTGGAAGACAGGAGATACTTTAGGTCTCTCTTAGTAGTACCATGCCCTATGATTAAGGTCAATGGAAAACTATAAAAACCCAGTCCAGGCAGTGTTACTAAAGGCCTAGACCTTTTGGGAATAAAGTTTTGAGTCACCTCACCAGGTAAAGAACCATGACCCTGAGGTGCTTTGAAGAACATAAGGAATATGGAATGGCTAGTAGAAGAAGGATAGTGGAAATATTACTAATTTTATAGCATAATATGTAAACTGTGGAGTATCAAGAAAAGTAAACATCACTCAGGACATTTTTTCCTTTTCCTCTCCTGAGGAAGGTTTGGTGCATTTTCAGTTGTACAGAGGACATTTGTAACATGTGAGGCAGAATTTTGATCTTGTTATTGTGTTCATTGGATATGAAGTATCATTTAGGGAGATGCATGGGGGTGTCAGGTTGACTAGGGATGGAGCTGTGATGATTAATTTTATGTGTCAGCTTCACTAGGACATGAAGGACCCAGATATCTGGTAAACATGATTTGGGGGTATGTCTGTGAGGCATTATTAGCATTTGAATTGTTGGACTGAGTTAAGCTGATTGCTCTTCCCAAAGTGTGTGATTATCATCCAATCTATTGAGGGTGTGAATAGAAATAGGCAGAAGAAGGTCAAATTCATTCTCAGTTGAGCTGGTACATCAATATTCTCAGACCTTAAGACTCACACTGAAATCATCCTCATCAGCTCTTTTATTCTCAGGCCTTTGAACTACATACACTATTAACTTTCCTGGAGTCTCCATCTTGTAGACAACAGATTGTTGAATTTTTCAGCCTTAGTAATTTCATGAATCCATACTTTAAACATTTTGCATATATATATAATTTATCTATTCTGTTTCTCTGGGTAAGCTTGACTAATATAGTTCTTGGGATAAGTACATCTAGGAGAAGGAAAGGAAGCAGGATTAAAGAAGGGAAGGAATGGAGATGGGGCAAAAGGAGAAGTTAGGTAACAGCGCAGTCATATACTGCCTTAGTGTATCCCATGGAGTGTTATAAAACTGGAATTGCCTTTGTATGGTTTCATTCCTCAGAAAGACTAGCTAGTTATTTGATAAATAAATGATTGCATCACATCTCTTCTAAACTGGAAGGGGAAATTTGGGGTAGGAGGTTGACCAGTCTTGAATGCAGGCTTTCCAGAAATGGAAATCCAATCTTTCAAAAGATGACAAGGGCTAGTCTCCAAGATAAACTTCCTAAGGCTAAGATTTTTTTTTTTTTTTTTTTTTAGTTTTAAAGGAAGATCTGACTGGTAAAGACATATTTGTGAAAAGTACCTAAATCTGAAGCTTTTACTATCACCTGATTCTTTGTGTTTCTCAGGTCAGTGGATGAGAAGACAAGTAAAAATAAAATATACTATTGGCAGACAGAAACAGCTGTGGTTATCACAGGGAGCTGGAATTGCTAGTTCACAATGGATGCATGTGTGAACTTGAGGTATTTGATGTGCCATTTCTTATTACTTCCACACCTAGTGAAAATGCTGAATGAGGAATCACAGGAAATATGAAATAATAAGATAAGCAAAGACTCAGATCACACAGGCATAAAAGTTTATAACACATACCCAGGGAAACAAACTTCTTCAGCAGCATATCTCATGATGAAAACAAAAAGAGATGTTGGAGAAGGAAGATAATGACTTTCAGGGACAGTTGCAGCAGTGAGATCTACAGCATGTCTCTAATTCTTGCTTATTAAGTCTTTTGTAGAGATTGAATCCCTTAAAGTCACTGACACAGGAATATATATACCTGAAACATGACCAGATCAGTATGGTACACGTGGTGAACTGCTTCAGGAACTTTTGATACCTAAAATTGTATCCTCTCTATCCCACATCTGACTTCAGGCATTTTTGGATACGTTGTTTCCTTGCATGCTTGAACTCATTTTGGCTTTACAGAGTTTTGTCTCTAGTGTGAGTACTGCATCTCTGCCCCCTATTCTCAGTCTTTACAGACCCTACTGATAGGTAGTGACAGAACTTGCATAGGTAACTCTCAGAGGTATTAGCATCCCAAATGCAAAGATTCTGCCAGTGGGAGAAAATACTTAATGAATAAATGTTCTTGTTTCCTATTATTTAGTCAGATAATTTTTTTTAAGATTTTATTTATTTATTTATTTCAGAAAGAGAGCATGAGCTGGGGGTGAGGGTGGGGGGCACAGGGAAGAGGGAGAAGCAGACTCCCTACTGAGCAGGATGCTGAATGCAGGGCTTGATCCCAAGACCCTGAGATCATGATGTGAGCTGAAGACAGAAGGTTAACCCACTTAGCCACACAGACACCCCTTAGCTAGTTCTTAAAGACATTCTTTATATATTCAAGAGATCTCGGAGGAGTTGAACCTTGCTACACACAGAAGCATTTGATTAATGGATTTTGATAACATGGTCTAAAGTATGAATCTTAACAGCAAAAATGTCTTTACTCTAGTGACAACCTGAAAGCTGTGTTTTCATGAGTTCTAAAACTAAATCTTATTGTGTTACCTTGAAACATTGGAGAATTCTAAGATTTCTGCTGTTCAAATGTAAAAACTTTTTTTTTTTTTCTGTTTCTAATGTGAGACTTTCAGTTGCTCAATTACTTCATTGGTCTTTTCTGTGACAGTCTGCCCTTTGGTAAGAGTGTGTCATTGAAGGGAGATAACACTTTGAAAACTGACTTTTTTTGAAGCCAAATACTCTTGTTCTTCACTCCGTGCATTGAACTATGATCACTTCCATACTCCCCTTTATCACTGTATAGCAAAGAACACTCACTGAGCTCAAAGAAAGCTCTACCACATGGATGAAGAAAAGCAGATGCATCAGAGAATGAGATTCCAGGAGATATACATGCTACTTCCATTTTCCTATTCTTTCTCCTCTGGAGATTTCAATGGGAAGTACTTCATCCAGTGAACAACATATGTTAAAAACAGAGCAACCTAAAAAATTTCTTTTTAATTATCTGGAAACTTGAAACCTACATGTATGATCAAAAAGTTATGCCATTTAGAATCAGTTTATTTAATTAGAAATAAAAATCACATATTTATTCATTGACACCTTTTAGATTTTAAGCATCTTTAGTAAACATATTATTTAAAGAAAATATAAATAAATTATTGCTCATAAATCTTGAAAAACAATTTTAAGTTAATATTGTAGTTATTTTTACAATGAATGTTTTTCAACTATGATTATCTTGATCTCTAAAAGTGTTGTTTAATTTTATTTTATTACATAAACTCAGGGCATTTGAATAATTTAGATAATCTAATTTGAAATAATCTTTTTCAGTTTAAATATTGAATCTTTCAATATGTCCCCCTTTCCCTCTTCTTAGAAAATAGAGGCACAGTGAGAAGGTAGCCATGTATAATACACGGAAAGAGGCCTCAGAAGAAACCAAACCTGCAAACAACTTGATCTTGGTCTTCTAGTTCCAAGAACTGTAAAAAATAAATTTCTATTGTTTAAGCCACCCAGTCTGTGGCATTTTATTATGGCAACCCTAGAAAAACAATACATCTAGCCTGAGGTATTTATTGATACACATCAGATAATGCAAATTAAGCCTATAAACTCATAAACACCCTAATCAAAGTGTAAGAAATAATAAGTCTGACAGTACTGAGGCTTAGAAAGAAAGTTGACTAATTAGCATTCTTACACATTATTGAGGAGAGTATAAACAAATGTACTATCTGGAAAATTCAAGAAGAGTAGGTTAGAGAATAATTATTTTTTACTCAAATTCCACTTCCAGACATATATTCTAGAGAAATATTTGCCATTGAATACAAGGAGTCATACTCAAGGATATTTTGTTACAGTATCATTATTTTATAATAGCAAGATGTAAAAATAATGGAAGAGTTCCTCAATCAGAATACTATTGTCAGTTAAATGGAATAAAGTAGATATATTTACATTAACATAGAAAAATCTCAAACCTAATCAAGATAAGGGGGAAGAAAAGAGATGGTAAAATCAGATATAGCAAGGGATCGTTTTCTTTAATTTTTTAAAAGATTTTTAAAAATTTATTTGAGAGAGCAAGGAGAGAGCATGAGGAGGAGGAGGGACAGAGGTAGAGGGAGAAGCAGACTCCCTGCTGAGCAGGGACCCTGATGTGGGCCTCCATCCCAGGACGCCAGGATGATGACCTGAGCTGAAGGCAGACGTTTAACTGACTGAGCCCTCAGGTGATGCCATTTTTATATATGTAAACTTGCAAAATGTACTTTATATTGTTTGTAAATAAATACATTTAGTGTAAAAATACAAAAACACGCATAAAAATGCTACACATAAAATTCAGGCTGGTTGTTGATACTGAGGCAGACTGGATGTGAGAGGTATGGGGTCACAATTTAGTGATACATTTAAGATGCCTATGTTAGAAAGAGAATCTCTAAAATAAAAAGAATCTGAAATAATTGTGGCAAAATACACACACACATACATGAGCACCTTTACATGTATTTTAACTCTATAGAGGATATATTGCTGTACCTTTATATTATTTTCTATAACTTTTCACTGATTTAGAGAAAATTTATTATGCAATATAATTTTAGTGGCACCTGGGTGGTTCAATAGGTTAAGGAACTATCTTTGGCTCAGGTTATGATCCCAGGGTTCTGGGATAGAGCCCCATGTCGGGCTCCCTGATCACAGGGAATCTGCTTCTCCCTCTGCCTATCCTTCAACCTATGATCTCTCTCTCCCTCATTCTCTGAAATAAGTAAATAAAATCTTTTAAAATATAAACAATAATTTTTGAAAAGGAAACTCAGCTATTTTGTCAGCTGAGACACAATAGCATTTGATGTTGGGATACTGTCTGATAAAAGATGTTGAATTTCTCCTCACTCCCCATTGACACGTCTAGATCATCTTATAATGAACAATATATGTTTGAATTTCAAGACATTTGACCATATACTTCCCTTCCTGTTCACTTTGAATTATGAATCTCTTTCTTGGAAAATTATATGTGAGATGAAATGGTAGTATTAAATTCAGAACTCTGACTAGAGCTTGAAGAATAACCATGTTGCTGAATAAGTAGGCCAAGGTGATAATCACTTGGGGGAAATAGACAAAATTCCTGGACACTGGACTGTATCAACAATAACCTTACTATATCATACCTGGATGCAATGACTTGAGGTAACTGTAATTCTGTACACCTCCAACCAGAGAGCTGGTGATTCTGTTTGCTGGTGCATTGTTTTTTTTTGCTTTTGTCTGCTCTTTAGACAGCATCATTAAAGTAAAATTAATATACAAGTAAATACAAATATTTAGTGTGTGCAGTTTGATGAGTTTGGACATATGAAAACACCCATGAAATCATCACAAACAACAAAGATATATATGTGTGTATATATATATAAAATATATATTTATTTTATGCTTATGTGTAAATACCTCCCCAAATTTCCTTGTGTCTCTTTGACTTTATTTCTTTACTTTTATTTTTTACCCAATCTCATTTTTAAAATTTTATTTTATTTTTTCAATGTTCCAAGATTCATCGTTTATACACCACAGACTTAAGAGAAAAAAAAAAAGAGAGAGAAAGAAAAAAAGAAAATAAAAGAAAACACTGCCATCTATAACAACATCGACGAATCTGAAGGACATTAGGCTAAATGAAATAATTCAGTCTAGAAAGACAATTCATAATTCTACTTATGTGAAGTGTCTAAAATAATTAAACTCATAGAAACAGAGAATATAATAGTAATTATCAGGGGTTGCAGGTCAGAGAATGTTATTCAATGGATATACAGTGTCGATTTTGCTAGATTTGATAAATTCTAGAAACTTGTTGTTGCATTTAAGAATAGTTCTTAATCTTTTTTTAAAATATTTTTTATTTATTTATTGTTAGAGAAAGAGCACATGCAAGCAGAGTCACAGGCAGAGGCAGAGAGAGAAAGCAGGCTCCATGCTGGACAAGGAGCCTGATGTGGAACTCGATCCCAGGACCCTGGGATCATGACCTGAGCCGAAGGCAGCTGCTTTACCGACTGAACCACCCAGGCATCCCTAGAATAGTTTTTAACCTTAAGCAGGAATATCTTCGGCTATATAGAAAAAGTATGTGGATGCTCATATGTACCTGACAGATAAGGAATATATACTAGATAAAAATTAGGATGTCTTCTAAGTCTTTGCCTGGGTTGGTTGTGACTATTTGATCCTAATTTAGATATGACAAGAGATAAGGCTATTATATTGACTCTTACAGGAGTTAAAAATTCAATAACAATAGACAAAGACTCAAAACTGTTGGTCCCACCCTTGATGGTGCTTTCTAGAGTCACTGATTCAACATTTTTTTTTTGTCAAAACTATTTTAAGTTTCTGTTTTTAAGCTGCTTAAAAGAGTCTTGCTCTTTTTTTTTTTCCATTTTATTTATTTTTTCAGCGTAACAGTATTCATTCTTTTTCACAACACCCAGTGCTCCATGCAAAACGTGCCCTCCCCATTACCCACCACCTGTTCCCCCAACCTCCCACCCCTGACCCTTCAAAACCCTCAGGTTGCCCCAACCTCCCACCCCTGACCCTTCAAAACAGACACATGAAAAAGTGCTCCACGTCACTCGGCATCAGAGAAATACAAATCAAAACCACAATGAGATATCACCTCACACCAGTCAGAATGGCTAAAATTAACAAGTCAGGAAATGACAGATGCTGGAGAGGATGTGGAGAAAGAGTCTTGCTCTTAAAAGAGTATCTAGAACATAGTGGGCTTTCAAGAAATATGCTTTGATGTAGGTGGCCATGGACTGAGCTGGAATCAGGAGACCAAACCAGGCCCTAACTCGTGCCTCCTTGAAGCTCAAGGGTTAATAACCTTGTGGGTGTAAAAGTAGAGTATGCTTGAGAAGGGGCCTGAGCTATGGATTCCAAGACTCACTGACCTGGCTGCCTGCATGTCTTTAGCTAGGCTACTAAGCTATTGTGGGTTTGTACTGTTCTTGCACGGACCATAAATAATACCATTGTAAGATCATGAGTTACTTGGAAGATAGTGTACCTGGTTAATAGATTACTTAAAAACAAAGATCACTGGCATTAAAGGGTCTGTTGCTAGGGCATGGGAAACAGAACAAGGGGAGGCCTGGAGGGCTACCATGTACATGTAGTAATTTCCTTTACAATCAGTCAAGTAAGAAACTTCCTTGTAATTGTTTCTGCTAGCTATATTAATGCCTTGCTGCTTTGAATAAAGTTGGCACTGTTGGATATCATTCTCAGTGCTCCTCCTGCCCCCATCTCTTTGTCTCTTTGATTTCTATTCACCAGCCTCTTACCTTGCATTTCCTGGTCAATTTATCGCGCCGGCCGTGACACTTTGACAAAGAACTAAGACAAATAACCCTAAAATTTGTATGTAACCATATAAGACCCTGAATAGCAAAAATAATCCTTAGAGAAAACAAAGCTGAAGGTATCACAATCCCCGATTTCAAGATATACCATAAAGCTGTAGTCACCAAAACAGTATGGTACTAGCACAAAAAATAGACACATAGACCAGTAAAACATAATAGAGAGCCCAGATATAAACCCACATGCATATGGTCAATTGATCAATGACAAAGGAGACAATAAAATAGAATGCTAAAAAGACACTTTCTTCAACAAATGATGCTGGGAAAACTAAACACTTACATGCAAATGAATGAAACTAAATCACTTCCTTAAAATAATAATCTTTTGCACAACAAAGGAAGCCATCAACAAAAGTACAAGACAACCTACTGAATAGGAGAAAATATTTGCGAATGATATATCTGCTATGGGGTTAATATCCAAAATATAGAAGGAACTTACCCAACTTAACACCAAACCTCCCCAAACAATCCAATTAAAAATGGGTAGAGGACCCGAATAGACATTTTTTTCAAAGACTTACAAATGGCCAAAAGACACATGAAAAGATGCTCAACATCACTCATCATCATGGAAGCGGAAATCAAAACCACAATGAGATATCACTTTACATTTGTCAGAATGGCTAGAATCAAAAAGACAAGCAATAACAAGTGTTTGTGAGGATGTGGAGAAAAAGGAACCCTCCTGCCCTATTGGTGAGAGTGTAAATTGGTGCAAACACTGTGGAAAACAGTATGGAGTTTCCCCAGAAAGTTAAAAATAAAATTACTATAGGACCCAGTAATTCCATTACTTGTTATCTACTCCCCAAACTGTAAACACAAACTTGAACAACTTATGTTTACTGCAGCGTGATTTATAATAGCCAAGATACAGAAGCAAACCAAGTATCTAATGATAGATGAATGGACAAAGTAGTGGTATATATCTACCATGGACTAAGAATCATAAAAAAAGAATGAAATCTTGCCATTTGCCATAACATGGATAGATTTGGAGGTTATAATGCTAAGTAAAATAAATCAGACAGAGAAAGACAAATACTATATGATTACACTCATATGTGAAATTTAAGAAACAAAACAAATGAACAAACAAGGGAAAAAAGGAGACAGAAAAAAAACACTAAAATAAAACAAATTGGCGACACCTAGAAGGGAAGTTAGTGCATAGATGAGTGGGAGAGATAAAGGTGATTAAGAGTACATGCATTGTGATGAGCACTGAGTAGTGTATAGAATTGTTGATTCACTTTATTATACACCTAATCTAATATAACACTATATGTTAATTATGCTTCAAGAAAAAAAGAAATATATGATAATGGATGGATAAGCATGTATTTTTTTTTAAGATTTTATTTTTTTATTTGTCAGAGAGAGAGAGGGAGAGAGGGATCACAGGCAGACAGAGTGGCAGGCAGAGTCAGACAGACTCCCCGCTGAGCAAGGAGCCAGATGTGGGACTCGATCCCAGGACGCTGGGATCATGACCTGAGCCGAAGGCAGCTGCTTAACCAACTGAGCCACCCAGGTGTCCCGGATAAACATGTATTTATTGAATATTCAGTAGTATGTTTGTGCAAGTTTTGATAATTCAACCATGAAAAAGCTAAAGAAAAGAAAGTGTTTGCATCCGTGAAGCTTACAGTCTAATAAAGAGAGGCAACAATAAACCTAGAAACAATATGAGACATTGAAGAGAGCTAGAAAGAAAGTAAAGCAAGTAATGATGTAGTGAGTGACAAGGGATGGGATATCTTCTGCATGTGTGGACAGAAAAGGTTTCTTTGGGAGATGATACTTGGACTGATTGCTGATAGTGAGAAAGAATCAGCCTTATGAAGATCTACAAAAAAATGTATTCCAGGAAAATTATAAATAAAACTTGTAAAGAACTGAAATGGGGATGAAAAAAGAATTTCCAGAAAGCAAAAGTATGTTAAGTATTGATGAAACCATATGGTCATGGGGAAAAGATGCAATCAGGAGTATAGACAAAGACCAAATCAAGTAGGGTGGCATTACCCATGAAGGAAATACAGATTTTGTTCCAATTTTAACAGGAAGTCACATGAAATTTTTAAGCAGAAGCATAAATAGTTGAGATAAGCAGTAACAAATATCAGTGCTGTTGTTCTTGTTGTAAGGTGACTAAATGGTAATGGTGTAGGACAAGATTGAGGGTTTTTGGTTTTTTTTTTTTCATTTTATAACTGTGTTTATGTAGTTTCAATAAACTTTCTTTCTTTCACACATCAGATACTATTGTTTTCCCACAAAAGCACATGAATTTATACACTCAATAACATGCATTTTCTTGGTCCATTTATTAATTATTTAATGAATAGGATAATTTTTTAACTACTATATTAAACTGAACTGCATATATAGTACATATATGCACATAAATGTATATATACATATATACAGTACATATATGTGTGTGCATGTATATACATATAAATAAATAAATACAAATATATTTGACCTGCTCTATCCATGAATATTTGTACTGTGTATGTTGTCTATTTCATTGCTTGATCAATTAATTAGCCAACCCCATTGCTCTTGCTGCAAAGTAGACCTTAAACTGCTATTGGGAAGACTGAATCTTTATTGCTGCTTAGAAGGGAAGATAGGTAGAGACTTGCTTTTCTCCCTTTTTTGGCTTAGTAAACTTATTTCTCAGCTAGTATTTTTTTTTCTTTTCTTAGTATATCTGCAGCTACTAAAAAGAGTTTGTAGAAAGTTAAGAGTTTTACCGTCTCCTCTCTAATGTTCCCAGCATGCAGAATAAATTGTTCCTGAGCCATTTGGGTACCACAAGTATATTTCAGGTGAAAATTAAATGCCTAAAATGTTTGGCAAAGGGATATAAGACTCTTTGCTGCAAATATTTTCCCCCACTATGATATGTCTTCATAGGTTCAACTGAATTTTATGGCCTTATGAATTTAATAATATCTATCAAAATATTTTTAAGTATTCAGTATCCTAAGATAAAAAAGCAAAATCCAACATTGGAATTATACTTGCATAGACAAGCACACTCACAAGAATAACATATTTACTTAAAATTGCTTCATATAAAAATATGCTTGTGTTAAAAGCAAAGGAGAATTTATTACATGGTTAAATCGATGTTAAAATGTATTTGTAAAGCCTTATATCAGATAAATGTAATATAACTAATGAAATTCTATAGCACGAACACTCTCTTCCTTGTAGCAATATATTATTTAAAAGCTGTGGAAACTAAGTGTTTTAATGCACATAGTGCTGTTGATCATTATAGGTTTTTGACATCTTAAAAACAGGCTGTGTTTACATCATGGGGATACGGAGATAAACAAACACATTGAAACCTAAAGTCTCCTCTGAAATACACGCTTTCATTTTATAGGTGTTATTATGAGCAGCAAGCTTTTTACAAATGATTAGGCTCAGGCTGAAATGGTATTGAATGACTTTTGCTTGAATTTTCAGGGCTGTTAAAATTTTTGATAGCTTTTTTCAGTATAAGTACAATGGCATTCAAGGAGATGACAGAATGCATTGTCCCTTTTTATAGCTATAAATTCTGTTGCTGGGTGTGTATGTGTAAGAGCAAGAGAAATTTGAGAAATGTCATACCTTATTTCAAACTTCCTACTCCTTAATGCTTACACAGGATTACCTGCCTTTGTCTCATTAGCCCACCTGGGGTTGCCCTTTGTCTCCATCCTCAGTACAAGAGCAACCTATTCTGTTTCCCACCCTCTCAGTCCTATTCATTTCAGCAGTAAAGGATTGAGGTTTTATTATATCCAGGACAAAATGCCAGACACTGAATATTCAAAAATGATCAAGTCTTTGTGACAACATAGATGTACTGGGTATTGTGCTAAGTAAAATAAGTAAGAAAGAAAAAGACAAATACCAAATCATTTAAACATGCAATCTATGGGGCGCCTGGGTGGCTCAGTTGTTTAAGCCTCTGCCTTCAGCTCAGGTCATGATCTCAGGGTCCTGGGATCGAGCCCCGCATCGGGCTCTCTGCTCAGTGGGGAGCCTGTTTCTCCCTCTCTCTCTGCCTGCCTCTCTGCCTTCTTGTGACCTCTCTCTCTTTCAAATAAATAAATAAAATATTAAAAAAAACATGCAATCTAAAAAATAAACAAAACAGAAAACAAATGAACAAAGAAGAAGGAAACTCATAAATACAGAGAATAAACGTGTGGCTGACAGAGGAGAGGGAAGTGCTGGATGAGCAACATAGGTGAAGGGGACAGAGAGGTACAAACTGCAGTTATAAAATAAGTCAGTCATGGAGGGGCACCTGGTTGGCTCAGTCTGTAGAACGTGAGACTCTTAATTTCAGGGTGGTGAGTTCAAGCTCTACTTTGGGGGCAGAGTATATTATAAATCAATCAGTCAGTCAGTCATGGAGATGAAAAGTATATCATAAGAAATATTCAATAATATTAAAATAATGTATGGTGACTTATGGTAATTATACATATTGTGGTAAACTTTGCATAGATTGTATAGAATTGTCAAATCACTATGTTGTGCACACAAAACTAATGTAAACATGTAGGTCAGCTATACTTCAATAATAGAAATTTTAAAAAATGATCAGCTCATGGCCCCTGTTCTTAAGTCTCCACATAATCATTTGAATATACACGTATATTACAAATATTTTCTTTGTAAAAAAGTGAGTAGAAAGATGGAGACATGCATACAGTGTTATAGCAATGTAAATAATGTTTCTCTTTGGAAGACTAAATCTGATTTTTAAGGTAAAGTATTGATAATTGGTTAATTAATGTATTGCTTTTTTTAGTTACATGTAATATGGATAATTAATAATTTAGGTTCCTTACAGAAAGAAGTGAATAATTTGAGGAATTTTACATGGAAATTAATTTAAGGAATTCCATGGAAAAATGATATAATGCTTTTAATATAGAATAAAGAGAGAAGTTTTCATTCTATAATTCCACCATGTAGGCTACTTTCTATGTATTTGGAAGAAATGATTACTTTATATATTATTCTTAATTTAACTTTACATTGATAGTTATTTAACTCCAGAAACATGAAAACATGTACTAGATATAATGAACTAGAAGGAGGGTAGTCCAACACTGGAATATCATGTTATTACAAACAAATAGCATATCAATCTAAGAAGGAAAATTTGATATGTTTAATTAGTACAACAATATGATTTAAATATTTAAGAGTTCAAAATATTTTCTCAAAATACTAGGTTGCAAAATTTATAGATGGGCTCATTTTATAGATTAAAGAGTAGGAGTATTTTCTGGAAGCACCCTCACAGTCCTCCTAAGATATTCCATGACCTATGCATAAACAGAATTTTGCTCCCGGTGATTACATCATAAATTCATGGATAAATCAATAAGGATTGACATTGTTAACCCATGAATATTGCCATTTTATTCTTTAATATTTAATAAATAATAATGCAGGTAATCTTTTAGGTATGCAGAGGCATTTTTAAGGTTCCCACTTTAGTAAAGTGTTACTGAAATGTAAAACACATGAAAATATTAGATAAAATAATGAAATATGCATAGAAAATTTTTGTGTATGTCTTTTGTGGAGTTCTTCACAGATACATGAACTAAAATAAAAGCAAGAGGGCCATCAGAACTTGGACGTAATTATCTTATTTAATTCTTACCATAATCCTGGAGCACCTGGATGGCTGAGTTGGTTGAGTGTCTGCCTTTGGCTCAGGTCATCAGGGTCCTGTGATCAAGCCCCAGAGGGCAGACTTCCTGCTCAACAGGGAGTCTGATTGTCCTTCTGCCTTCCCTCTGCTCATATTCTTTCTCTCTCTCTCTTTCAAATAAATAAATAAATAAAGTCTTAAAAAAATCTTACCATATCTCTGTCATTGATATAATCATCTTTATTTTTCAGATAAGAACCTGAGGTTGAGGAAATTCAAGTAATTATGTCCAAAATCCAAGAACCAGCAAGTAGCAGAAAAACTTAATGACAAAGAAGTCTTAGAAGTACTAAAGTGTACAGAAAAATTGAAACAGCACAAAACAAAAACAAATATATATATACATGTATATATATATATATACATATATATATATATATGTATATATATATATATATACACACATATATATAGTCCTTGACTGAAGAATTCCTAGGAAAATATCAAGACACTGCAAATTTTGGAGCTGTGGGATTTGATAATAATACACTTAAATTATAACTTCATATTTTACTACATACATAATTTTGACCATATTACTTAACCTCTTTGAAAAACAGACTACTTATTTGAAAAATATGCATAATAGTAACTGTTTTCAGTTTAGCTGAAGTTAATATAACATACACTAACCATTTATTAAAAGCCAACGACCAGTAACAATTAGTAGTTCCTTTTATTTCCATCACTTTCAGAGAATATATAGTATAATAAAGAAAATATAACTTGTACATGTAACTAAGATTCAGAAGAGAATGTGCATAATGCTGTAAGAAGAGTTTCAAAATGTTTTGAAACTTTTCTTCAAAGGATTATTTGGTTTCTATAGAGCATTGCTTTATAGTGGTTAGATGTTAATTACTTTGTGTATTTTCACATTCACAGTTTATTCTGTCTGCCTTACACATAGTGAAGAATTTGCAAGCTTCAACTCTATAAAACCTAGGTTCTAGCCCAATGTCTTGGATTCACCAACCACTAAGGAGTATTATTGGATATTACCTCTCTTTGTCTTTATTTTTTTATATGTAAAACTGAAATTTTCTGCCAAATTGTATTCATAGAGATTTGGGGGAGAATAGGCAAATGGATGTGAAATCATTTAGAAAACTTAATAAGTTGATGAAGTTATATTGATAACTTACATTTGATGTTAATAAAGCTATTCTTATTGAACCACGCATATTCTTAATTGTTAAGTTGTGCAGATAGTTGACTTTAGCTAAAAATAATGGTCTTTCAGTGTACTCATGAAATTCTTCAAGTAAAATATTATATCTTATAGCAAAGTATTTTACCCGACATTTTTCTAAAATGTCAGAACTTCAAATAGTCAATAAACTTTAAATTTAAATAAGGGACTATTTCACCACAGAAAGGCAAAACCGGTCTTTCAAAAAAGAAATGCAGCAATATTTAAGATGAAGTGTACTGATATCCACAAGTTACTTTGTGATATATCAAAAATGAAATGGATTTGTGGATGGATAGGATAAACAGATGGATACATATGAAGAAACCTATTTCAGCAAAGAAGAGTAGAATTTCTTTAGTGAGTAAATAAGTATTCATTCTAAAGTTCTTTGAATTTTCCTATGTGTTTGGAAAATTTTCATAATTACTTTTTTTTTAAAGATTTTATTTATTTATTTGACAGAGAGAGATCACAGGTAGGCAGAGAGGCAGGAAGAGAGAGAGAGAGAAGGAAGCAGACTCCCTGCCAAGCAGAAAGCCCAATGCGGGACTTGATCCCAGTACCCTGAGATCATGACCTGAGCTGAAGGCAGTGGCTTAACCCACTGAGCCACCCAGGCACCCCATAATTACATTTTGAAAAAAATGGGGAATTCAGGTAAGAAAAAAATAGCCATTCGAATGTGTATTTATACCACACCCTATGGCTTTCACTATTTATTTCTTTCAACATTTGATATCATCCAGGGGTCTCCCACCACACCTCACCCATCTCACCTTACCTAACCTCCTTTTCCTTTCACTCTTTATTTTCTTCATGGCTTCAGCTTTCTTGGTGCTATCTTCTTTCAGAGCTAACAGTTGCTTAATTTCCAGGTGATACCACTTTTCTGTCGGGATATGTGTTGTATTAAACTCTACACCTTTCTCCCAACTGCCTCTAACACAAATAGCTATTGACATTGTGTCAGCAATCTTAAATCCATACATCGCCATAAGAAAACCGCTGAGACAAAGAAGAAAAACCGAAGTGATGTAGGTATTTATCATTCTATAAGAAGACAACGTTCAAATCAAAATAGATACTTTTAGAAAACTGTAATGATACATCGTAGTAAAATATTTTAATAATTATTTACCAAATGTCTGTCTAACGAATTCCAGTATTTTGCCACACCCTTCCACAGCTTTTTCTCAGAGTGGGCTCCCTTTTATTTTAATTTTAAGGTAGATGAATCAGTCAGTAGTAGACTGCTTTCATTATTGTTATTTGTTTCTCCTATTGTTACAATTCTTTCTATAATTAAACATTTATCAAAAGTCTTCCAGGGGCACCTGGGTGGCTCAGTGGGTTAAAGCCTCTGCCTTCGGCTCAGGTCATGATCTCAGGTTCCTGGGATGGAGCCCCGCATCAGGCTCTCTGCTCGGCAGGGAGCCTGCTTCCTCCTCTCTCTGCCTGCCTCTCTGCCTACTTGTGATCTCTCTCTCTCTCTGTCAAATAAAAAAAAAAGTCTTCCATATGGTAGTATACTTACTATAAATAAGCATGTTTTGATGTATATAGTAACAGGTTTTAATTTCTTTCTGTGTTTGATGTTATTTCTCTTTATTTATTTATATATTTTTTAAAGATTGTATTTATTTATTTGATAGACAGAGATTACAGGTAGTCAGAGAGGCAGGCCGGGAGAGAGGTGGAAGCAGGCTCCCCACTGAACAGAGAGCCTGATGTGGGACTCGATCTCAGGACGCTGAGACCATGACTTGAGCTTTAACCCACTGAGCCACCCAGGCGCCCCTCTCTTTTTTTTAAGTAAAGCCTTGTATTTGGCACTCCCAGTTTTCTGTTGTTGTTGTTGTTTTCTTTTAAACTACCATCAGTAATATGTGATGAAAAGACCTCTATAATAGGAGTCAGAAGGCAGAATTTCTAGGAAATAATTAGTCATGCCTTTTAATAATTTTAATAGTTATTTTGAGCTATGAAAATAATTTAACTTTTGACTTCCCTTTTTAATTTTTTTTCATTTATTAATTAAGAGACTAACCTGGATGATTTCTAATGTTAATTCCTGTTCTATAATTTTGTCTTTTTTATGACGGAAATACTTTATTGTACAAAGCAAGCATTAAATGTCTAGAGGAAAACAATCAACATCAATTTCTAATTACATTCCAATAATAAACTTAAAAATCAAATAAAATACAAAATTCTATTTACACAATAATTTATCTACTTCTTAATTATTTTAAACATTTTATTTATTTATTTCAGAGAGAGAGAGAGAGAGGGATACTGAGATCATGACCTGAGCTGAAGGCAGATGCTTAGCTGACTGAGCCACCCAGGCATGCCTGCTTATTTCTTAATTTTGATAATTATTTAGAATTAGTATTTTCAGTATTTTCTGTTATTCAGTTAGCTATAAAAGTCATAACAAAGTTTTCAGGGGATCAGTACATTCTAAACCATATTTCTAGAAATATCCTTTTAAATATAATTTTTTTGATAGTATATTGGGATAGGCCATACACCAAAAGGAAAGGTAGATAGTTCTTCATTTGGGAGGCAAACTGAAATAATAGAAGACTCTGAAAAAAAAAAAAAAAAACCTCCTTCCCATAGTGTAAAAATAAATGAATGAATTAATGAATACATAAATGAATAAGACACAACATGGCACAGTGGGAAGAGTAGTTTGTGTTCAAAACTCAGTTAAGATAATTGGATGGTGTGTGCCTTTAAGGAGAGTAACTTCTCTGAACTTGATTACAATATTAATATTGACTTCTCATAATTGGCTTATGTATTGGAAATAATATATTTGAAATATATTTGACATAGGGTATTATTACATTAAAAAACCATTAAAATCAGCTCAGAATGTGATCTCAAATTTTGGTAGTAATGTTCAATGGCAATAGTACATTAATTTTTTTTTTTTTAAGATTTATTTTTTTGACAGATAGAGATTACAAGTAGGCAGAGAGGCAGGCAGAGAGAGAGAGAGAGGAGGAAGCAGGCTCCCAGCCAAGCAGAGAGCCTGATGCGGGGCTCGATCCCAGGATCCTGGGATCATGACCTGAGCCAAATGCAAAGGCTTTAACCCGCTGAGCCACCCAGGCGCCCCAATAGTACATTAATTAAATAAAGCAACTGCAGATAAAACTTGTTTGAAAGGATGATGTCAAAACTCTTCAGTTTGGCTGAAGCAAATTTAATGAGTAAATTGTAAATAACATCAAATCACTTTTAATTGAGTTATGCATTCCTATTTTTACAATGGATGTGTCCACTGAAAGAGTTTCACATAAATATACTAAGTAAAGGTGAATATGAGGTATTCATTTTTTTTTTCTAACACCTTAGGCATATTATACTTAAAACTTTTTGAATTTTTCCCAAATATATCATATTTCCATGCACTTCATAAAACCTTATCTGTCCGCTCCCCAGTTCCAGAGCATAAGACACTCAGTGTCCTGCCTGTTCTTCAATAGTCATTTTCTTTTATCTATTTATCATTCTTTCATTCATTTACTTATCCATTCACACTACAGTTACTTCAGAGTCTAATAGTCTATTTACATCCCTGGTCACCCCTCCCACTCAGATTTACCTTGAGTTCATTAGGGTTAGAAGGTATATCATAACTTCCTGAGTATTTCTGGTATTTTTTTAAATTACACACAATAAACACTCAATACAGCATAATGATTAAGATAATCAAGTTAGACATTATTAAAGGAATTCATTTCATTTTATGTATTTACTTGAGAGAGAAAATGAGTCAGGGCAGGGGCAGAGGCAGAGGAAGAGGAAGAAGCAGACTCCCCATTGAGCAGGAACCCAGATGTGGGGCTTGATTCCAGAATGCTGAGATCATGACCTGAGCCAAAGGCAGACACTTAACCAACTGAGCCACCCAGGTGCATTGACATTAAGTTTATGTTAATATAACCTTTCACCCTTAAGAGAAAATATGAACTCTTCAACAAATGTTGGACAAAAGGTATACTTTAGAACAAAGTAAATTTAGACACCTTGCTTCACAACCCAAGTAAAATTAAATACATTTCTTTATTTTTTTAAGTTTTATTTAAAGTCCAGTTAGTACATATTATACAGCATAATATTAGTTTCAGGTGTACAATATACTGATTCAACACTTCCATACAACAGATGGTGCTTATCACAATACATGGACTCCTTATCACAACACACGGCAATCTCTACCATCTACATGCAAACCAAGAAACAGAATCTTAAAAAATTAAATACATTTCACTTTCATTACATAAATAAATAAGTCTACCCACAAAGAGAAATCACAAAGTTAGTAAATAAGTGGAAGTGTGGAAGAACATAATCAAAAAATATATAACACATAAAGTTTTAATATCCAAAATGAAAAGTATAAGGGAATAGACAAAAATTGGCAAAGTTTATGATCATGCAATTAATATAGAAAAACTATGCAAAATTAGTGTATGAAGAAAATGTATTCATCTACATTAGTTGTAAGAGAATGCTAGTTATGATAAATATAAATGAACACAATATGGTATGTATGACAGTGATGTATGATACACAATAATATATTATATGACAATATGATAAATATATTTGGTAATAATAATTATGTTTTAAATATTTGATAATATATGTATAATTCATATCAAAATATATAATATACTTTAAAACATTTTGATAATATATGCATATTATACATTATATATTTGTAAACAATTTAATAACATATATACACATATAAAATATGTATTTTGAAACAATTGGATATTAAGTGGATATGTGTGTGTGTGTGTGTGTGTGTGTGTGTGTGTGTGTAATCATTTGATCCAGAAATCCCATTTACTTAATATACTCTATAGAAAATAAATAAATGCATGGAAAATATTTACAAATTGAAGTATTTAATTTAAGGGAATTGGAGCTGATAAGTAGTCTATTTTCTTTTTTTAAAAGATTTTATTCAATTATTTGAGAGAGAGAGAAGGAGTGAGAGAGTATAAGCAGGGGGAGGGGCAGAGGGAGAGGGAGAAGCAGACTTCCTGCTGATCTGGGAGCCCAATGTGGAGCTTTATCCCAGGACCCTGGGATAATGCCCTGAACTAAAAGCAGATACCTAACTGACCGAGCCATCTATGCACCCGAGTAATCTATTTTCTTGATGAACCACAATCTATGTGTATGTTTGTGTGGCATTGGTATCAAA
The DNA here is from genome assembly GCF_922984935.1 of Meles meles. Classification (NCBI taxonomy): domain Eukaryota; kingdom Metazoa; phylum Chordata; class Mammalia; order Carnivora; family Mustelidae; genus Meles; species Meles meles. The sequence continues at coordinate 83,272,336 of NC_060073.1, read as the reverse complement.
CTTGTACAAAAGACTTTCAAGACAATGGCCTTATTAAAAGAGTAGATGACTTTTGGAGTTTTTGTTTTGTTTTTTCATAATACATTAGCAATGATGTGAGTGTGTGTTTGCCAAGACTGAAATCAACAACATAAGAAACAACAAGAGATTGGCAGGGATATGGAGAAAGGGGAACCCTCTTGCACTTTTATTGGGAATGCCATCTGGTGCAGCCACTCTGGAATACAGTATGGAGGTTTCCCCCCAAAAATTAAAAATATAATGATCCTATGAGAGCTGCTTAAGTGTCTGACTTTGGGTCAGGTTATGATCTCAGAGTCCTGGAATTGAGTCTGGTGCAGGGCTCCTCGCTTAGTGGGGAGCCTGCTTCTCCCTCTTCCTCTGCCACTCTCTCTCTCTCTCTTTCTCTCAAATAAATAAATAAAACAAAACAAAACAAAAAGACTACCCTATGATCTATCAGTGACACTACTAGGTATTTACCCAGAGAATATAAAAATACTAATCCAAAAGGATACATGCATGCTGATATTTATAGGAGCATTATCTACATCAACCAAGTTATGGAAACAGACCAAATGTCCATTCACTGATGAATGGATAAGGAAGATGTGGTATGAACATGCAATGGAATATTATTCAGCCATAAAAAAGAATGAAATCTTGCCATTTACAATGACATGGATGGAGCTAGAGAGTATAATACTAAGCAAAATAAGTCAGTTAGAGAAATATCATATTATTTCACTCATATATCAAATTTAGGAAATAAAATAAATGAGCAAAGTCAAAAAAGATCAAGAGGCAAACCAAGAAACAGAGTCTTAATTTTAGAGTAAAAATTGATGGTTATCAGTGGGAAGGTCAGTAGGGGATGGGTAAAATAGGTGATGGAGATTAAGGAGGGGCCTTATTTCACTGTATGTTAATTAACTTGAATTTAAATAGAAACTTATAAAACAAAAAATAACTGTAGATCACCAGTGGATTGTACAGACATGTCCTTAGAGCCATAAACCCTCACCTGAATGACCATACTAAGTAAGCATAGAAAGAGATCACTTACTTTATTATACATACCAAGATTGGCTAAAATGTTCATTACAATTATCTTAATACTCACCCGTTGATTAATATCTTTACCTATCTCAATTAAAAGGACATGCTTTAAACAATTGTCCAACATTAATATTGTATGTTCATAAATCTGGAAGTCTGAGTTAAGTTGGTCATTTCAGGGTTAATTATTCGGCTTAAAGACATACTTCCTTGGAAAGGAGTGCAGTTTCTGTGGTTAGATACAAATGATTGCTTCTTTGCTGGACAAGCTCTAACCTCATGTCAATGTAGAAAGAGTATAATGTGCCTGACATTCCAAATCACTGTTTGTCAACTAGAAAGTTTTCTGGGGGGAAAAAAGGGACTATTGTACATTCTTTTTCTTTAAGTCAAAGAATAGTGTATGGTTTGTGGATCAGGCCCCACAGGAAAAAAACAACAACAAAAAAAACAAACAAAACAAACAAACAAAAAAGAACAAACCAAATAACTTTGCTGACCATCCATACAAATTTTGCCTTTTTCATGTAGGTATCTGCAAAGCATTGCTTTATTTTATTTTATTTTTTTATTTTTGTAAATGTTTTTTGTCTTTTCTTCAACCTATCATTTTGTGTTTGTAGGGGTAAAAGTCTTTATTCTAGCTAGATGATTAGATTCCACTTAGGGAGAGCCAGCCCTACGCAATGACACAAAAGGCATGTCAGCAGTATTCACATTTTCAGTTAGGCACTGCAAGAGCCCAGATAGTTTGGATCAGAGCTATAGACACAGAAAAGGCAATTGAGATGAAGATAAATGAGAAATATAAAGACTCAACTAACACATTTTTTTTTAAGGGTAAAACACAGGTAGTATACAGCAATGCTTAAGAGCTGAGACTTTGATGTCAGACAGAAGTTAAAACCCTGACTGCCATCACTGTGAACTTGAGTGATTTACTCAATCTTGTTAATTTCTGTTTCTTCATTGGTAAATGAAATGAATTATACATCACAGTGTTTTGAAGTGGAAGATAATAGAAGACAAAAATTTCTAAGGCCAATGTATGACATATATTAGACATTAAAACATACCAGTTGTTATTTTTACTATTCTTATTAACATCATGAAGTCATAGGAATGAATATCACTAGTCATTATTTAAAACTTTTACTACAAAAGTTTTATCCCAAGCATATTTGTCTCCACTGAAGGACTTCCATATAATAAAATATCAAGTGTATCTAAGGGTAAATTAATTATAAAGTGTCATTTTCCTATGTTATCTGTATTACAAAATGGCAATACCTAAAATATATTATTCTGCCAGGATATTTTTTTTTTCCTTTCATGTGGAAACATTGCAAAATCTCAGATGCCTTGTTTTCATTAAAACTACATAAATTCTCATTCTACTATGAAAACATTGAAGTGCTAGTTAAAATAAGTATGTTTGAATGTTACAAATTAAAATTTAGGGGCATGTGGGGGGCTCAGTTGTTAAGCCTCTGCCTTTGGCTCAGGTCATGATCCCAGGGTCCTGGGATTAAGGCCCACCTCAGGCTCCCTGCTCAGTGGCAAGCTTGCTTCTTCCTCTCTGAATCCCCTGTTTGTGTTCTCTCTCTCACTGTCTTTCTCCCTGTCAAATAAATAAATAAATAACTTTTAAAAATAAAAATAAAAACAAAAAAACAAATTAAAAGTTTACTTTTTAAAAAAACTTTTTTTTTCTAATCTACATATATTGCAGAATGAGCCTTGTACATAACAATATATGGGTAGATATAAAGAATGTTTTTTATAAAATTATAGAAGAATTGCACATTATATACAAACTTACGATTGTCAGTATTCCTTTATGTGTTTGCATTTACTTATGTCAAGAGATGAATCAAAAAAGTAACTAAGCAAAAAGGTTAAATTTTTTTCCTAGAAATTTTCACTGAAAATACACATCCATAAAAATCAAATCCTAGAGCTGAATATTATTCTGATTAAACAGCCCTCCATATTGAATAATTGGAATCTCTGGATACAGATATATTCTGATAATAAATGCAAATTATGTTGAGCACTATTGTGTGCTGAAAATAAAAAATACAAAAGTCATGATGTATACATTTGACACAATCTCATGAGTCTCCAACAAAATCTATCTTGTGATTTGCCCTGTTGTAACATGCTACCATTCCATTAACTTTGTTTTCACATTTTCCTGTGTCCTCACACTATTTTTGGTAACTGAATTTCTGCATTTTCTGTACTGCCTGATAATCCAGTTTGATAGGCTTAACTTTTCTCAGGGTGGAAAATGTTTAAGACAATAAAACTCAGTGATATCCAGCATAATGTTGGAATAAAATCTATTTGTTTAATAGCAAGTTATCTATGTATGTAGATTTTCTGTTTCACTCAGCTCCTGAATTCCACAGTTCTGCCTGTCTTTGATGCTAGGAGAATAGCTATGTTATTTACTACTCATATCTTCTAGTCTCTACTTACTCTCTGTGAGACTGGATTTCCACACATTTCTTTCTTCAAACATTTCTATAACGACATGTCACTTGACTCTAGAATTGGGAATTTCTTTTTTTTTATGTTTTTATGTTTAATCCAGATATTATTACAGGTTCAAGTTATTTCCATCATATAAAGTCTTTTCCATACTCTCTATTTCTACTATCTATTATCTCTTCTTTCTACATCATCCACCATTTCAACAAGGTAGACTATACTTTCTTATTTCTGGAGTCACCATATACCCTGGGTTGGCTAAGGTAGCTGTGATTTTATCTGTTTACCTGCTGAAGTTGTTGCCAGCTTTCACTATCACTTTTAAAGTGTTCTGATTTAGGTGGTAATTGTTAATCTGACCCTAATTATTCAGTGTATCCCATAAACCATTATTATTAGACCTTTCCTTACTAGCATATGGACTTTTCCTCACTAAAGTTACCAAAGATTCATATTTGCCAATGACAAACAACATTTCAGCCTTTATCTTACTGGATTCTTCTGTACTTGACATTCTGTACCATTCCCTCCCTCATAAGCCAATGACATCTTGGAGTCCATAATTTCACATTATCTTCATTCCTCTTCCTCTATGTCCATTTATTCTAGTTCCCACTTTCTCACACTATTTCTTCTCCTTGTCTTTTAAACACTAATATTGCCTGAGATTATTTTTTTACCCATTATTCTTGTGTATATTTTCCTAAGATGAGTCCATAGCATTCCTCATTCCATCTACCTATATGCAGATAATTTCCAAATTAATGTATTCAATATATCTTTCTGTTTTACCTCTCTTCCAACAAATTTTATAGAAGTATTCTCCATACCTGTTGCTGCCCCTTGAATGGTAATAGCATTGTCCTAGGCTATTAACACAGTTTTATCACTAGTCTTCTTTTCTTTAGATTTAACCCTTTATAAATTGCCTTCTAACTAAAATGAAAGCATATTATTCTTGCTTAAAATATTTCAGTCTCTTATCTAGTTCTGAAATCCAAATTCTTATCATGGCAAATAAGATTTTTTATTATTTCAGTCTTCTCTTATTTCTCCATATGTTTTACTTTATATTGTATTTGCTAACAAAGAGCTGCTTATATCTCACCACACACTCTAGGTTGTTTCTGATCTTCATGCTTATTCTTTCTTTCTAGTCAAATAGCTCACACTCATCCTTCATTACTAGGCCTAGACCTCACATATCAGTCATCCTGAGCTCTCAGGATGAATCAAATGCCTTTCTAAACCACCCATCATCTAATCCAACCTTCCACATGCAATCACCTCGACTACCTTGCCCAAAACATATTGTATGGCTACGTTCATCAGCAGACTCAGCAAACTGTTTCTGTCTCAATTTCTTCAAGGAGCTCTTTTTTTCTTTTCTTTCCTTTTCTTTTTTGTTTTTTTTTCCCAACATCATTGGAGCTCCTCTTTTAACTGGAGATTACTGGAGATTACTCCTCTATTTCTTTCTAATATATGAAACAGTGGCTGCATCTGAACAGAAGTGGCTTATCAAGAAAATCTGTATTTCCTTCTTGAAAATTATAGGGAATATGAAGAATCTATCATATTGGGGAAATTCACTGAAATCAAATCTTGTATTTGTTTCAGGGACTTCTGATTATATATTAAAATGTTTAAAGAATTGTTTCATTAAAAACTAGTAAGATATGCTATTTATATACAGGAAGATCTGATCCAATGGTTATATCAGGTATGAGGTTAACATTTTATATACTGATAATAGATTTGCATTAACGTACACCAATAAAAATATCTTCTTTTAATTTAGTGTCACCCAGAATTTAGATTTTGATCTTATCCACAATGAATTTATTGGTTAAAACTTATTTTTCATAGTGAAAACTTCCAAAACTATTTTATTATGTTTAAAAAATTATCTATAAAAATGATCTATCATGCAAGGACAAATATGAGAATTTTTTAAAATGTTTAAATTTTTATAAAAAATTCTTCACTATTTTGAGTGAAGAATTTAGAATCTGGATAAGTAGAATAAAATAACACATTAAAATTATTATGGAGGGTCTCCTGGGTGGCTCTGTTGTTTAAGTGACTGCCTTCAGCTCAGGTCATGATCTTGGAGTCCCTGGATAGAGTCCCACATTGGTCCCCCTGTTCAGCAGGGAGTCTGCTTCTCCCACTGACCTTTCTCCACTCGTGCTCTCTCTCTCTCTCTCTCTCATTTTCTTTCCCTCTCTCAAATAAATAAATGAAATATTTTTAAAAAGATTATGCAGTTTTTACTCCCTAGATAGGAAAATGCCCTCAATTTATCAGATATAATTCTTGATGGTTGTAAATAATGATTTTTCTTACAACGTTTGAAATCAGTTGTTTTCATTGTTTCTTTTAAATTTGAATCTTCTAGAATACAACCCAATCACGTCATGGACATCATTAAGTGATGCTATTTCTGTGCAGATGTAAAAACTACACTAATTCAATGTCTATCAGGTAATTTTGTGAGGGTGTTTGAATTCGGACAGGAATTTTATATATTCTCAGTGGCAAAAACCATCATTTCTCTCTTAGATATAGGTACACCAATTTGTATCCTTGTTACTGTTTACTGCTATGTTCTATTACAAGAGTCTGCAGAATACCTAATTTCAAGGCTTTCCTATATGCATAAATTTGATTACATTGTTTTTATTATTAAAACCTTTGGTAGGGACACCTAGGTGACTGTCAGTTAAACATCAGTTCATGATCCCAGGTTCCTGGGATGGAGCCCCATGACGGGGCTCTCTGTTCAACAAAGATCCTGCTTCTCCCTCTCCCACTGCCTGCCACTCCCACTGCTTGCACTCTCTCTCTCTGTCAAATAAACAAATAAAATCTTAAAAAAAGCAACTTTTGGTAAATACCTCATTGTTTTAATAAACTATAAGAATGCATATTAACTTCTTAAAAAATAAAATCCTAGATTTTATTCCTTTTATAAAGATTTTATTTATTTATTTTCCAGAGGGGGAGAGAGAGGGCACAAGCAGGGAGATTGACAGGAAGAGGGACACCACGACCCCCACTGAGCAAGCCCCCCCTCCCACCAAGCGGGACTCAATCCCAGGACCCTGAGATCATGACCTCAGCCAAAGGAAGACACTTAACCAACTGAGCCACTCAGGTACCCCTGCAAGTTAACTTTTTGATTTTAGTTTTGTTCTGGTTTGTTTTTGGACTGAAGCAGGAGGTTTTACTCAAGCATAAAATAATCACTTGATAAAAACTGAGTAACAGCTATGACATTACTTGATTTGTATTATACTCTAGTAATTTTACTTAGCAGTGTGTACCTGACTAGGTAACACTAGATAAGGAACTGTGAAAATTTAGGGTCCTGATGCAAATTACAGATACTGAGTGTTTAGTGAACAGAAAGTAAATGAGGCTAACTAAGGACTGGAACACTTTAATAATCTCTTGGACTAATTTCACCCTGATGCCACAATATTTTCTCTTATGAAAGGACTGAAACATGCGATAGAAGAGTTATTATCAGTTGTTTATTTATGGATTTCATGCTATTCATTTTTAGGAAATAAGGGATTACTATAGCTTTCAGAATTATCTACCATGGTAATTGCAGTTGTTCCGGTCAAAAACTTTGGAAGCATTCCTGACTCTTCTTTCACAATCATGTATCTAAAACCAATTTTCAAAAACCAGTTTATAATCAAATCATTTGACATATCCTCCACTGTTACCACAAAAGCCTAAACCTGCAGAATCTCATGCTTAGCTTCTTGCAATGCCTTCTAAACTGTTCAATGTCCACCCTTCCTCCTCTGTCTTTTTCCAACACAACAGCCAGCGTAATTCTTTTAACATGCAGGTTAGATCATGATACAATGTCTGTACCTGTATCCATTTTCTATTACTGTGTCAGTTTAGGAGGCTTAAAACAGCACACATTTATTATCTCACAGTTTCCATAGGTCACATGTCTGGACACAGTTATCTGGGTTCTCTGTATCATATTTCACTCACATGAAGTCCCAGAGCTAACCAGAATTAGTCTCATCAAGTGGTTTGGGGAACCTCTGCATCCATACTCCCTCACATTGTTGGCTTATGTTACCTCTGGTTTGTTGGATGTTGAAGAACAGAGGCCTTTGTTTTCTTCCTGCTTGTCACAAGCAAATCACTCTGTAGTCCTAGAGGTCACCCACAATCCCTTGCCATGTGAGCCTGCCTGTGGATCCTGTCAGAACTTGACATCTTGTTTCTTCAAAGTCAATGCTGAAGAAGGAGAGCCTTTAATGCATTTGTCCAGGATATGGTGTGTGTGTGTATAAATATAAATATATTTATATATAAATATAAATATATTTATATATAAATATAAATATATAAATACATAGATATTTATATATAAAAATACATGTGTGTATATAAATATAAAATCATACTCTAATGAGATTCATATCCCACTATCTTTGCCATCTTATTTTTCATCTTTTGCCATGTGAACATGAATATGGAGACCACTACACAGTCCAAGGCCCTACATGAACTCCCCACTCACTGCTTCTCTAACTTCATTTTCTACCACTCTCCCTCTTGTCTGCTGTACTGGAGTACAGTCTGACCTTTCTGCTGTTCCTTAACTCTCAAAGCATACTGCTACTTGAAAGACTCCATGCTCAGACTTTTCTCTGGTGAACAAGTCTTTCAGAGCAAAAAAAAATGATTATGATAGGCTGTAATGCCTTTACATCCATCAACTGTAAACTTATCAGGAAGGACAGACATCTCTGACCACCCTATAAAATGCAGCAACACCCATCCTCCTCATTCTGTATCCCTGCAATATTTTTCTCCATAGAATATGCCACCACTTGATATTTTTTTAAAGATTTTATTTATTTATTTGACAGACAGAGATCACAAGTAGACAGAGAGGCAGGCAGAGAGAGAGAGGGGGAAAGCAGGCTCCCCGCTGAGCAAAGTCTGATGTGGGGCTCAATCCCATGACCCTGGGATCATGACCTGAGCTGAAGGCAGAGGCTTTAACTTACTGAGCCACCCAGGTGTCCCACCACTTGACATTTTATTTTTAATTTTTTTGTCTGTCTTCCCCACATCATCTTATAAGCACAACATTTTTGTTTACCATTGAATTCTTAGCACCAAGAACAGTGCCTGCTATCCATTTTTTGAAGAAGATTCCATAAATATGTATACAATAGATTGAGCTATTTCTCTGCTTTCTGAATAAGGACTTAATTGGATCAAAACTAAGTCTATAATATACCAAAAAAATCTTACTTTTGAATACTTGATGTTTCCCTTCATTGTGTACGAATTTGATTGATATATTTCAAGGTTAGCATCCATAAATATACCTATTAACTGTGCATATATTCTGATAGTAAGAGCTCTATTGGAAGGAAGATAGGAAAGCTATGACTCCTGGTATAAACTTGCTTGCAAAACTTTTCAGGGGACCTTCCACAAAATTAGCATGCAATAAATCTTTACTGAAATAAATAAGGACTAATCTAGTTTATCATTGGCAGCTCTACTGTCTGTATTTTTCAATTTGCCAGAAATGATACAAAGTGATCACATGGATCTGTGGATCATATTCTCACTTTTTATCACATGGATTATTAAACAATAGATATTAACATAGACTATTAATTCAAATACTTATATTTTTGTTCACTAACTTGAACCCAATTCAAATGCAGTTTATCAGTGTTGCAGACTTGCATTTATAGCTGAGTTTGTTTCATTTTCATGAAAATTCCACAGTTCCCGAGAAAACACATCAGGTACACATATGCAAATATGCACATCCAAACAAAATAAGACTAGGGATTCCAAAGGGAAGGAATATTATGCTAATGAGACAAACAAAATTCAATATGTGCCTTGGCAATAATAAAGAATACTGAAAAAAGTAATTGGGATCAAGGTTATGAATACAAAGAAGATTAAATCAAAGTATAAATATATGATGGGTCAAGATATTAGAATATGCTGCCAAAATATATTTCTTGGAGAAAATGAAGATCTGTATCCATATTAAAATTACCCATACAAAGGGATATAATAATACTTGAAAGGAGACATGACTATGAATTTGATTTAGTTATAGGTTATATTGGAGCTAACTTGTCATATGAAGAAAGGGGATAAGGCTATATTTTTCTTATGATAATCAAAAAAAAAAGGGAGAAAAGCAATTAACGTTACAATAATTACAGCACAATCTTCTGATAACAAGGTTACTGTAAGTAATCAACAGGGCCCCTGATGTTCTGTTTATTTTAGTGCACTTCTCAAAAACTGACTTTATGGAATCCCAATAAAACATTTAAATCTGTTTTGTGTGGAGAAAAAAAAATCATTTTACCTTAATATTTAAAACTCTTCACCTTGGGAAAAGACACTGTCATGTGCTGTGGAAGGATTTTAAATTGCTTCAAGATTTTGAAGGGAGATGTGGTAGTTCCTATCTAAATATTTTATTCACATACCCTTAACCCAGCAATTGCACTGCTCTTGATATTTTCCACAGAGAAACTCAATGACAAAGTGGGGGAAAAGTGATACATTCCATATTGATCATTTTAGACTTGATTGTAATACCAAACAAAAAACCTAAAATGAATGTAACCATTAATTTGGAGGTTTAATAAAATATGATACATATAAATGATACATATAAACTATAAAATACTATATAGTGTTTTAAAGATAAGGCAAAATTCAATGTGTTCATAGGAAAAAACCTTTATCATAATGTAAAAACAAAACATGATGCAATATAATTCTGTATAATGTAATCATATTCATATATATTTAAATGTTAAGTGTATCTATATTTTAAGATTGATATGTATATTTTAAGATTCATATGTATATATTTAAGTGTATATATAACATATAAATCTTAAAATATAAGTGCACATACATAGAGCTAAAATAGATACTATGTGGTCTGCAAAATCTTGACTTCCTTGATTAAAACACTACTTTTGCAACTTTGGAAAAGTTTCTTAATCTTTCTGCCTCTTTGATCTCCATCTGTAATATCAAATGCAAAATTTAATATAATGTAAATTTAAAATAATATTTGCCTCCAGAGATATTTTGAAGATTAAATAAATTAGTTTTTGTATACATTTAGAATATTGCCTGTGATGCCATAAGCAGTTATCATTATCAATCATTATTATCATTACCATCACTATCATCATATTTGTCATTATTTACTGTTACAATGTGTATATGTGATTATGGTTGAATATTTAAAATATTAAGTGATACACATATTTTAAAATAGAATATAAACCAGGTAATCAAACAAGTGTTGAAATGCCCTTTGTATGTATATTAGTTTATTAACATTATTGTCACCAATTTCCAAAGACTGGGTGGCTTAAATGCAGAAATTTATTTTCTCATAAAAAATCTGAAATCAAAGTGCTGACAACATTGATTCCTCCCAAGAACCATGGGGGAAGAAACTGTTCCTGACCTCTCCCCACCTCGTAGATGGTTGGCTTCTCCTGTGTTTTCACATGTCCTTTCCTCTTTCCATGTCTGTGTCCAAATCTCTTCTTGTGAGGACATTGGTTTTATTGAATGAAGTCCTAATTACTCCGTTTTACCACTCTAAAGGCCTTACCTCCAACTAAGATACATTCTGCAGTGAGGTTAGGACTTCAACCTCTGAATCTGATGGGCATGGAGGAGGAAGAGGGGCTCAATTAAGCCCATAACAGTATGCTAAGTGCTAAACTTTCTCTTGGTCACATTTTTTGTTGTTATAATTTAAATGTTTTAGAAATAGTGATCTGGATTATTATTATCAACATGCTATATTTTTCTCCATCTCTTTAAGTCTAAATGATATGACATCTATATTTAAAGTGAGTTTCTTGTTGACAATATATAGTTGGTCTTGTTTTTTGTTTCACTCTGGTAATGTCTGTATCTCACTTCATATAGTATAATTTAAAAAAACTGATTTTTTTCTAGACAATTGATGTTTAGAGTGAATATTGGCATAATGTTATTGACTGTATGTATTACTGTTTCCTATTTATTGCCCTTGTTCTTTATTATTTTTGCCTCCCATAATTTTATCTTCTGTGGTTATTTGAGGCTTTTAATTACATTTCTCTCCTTTCTTAGTAAATCAATTATACTTCTTATTTTACTTCTTTAGTGGTTGCATTAAAGTTTTGAATGTACATTCACAAGTAATCCAAATTCACTTTCAAATAATACTATAACACTTCATGGATAGTGCAAGTATTAAAAAAATTCTCATAACCTGTATCATTGTTCTAATTGATTTTGCTTATATATATATAACAATATTTAAATCTATGAACAGATATGTAAATATATTTATAAGTATACATAATATATAAAGATATATATTAAATATATGTAGAGTATGTATATTCATTTTGCTTATATATAAGCATTCTTAAATATATAGTAGACTATATATGTATATAGGTAAATAAGAGAATATGATATTATTTTGGAAAATTAAGAAAAAAATGTTTTATTTTAACTTTACTTATTCATTCTCTAATACTCTTTTTTTCTTTATAATTATAAATTTGTGTATCATTTTTCTTCACTCTTAAGAGCTGTTTAAGTATTTCTCACAAGGGATGTCTACTGGCAACAAATTCACTGAATTTCTGTCTGAGATAGTGTTTATAATTTGCTTTTTATTTTATTTTTTTTAATTCTACTATAGTTAACATACATTGTTACAGTAGTTTGAGGTGTACATATAGTGATCCAACAATTCTACACACTATGGTGAGCATCATAAATTTATTCTTAATCTCTTTCACCTCTTTCACTCTTTCCCCAACACTCCTCACCTATGGTTACCATCAGTTTGTTCCCTACAGTTAAGAAGACATGAACAGACATTTCTGCAAAGAAAACATCCAGATGGCCAAGAGACACATGAAAAAGTGCTCAGGGGGCGCCTGGGTGGCTCAGTGGGTTAAAGCCTCTGCCTTCAGCTCAGGTCATGATCCCAGGGTCCTGGGATCGAGCCCCACATTGGGCTCTCTGCTCGGCAGGGAGCCTGCTTCCCTGCTTCCTCCTCTCTCTCTCTGCCTGCCTCTCTGCCCACTTGTGATTTCTGTCTTTCAAATAAATAAATAAAATCTTTAAAAAAAAAAAAAAAAGAAAAAGTGATCAGCATCACTTGACATCAGGGAAATACAAATGGGTGGGGGGGGGGATGGGTGAGCCTGGTGGTGGGTATTAAGGAGGACACCTATTGCCTGGAGCAGTGGGTGTGGTGCATAAACAATGAATCTTGGAATACTGAAAAAATAAAATAAAATAAAAGTAATAAATTTAAAAAAAAACACGAGATACCATCCCACATTAGTCAGAATGGCTAAAATTAACAAGTCAGGAAATGAGAGATATTGTCAAAGATGTGGAAAAAGGGGAATCCTCTTACACTGTTGATGGGAATGCAAGCTAGTGTAGCCACTCTGGAAAATAGTATGGAGGTTCCTCACAAAGTTGAAAATAGAGCTACCCTATGACCCAGAAATTGTCCTACTGGATATCTACCCCAAAGATACAAATGTAATGACCCAAAAGAGCATGTGCACACTTTTTTGTTTATAGCAGCAATGTACACAATAGCCAAATTATGGAAAGAGCTTAGATGTCCATCGACAGAAGAATGGATGAAGAAGATGTGATTGATATATAGATAGATAAATCTTACCTTAGCAATGATACAGATGGAACTAGAGCATATTATGCTAAGCAAAATTATCATATGATCTCAGGGATATGTAGAATTTGAGAAACAAGGCATAGAATCATGGGGAAAGAGAAGAAAAAATGAAACAGGGCAAAACCAGAGAGGGAGACAATCTGTAAGACTCAATCTCAGGAAACAAACTGAGAGTTGATGGAGTGGAAGAGGGTTGGGAGGGATGGGGTGGTGGGGTGATGGACATCAGGGAGGGTATGTGTTATTGTGATTGCTGTGAATTGTGTAAAACTGATGAATCACAGACCTGTACCCCTGAAAAAAAAATAATACATTATATGTTAATTTAAAAAAGTGTTTTTCTTTTATTTATCTTTTCTGTTTTTGTTATTGTTCCTTTGTTTTGTTTCTTAAATTCCACATATGGGTGAAATCGTATGGCATTTTCTTTCTCAATCTGACTTATTTCACCATTATGCCCTCGATATCCATCTATGTTCTTAAAATGGCAAGACGCCATTCTTTTTTATAGCTGATTGATATTCCATTTTGTATTTATACCCATTTTTCTTTATCCATTCATCTATCAATGGACATGTGTTGCTACCATAATTTGGTTATTGTAAATAATGTTGCCATAAACAAAGGGGTGCATATATTTTCTGAATTAGGTTTTTTTTTCTATTTTAGGGAAATACCCAGTTGTGGAATTATTGGATCATATGGTAGTTCTATTTTTAATATTTTGAGGACCCTCCATACTTTTTTCCACAGTGGCTGTTCCAGTTTGCATTCCCACCCTCAGTGTATGGGAGTCCTTTTCTCCTTATCCTCAGTTCCTTGTGTTTTTTATTTTAGCCATTCTGACAGGGATAAAGTGATATCTCCTTGTAGTTTGGATTTGCATTTGCCTGATGATTAGTTGAGCATCTTTTCATTGTTGTTTGTTGGCTATCTGGATGACTTAATGTCTGTTTATGTCTTTTGTCCATTTTTTTAAATGTTTATTTTATTTTTATTTTTATTTATTTATTTATTTTTTTTCCAGTGATGACTTGTGTAAATTATTTATTTTGGTTACTAACCCTTTATTGGCTATGTCATTTGCATGTATCCTCTCTTATTCAGTAGGTTATCTTTTATTTTTGTTGATTGTTTCCTTTGGTACACAAAATCTTTATTTTGATGTAGTCCCAATAGTTTATTTTTGCTTTAGTATCACTTGCCTGAGGAGACCTATCTAGAAAGATGTTGTTATGGCCAATGTTAGAGAAATTACTGCCAGTGTTCTTTTCTAGGATTTTCATGGTTTCAGATCTCACATTTAGGTCTATTTTGAATTTATTTTGGGGTATAATATAAGAAAGTGGTGGAGTTTCATTCTTTTGTTTGTAGCTGCCCAGTGTTCCCCAACATCATTTGTTGAAGAGACTTTTTCCCATTGCCTAGTCTTACCTTCTAGTCAAAGAGTAATTGACCATATAATCTTAGGTTTATTTCTGTGCTCTCTATTTTGTTCTATTGATTTATTTGTCTAATTTTGTGCCAGTACCATGCTGTTTTGGTTACTACAGTTTTGTACTATATCTTGAAATCTGTGATTATGAAGCTCCAGTTTTATTCTTTTTTATTCATTTGACAGACAGAGATCACAAGTAAGCAGAGGCAGGCAGAGAGAGAGGAAGGGAAGCAGGCTCCCTGCTGAGCAGAGAGCCTGACTCAGGGCTCAATCCCAGGACCCTGAGATCATGACCTGAGCTGAAGGCAGAGGCCTTAGTTCACTGAGCCACCCGGGCACCCTGTCTATGTTCTTTCTAAGCCTACTTTTTTGAGGGTTTTTATCCTGAATGGATGTTGTACTTTGTCAAGTCCTTTTTCTACATTTAGTGAAATGAGTTTTTATCCTTTCTCTTGTTGATGTGATGTTTCATGTTGACTGAATTTTGAATATTATACTACATTTGAATCACAGAAATAAGTCCCACTTGTTTGTGGTGCATTATTTTCTTAAATGTATCATTGCATCCAGTTTGCTAATATTTTGTTGAGGATATTTGCATATGTGCTTGTCAGAAATATTGACCACTAGTTTCCTTTTTGGAGTGTTTTTATCTGGTTTTGGTGTCAGGATAATGCTGGTCTTGTAGAATGAATATGGAAGCTTTTCTTTCCCTTCTATTTTCTGGAATAGTTTGACAAGAATAGGTGTTAACTCCTTTGAATGTTTGATAGAATTCATCTGTTAAACTATCTGGTATTGGACTTTTGTTTGTTTGGAATTTTTTGATTACAGATTCAAGTTCATTGCTGGTAATTGGTTTATTCAAATTTTCTATTTTTTCCTGATTCGGTTTTGGTAGATTGTATGTTTCTAGGAATTTATCTATTTCTTCTAGGTTGTCCAATTTGATGGCATATAATTTTTCATAATATTCTCTTAAAATCCTTTGTATCCCTGTGGTGTCAGTTGTCATTTCTCCTCTTTCATTTGGGATTTTGTTTATTCGAGTCTTCTCTCTCTCTCTCTCTCTCTCTCTCTTTAGATGAGTCTGGCTAAAGCCTAATCAGTTTTGTTGATCTTCAAATACCTAACTCCTGGTTTCATTGATCTGGTCTACTGTTTTTTGTTTGTTTGTTTTAGTTTTGATATCATTTATTTCTGCTTTAATCTTTATTATTTGTTCCCTTCTATTTTGGGGGGGTATTCTTTTTTCTAGCTCCTATAGGTGTAAGTTTATGTTATTTATTTGAGATTTTTCTTATTTGTTGTGGTAGGCCTATATTGCTATAAACTTTCCTCTTAGAACTGCTTTTGCTTGCATCCCAAAGATTTTAGAATTTCATTCTCATTTGTCTCCATGATTTTTTTTTAATTTTCTCTTTTATTTTTTGATTGACTCACTTATTGTTTACAACATGTTATTTAACTTCCATATAGTTATGTTCTTTCCAGACTTTTCCTTGTGGTTAGTTTCTAGCTTCATAGTATTACTGTCAAAAAAGATGCAAGGAATGACTTCAATCTTTTGAATCTGTTGAGACTAGTTTTGTGGCTTAATATGTGATCTATTTTGAAGAATGTTGCATATTCCCTTAAGAAAAATGTGTATTTTACTCTTTTAAGATAGAATTTTCTGGGCGCCTGGGTGGCTCAGTGGGTTAAGTCACTGCCTTCAGCTCAGGTCATGATTTCAAAGTCCTGGGATCAAGTCCCGCATCGGGCTCTCTGCTGGGCAGAGAGCCTGCTTCTCTCTCTCTCGCCGCTCTTTGCCTGCCTCTCTGTCTACTTGTGATCTCTCTCTGTCAAATAAATAAATAAAATCTTAAAAAAAAAAAAAGAAAAGACAGAATTTTCTGAATATGTCTGTTAGATCCATCTGGTCCAGTATGTAATTCAAAGCTACTGTTTGTTTACTTCTTGATTTTCTATTTGGATGTAATTGGTGTTAAAGTCCCTGCTATTATTGTATTACTGTTGATTACTTACCTTATTCTTGTTATTAGCTGTTTATGGTTTATGGTGCCCCCATATTAAATGCATAAATATTTATAATTGTTACATCCTCTTGTTGGATTATTCACTTTATGATTATAGAGTATACCTCTTTATTTCTTGTTACAGTCTTTGCTTTATTATTATTTTGTCTGTTATAAGTATTGCTATCCCAACTTTCTTTTACTTCCATTTACACCATAAGTGTTTTTCTATTCTTTCACTTTCAAGCTACATGTGTCTTTAGGTCTAAATATCTTATAGGCAGAATATAGTTTGGTCTTTCTTTTTTATCCATTTAATCAACCCATATATTTTGATTAGGGTGTTAGTCCATTTACATTCAAAGTAATTATTTATACATATGGATTTATTGTCATTTTGTTACTTACTTGTTTTTGTAGTTATTCTCTGTTCTTTTATTCTCTTAATTTTTCTTTTGTGGTTTTTTGGTTTTCTTTATTGAGCTATTTGGATTCTTTTCTATTTATTTTTTGCATATCTATTCAGATTTTTTATTGTAGTTACCATTAGCTTTGTATACAGCATGTCATGTGTACATATAGCAGCCTATATTAAGTTGATGATCACTTAATTTTGAACTCATTTTTTACTCTTCTTCCCACTGCATTTAAGGTATATGGTGTTATACCTTACATTCTTCCATTTTGTGAATACTTTGACCCATTTTTATAGATAATACTCATTTTTACTGCTTTTATGCTTCCTACTTTCCTTAATTCTTCTTATGTTATTTCATTTCCAATCAAAGAGCTCCCTCTAATGTTTCTTGGAGGGCTGGATTAGTGGTCATGAATTCTGCTAACATTTGTTTTTCTGTTAAATTCTCTATCCCTCCTTCTTTTCTGAATGATAGCCTTTCTGCATCAAGTATTCTTGGCTGCAGATTTTTCCCCCCTTTAATAGTTTGAATATAGCATGCCACTCCGCTCTGGCCTACAAAGCTTCCACTGAAAAATGTGCTCATAGCCTTATGGGATTTCCCTTGTATTTAACTGTTTTCCTTTATCTTATTGTTTAAATTCTCATTTTGTCACTTTTCTATTTGCCTTTTTAATTAATATGTGTCTTGGTGTGGACCTCCTAGGGTTCATGTTGGGTGCTCTCTGTCCTCCAGGTCACTAATCTGTTATTCTGCTTCTTCTAGTATGCTATTTACTCCATCTAGCATATTTTTTTTTATTTCAGTTATTGATTTCTTAATGTCTGATTGGTTCTTTTTTAATGTTTTAATTTTTTTTTATCTTTGTTAAAGCTCTCACTGGGGTCCTACACTCTTTTTCTCAAGTCCAGTATCTTTATGACTATTCCTTTAAATTCTCTATCAGACATATTACTTGTCTCAATTTAATCTAGGTTTCTTGCTTTGATTTTGTCCTGTTCTTTCATTTGGGACATATTTCACTGTAGCTTCGTTTTGCTTATCTCTTTGTGTTGGTATGTGTTAACAAAGTTACCTACATCACCTGCTTTTGAAAGTAGTGGCCTTATGAAGCAGAAGTCCTTTAGAGCCCTGTAGTACAATGTTTCTTGTTTTACCAGCAACTGGCACTTCAAGGATGTCTCCTATTTGTGCTGTGTGCACCCTATTGTTGTGGCTGAGCCACTTTTACCATCAATCCAGTCATCGTTGATGGCTCTCTTTACCTGTTGTGGTCAGGATTTGGTCTCTCTGCTGTTAGTGGGCCAGTTTTGGAACTCACTTATGCATAAGTTGAGTCAGACCAGATATTTGCCAGAGGTGCATTAGCACCAAACTGCAGCATAATTTTCCTATGTTATCCCCTAAGATGCTGTCATTGGTGGGCAAAGCTTGTACTTAGGCCAGATGTCTGTCCTGAGCTCATGGCTGGGGACACTATCTGATTGTTATGTGTAATTATATTCTCTTTTCTCTGGGGTAGGAGTCACTCTGTAGTGGTGCTTACTCCCATTGAGGGTACTTGCAAAATGCCAGGTTTGTGGAACCACTTTGGACAGGATATAGCTAAGAGCACATTGGAGAGAGTCTATAAGAGAACACATGGAGGGAAGAATTTGATGCCAGCAATATCTATGATGGTCCACTCTATGAGGCTATCCGAAGCTGCCTAGGACCAGGCAGGCTGAGTGGGAGGAGGCAGCACTTCAGAAACAGCTAGGGAGAATGATGTGTTTTTAAAAGGGTTTAAAAGGAACAGCTGTGGACTACTGGACCAGGAGGGGAGAATTTGAGAGATAAGTGATATCATAAGATGAAACAACATTAGAATAATTGGGATTCCAGAAAAAGAAGAAAGAGAGAGTGGAGTAGAAGGCATATTGGAGTGAATTATTGCAGAGGATTTCCCAAATATGGCAAAGGGAATAAGGATCAAAATCCAGGAGGCACAGAGAACCCCTCTCAAAATCAATAAGAATATTTCCACACCCCGTCATCTAATAGTAAAGCTTACAAGTCTTAATGACAAAGAGAAAATCCTGAAAGCAGCCCAGGACAAGAGATCTGTAACATACAATGGTAAAAATATTAGATTGGCAGCAGACTTATCCACAGAGATCTGGCAGGCCAGAAAGAACTGGCATGATATATTCAGAGCACTAAATGAGAAAAACATGTAGCCAAGAATACTATATCCAGCTAGGCTATCATTGAAAATAGAAGGAGAGAAAAAAAGCTTCCAGGACAACCAAAAACTAAAAGAATTTATAAACACCAAACCAGCTCTACAGGAAATATTGAAATGGGTCCTATAAACAAAGAGAGAGCCTAAAAGTCATAGACCAGAAATGAACAGAGACAAAATACAGTAACAGTCACCTTACAGGCAATACAGTGACACTAAACTCATATCTCTCAATAGTTACCCTGAATGTTAATGGCTAAATGCCCCAATCAAAAGACACAGGGTATCAGAATGGATAAAAAAACAAAACCCATCAATATGTTGCCTACAAGAAAGTCATTTTAGACGCGAAGACACCTCCAGATTTAAAGTGAAGGGGTGGAAAACAATTTACCATGCTAATGGACATCAGAAGAAGGCTACGGTGTCAATTCTTAGATCAATGAGACTTTAAGCCAAAGACTATAACAAGAGATGAGGAAGGACACTTTATCATACTCAAAGGGTCTGTCCAACAAGAATATCTAACAATTTTAAATATCGATGCCCCTAAAATTGGGAGTGGCCAACTATATAAACCAATTAATAACAAAACCAAAGAAACACATCAACAATAATACAATAATAGTAGGGGACTTTAACACTCCCCACATTGAAATGAACAGATCATCCAAGCAAAAGATCAACAAGGAAATAAAGGCCTCAAATGACACACTGGACCAGATGGACATCACAGATATATTCAGAAGATTTTATCCCAAAGCAACAGAATACACACTCCTCTCTAGTGCACATGGAACATTCTCCAGAATAGATCACATCCTGGGTCACAAATCAGGTCTCAACTGGTACCAAAAGATTGGGATCATTCCCTGCATATTTTCAGACTACAATGTTCTGAAGCTAGAATTCAATCACAAGAGGAAATTTGGAAAGAACCCAAATACATGGAGGCTAAAAAGCATCCTTATAAAGAATGAGTGAGTCAACCAGGAAATTAAAGAAGATTTGTAAAAAATTCATGCAAACAAATGATAATGAAAAACAACAGTTCAAAATCTGTGGGACACAACAAGGCAGGAAAATATGTATTGATACAAGCCTTTCTCAAGAATCAAGAAAGGTCTCAAATACACAACCTATCCCTACACCTAAAGGAGCTGGAGAAAGAACAACAAAGAAAGCCTAAACCCAGCAGGAGAAGAGAAGTAAATAAAGACCAGAGCAGAAATCAATGAAATAGAAACCAAAACAACAGTAAAACAAGTCAATGAAACTAGGAGCTGATTCTTTGAAAGAATTAATAAGATTGATAAACCCCTGGCCAGACTTATCAAAAAGAAAAGAGAAAAGACCCAAATTAATAAAACCATGAATGAAGGAGGAGAGATCACAACCAACACCAAAGAAATACAAACAATTATAAGAATATATTATGAGGAACTATATGCCAGCAAATTTGACAATCTGGAAGAAATGGATGCATTCCTAGAGACAGAAACTACCACAACTGAACCAGAAAGAAGTAGAAAACCTGAACAGACCCATAACCAGTAAGGAAATTGAAGCAGTCATCAAAAATATCCCAATGAACCAAAGCCCAGGGCCAGATGGCTTCCCAGGGGAATTCTACCAAATATTTAAAGAAGAATTAATTCTTATTCTCCTGAAATTGTTCCAAAGAATAGAAATGGAAGGATCCTAAAACCAGACGAAGATCCCATCACAAAAGCAAATTACAAACCAATACCCTCGATGAACACAGATGTGAAAATTCTCACCAAAATACTAGCCAATAGGATCCAACAGTATATTAAAAGGATTATTCACCACGACCAAGTGCGATTTATTCCAGAGCTGCAACTTTGGTTCAACATTTGCAAATCAATCAATGTGATATAATACATTAATAAAAGAAAGAACAAGAACCACATGATACTATCAATAGATGCTAAAAAAGCATTTGACAAAATACAGCATCCTTTCTTGATCAAACTCTTCAAAGTGTCGGGAGAGAGGGTATATACCTCAATATCATCAAAGCCATCTATGAAAAACCCACAACGAATATCATTCTCAGTGGAAAAAAAAAAACCTGAGAGCTTTTCAGGAAAGGTCAGGAACACAGCAGGGATGTCCTTTATCACCACTGCTATTTAACATAGTACTAGAAGATCTAGCCTCAGCAATCAGACAACAAAAAGAAATTAAAGGCATCCAAATCAACAAAGAAGAAGTCAAACTATCACTCTTTACAGATGATATGATACTTTATGCAGAAAACCCAAAAGATTGCACTCCAAATCTGCTAGAATTTGTAGAGGAATTCAGTAAAGTGTCAGGATGTAAAATTAATGCACAGAAGTCAGTTGCATTTCTATACACCAACAAGAAGACAGAAGAAAGAGAAATTAAGGAGTCAATCCCATTTGCAGTTGCACCCAAAACCGTAAGATACCTAGGAATAAACCTAACTAAAGAGGCAAAGAATCTGTACTCAGAAAACCATAAAGTACTCATGAAAGAAATTGAGGAAGACACAAAGAAATGGAAAAACATTCCATGCTCATGGATTGGAAGAATAAATATTGTGAAAATGTCTATGCTACCTAAAGCAATCTACACATTTAATGTAATCCCTATCAAAATACCATCTTTTTTTTTCCCCAAGGAAATGAAACAAATAATCCTAATATTTATATGGAACAAGAAAAGACCTTGAATAGCCAAAGGAATGTTGAAAAAGAAAGCCAAAGTTGGTGGCATCACAATTCCAGACTTCAAGCTCTATTACAAAGCTGTCATCATCAAGACAGTATGGTACTGAAACAAAAACTGACACATAGATCAATGGAACAGAATAGAAAGCCCAGAAATAAACCCTCAACTCTATGGTCAACTAATCTTCGACAAAGCAGGAAAGAATGTCCAATGGAAAAAAGACAGTCTCTTCAACAAATGGTGTTAGCAAAATTGGACAGCCACATGCAGAAAAATGAAACTGGACCATTTCCTTACACCACAAATGAAAATAGACTCAAAATGGATGAAGAACCTCAGTATGAGAAAGGAATCCATCAAAATCCTTGAGGAGAACACAGGCAGCAACCTCTTCGACCTCAGCTGCAGCAAAGGCAAGGGAAGCAAGGACAAAAATGAACTATTGGGACTTCAAGATCAAAAGCTTTTGCACAGCAAAGGAAACAGTTAACAAAGCCAAAAGATAACTGACAGAATGGGAGAAGATATTTGCAAACAACATATCAGGTAAAGGGTTAGTATCCAAAGTCTATAAAGACCTTATCAAACTCAATACCCAAAGAACAAATAATCCAATCAAGAAATGGGCAGAGGACATGAACAGATATTTCTGCAAAGAAGACCTCCAGATGGCCAACACACACATGAAAAAGTGCTCCACATCACTCGGCATCAGGGAAATACAAATCAAAACCACAATGAGATACCACCTCACACCAGTCAGAATGACTAAAATTAACAAGTCAGGGAATGACAGATGCTGGTGAGGATGCAGAGAGAGGGGAACCCTCCTACACTGTTGGTGGGAATGCAAGCTGGTGCAACCACTCTGGTGCAACCACTCTGGTAAGCAGCATGGATCCTCAAAAAAGTTGAAAATAGAGCTACCCTATGGCCTAGCAATTGCACTACTGGGTATTTACCCTAAAAATACAAGCGTAGTGATCTGAAGGGGCACGTGCACTCAAATCTTTATAGCAGCAATGTCTACAATAGCCAAACTATGGAAAGAACCTAAATGTCCATCAACAGACGAATGGATAAAGAAGAGGTGGTATATATATATATATATATATATATATATATATATATATATATATACAATGGAATACTATGCAGCCATCAAAAGAAATGAAATCTTGCCCTTTGCGATGATGTGGATAGAACTAGAGGGTATTATGCTTAGCAAAATGAGTCTATTAGAGAAAGACAATTATCATATGATCTCCCTAATGTGAGGAAATTGAGAGGCAATGTTGGGGGCTTAGAGGGTAGGAAAGGAATAAATGAAACAAGATGGGATCAGGAGGGAGACAAACTATAAAAGACTCTTAATCTTGCAAAACAAACTGCATGTTGCTGGGGCGGGGGTTGGTAGGGAGAGGGTGGTTGGGTTGTGGACATTGGAGAGAGTGTGTGCTATGGTGAGTGCTTTGAAGTGTGTAGACCTGGCGATTCACAGACCTGTGCCCCTGGAGCTAATAGTACATTACATGTTTATTTAAAAAAATTAAAAAAAAAAAAAGAAAGAAAGAAAAGAAAGGGATCAGCTGTGGGAGGGGACTTGGAGCTGAGGCCTGCTGGAAGAATTGTGTCTTCAGGAGACTATCAGGGCAGGATGAATTGTTAGCAGTTAGGGAGTATTGCCTTGATATGTGATTTGATATTTGACATTAATTCAAGAAAATTCTCAGACAGAATTGCTTTACATATTACTTCTTTCCTTTTACCTCTTTCTTTTCTTTCTAATTTTCCCATTCTATTAATACTGTATCATTTGTAGATGTCTCACTCTTCTCAAATATTATCTTCTGGGATTTTTTTGTTGCTGTTTATTTCTTCAATTTTCTTGCTTTTGTTTGTGTTGTTCTGTTTTTCAGTTTTGGGAGTTTCTATTGTCATATCCTCAAGTTCGGAGATTCTGTCTTCACCCATGTTCAGGATGTTAATGAGACAATCAAAGGCATTGTTTACTTCTGTTGGCAGTGTTTATGATACCTAAAATTTCTTTTAGATTCTTTCTAAGAATTTCCATTTCTATGCTTTCATTTTCTATCCATCCTTGAATGTTGTCTAATTTTTAAATTAAGGGCATTAGCATTGTTCAATTTTTTAAAAATTATGATCTGATAACTTCAGCATCCATATCTGAGTCTAGTTATAATGCTTGTAGTCTCTTCAAACTATTTTTTCTGCTTTGTAATTTTTGTTCAAAGATGAATGTATTTTCTCATTAAAAGAAACTATAGTAAATAAGTCCTTAGTAATGTAGTGGTGATATGTAGTAGTAAAAAGGATAACATTGTATAGTCCTATGATGAACTCTCAGTCTTAGATGAGACAGGATGGCTAGGTGGGGCTGGAATTGGGTATTTTCCTTTCCTCACATAGGCTACATTCTGGTAAATAATTTCTCCTGAGCACAGACCTTGTTAGGAAGAACAAAATACTTTGACATATTTCAATATGATTACATTTCCCTGCTGCCTATTGGAAGCACAAGGGAATTTTTCTCTAATATTCACTGTGTAAACTTGGTAGAGGTCCTGGAGGTAGAAATCACAAAAGTGTGGTGCAATTCATATCACTCTGTCTCCTAGAATTTTTAATTCTCTATTTATAGCCTCCAACAATTTATCATTTACAGCTCTCCCGTCTCAGTATTGGTTTGTGGACTGTGATAATGAATATATAGCATTAAATAATGTGTTGAAAGTAGTAGAACCATAAATAGTGAGTAGCCTATAGTCTTAAGTGTTTATATTTGTAAATAAGAACTGAAAATTAATGATCTAATTATTTAATTTGAAAGGTTAAAACCAAGACCAAACTAAACTCACATAAATAGTCAGCAGTCTATTACAATGATTGTCATTGTTCTCCTTTGTTTTATTTTGATGTTGAGCCTGTGATTAAAATATTTTCTATTCTTAATAGATAAAATTGCATGGTGATTCTACATTTTCTATTTATTTAGTTTTAAATGGAATGGAATATATTTTACCTAGGTATATCTGAAATGGGATTTCTACAAATAAATATTATTTTTCATTGTCAAATCTTTGATAAATACCCCAAATTATACAATCTGTATAGTTTAGATTATATAGAGAAATAAAATAAAAACTCATCCGCATTGTGGCAAAATTTGCCATCAAAAGAATTTATAAGAACTATGTCAACATAATGGTGTATAGGGCATATTAAGGAAGAAACCAATGATGTTGATTATAAGACCCTATGGATACAGATGAATTCACAACAAGATTGACAGTAACAGCCGAAAGAGAATGAAGAAGAGGAGGAGGATAGTCACTTATGGTGGTGCAGGTTGTGGTGAGGAAGATTCTATATAACTTGCCTTGTGCTAGGTATTACGCTCAGTATTTTACCTACTAGTCCTGCTTAATCCTCATAGAAGTATAGTGAGCCATGTTATCTACTATATGGATAGATTTTCAGAGAACTTGAGTTATTTGACCTAGGTCACATACTTTATAAACTTCAAAATTGAAATTCAAACTCACATCTACTTGTGTTTAATTTCAAATCTGTTTCCATTTCTAGGATGTTTTTAAATAATTTTAATGTTTTTAACACTTGTTGACTGATATAGGCTATAAAAATTTAGGTGAAGAGGAAGCAAAACTGCAACAATGAAAATACTATCTGGAGTCACAGATGTGAAAGCTTAGAGATAAATCCTTCAAAATTGCATTTGACATGAATTTGGTGATAGTATCTACTATCAGCTGGAAATTCCTGAACAAAAGTAATACTCAATCCAGGAGCATGGAACATTTTTCCATTTCTTTGTGTCTTCCTCGATTTCTTTCATGAGTACTTCATAATTTTCTGTGTATAGATTCTTAGCCTCTTTGGTTAGGTTTATTCCTAGGTATCTTATAGTTTTGGGTACAATTGTAAATGGGAATGACTCCTTAATTTCTCTTTCTTCTGTCTTGTTGTTGGTGTACAGAAATGCAACTGATTTCTGTGCATTGATTTTATATCCTGACACTTTACTGAATTCCTGTACAAGTTCTAGCAGTTTTGGAGTGGAGTCTTTTGGGTTTTCCACATATAGTATCATATCATCTACGAAGAGTGATAGTTTGACTTCTTCTTTACCAATCTGGATGTATTCCATGTCACTCGGCATCAGGGAAATACAAATCAAAACCACAATGAGATATCACCTCACACCAGTCATAATCGCTAAAATTAACAAGTCAGGAAATGACAGATGCTGGCAAGGATGCGGAGAAAGGGGAACCCTCCTCCACTGTTGGTGGGAATGCAAGCTGGTGCAACCACTCTGGAAAACAGCATGGAGGTTCCTCAAAATGTTGAAAATAGAACTACCCTATGACCCACCAATTGCACTACTGGGTATTTACCCTAAAGATACAAACATAGTGATCCAAAGGGGCACGTGTACCCAAATGTTTATAGCAGCAATGTCTACAATAGCCAAACTATGGAAAGAACCTAGATGTCCATCAACAGATGAATGGATAAAGAAGAGGTGGTATATATACACAATGGAATACTATGCAGCCATCAAAAGAAATGAAATCTTGCCATTTGCGACGACATGGATGGAACTAGAGGGTATCATGCTTAGTGAAATAAGTCAATCGGAGAAAGACAACTATCATATGATCTCCCTGATATGAGGACATGGAGAAGCAACATGGGGGGTTGGGTAATAGGGAGGGCACGTTTTGCATGGAGCACTGGGTGTTGTGCAAAAATAATGAATACTGTTATGCTGAAAAAAATTAATAAAATGGAAAAAAAAGTAATACTCAAAATAGCTGTCAAATTGAATCAGGACAAAGAAAAGAAAAGGAATAGAGCTAATGACTGTGTAGGTTTCTTTTAGCAGCCTACAATCACAATACCTAAATCTCATTTACTGAAGACTCAAATCCTATTACCTGGATTTTCTTAAAGGTTTGGTTTTCTGTTAAACTGAAAGAGCCAAATGCTCAAAATAAATCAAAAATGAAAAAAAAATTACACTAAAGTTTTAAAATTGATTTGGGATACATTTTTATTTTTAAAATCACTTTAACCCACCCTTAAGAGTCTTTAATGAATATAAATTAACTCAACAGTATAAAAATAAATTTGATTCAAAATATCTTCAAATTCATGAACATATTAAGGAGCTAAGGAAAGACAATGTGAAAGAAAGTATCAGAAACACCTGTGAAAAACTTGACTGCCTCCATAATTTTGCAAAAATGATGGAACAGTTCATACAGAATGTAGAAATAATAAAACCAAATATTTTCACTTCTTCAATATTAATGAAGCAGCTAAAAGCAGAAATATATATATTTAATATTTTTATATATTAGTATATCTACATTTATAAATATATGCATATAAGCATATGTAAATATATATGTATATATATTTATGAAGATGTGTGTGTATATAGATACATGTATGTATATATATACACACATAGATACATGTGTGTATACATATACATGCCTGTATCTATATACACATATGGATATATCCATATGTGTATGTGTGTGTGTAATTAAATTAAATTTCTAAATTATTCTTTTTTTCTAATTAATTTATTTTTTCAGCGTAACAGTATTCATTTTTTTTCCCATTTTATTTATTTTTTCAGCTTAACAGTATTCATTCTTTTTGCACAACACCCAGTGCTCCATGAAAAACGTGCCCTCCCCATTACCCACCACCTGTTCCCCCAACCTCCCACCCCTGACCCTTCAAAACCCTCAGGTTGCCCCAACCTCCCACCCCTGACCCTTCAAAACCCTCAGGTTGTTTTTCAGAGTCCATAGTCTCTTATGGTTCGCCTCCCCTCCCCAATGTCCATAGCCCGCTCCCCCTCTCCCAATCCCACCTCCCCCCAGCAACCCCCAGTTTGTTTTGTGAGATTAAGAGTCATTTATGGTTTGTCTCCCTCCCAATCCCATCTTGTTTCATTTATTCTTCTCCTATCCCCCTACCCCCCCATGTTGCTTCTCCATGTCCTCATATCAGGGAGATCATATGATAGTTGTCTTTCTCCGATTGACTTATTTCACTAAGCATGATACGCTCTAGTTCCATCCACGTCGTCGCAAATGGCATGATTTCATTTCTCTTGATGGCTGCATAGTATTCCATTGTGTATATATACCACCTCTTCTTTATCCATTCATCTGTTGATGGACATCTAGGTTCTTTCCATAGTCTGGCTATTGTAGACATTGCTGCTATAAACATTCGGGTACACGTGCCCCTTTGGATCACTATGTTTGTATCTTTAGGGTAAATACCCAGTAGTGCAATTGCTGGGTCATAGGGTAGTTCTATTTTCAACATTTTGAGGAACCTCCATGCTGTTTTCCACAGTGGTTGCACCAGCTTGCATTCCCACCAACAGTGGAGGAGGGTTCCCCTTTCTCCACATCCTCTCCAGCATCTGTCATTTCCTGACTTGTTAATTTTAGCCATTCTGACTGGTGTGAGGTGATATCTCATTGTGGTTTTGATTTGTATTTCCCTGATGCCGAGTGACGTGGAGCACTTTTTCATGTGTCTGTTGGCCATCTGGATGTCTTCTTTGCAGAAATGTCTGTTCATGTCCTCTGCCCATTTCTTGATTGGATTGTTTGTTCTTTGGGTGTTGAGTTTGCTAAGTTCCTTATAGATTTTGGACACTAGCCCTTTATCTGATATGTCGTTTGCAAATATCTTCTCCCATTCTGTCAGTTGTCTTGGTTTTGTTAACTGTTTCCTTTGCTGTGCAAAAGCTTTTGATCTTGATGAAATCCCAATAGTTCATTTTTGCCCTTGCTTCCCTTGCCTTTGCCGTTGTTCCTAGGAAGATGTTGCTACAGCTGAGGTCAAAGAGGTTGCTGCCTGCATTCTCCTCAAGGATTTTGATGGATTCCTTTCTCACATTGAGGTCCTTCATCCATTTGGAGTCTATTTTCGTGTGTGGTGTAAGGAAGTGGTCCAATTTCATTTTTCTGCATGTGGCTGTCTAATTTTCCCAGCACCATTTATTGAAGAGGCTGTCTTTTTTCCATTGGACATTCTTTCCTGCTTTGTCGAAGTCCTAGCCTCAGCAATCAGACAACAAAAAGAAATTAAAGGCATCCAAATTGGTAAAGAAGAAGTCAAACTATCACTCTTCGCAGATGATATGATACTATATGTGGAAAACCCAAAAGACTCCACTCCAAAACTGCTAGAACTTGTACAGGAATTCAGTAAAGTGTCAGGATATAAAATCAATTCACAGAAATCAGTTGCATTTCTGTACACCAACAACAAGACTGAAGAAAGAGAAATTAAGGAGTCAATCCCATTTACAATTGTACCCAAAACTATAAGATACCTAGGAATAAACCTAACCAAAGACACCAAGAATCTGTACACAGAAAATTATAAAGTACTCATGAAAGAAATTGAGGAAGACACCAAAAAATGGAAAAATGTTCCATGCTCCTGGATTGGAAGAATAAATATTGTGAAAATGTCTATGCTACCTAAAGCAATCTACACATTTAATGCAATCCCTATCAAAATACCATCCATTTTTTTCAAAGAAATGGAACAAATAATCCTAAAATTTATATGGAACCAGAAAAGACCTCGAATAGCCAAAGGAATATTGAAGAACAAAGCCAAAGTTGGTGGCATCACAATTCTGGACTTCAAGCTCTATTACAAAGCTGTCATCATCAAGACAGCATGGTACTGGCCCAAAAACAGACACATAGATCAGTGGAACAGAATAGAGAGCCCAGAAATAGACCCTCAACTCTATGGTATTCATTGTTTTTGCACAACACCCAGGGCTCCATGCAAAACGTGCCCTCCTTATTACCCACCACCTGTTCCCCCAACCTCCCACCCCTGACCCTTCAAAACCCTCAGGTTGTTTTTCAGAGTCCATAGTCTCTTATGGTTCGCCTCCCCTTCCAATTTTTTTTTAATAAACATATAATGTATTTTTATCCCCAGGGGTACGGTCTGTGAATCGCCAGGTTTACACACTTCACAGCACTCATGATAGCACATACCCTCCTCAATGTCCATAATCCCCTCCCCCTCTCCCAACCCCACCTCCCCCCAGCAACCCCCAGTTTGTTTTGTGAGGTTGAGAGTCATTTATGTTTTGTCTCCCTCCCAATCCCATCTTGTTTCATTTATTCTTCTCCTATCCCCCTAACCCCCCATGTTGCTTCTCCATGTCCTCATATCAGGGAGATCATATGATAGTTGTCTTTTCTCCAATTGACTTATTTCACTAAGTATGATATACACAATGGAATACTATGCAGCCATCAAAAGAAATGAAATCTTGCCATTTGCGATGACGTGGATGGAACTAAATTATTCTAATAGATAAAACTCTCTAGTTAATGACTAAAACAGTGCTAACTGCTCATCCAACCTTATGCTAACTCCATATACAATTTTTGGTCACTCCATATGCAAGAAATTTTACACCATCATCTGGATCTAAAACATATTCCCTATAGTTTATCTATAGAAATGAAATATACCAAAGCACCTTTTCAGATATTGTGATATAAATAGAGGGTGTCCATTGTCAATACTAAGGAGAAAGAGGAGGAAGTGGAATAGAAGAAGGAAAAGGAGAAACCCTGTAGTTAGGGTACAGCAATCTGTTTTAATTTGGGGGGGTTGGGGGATAGGAGAAGAATAAATGAAACAAGATGGGATTGGGAGGGAGACAAACCATAAATGACTCTTAATCTCACAAAACAAACTGGGGGTTGCTCGGGGGAGGTGGGATTGGGAGAGGAGGAGGGGGCTATGGACATTGGGGAGGGGAGGCGAACCATAAGAGACTATGGACTCTGAAAAACAACCTGAAGGTTTTGAAGGGTCAGGGGTGGGAGGTTGGGGGAACAGGTGGTGGGTAGTTCCTGGAACAAAGGGTTAAACATGGGAAGTTGGTCCTAGGGTTCTAAACTATACCATCAAGTGTAAACTGTATAGGTTGATATACTAAAGGGGACCTTCCCCTACATAACTTCTTTTTGATACCTAAAGAGAGAGAGAAAATACAATTAAAAGTAACAATCAGAACTTCTGATTTCAAAAGTAATGGCATTGTAAATGTAAATAAAGGGAAAAGAAGGAAAAATCTGAATCTATATAATGCTTCAGGATAAATAGAATAATTAAAATTTTATTTCATAATAATGCTTACACATATATGCATGCCCTGTAGGTATTAATATTTTCAAAAAATTCTCCTTATTCAGTTTTGAAATATTCTACTTTCTGGTGCATGAAATGGCTTGTTAAGTAATTATGCATGCCTGTTTGCATGCTTAATTATCAAGACGGATTCTTAAAAGGCTCATTTTTGGTTCATTCTCTCAGTGGAAGGCAATGATTCAAATTGCTTTTACTGTAAGGAAGTAATGAAATGTTACTTCCACTCTAGTGAAAATAACCAGTGTTTTCCAAAGGCATAGCTATTTTTGTAATTGAAAGAATACTGTCACACTTTTTGTGATAACTGAAATTCCTCATAAAGTTTTAATATTTGTAAAATTTGAAGGAGGGAACTCTTGTAAACTTGTTAGTTAATTCTCTTCTAAGCAAAATCCATCACTTAAGCCATGCCCGGACAGTGACTGACAATTCAAGTTGTCTTTTATAACTTAGATCAATTGCAAAATAGGAACAAAATCAGAAATATATTTTGCAAAATGAAGAATGTTGTCATTATAATATTCTTCCCTATGGCACTTCAAAAAAGAAAACTAAGCATCTCAGCACTTTAATATGAGGCATTACATATAATAAATGACATACAATCTCTAGTAGATTCTATTCTATATGAATATTATATGCAATGAATTAATAATGTATCACTTATATTCTATCATGAATTAAACAGAAGGAGTAATTCTCTATGGATAAAAGCCTATCTAAGTGTATGTATTTGTATGTTTTAGAAATTTGGTTAAGTGACTAACTCTGTTTATGATTATGCTTATTTTAATTTGATTTATGTACTAAGCTTCCTCCCAAGACATGGTTATGTTTCAGTGTTTATAAAATGTAACTTTAAATATTTATTAGAGATAGGCTTAGAACCACAAACATGTCATCTTCAATATAACTAAAGTTCAGGAAAACAAATGACAAGAATCTCATTTCTATGAAAATATGCAAATGACAACCAATAGGTTTTCTTTCAAATAAACATTATTTTTAGAACAGTTTTAGAGAGAGAAAATGGCTAGAGAGGTACTATAGAGTGTTTCCATATATTCTGTACTCTGATTCCCTTATTATCAACATCTTACATTTGTATGGTATATTTGCTACAATTAATAAAACAATATTGATACATTTTTATTAATTGAAGTTAATACTATATTCAGATTTCCTTAGTTTTTGCATGACTTCCTTTTTATGTACCAGGATACCATATTGAGTCTCATTGAGTGATTTCGGCTCTTAGATGTGACAGTTTCCCAGATTTTCCTTTGTTTTGATGACTTTACAGTTTTGACAAAAACTGTAATGGTCTGTTATTTTGTATGATGTCATTCAAATGGAATGTATCTGATATCTTCTCATTAGATGTGTATTCTGTGTTTTGGTGAGGAAGACTACAGAATTAGAGTGCCATTTTTATCACATCGTATCAGTGTGACATTAAGGTCAATGTTCATCTTGATCCAAGGCAGTGTTTGTCAGGATTCTCCACCGTAAAGTTGCTCTTAAGCCCCTTTTCATGCCATGATTAGAAGGAAGTCACTATATGTAGCTCATACTTAGGGCATTAAGCTTCCCCTCCTTGAGAACAGAGTATCTACATACAGTATTTGAAATTCTTCTGCATACAATGTTTGTCTTTTTTCACCATTTATTTATTAATGTAAATATTTACTTATATTAGTGTGGACTTAGGGATATTTATTTTTTACTTTTGGTTGTAATTCAACACTGCATTATTTATTTGTTGTTGAGATTGTTCTAATTGATTATCAGGAGCTCTTATAGTTGTAGTTGGTTCCTGTGTCCCTTAGACCTCCATCGTTGTTTTTCTTTTCTTTTTTATTTTTATCATTTTTGTTACTTTGAAGAAATTCCAGGCTCATATTCTATATTTCCTGTCCTACTGACAGTTGAAAAAAAAATGTTGTTTCTAAACAAATGTATCCAATTAGAACATATTTGTCTATTTGAAAGTTTTTTTGTTTGTTTGTTTATTCTCTTTTAGGTCAACTCCATGGATCAAGAAAGAATGAAAGACATTACCAATTGAATAGCATTGAATAATGCATTTAAATAAATATTTTATGAGAATCATACAAGCGAGCCATGAAATCAACCACATCTCTCCAGGAGAATATAGGAAAACTAGAAAGTTTTCCATTAGGTGGTTCTCCTTGGACAAGGTAGTTATTGCCTTTGTAAAAGCAACTTATAAAACAGCCCACAAAGGATACCAAACACAACCTGGGCACCACTCCTCAAATGTCTTAGCATTCATTTAAATTTTTGCCATTGCCACTGAAATCTTCACCAGGAACTCTTTGAGATCCTAAAGCCCCTGATCTTGGAAACTGGAGGCATAGTCTTGATCTTTTATCATTTCTGCTGCTAACACCTTTTTTCCCAATCACTTTTATTTGCCCAAATTTCCTCCACCTCTTCCCTGAGGTTCCAGAGAGCAATAACACCACCAACAACAATAACAGCTCAAGTTCCCTAAGAACTTTCTATGTGATAATTCTATGTTAAGCAGTTTATGTATATTGTCTAATTTAACCTTTCCAACAACAGTATGAGATAAGCATATTTTAGAATTCCAACTTGAGTAATATCCTTAACAGCTGCAAGACCAAGAAGTGGTAAAGACACTTCTCTTGATAATTATATTATATTGCCTCTCATGGAGATCCAAATCAGAGATCTAGATTCGTTTTAAGGTGTTTGGCAGGTTTGGTTAGGGAAGAAAAAGTTTAATAATATTATTATATTCAAAGATTAGCAGCTATATTTGGGGATAGAAGATTCCAGTTGTTTTTATTTTTATCTGCTTGCTTTGTATTGGCATAAAACTAACATGTATGTAGACATAATATTATTTCTCAGAAACTGTATTCCAAATAACTAAATATCTGTTTTCTGAGGCAGAACTTACTTTAATGATAGAAGAACAGATGGTACACAGGTTTTGAGTTACAAAGAGCTGAATTCAAATTTTGATTCTGTTGCTTGCTAGTTTTGGGATCTTGGACATACTACTTGAATTTTCTCAGCCTGAATTTCTCATTGAGGCACAAGAAGAATTATACCTTTGTTAAAGGATATGGTAATTCTTACATGAGATAAGTATGTTCAAGTTCTGATGTTTCTTTTCCTGTAAATCTAGTCCAAAAATCTACTGAAGAGGATCAGTAAAAGCATGCTCAGAGATTTTCAGATTAATGTGATTTCATCTCTTTCATCTAGTTATTTTTCATTTCTCTGTCATCTATAACAAAAAGTTTTTAAATACAACTTCATTACATGCCTTTTGATAAATTGTTACTATTATTACCTTAAAGTTTTTCCAACTAGTATTCTTTTCTCAGACCATAGTACTAACTTTCAATTCTGTGGGCTACAAGTCTATGTTTTCTTTCAGACTTACTTTCATTTCCTCCTCAAATACCTATACCTTATTGGTATATTACAATATAGGCTTATCTCAAGAAACAAGAAATCTCTCAAATACACGACCTAATCTTAAATATAAAGGAGCTAGAAAAAGGAGCAGCAAGTAAATCCTAAATCCACCAGAAGAAGGGAAATAATAAAGATTAGCGTACAGATAAGTAATATAGAAACAAAAAAAAATAGTTGAACAGATCAATGAAACTAGAAGTTGGTTTTTTGAAAGAATAAATAAAATTGATAACCCCCTAGTCAGACTTATCAAAATGAAAAGAGAAAGGACCCAAATAAGTAGTATCATGAATGAAAGAGGAGAAATGACAACAAACACCACAGAAATGCAAACAATTATGAGAATATTATGAAAGATTGTATGCCAAAAAACTGGGCAACCTTGAAGAAATGAATAAATTCCTATAAACATACAAACTACCAAATGTGAAACAGGAAGAAATAGACAATTTGAACAGACCCATAACCAGCAAAGAAATTAAATCAGTAATCAAAAATCTCCCAGCAAATGAAAGTCCAGGGCCAGATGTTTTCCCAGGGCAATACTACCACACATTTAAAGAAGAGTTAATACCCATTCTTCTCAATCTGTTCCAAATAAAAAAGAAATGGAAGGAAAACTTTTAGACTCATTCTATGATGCCAGCATTACCTTAATTCCAAAACCAAAGACCCCACTGAAAAGGAGAACTATAGGCCAATATCCCTGATGAAAATGGATGCAAAAATTAAAAAAAAATACTAGCAAACTGAATCCAACAATACATTAAAAGAATTATTTACCATGATCAACTGGGATTCCAGGGCTGCAAGTGTGGTTCAATATTTGCAAATCAATCAGTGTGATACTGCACGCTAATAAAAGAAAGGATAAGAAAAATATGATCCTCTCAATAGATGCAGAAAAAGCTTTTGACAAGATGTAGCATCCATTCTTGGTAAGAAGCCCTCTACAAAATAGGGATAGAGGAACATATCTCACCTCATAATGGTCATATATGAAAGACCCAAAGCTAACATCATCTTCAATAAGGAAAAACTGAGAGCTTTTCCTCTATGGTCAGGAACAAGACAGGGATATTCATTCTCACCATTACTATTTAACATAGTACTGGAAGTCTTAGCTTTAGCAGTCGATCACCAAAATAAGTAAATGGCATCCAACTTAACAAGGAAGAAGCCAAACTGTCACTATTTGCAGATGACATGATACTCTATATAGAAAACCTGAAAGACTCCACTAAGAAATTGTTAGAACTAATACATGAATTCAGTGAAGTGACAGGATATAGAATCAATGTACAGAAATCGGTTGCATTTCTGCATACCAATAAGGAAACACCAGGAAAAAAAAATCAAGAATTTGATTCCACTTACAATTGCACCAAAACCAATAATGTACCTAGTAATAAACCTAACAACAGAGGTAAAAGGTCTGTACTCTGAAAAGTAAAGACACTTATGAAAGAAATTGAAGAGGACACAAAGAAATGAAAAACATCACATGCTCATGTATTAGAAAAACAAACATCGTTAAAATGCCAATACTATCCAAAGCAATCTACACACTTATGCAACCCCTATCAAAATACCACCAACATCATTCAAAGAGGTAGAAAAAAAAAATCCTAAAATTTGTATAGAACCTCAAAATAACCTGAATGGCCAAAGCAACACTGAAAAAGAAAAGCTAAGCTATAGGATTCCAGACTTCAAGTTATATTATAACACTGTAGTCATCAAGATAATATGCTACCATCATAAAAACAGACAAATAGGTCAATGGAACAGAATAGAAAACCCAGAAAGAAACCCACAACTATATGGTCAATTAATTTTTGACAAAGCAGGAAAGAATCTCCAATGGTAAAAAACAAAACCAAAAAAAAAAAAAAAAAAAAAAAACAGTCTTTTAAACAAATGGCATTGGGAAAACTGGACAACAATATGCAGAAGAATGAAATTGGACCACTTTCTCACATTGTACACAAAAATAAATTCAAATGAATGAAAGACCTAAATGTGAGATAGGAAACAATCAAAATTCTAAAGGAGAACATAGGTAGCAACATCTTTGACCTCAACAATGGCAACTTCTTACTAGACATGTCTCTGAAGGCAAGGGAAACAACAACAACAACAAAAAAGAACTATTGGGACTTCATCAAAATAAAAGTTTCTGCACAAGATCAAAGGAAACAATCAACAAAACTCTAATGCAGCCTATGGGATGGGAGAAGATATTTATAAATGACATATCTGCTAAAGAGGTAGAATCAAAAATATATAAAGAACTGAGACACCTGGGGGGCTCAGTGGCTTAAAGCCTTTTCCTTCAGCTCGGGTCATGATCCCAAGGTCCTGGGATCGAGCCCCGCATTGGGCTCTCAGCTTGGCAGGGAGCCTCTCTGCCTACTTGTGATCTCTTTCAAATAAATAAACAAAATATTTAATATATATAGAACTTATCAAAGTCAACACCCAAAATATAAATAATCCAACTAAGAAATGAGTGGAAGAGATGAATAGACATTTTTTCTAAAGAAGATGTACAGATGCCTAACAGACATAGGAGAAGATGCTCAACATGACTCATCATCAGGGACATACAAATCAAAAGACAATGAGATACCACCTCACACTTGTCAGAATATCTAGAACTAGTTTTTTGTGTTTTTTTAATATTTTATTTATTTGACAGAGAGAAATCACAAGTAGGCAGAGAGAGAGGAGGAAGCAGGCTTCCTGCTGAGCAGAGAGCCAGATGCGGGGCTCGATCCCAGGACCCTGGGACCATGACCCAAGCAAAAGGCAGAGGCTTTAACCCACCGAGCCACCCAGGCGCCCCTTGTCAGAATATCTAAAATTAACACAGGAAACAACAGGTCTTGGTGAGGATTCAGAGAAAGAGAAACTCTTTTATATTATTTGTAGGAATTCAAAGTGGTGTAGTCCCTCTGCAAAACAGTATGGAGTTTCCTAAAAAATTAAAAATAGAACTATGCTATGACCCAGCAATTTCACCACTATTTACCCAAAGGATACAGAAGTAGATTCGAAAGGGCCCATGTACCCTGGTGTCTGCACCAGTATTATCAACAATAGTCAAACAATGGAAAGAGCCCAAATGAATGGACACAGAAGATGTAATAACTCACACACACACACACACACACACACACACACACACACACACCATGGAATATAATTTAACCGTCAAAAAGAATGAATCTTGCTATTGGCAACCACATGGATGGAGCTAGAATATATTATGCCAAGCAAAATAAGTCAGTCAGAGAAAGACAAATACTGTATGATTTCACTCACTTAAATGTAGAATTTAAGAATTAAAACAGATGAACTAATGGGAAGGAAGAAAGAGAGGGAAACAAACCATAAGAGACTCATTGATTGAGAGCAAACTGAGGGTGATAGAAGTGGGTGGGAGACAGGCTAAATGGGTAAAAGACATTAAAAGAGGGCACATGTGATGATCACTGGGTATGATATTTAAGTGATGAAACACTAAATACTACTACTTAAGTCAATATTAGACTATATGTTAACTAACAAGAATTTAAATTAAAAAATTTGAAACAAAAATACAAACAAAAAAAGAAAACACATGATTAGGGTGTTGTTCCAATAATTTACAGAAATGGATTATGGACCAGATATGCTCTAGAGTCCATAGTTTGCCTATCCCTTCTTTTTTTTTTTTTAAAGATTTTATTTATTTATTTGACAGAGAGAGATCAAGTAGACAGAGAGGCAGGCAGAGAGAGAGGGAAGCAGGTTCGCTGCTGAGCAGAGAGCCCAATGTGGGACTCGATCCCAGGACCCTGAGATCATGACCTGAGCAGAAGGCAGTGGCATAACCCACTGAGCCACCCAGGTGTCCATTGCCTATCCCTTCTTTAAAAGATGCGGTTGGGCTATATGATTTTTAACATTCCATTTTACAACCTATGGTCTTCTTTTTAAAAATATGAATAATGGCTGCACAGTATCCCATTGTGTATATATATATATATATATATATATATATATACATACATACACACCACATCTTCTTTATCCATTCATCTGTTGATGGACATCTAAGTCCTTTCCATAGTTTAGCTATTGTGGACATTGCTGCTATAAACATTCAGGTGCATATGCCCCTTTGGATCACTACATTTGTATCTTCTTTAGGGTAAATATCCAGTAGTACAATTGCTGGGTAGTAAGGTAGTTCTATTTTCAAATTTTTGAGGAACCTCCATGCTGTTTTCCAGAGCAGTTGCACCAGCTTGCATTTCCACCAACAGTGTAGGAGGGTTCCCCTTTCTCTGCATCCTCGCCAGCATCTGTAATTTCCTGACTTGTTAGTTTTAGCCATTCTGACTGGTGTGAGGTGGTATCTCATTGTGGTTTTGATTTGTATTTCCCTGATGCCGAGTGATGTGGAATCAGAGAAAGACAACTATCATATAATCTCCCTGATATGAGGAAGTGGAGATGCAACATGGGAGGTTTGGGGGGTAGGAAAAGAATAAATGAAACAAGATGGGATTGGGAGGGAGACAAACCATAAGAGACTCTTAATCTCACAAACAAACTGAGAGTTGATGGGGGAAAGGGGGTTGGGAAAGTGTGGTGGGGTTATGGACATTGGGGAGGGTATGCGCTATGGTGAGTGCTGTGAAGTGGGTAAACCTGACAATTCACAGACCTGTACCCCTGGGGCTAAAAATATATTGTATGTT
Source organism: Meles meles (assembly GCF_922984935.1). Classification (NCBI taxonomy): domain Eukaryota; kingdom Metazoa; phylum Chordata; class Mammalia; order Carnivora; family Mustelidae; genus Meles; species Meles meles. The sequence goes on along the minus strand of NC_060073.1, from coordinate 83,232,670 downwards.
TATAAAAAATAAAATTTAAAAAGCATGAATAATGGATATGATTTAAATAAATCAGTCTGGCATATTACAATATCTGGCATATTACAATACAGAATGGGTATACAAACTATGTTAATACTGTCTAAAAATGGCTCCACAGAAGAGTGGTTAAAAGTAAGTTCCCTGGAGCCAGAACTGCCTGGTTTCAAATCCTAGATCCTCTATTTATGGACTGTATAATCTTTAGAAAGTACTTTACCTCAAACAGTTTTCTCAAACGTTAGTAGGGAATGGTGGCAGTTTTAAAACAAGTCTGTAGGGCGCCTGGGTGGCTCAGTGGGTTAAAGCCTCTGCCTTCTGCTCAGGTCATGACCCCAGGGTCCTGGGATCGAGCCCCACATCAGGCTCTCTGCTCAGCGAGAAGCCTGTTTCCTCCTCTCTCTCTCTGCCTGCCTCTCTGCCTACTTGTGATCTCTATCTGTCAAATAAATAAATAAAATCTTAAAAAAAAAACAAGTCTGTAAGTTCTTTGACACTTCTTCCATTGAGAAGTATCTCTTCCCCTTGAATCTAAACTGCCCTTCATAATTCACTTGTAACTAATAAAATGTAGCAGACATGATCCTTTGCCAAGACTGTTAGAAAAGACATTTGAGACTCCACCTGGTTTCTCTGTTTGCTCTGACAGAATTCAGTTCATGTGTACAAAGCACAAATATTCTGGAATCTCATATATTCATTCAGTCAACAGCCCCAGCTAATCTCCCAGCACATGACCTGCATCAACTTGCCATCCATGTTGGAAATCCTGTCAGTTCAGGCATCAGATAATTTTTGCCCTAGCTGTTACTCCACTATAGCTGCATGAAAGATCTTAAGCAAGAATTATCCAGGTGTGTACTTACCAATTCCCAATCCAAAAAATTATGAACAAAATAAAACAATCATTACTTGACAACATTAAAGTTTGGAGAAATTTTGTATGCAACAGCAGGAACCAGAAGAGATATAGTAAAAGTAATATTTCTCCTTATACTTGTTATATAAATTAAATGATCTAATAAGTGTAAAAGTACTTAATACAATGCCTAACTACTGTAAAGAATAAGTGTCTGTATATTAAAATATTATTAATATACTTTTAAATTAGAATAGAATGAAAGGTAGTGAATTCTAAGAATAAAGTTTAAAAGAATAAGTATTGCTACACTAATGAAGAAAATATATTAATATGCAATGGAATGACTTATGCATGAGGCACAGTGCCTAGGGTGCATGATTCTTCTAGGGACACAAAAAAAATGTTTTAATTTTTACTTCTTTTAAAATCAGAAGGAAAAAATATCTAATAATAGTGAATGTATGATAATCGACAAAATCTGGATAATAGTCCTCCTTATTATAATGCAGTCATAACATATTACCCTGGGTGTTGTATATAAGTGATGAATAACTGAATTCTACTCGTGAAAGCAATATTGCACTGTAGTTAACTAAAATTTAAATTTAAAAAAATTTTTAAATCACCAAGTTTTTTATAGAGAAAGGACCCAAAAAAGGCAAGAGTCCCTAGACTTCACAAGAGTCATAGTATGTCTCTAAATATGCATAGAGGCAATAGAGTCCCCTTTTAGAGCTTCTAAACCTAGTGTTATTCTGAAATTATTCCTTATGAACTGGCAATTTTTTAAAACTCTTCATATTTGGATAATTGTTCAGTTCCTCATTAAGATAACCCTTTGTGACATAATTAATATGTACAAGATAAACTGGAATTTATATTGGTTAAAATTCAAATGCTAATGAAGTGAAAAAAAGTAAGAAAGGACATCAGGAGAAACATTAGGGTGAATAATATATGATTGTTACGAAGATGTCATACTTCTTGGTATTTCATTCTAAGTCACTCTTAATTTTGTGCTTAAGGCCTCTAAGCCTTCAAATCTCTAAATCTCTAAATTAAACTCTAAATAGCTTAATTTCTAAAATTATAAAGGAGGATAACCCCTAAGAACTATTAGAATTTTATATCTTGGTTCAAGGTCATATGGACATAGGAGACTTCAAATTTTGAAAATATCGTTAATCTGCTCTGTGAAAGACAATCTCAAGAGAACGAAAGGATAAACCACAGACTTCTCGTGCAAAAGACAATATTTGTAAAAGACACATCTGATAAATACTGTTATTCAAAATATACAAGGAACTCTAAAAACCCAACAGTAAGAAAATGAACAACCCAATTTAAAAATGATTCCAGCACCTTAACAGACACTTTATCTATGAAATATACATATGGAAAGTTAGCATATGAAAAGATGTTCAACATCCTATGTCATCAAAGAAATGCAAATTAAAACAAGAGTGATCACTACATACCTGGATCTGTGACACACCAAATGCTAACAAGAATGCAGCATAGCAGGAACTCTCTCATTCATTGCAGGTGTGGATGTAAACTGGTTAGAGCCATTTTAAAGAATTTTTTTTAAGATTTTATTTATTTATTTGACAGACAGAGATCACAAGTAGGCAGAGAGGAAGGTGGTGGGGAGGGGGAAGTAGGCTTCCCGCTTAGCAGAGAGCCTGATGTGGGGCTCCATCCCAGGAGCCTGGGATTATGACCTGAGCAGAAGGCAGAGGCTTTAACCCACTGAGCCACCCAGGTGCCCCTGGTAGAGCCATTTTCATAACAGTTTGGTAGTTTCTTATAAAATAAAACATAGTCTTACCATATGATCAAGCAATCGTGCTCCTTGGTATTTACCCAAAGGAGTTGAAAAAGTTAAGTCCACACAAAAGCTTGCCCATGAATCTTTATAGCAGCTTTATTCATAATTATCAAAACCTGGAAGCAACCATGATGTCCTTCAGTAGGTGAATTGATAAATAAACTGTGGTGCACCCAGACAATAGAGTATTATTAAGTGCTTAAAAAATGACATGTAGCCATGATAAGACATGGATGATATATAAGTGCATGTTACTAAGTGAAAGCCAATCTGAAAAGGTGACATACTGCATGGTTCCAACTATATGACATTCCAGAGAAGGTGAAACTGTAGAGAAAATAAGAAGATAAGTTGTTGTTAGGGATGGAGAGTGAGAGAAGTTGACTAGGTAGAGCACAGAATTTTTAAGGCATTCAAAATACTCTATGATATTTTAATGATGGACATATGTCATTAGACATTTCTCCAAACCCATGAAATGTACAACGTTAAAGTAAACCCTAATGTAAACTGTGGCCATTGAGTGATTTTACAAGGTCAGTTGTAACAAATGTACCACTTGGATGAGGGATGTGGATAATGGGGGCGGTTATGCATGTGTAGGAGCAGGGGTATATTTTTCTCAATTTTTTTTTCCCTTTTTATTAATTTTTTCAGCGTAACAGTATTCATTATTTTTGCACAACACCCAGTGCTCCATGCAAAACGTGCCCCCCCATCACCCACCACCTGTTCCCCCAACCTCCCACCCCTGACCCTTCAAAACCCTCAGGTTGTTTTTCAGAGTCCATAGTCTCTTATGGTTCGCCTCCCCTCCCCAATGTCCATAGCCCGCTCCCCCTCTCCCAATCCAACCTCCCCCCAGCAACCCCCAGTTTGTTTTGTGAGATTAAGAGTCATTTATGGTTTGTCTCCCTCCCAATCCCATCTTGTTTCATTTATTCTTCTCCTATCCCCCTACCCCCCCCATGTTGCTTCTCCATGTCCTCATATCAGGGAGATCATATGATAGTTGTCTTTCTCCGATTGACTTATTTCACTAAGCATGATACGCTCTAGTTCCATCCACGTCGTCGCAAATGGCAAGATTTCATTTCTTTTGATGGCTGCATAGTATTCCATTGTGTATATATACCACCTCTTCTTTATCCATTCATCTGTTGATGGACATCTAGGTTCTTTCCATAGTCTGGCTATTGTAGACATTGCTGCTATAAACATTCGGGTACACGTGCCCCTTCGGATCACTATGTTTGTATCTTTAGGGTAAATACCCAGTAGTGCAATTGCTGGGTCATAGGGTAGTTCTATTTTCAACATTTTGAGGAACCTCCATGCTGTTTTCCAGAGTGGTTGCACCAGCTTGCATTCCCACCAACAGTGGAGGAGGGTTCCCCTTTCTCCACATCCTCTCCAGCATCTGTCATTTCCTGACTTGTTAATTTTAGCCATTCTGACTGGTGTGAGGTGATATCTCATTGTGGTTTTGATTTGTATTTCCCTGATGCCGAGTGACGTGGAGCACTTTTTCATGTGTCTGTTGGCCATCTGGATGTCTTCTTTGCAGAAATGTCTGTTCATGTCCTCTGCCCATTTCTTGATTGGATTGTTTGTTCTTTGGGTGTTGAGTTTGCTAAGTTCCTTATAGATTTTGGATACTAGCCCTTTATCTGATATGTCGTTTGCAAATATCTTCTCTCATTCTGTCAGCTGTCTTTTGGTTTTGTTAACTGTTTCCTTTGCTGTGCAAAAGCTTTTGATCTTGATGAAATCCCAATAGTTCATTTTCGCCCTTGCTTCCCTTGCCTTTACCGTTGTTCCTAGGAAGATGTTGCTGCGGCTGAGGTCGAAGAGGTTGTTGCCTGCGTTCTCCTCAAGGATTTTGATGGATTCCTTTCTCACATTGAGGTCCTTCATCCATTTGGAGTCTATTTTCGTGTGTGGTGTAAGGAAGTGGGAAGACACAAAAAAATGGAAAAATGTTCCATGCTCCTGGATTGGAAGAATAAATATTGTGAAAATGTCTATGCTACCTAAAGCAATCTACACATTTAATGCAATCCCTATCAAAATACCATCCATTTTTTTCAAAGAAATGGAACAAATAATCCTAAAATTTATATGGAACCAGAAAAGACCTCGAATAGCCAAAGGAATGTTGAAGAACAAAGCCAAAGTTGGTGGCATCACAATTCCGGACTTCAAGCTCTATTACAAAGCTGTCATCATCAAGACAGCATGGTACTGGCACAAAAACAGACACATAGACCAGTGGAACAGAATAGAGAGCCCAGAAATCGACCCTCAACTCTATGGTCAACTAATCTTCGACAAAGCAGGAAAGAATGTCCAATGGAAAAAAGACAGCCTCCTCAATTTTTTTTTGTGAACATTAAACTGTTCTAAAATATAAAGCCGTAATTTTTAAATTTAAATTCAAGTTAGTTAGCATATAGCATAGTATTGGTTTCAGAAGTAGAATTTAGTTATTCATCACTTACATATAATACCCATTGCTTATCACAAGTGCCTTCCTTAATGTCCATCATCCATTAAGTCCATACCTTGCCCGCCTCTCTTCCAACAACCCTCTGTTCTCATTAGTCAAAAATCTCTTATAATTTACCTCCCTCTCTGTTTTTTTATTCTATTTTGTTTTTCCTTCCCTTCCTCTATGTTCATCTGTTTTCTTAAATTCCACATTTGAGTGAAATCATATGCTATTTGTTTTTCTCTTAAAAAAAACTTTTAAAAGGGCAAAACATATTAACAATTGTTGGTATCTTTAGCCTGTAATTTACATAAAAGTTTATCTCTCTCTCATTTTGTTGACATTATGTTTCAACAGCATGTAGAGAATATCTTTAAATCATAAGTGGGATCTATGATTCCTTTAGCAGAAGGAAGTATTAGCAATCATTTTCTATTATTCTGAGTTGATCTTTAATTAGTTCAAAAAAAAGAGGTAATTATGAGCCCTGAAAGCAGTCAACACATCCATGTCTTAAGCGAAATACCTAGAAAAAGTTTTCCTTTTTCTCAGCAAATTTTATTTCTAAATCAAGTCATTTCTGCTATTTTATGTAATGATGACCAAAGTAACAGTTATCTGATAAGTCCAAAAGAGAATCCTGACTTAGCTCCTCCAGAAATTAAGTTATAGAACTGGAGTCAGAACTTGATTCTTTTTTTCAGTCTAGTGAACTTCATGCACATGTTACCATATCATATGCAGATTTCTTCTTCATGAACTAGTTTATAAGACCCACATTGCAAGGACTACTTTGAATATTTTTTCACAGCAGTAGTAGAAGTACCCTACATGTGGAGATTTTTTTTTTAAATAATAATCAAGGGGGCTTAGCTAGAGCACACTATAGTTTATTTCTGGTTCACACTATAAACTATAGTGTGCTCTAGCTAAGCCCCCTTGATTATTATTTAAAAAAAAAATCTCCACATGTAGGGTACTTCTACTACTGCTGTGAAAAAATATTCAAAGTAGTCCTTGCAATGTGGGTCTTATAAACTAGTTCATGAAGAAGAAATCTGCATATGATATGGTAACATGTGCATGAAGTTCACTAGACTGAAAAAAAGAATCAAGTTCTGACTCCAGTTCTATAACTTAATAGTTGAAGAATTGTTATCAAATATTTTCTCTCCCTGAGATTCACTTTCTTCTTCTGCTAGAATGAAATAATTAAGCCTGCCCCATCTGCTGCAACATGTGTTTATGAGGGGAAAGAGTGTGGCTATTACACATGAAACATTTAAATGGTAATGTAAGAGAGTGGTTTGTTAATTGCAGTAATAATAGCAGTAGTGTTAATGGCAAGAAATAAGGTATAAATATCAGACCAATAGCATGTTATAGAAATTTAGATTTAGAAAGAAACCTTCACAGGTATGTCTTCAAGGCTAATTCAAAAGCTAACTCATTAGCAAGCACTGCAAACAGAAAGAATTTTGGTCCCAGGAATGTGAAAATCAATATGACTTTCTGTATTTAAAAAGGTTTGTTCAAAAGGGAACCTACATATAAACATAAGATCCTATAAAAACTTCAATGAAGACCATAAACTTCCAGATAATTATATTTCATAACTTAATAATATTCACAAATTAGGGGAGAGGCCCATAGTGTTTAGTCCTGTTGTTTAAAGATATTGAAAATTTTGTCATTTCACACAAGAAAGAAAATTTTATTATCTCAATGGAAGAAACATCATTACCTCAAAACAAAGAATGATATTTGCCATGATAAAACATGTTCAATGTAGTAACTTTATATATACTCATCCATTGATTTTATTCATTCTCATTTCACCATGGAATTGTCAAAACCTAATGCATAGGAAAACACAGCTCTTAAAGTGAATTTTGGAAAAATCAAAATAAGTTTACATAGTAAGATTATAAAAAGAGGTGTAGTAAGTTTATTTAATAAATTTAACATATGTGTATTTTAGGAAAGGTTTTGTCAGAGAAGTTACTCTAAAACTGAATCCTGAAGTATGAAAGATAATAGAAGATGAAGCAAAAATAGAAAAATATAAATTTATAGTAGGCATTAAGAGTTTGGCTTTTGTGTCAGGAATTAGATTAAACACTGACTCTACTTTTTAAAGTTTGGGCAAGTCATTCAACCTCTTAAACACAGATTTGTTTATCTGTAAAATGGAATTTTTATTTTTTAAGAGAAAGAAAGAGCACATTTGTACTCCAGTTGGAAAAGGGTAAAGGGAGAGAGAAAATCTTAGACAGGTTCCGCATCCAGGATGGATCCCAAAACAGAGCTGGATCTCATGACACTGAGATTATGACCTACGCTGAAATCAAGAGTCAAATGCTTAACCAACGGAGTCACTCAGGTGCTACTGTGAAATGGAATTTTAAAGTACAAATTTCTTTCTTTTTTTTTTTCAAAGATTTTATTTATTTATTTGAAAGAGAGAGACATAGCTAAAGAGGGAACACCAGCAGGGAGCATGGAAGAGGGAGAAGCAAGCTTCCTGCTGAGCAGGGAGTCTGATGTGGGGCTCGATCCCAGGACCCTGGGATCATGACCTGAGCCAAAGGCAGATGCTTAACAACTGAGCCACCCAGGTGCCCCAAAATATAAATTTCTAAGATTACTTACATTATTGGGATTACATAAGAAAATTCATGCCAAAAAAAGAGAAAATTCATTTATTCTTCTCCTATCCCCCTAACCCCCCATGTTGCTTCTATGCGAAAATCTTAGCATACTTAGCAAATACTAAGTGCTTAAACAAACATTATTAATAAATCTTTTTTTTACCATTACTTTTAGTATTGTTACTATTATTATTCTATATAGAGTGAAAAATTCAGCAAGGTGTATGAAAGGTGGAGTGAGTGATAGGTACATTCTAGAACATAGAGCATATTTTATATCTTAAAGGAACTTTAGGAGATTCAATCCATATTTTGTTCATAGAAGACTTTTATTGATATTACCATAGAGGGTGTATTGGGTACAGGAATTGAAAACACAAATATAAGTTTGGCCCCTTTTCCAATTGTCCAAGTGACACAGAATGATGGCATACTATGCAGAAAGTGAGTATTGAAAGAAAGATAATGGTAAGGATTTCAGAGTTATTTAGGGAACAGTGAATGTGGTGAACCATTATGTGTTGGGATGTTAGTGAAAGAGACAGAAGAGTTTAAGATGTACCCCAATTTTATGATGTATGATAAAATTTCTAGATATTCAGAGTGAACTATGGGCATAGTGAGAATTTATTGTTATTATTATTATTAATTTTAAAATAATTATCCCCTGTGATCTCTGATGGCTAAAGCAACCACTTGTAGTAACTGAAATAGTCCACAAGGTGGTAGAAATAAAGTCTAAAAAGTCTATCATTTCTCCCAATAGAGGGAATTAAAATGTTGGGTGGTAAAAATATGCAGTACTTGTATTGTATTCCAAAGTTTTAAAGAAGAGGATATTGGACTAGTTAACAATTGTTATGTGATGTTTGTTGATCTAAATGGATGGTTTTGTAATAAGGCCAACCTATGTCAAAAGTAAATGCAATCATGCTCAAAGTAAAACGCTAACACCACTCACTGACAGGGAAAATATAGTAAAAGGCAGATTTGGTTAAGGAAATGATAAATGGAAGCTTCAAGTTCTGGTCCGGAAAATAAATTTTTAGCTTTGCAAATAGCAATGTTAACTGTTAAAAAAAAATCTCTGCATTTATTTATTTATTTTAAAGTTTTTATTTATTATTTATTTGAGAGAGAGAGTGCATGCAAGCAAGCACAAGCAGGGGGAGTGGCAGAAGGAGATGGAGAAGCAGGCTCCCTCAGATCATGACCTAAGCTGAAGGGAGATGCTTAACTCACTGAATATGACTTTTATACAATATATGTTTGTCAACTCAAGAAATTAATTTGAGTTTAAGTATTTTTTTTTATTTTGGAGGAATGATATATGAGCTATTTATTCTCTGGATTGTCTATATAATATTACTGTCAGGTCAGTGACAATTTTGACATCTTAATAGACAATATATAAATTACAAGAAGCTTAATCTATATTCTGTTAAAAACATGAGGCTGAGAGTGAACTTAAGATGTTGGAATTCTCAGCTCCTAAGGTAATTGTAAAATTTCTTCATACTTAAAAATTTCTTAAAATTAAATTTTAGGTCCACATGTACCAAAATTACGCCATTGAATAAACAGAAGGGAATAATTCTTTGCAGTGGTACTATTAACTCAATAGTCTTAGCACCCTATAGAACAATAAAGGATTTTAATTTCCCCTTACTGATTAATACCCAGGATAGATGTTTGAGTGTAACACAACATTTGTTTGCATAGTTTATATAGTGAGATTATGGAAGAAATGTTGTGATCAGAAAATATGTTAGGACATGTTACAAGTCAGCTACCACAATCATAAAAGAATATAAATATGGCTTCTATAAAATGTATTGGTAGGTCTAAATATTATAACTCTATTTTTGCATATGTTGTATTAATATCTCCATTTCAATATTAATAATATTTGAATGTCATGTCTACAAAGATCATGAAATAATCCTACTTCAATTATGATAATTAAGTTCCTGAAAATGTTTTATTGAAGAAACTGAAACCCTATTGGAAATATAAAACTAAGTGCTTAAACATTGCCAATAAGCCTGTGAAATCCATTACAAATATGTTGCTTTTTCATTAAAAAGAAAAACCATGTGTTAACTGATACTAGGGAACTGGAGTTCACCCGCAACTTTTCTCTTTATGCCATTGTAGAAATAATGATACTCTAATGGACTAAATAAATACTGCCACATAATTAACTTTAAATGCAGTTATGCAATGAGGTGTGTTTGATTTGGATACATGACTCAAAATTACTAATACAGGACTTTCAGCTTTCACTGAGGATCTAGAAACTAGAAGTAACATCAACCCCACCTGTTCAACATCATCGCCAGGAGAAACAACAACAAAGTTAGATGATCAGCAAATCCACAAATTTTCTTGATCCCACAGGAAGGTAAGAACATAGGCCGAACAACTAACCCAAAATCTATGGAAAGACAGGCACCTTCAGGAAGCTCAAACACTTATGTCCATGAGACAGACACCAGTGGACACCAGTATGAAGAATTGAGCTAAAATTCAGTCCTTTAAGAAGAGTATGAACTGGTGACAGAATACAGAACATCCTGGGAAGAAGGATGCAGACACAAAGGGAGTCCACACCCACTTACAGGCTATTCTGAAGGATCTCTGCAGGTGCTCGGGAAAAATATTGATGACAGTATTGAGAAAGCATTCCTTATGGTATAGACATAGAGGAGGTGACCAGCAGCCATCCAGGGAATTCATCTTCGTTAACTCTATTACAGACTGAAAAGTTCAACCTACTGGGAGAAGGAGGATTAGAGGATCGTTGAGAACACTCATCCCCACCTCCATCCCAGCTGCCATCCCCCTGGATGCATACAGAACAAAGTGCTGCCTAAGATTCAGCCTCAGAAAGAGAAAGTCCCTGTCCAACTATTCTTCCCGCCACCAAGTCAGTAAGCACTGAGTAACATGTGATAGCTCTCCACTTCTGGAAGAAGGGGAAAGAACATGGAGAAAGACCCTCTCTGAGGAACAGCACCAAGGAAAGACCTGAGGCTGCAAACGGAGCAGACATTAAGGAAGTATGGGGAAGAGACAAACCTGTAAAAAACAACCCTAAGCTTGGAGTACCACTATAGAAATTTGAAACCTAGAGTGCACTGACTTATCCAAACCCAGAGTTGATCTGGAGACAATTAATGTTACCTGGAGTTAAGATTCTTCTGGTAATCAGAAACTAGACAGAAGTAAAGTCTTTTGCACTCGATTTTTTTTGTATGAGAAGATCATAGTTGAGGAATAAGGAAGTTGCTATGTTTTGACAATAAACAAAGCAAGTGATATATTTTTCTTAACAAATATTTAATTTTTGTGTGAACCACTACCGAACAAGAAGCCAGGATTACTAATGCTGGTGCTATTTTTCTCATACATGCTATTTCCTTAAAAATGAAATCATGAAATGATTATTACATTAAATAGTGTCAGTTTGTTGACTACTTTAAAAGTTGAAATAAAAATTTTTAAAAAATCACAGTGAAAGGAAGATTATTTATATATGCAGACCACTATTCATTTTATTGAATAACTGCACTTGTAACACTACCCATTTGTGCTGGCTTGACGAATATTCCAGAATCATGAACAATCTTCTTAGGGTTCACTAGCTTTTTTGCTGTCTCCATATATACACTATCTGAGAGACAAAATTCATGTATTACAGTCTGCAAGAATCCTGGAGAATTGAGAAGAATATCAGGAATAGGTGTAAAATTAAAAAAAAAAATCTCATTTAGAATAGTTTAATTATAAGGGCCCAGTTCATTCCCTTCTGTTTTATCATAAAATTAATATTTATTGTCTTTCCTTATGACCCACTTCCAACCATGAGGAACTCATAGAATAGTGAAACACACACACACACACACACACACACACAGGCACACCTAGCATCACCATCATACCATGTGGTAAAGCACTAAGGGAGAAATGCACACCAATGTAGCTGCACAAATGTAGAGCATTTCGAAAACATAAAAATTATGACAGCTAATCCAGCTCTAGGTTGAGGGTAAAAGGGGAAGAAGGTAGCTTATTTGAGAAGACTTCCTAAATGCCTGATGTGAGTTAAACCCTGAAAAGTACATTCAGGACAAAAAGAAAAAGAAAAATATTATTAAATTCTTATTTTTCTCAAGTTAATATAATAGAAAGGGAGATAAAGATGTGATTCACATGTGATTTTATTTATTTATTTATTTATTTATTTATTTATTTATTTATTCATTCATTTTAAAGAGAGCAAGTGGTAGGGCAGAGAGAGAAAGAGAGAGAGAATCTTAAGCAGGCACCACACACAGAATGGGCCCTGAAGTGGGGCTTGATTTTACAACTTTGAGATCATAAAGTAACTGAAATCAAGAGTCAGAAGCTTAAACAACTGAATCGCCCAGGTGCCCCTCACTTGTGATTTCTTAAGCATTGTTCATAAAAACAGAAAAAGAATCTCCTTGCTTCTCACTTGATTTATGAACTTAGATTACAGCTTGGGATGAACACTAAACTATAACTTGGGAAATAAAATAATTAAAATGAAACAAAATATAGAAATTTTTTTCACACTTAGTAAAATATGTCTCCTGAAACTTTTTATTAAGTTAAGTATGTGTGCATGTATATGTTTGTGTGTACATACTCTGGGTCCATAAAGTATGTCTTACTAAGTTTTGTTTTAAAAGTTTAAAAACCATAGCCTCAGTCTACCTTTGTTTTAAGCTTTGACATTGGAACAAACCTTGCTTTCTCTACTAGAGGTTATTCTTTAAATCAGATGTTTTAGATTTGGTAGCAGAGTGGTAAAATTAGAGATGAGGAATTTGGGGACATCCATCTTTATGGTCAAATTTGATCTGACATTAACTAAGCTGGGCAAGATCTTTTTAAAAAATTCCCCAGATTGGGGGAGCGGGCTATGGACATTGGGGAGGGGAGGCGAACCATAAGAGACTATGGACTCTGAAAAACAACCTGAGGGTTTTGAAGGGTCAGGGGTGGGAGGTTGGGGCAACCTGAGGGTTTTGAAGGGTCAGGGGTGGGAGGTTGGGGGAACAGGTGGTGGGTAATGGGGAGGGCACGTTTTGCATGGAGCACTGGGTGTTGTGCAAAAAGAATGAATACTGTTACGCTGAAAAAATAAATAAAATAAAAAAAAAATCCCCAGATTTCAATATAGTTTGTTAAAAATCACTAGGCAGTAATAAACAATCTTAGTAATATACTAAGATATAGATAAATAGATATAGATAGATAGATGGATAGATAGATATAGATGATATAGATAGATACAGATATAGATATAGATATAGAAATAGATATAGATATAATTTTGTTTTGGATACTTCCCAAGCATAAAAGTAGCTAAAAGGAGGCCAATATGTGGTGGTTCTGTATCTGCTGCCTGTATGTTTTCATACTGTAATGACTGAATGGGTCAAACTGAGGTCATTAAGGAAGTGATCTTCTGTATTCTTGATTACGGAATTTCTTAAAAATTTTCTCTATACAGGATCATGTTCACACATCATATATGCATTTGTTTTCCCCCAGAATAAAATATCATTTAATATCCCCAGTATAGAAAATAAAAGCAAAAAGATAAATCAACTCGTTGACCCTACAGACAACAAAAAGAATAACATTGTTATGGTTTATTGACTGGAACACATACACTATTCTTATCCTCACCATAACCCCAAAATAATGGGATTATTAATCCTATGTGAAAGAAAAAGATACCCAGATTTAGAGAGTTTAAATAATTGGTACTGAGTCAAGAATTTTTTTAAAGATTTTATTTACTTATTTGACACGAGAGAGAAAAAGAAAGAGCACAAGCAGGGGGAGTGGCAGGTAGAGGGTGAGGGAGAAGCAGACTCCCCACAGAGCAGGGGAAGCCCAATGAGGGATTCAATCCCAGGACCCTGTATCATTACCTGAGTCAAAGGCAGTCACCCAACCAACTGAGCCACCCAGGCGCCCCTGAGTCAAGAACTTTTTATGACACTGTAAAAAGATTCTAATTTAGACTGAGCTGAGTCCAAACCCACAATGGCATGTTGTCCGTCCATTGATATTTGTATTTTTTTTTTCTTTAGAGGAGGGAGTGAGGGGCACAGAGAGAGGGAGAGAATAAATCATAAGCAAGCTCCATGCTTAGCAAGGAATCTGACTTGGGGCTCGAGCTCACAACCTTGAGATCATGACCAAAATCAAGTGTTGGATGCTTAACCAAATAAGCCACCCTGCGGTCCCTTGATACTTGTATTTTTAAGGTAATTATTTATTTAATATGGTTATATGTGTTATTAATATGCCTGTTAATAAATAAAGGTGTTCATGATATCACATGAAATTACATTTTACCAGTTTTCATTTATATGTAAAGGAAGAACAACAAAGTTTACACTTCTTTATATTTGTATTTAATCAGAAAAATAAGCGATTGATTTAAGACTCAAACTGATGTAAGATACATATAATATTAGTTGTTTTTGATATGGTTTTAGTTTGTGATTCCAATATATTTACTAACGTCCTTGTACTTCTATGTAAATTTAGAATTAGCTATCTTGTTTCTCTAGCTCTGTTCTATTATAGTTTCTGAAACATTTACTTATAACCATTGTTCCTATAGTGTTTAAGAATCTCACAAAAATCACTTGTCAACAGAGATTCTGCTATAGGGAGTCTGATATCACAGTCATAAGTATGCATTTCAAAAATTGTCTAAGTCCTTTGATACAGAAGAACGTGGGCTACTCTTTGAGAGACATTGCATAATCTCTTGCTCTGAAACACCACAGTGTAGACCACTGCAGCCAGCCTCAGAAACTGGTTCACAGTTCAGACCAGTTCAGATCTCTGCCTGGTTGCCTCTGGGACCCAGCCTCCTTGCAAGTCCCATGATTCTTTACTGAGCCCTAGTTGTGCCTCTTAACTAAGAAAAGATGAATTAGGATAAGATGAAGTTTTTTTTTTTTCCACTGTGTTCTTCTTTTCACAATGCAGTAAAAACTAACTAAATAAATAAAAGATAATCTTCCCATAATACACTTTTACCACCCTCTTTTTTTACTCAACATTTATTGCAGAAAGATAGGCACTAGGAAGAAGAAATGCACCTTTACCTGGCCTCTCCGATACATCTTCCAGATCCCTTCATTTATAATGCTTTAGGTCATGACGGAGAGTTCCCTAGACCCTTTTTCAGCAGTTCAAGTCAATTTTACATATATTGAATACTGTTTACTTCCTTCTGTTTCTCTAAGTAAGCTAAGCATTTGCACTATCAACCTGACTGAAGTTGACAGCAATTACTTTTTAAATGGACGAAAATGCTTTTGACAATTTCAAATAATCTCCATGTAACTTTTTAAACAATTATGCATAACTGTGCATTTTCTCACACACACCTAATATTATACTCATGATTTTATATTCACCAACTGTGTAAACATGAGAGCACTATTGTAAATACACTGATACTACTGAAAATCAATTTTAAGACTTAAAACAGAAAGTTACAGTGGAAAGGGATGAAGATTTATGCTGGATACCTGTCATTTCAGTTTCTTTCAATTAAGCCAGCTTCATCATTTTGGATCCAGTTTCTTCAAACTGAAATAGAGTGTAGTTGGAAGTGCTAAATCACTGTTAATAAAAATATCTTATTTGTTTCAGTGTTTGTTTTTATTTTTTCAGATTCTGCATTTGTTTTTACTTACTAACAAAGGTAGCATAATTAAGATCAGTGAGAAAATCATGCTATATTACCTCATTTCACAGTGTTGTGGGTGAGGGTAAAGATCAAAATTCCAGTTTTTGCCAGATTTTATGTATGCTGAATAATCAGAACCAGAATAGATAAATTTCTGTTTGTTAGAGTATATTAATTAATCATTAGCTATGCAAAGAGTGTTTGTCAGCCAAGAATAAGATAGATACTTATATTTTCTCTGCAAGAAAGAACATGAAGGATTCCTGGGTGACTCAGTTGGTTAAACATCTGCCTTTGGCTCAGGTAATGATCCCAGGGTCCTGGCATTGAGTCCTGCATCAGGCTCTCTGTTTGGAGGGGAGTCTGCTTCTCCTTCTCCCTCTCCCTCTGTGCGTGCACTCTCTCACTCTCAAATAAATAAACAAAATCTTTAAAAAAAGAAAGAAAGAAAAGAAAAGAAAGAACATGAGAAATTTAGTTCCCAAAGGTATTATCTTAAGGAAGAGCAGATAAGTGAGAGAGGAATATGTAAAAAGGAGAAAGTCAGAGCAAGCCACCAGGACAACATGCAATAGACATTCACAGTGAAAGGAGCAGTAGTGACCAAAGGCCTTTCAAAAACAAGGTTGCCTAACAGTCTAAGTTTCTGCTGTATAATATCACCTTATGTCTATTGTCTTCAAGTCTTCAATAAGTCAGGCAAATATGACAAGCTTGTAATTTTCTCTCAGAATTCCTGAAGAACACAGAGAAGCATCCAATGTAAGATGTGAGCTATAGTAAAATGAACATTTAGTAAATGTTAGTAATTTGAAGGGCAGTAACTAGGGCACATACAAGCTTTCTGCAAATTCTAGCAGATACTGAGGTGGAGAGGCTCTGCTGTTCTCAAATACGTGTTATGTGAATTTAGACCATTTTCACACCAATAAAAATGAAAACATAAACTGAGGAAGTAGGGATTTCTGGGCAACTGTTGATGTTATGGATTTAGCAATATCCATTTCCTATTTTACAGGGCTTGAGTATAGTGTAAGTAATATATTGTGTCTGAATCTATGTTGTACTCTATAAGATCAAGATCATACAAAGTGTATTTATAAAGTCATTGAAAAAGCATAAAGGCTCATGATTATAGAGAAATAGAAAGATTATAGAGAATGCAGAAAAAAACTGGTAAATATATTTTAATCACAAAACATTTAATCAATTAAATTTTAAATTTAATCTTATTTTCTTATTTTGTGATGTTAATAATTTCTACATTAGCTTAGAAAAAAATGCCATCTATATGTAAGAGTGAAAGTGCATAGAATAGTTTACAAAGAACTAGCATGAGTTCAAGGGTCTCTGATAACCATTGTTTTATCTAGAATCCCAAAATGCTTTTAAAAAATCTCTAGAATCACAGTGATACCAAAACAAAAATAAATTAATTTTCAGTGACTTAAAACAAGACATCAATCTGTTGCTGCTGCAATACTGATTGAATGTATGTCAGATTGAATGGACAGGTCATGTACCATGACTTGAAGTACAACTCTTGACAGCTCCATTATCTTAAAAAATAGATATTAATAGTTTTTGAATGAACCAAAATAGGTTTCAAACTCCTACCATGTTACTTTATTAATGGAAAATTTTAGAGTAAGTCATCTATCAATGGTATCACAATAGAAAAGTTCTTCAAAAATTATAATAAACGTTTAGAAGAGAATGTTTAATATCATAAAACAGTTAAAGTGAAAGGACAGAAATTCTTAAGTAAATACCTTGGTTTCTTAGTACATTATTTGAGAACAAAAATAGAAGTGAAATTTATATAAAAGAAAAATATCTAACAAGCATGATTAAGCAAGGTGTAGCTTGCTTGACAAATTAGAGCTACGAATAGTAATTTTAAAAAATTAAAGAGATTCAAATTACTGTAAAGTTGATATAAATTAGTTCAAAATAGACGAGCTCAAAATTAAAGTCATAGAAATTCATAGTGAAGAGAAAATTATAACTTAGTTTACATTTACACATTTAAACATTTATGTTACTTCTTTGCATGCTATGAATCTCACAATAATTTTATTGGTTTATTCTTTCAAATTTTAATTAATTTCTCCATTATGTATGCATACAAACAGACAGATTCATGTATAGAAATATACTCATAACTTAAAAATTAAGATTTTTAACTTCCCCATCTTCTCACTTCAGACTAATGAGCAATAGTAACCCTAATGTGGGTACAGCATCATTGTCAAGATTGACAAGAAAAAGCTTATTATGGTGCTAGAAATGTTGAAAATTGTTTTTATACCTTAAAGCATGTTCTAAATGTTTGACAATTATTTGAGAGAGAAATTACTCTTTATTAAAGATATAGCTCACAGTAAAAGATGAGGTTAAATATCAGTCTTCCACTGATGTTTCTAACAATATCAAACTCTAAGATTAAAGGATAGAGAGAAAAGAATCACAGCGCTTAAAGCAAACGGGCTATGTAGAAGAAGCCAACAAGGAGCTCCTCTCAATCAAGTGTCTATTCTTACTTAAAGATGCTTCTAATCGAGCTCTAACAGCACTTCTCCTAGTTCCCACTGCATTTATGAGAGGCAGCAACGTGCAGTGACTGAATGTGGTCTCTGGCAACAGCTATCCTGCCCTTAACTCCTAATTCTAGCTCCACGGATTAAGCAAGATACCGCATTGTTATGTGCTTGATATAGTTTCTAAAACCAGATACTGACTTAAATTTTAGTATCCATGTATTTAGAACTAAAATATGCATGTTTTATTCATTTTTATATCTTCTGTGTTTAGCACAATGAATAAGCTATTTTTATTGATAGGCAAGAAAGAAAGTAGAGACAGAAAGAGGTAGAGAATGGAAGAGAACACCCAAGTTAATTGGTTATAGAGATCTTCCCTCTGGGTTATGAAGGGTTGGCATAAAAATTGGGTTAGGAGATGATTTTGGGTAGTTTAGCATGAAAATTAACCTATGGACAATAAGACATTGAGAACTCATATCTTCAGTTAGGATTCACATATTTACCTCTAGGGTCTTTAACTATAAATAGAACACACACTTTGATTCAGAGCTTGCAGTTAAAAAAATAAATAAATACATAAAACCAACACAGACTTCTCTTTAGAGACAAAACTGACTTCAAAGTTTAGACTTCCAAGACAACAAGATATGGAGAATTAAATAGTTTCCAATAGGAAAAACAAAACAAAACAAAACAAAACACAGAAAAGCAAATTTCCCCAAAAGCAGTTATGTTTTCTTTTTAGAGAAAGAGAGAGAGGGAGCAAGTGCATGTGGGATGGGGTGTTACTGGGAAGGCCAGAGTGTGAGGGAGATAGAGAGAAGCATGGAACTTGCTGGGGCTCACTTTCATGACCCTGATCATGAGCCAAAATCAAGAATCAGACACTTCACTGACTGAGCCAGTCAGGCACCCCCTGAAAAGCAGTTCTTAAAAAGGGCAAATGTGAACCAGTTTGGATTTTTTCATTTAAAAAAAAAAAAAAACTTTCAAGAATTTTATTGGAATTACGAGAAAGAAAGATTCCAGAGTTATGGAATGTGACAGATTGGACTATATATGATGCACTTTCAGGATGGAAAATTGTTCAGTTCAGTCCAAAAGGACAAATCTCCTATAAAAAGAAACAGCGTGACCTATTCAAATTCTATAGTGATGTTTGAAAAAGTTGAAGCAATTTGAAATTAGCGTGGAAATTTATAGATCCGTTGAATATCAATGAAAACATGTATATTTCTTTTCTTTGTTTTTTTCTTTTTTCCTTTTCCAACCATCCCTTTATTCACTCAACAGGAAACACAAATTAAGGGTTTATATAAAAAAGGTACTATCCTAGTCCAGGAGAAATAAAAAAAAATTAGGAAGTAAAAATAGGTCTTCAAAGAAGACAGTTTAGTAAAGTAGGAAAAATAATTATAATGAATTGTATAAATATAAAACAGTATTAATGCAAAAGATGGATAGAATAATTCATTCATTCAAGACAGTAAAGGCCATATAGGAGGATTCTCGAGCCACCTGAAAGGAAAGATAGAATTTCACAGCTAGAAAAACAAATGAGGGGTGTCTGGATGGCTCAGTCAGTTCATAAAATGTGCAACCCTTGATTTTGGCTCAGGGCATGGTCTCCGCGTTGTGAGATCAAACCCAGCATTGTGCTCTGCACTGAATGTGGAGCCTGCCTGGGATTCTCTTTATCCCTCTCCCTCTGCCCCTCCATCCTCTTAAAAAAAAAAAAAAAAAGAAAGAAAGAAAAACAAATGAAATCATTTTAGCCATAGGAAATAGTATATTCTTTATAAGTAGGTAAGAAACCACATAATGAAAGATAATGCTTACTCATTGACTTTTAAAAACCTTTAATGCAAGTCAAATCTGTTTTCTATGGAGAGATAAGCTTTATTCTGACTTTCTTCTGGAATTGAGTAGTAATTGATCACCTTGATGCTGACTGACTGCTTTTTGGATGGATCTATTTCGGTTTTTCTCCCTGCTATTAAAGTGCAGTGCATATTCCTAGGAAGGGAAATTAATGTTAACATATGTCTCTTTCTCAAAGTCTGTGGTCTTCGGGTCTTTTAACTAAAAGCCCACACTGTAACAGCTTGTCCCCATTGATAAGGCATTAAAGTTCAATCTTGCCCCTTGCTTCTGAAATCTCAGTCAGCATTTTATCCCCTCAGCTATTCTGTTCCACTGAGTAACTTGAAGTTGTTCTTTTCATATATACAGCTCAGGATTAAAAACCTTGAATGATATTTGTATGTAGATTTTTGCACTCCTTCTCTACAATTCTTTCTTCTGTTGATTGTGTTTCTTAAATCACAGCCTGATGGAATGAAACTGCAATCTCTCTCAGCAGGAGTAAGACTTTTGGTTTTTACTTGCACTCCACTGTCCCACACCATGAGTTGGAAATATAATCAAGGTGAATATTAACATATCATCTTTCTTTTGTCAAATAGTATAGCCTGTCAAGTCCTATGTGTTCATCTACATCTTCAAAATGTGATTGTATGTAAATTATTTAGGCTATTTAGTTGTCTTTCTTAGGTGGGCAGTGTGAACCTGGATTAAAAGTGTGAACTTCACCAATATTTCTGTCCTTCCTTCAATCACAGTAGTGGCCCTGCCCTTCTTCATTGGTAAAGATTGTTTTTATTTTCCAAGTCCTTCTTCCAACTGCACTGGGTTTCCACCAATTTCCTCAGGTAACAGTATTGAAATCCATCCCTTAAACATGAAGTCTTTCTTCTGTTAATTAAGAGAGACAGATCTAGGCAGATTTTAGGTATTGTGTTCCATTCCCCACACCATTTGCAATAGGATTTTGCTCCTACCCACAAGTCACAGGTTTTGAAAGGACTTTCTTTCTGTAGTCCATTTTTTTTTTGTATTACAGACAATATAAATATGTAAATAAGCCAGGGCAGATTTCAACAATGGCTGTTGTTCCCCTACCCCAGTGGGGTTCCTCAGGTAATCAACTGTTTTGGTCTTTTTCCTCCCTGAAGTGATCTTTCTCTTTCCAAATCTTTGTTATAAATTTGGTTTGCAACTTGAGTTTTCTAATGAATTCAAGAAAAATTGTTAATTACCTTGCTGTTCACTGTCTTTATTCTTGTACTTCATTTTTAGAATTTAGGCTCTAATTATACTTTAAAAAAATCCAAAGGAAAGATAAAATAGGGAAACAGGATTTTCTATGCCTGAATTGTGTGTTTATTCCCAAATTTTCAATATCTCCCCCCCCCCAAAAAATTTCTCATTCATGTTCCATGCTCATGACTATGGCTTTGATTTGCACTGTTGTTGGGTTTTCTAGGAAATTAATTCATTACCATCAATAATTCTGATAAATTTATTGATTACAAAAGTGAAATACCTTCCCACAAGTTAAACTTATGTAACTGAGAGTATCTAATACTTATTTATATAAGATGAAGCTTTGTAGAGATTCTCAAATGGCTATTTTAAGAGGTCTTTATTCACAGAAGGAAAACATTTGATAATATTCAAAATAAATAAATACCTGAAGAGTTGTTAGATCTGATTTTGGCCAGAACATTTTTATGAGAACAAAAATCTGAGATAAGCATATTGATGAAAGTAGAATGTATTAAAATGCAAATAAGAATAAGTGTTAATCCTAGGAAGATGTTGCTGCGGCTGAGGTTGAAGAGGTTGCTGCCTGTGTTCTCCTCAAGGATTTTGATGGATTCCTTTCTCACATTGAGGTCCTTCATCCATTTTGAGTCTATTCTCGTGTGTGGTGTAAGGAAGTGGTCCAATTTCATTTTTCTGCATGTGGCTGTCCAATTTTCCCAGCACCATTTATTGAAGAGGCTGTCTTTTTTCCATTGGACATTCTTTCCTGCTTTGTCGAAGATTAGTTGACCATAGAGTTGAGGGTCTATTTCTGGGCTCTCTATTCTGTTCCATTGATCTATGTGTCTGTTTTTGTGCCAGTACCATGCTGTCTTGATGATGACAGCTTTGTAATAGAGCTTGAAGTCCGGAATTGGGATGCCACCAACTTTGGCTTTCTTTTTCATTATTCCTTTGGCTATTCGAGGTCTTTTCTGGTTCCATATAAATTTGAGGATTATTTGTTCCATTTCTTTGAAAAAAATGGATGGTATTTTGATAGGGATTGCATTAAATGTGTAGATTGCTTTAGGTAATATAGACATTTTCACAATATTTATTCTTCCAATCCAGGAGCATGGAACATTTTTCCATTTTCTTTGTGTCTTCCTCAATTTCTTTCATGAGTACTTTATAATTTTCTGCGTATAGATTCTTAGCCTCTTTGGTTAGGTTTATTCCTAGGTATCTTATAGTTTTGGGTACAATTATAAATGGGATTGACTCCTTAATTTCTCTTTCTTCTGTCTTGTTGTTGGTGTACAGAAATGCAACTGATTTCTGTGCATTGATTTTATATCCTGACACTTTACTGAATTCCTGTACAAGTTCTAGCCGTTTTGGAGTGGAGTCTTTTGGGTTTTCCACTATAGTATCATATCATCTGTAAAGAGTGATAGTTTGACTTCTTCTTTGCCAATTTGGATGCCTTTAATTTCTTTTTGTTGTCTGATTGCTGAGGCTAGGACTTCTAGTACTATGTTGAATAGCAGTGGTGATAATGGACATCCCTGCTCTGTTCCTGACCTTAGCGGAAAAGCTTTCAGTTTTTCTCCATTGAGAATGAGATTTGCCGTGGGTTTTTCATAGATGGCTTTGATAATATTGAGGTATGTGCCCTCTATCCCTACACTTTGAAGAGTTTTGATCAGGAAGGGATGCTGTACTTTGTCAAATGCTTTTTCAGCATCTATGGAGAGTATCATATGGTTCTTGTTCTTTCTTTTATTAATGTGTTCTATGGCAAAGGCAAGGGAAGCAAGGGCAAAAATGAACTATTGGGATTTCATCAAGATCAAAAGCTTTTGCACAGCAAAGGAAACAGTTAACAAAACCAAAAGACAACTGACAGAATGGGAGAAGATATTTGCAACGACACATCAGATAAAGGGCTAGTATCCAAAATCTATAAGGAACTTAGCAAACTCAACACCCAAAAGAACAAACAATCCAATCAAGAAATGGGCAGAGGACATGAACAGACATTTCTGCAAAGAAGACATCCAGATGGCCAACAGACACATGAAAAAGTGCTCCACGTCACTCGGCATCAGGGAAATACAAATCAAAACCACAATGAGATATCACCTCACACCAGTCAGAATGGCTAAAATTAACAAGTCAGGAAATGACAGATGCTGGCGAGGATGTGGAGAAAGGGGAACCCTCCTCCACTGTTGGTGGGAATGCAAGTTGGTGCAACCACTCTGGAAAATAGCATGGAGGTTCCTCAAAATGTTGAAAATAGAACTACCCTATGACCCAGCAATTGCACTACTGGGTATTTACCCTAAAGATACAAACATAGAGATGCCACTAAAAGAAATTTATTCTCTCATTTTTCTTTCAGCTTTATTTTAAAAAATAAGATCAATTAATTTAGATATCTATAATTAAATTGATTTTACTATGTCAGTTTTTCAAAAAGGCAAAGACCATATGGTATATATCTTTGTATTCCCAAAGAAATTTGTCTCAGACTGGAAAATGGGATGAAAATGGATACAAACTGATTTTCTAGTTCCATGGATAATAATATATAAGTTATTGGCTGGATTCTAATATTTTAATATTTTTTAAAGATTTTATTTATTTAAGAAAAACTGAGACAGAGGATACCAGCAAGGCAGAGTGAGAGTGAGAAGTGGACTCTCCACTGATCAGGAAGCCCAATGTGAGATAATTTTTATGAGACCCTGGGATCATGACCTGAGCTGAAGGCAGACACTTAACTGACTAAGTCCCCAGGTGAACTTGTTGCTTTCTAATCCACTAATGTTGCCTGCCTACATTTCTACTTTTTGTCATTACTGAGATTGGTTGGTTCTCTCACTGATTATTTTTATAAAATAGATATATTTTTTATTCTTTCAGAATTATTTACTTTAAGTGTTTAGCTTTAAAATATTTTTAAACTTTCTTTTAACATAGAAATGAAATTTTTAAGACATTACATAGCCTACAATTAAAATTTATTTATAAGCTTACAATTGACTCTTGATTTACATAGCTATCGTGTGTTCTCTAAAGTAAATACTTCTGAAAGTTTCTTGAATTCCTAGAGTCTAACTAATACTATTTTTATAACTGATTTTTCTTTTGCCCAATGTGCTGAATAATTTCCTGTAATTAAGCATGTAAGAATTAGGTTGTGGCTTTTAATTTGCTCTTTTTATTTCTTTTTAATCAAAGATGGTCGTAATTTTACTTAAACACTCTAGAAAAATATTTATTGACCAAAATAAATAAATAAACAAACAAACATCTTCAGGAAAATGAATTTCAATATATCTAAATGATTTTAAATGTTCATAGCTTTTGACTTGTCAAACTTCACAAGTTGTGGGCAGAATTTTTATTCTGCAATTAAATAATCTTATAACAAAGACAGTAATTATCTGAGTTATGATTGCACTCATGAAGCAAACTACACACATAAATATCAGTGTGAAATGATCTTCAGATAAATTGTAATCTCCTTGATGGTGTCTTCTTATTTTTCTTAATTCTCAGAGTAGTGGCACAGGCAGGTTATCAATAAATCATTGTGTGGCAATTAAAGGTGATTATCATAACTACTCATGCTAATAAACATTAAAGGTGAGATAAATCAAATAGTCAGGAGAAAGGTTAAATTCCTTTTGCAATAGAAGATATATTTATCTGCACTGCCCTGTGAATGTTCTATCATTTCTCCACTGACAAATAATAAACTATCAAATTAAAATAAATTTTTCAAAAACTGGCATTCAAGACCCCACTCTAAATTTTTAAGTTACCTGAACCCAACAGTATAAACTCAGTTTGGGAGGAAATGGGTACATAATTGTTAATGGAAATGGCTACACACACATACATGCACCTTGATAATATTTTACAAATATGCTCCAGACATGGTCTTAGGTATTCTATATGTTTAATTCACACTGTAAATTTTGATATCAGGCATAATAATATATTTCCATTTCTCATATAAAGAAACTGAGACATAGGAGGGTAATTTTACATAGAGATAAATTAAAAAAAAGTTTTAATCCACATAATCTGGCTCTCATTTCAAGCTCTCAGTTACTTTCAATGCTACCTGAGAGATCAAAGACATTTCCATAGGGTATCTTTTGTACCCCTTACCTCCACCATAACTCCTTAACATTACATAGAAAACATGATATGAAGCAGATTTGAGCTAAAATTTTACTAGTTAAAAGAAAAACTCTTCATTAAATCAAAATGTTACACATGAGTAGTAAGTTCATTCAATGCATAAGTGAAAATGTTAGTAATTTTTTTTTCTGTGTCAGAGTAACTCTTACTCTATTTTATTCAATTCATTTCTCAGCTGCACACTGGGATTTATTAAAGAAACCTTTAATTCCTTCCTTAAGAGAAAATTAACAAACATTCCCAAGTAAAATAGTAAAATTTAAACTACAATAGTTAGCAATAGTAAAAACAACAATGATAATAACTTGGTAACACTATAGCTGATAAGTATAGCAAATGATGGTAGTGTCCAATAAATCTCTTTGTTTTTACCCCTTTAAAGCACATAGCCCAAAATTCTTCCACTAGGAAATGTATTTTTTTGCCTACAGTCTTTTTCTAGCCATTGAAACATAGTTTTCCTTCTGTACTCCAGGTAAGAGAATAGGGGAATCAATAATACCTGAGAGCTGGCCTCAGCCAGCTAATGGAAATTGGTGTACAAACTCCAACTCTCTCAATTTGCAGATAGGGTAG
The DNA here is from genome assembly GCF_922984935.1 of Meles meles. Lineage (NCBI taxonomy): Eukaryota > Metazoa > Chordata > Mammalia > Carnivora > Mustelidae > Meles > Meles meles. The sequence goes on along the minus strand of NC_060073.1, from coordinate 83,206,628 downwards.
TCCTGAATTCTGTGTCCTACACAAGCATTCCTGTCACCCACAGTAATATTTAGCTCAATAATGAAATCAACATTGCTTCCTTCCAACCCATTTGTCTTTCTCACTACCTTATCCTGTACCTCTCACCTTCCAACTTAATTGTATGCACTTGAATCATTGTCTCAGAAAGAGCTTCTGAGGAAACCTCCTTTATCATGTTTAGGTTAGTCTGAAAAGCTGTACACACATTCGACTTAGATTTGGATTATGAGATTTACATGGAATAGTAGGTTCCATCTGTTTCTAATAACCTTGATAGATCTACAAATGTACAAACATGAAGTATATTTAATATACTAAATACCTCCATTCAAAACCTTACCCTGACATTGCAAGAATAATTCCCACAACACATCAAAATAAATTATTTTAATTTCTTTCTTTTAAAAAATAATTTTTGGAAGTAGTCATTTTCTCTAATTAAAAACTTGCCAACTTGCTTATATTACTGTTTCAAAGCTTTTTGTGAAGAACTTAGTAATATGCATGTGTGTGTTCAGTGATATTTCATTCACATCTATGGTTTGTTGTTTTATGATTTATAGCATTTTAAAATTTATTTACTAAAAATAATAAAAATATGACTTTTTGGTAATCAAAGAAAGCCAAGGTATCCAATACTCTCATCTTAATTCATCATAATACCGATGGACAAGCCAGGAACTGAGATTGCCTGGAAAATTTAGTAAAAACAAGATTCAATGACTGCTTCACTATAGATATATGATTGCTCACATAATCAAAACTTTTCCACAATAGTGGCATTAAATTATATATATGTTCAAATCCTTAAAATACACTCACTTCAATGACAAGATAAAAAATATGTCAAGCATTCAGAAGAAATATATAATACATATTTATATAGACATACAAACCATGTGTGTATTTTTTCTTTTTTAATAGGCATTTGCATTAGAGTTAATTTTCTGAAGAAATTTTGGGTTTATTATTTTAAAATTGCTCAGAAAACACAGAGTTCTCATGCATCCCCTCTACCCCACTTCACATACAATTTTTACTATTAACATATTGCATTAATGCAGTATATTTGTTACAATTGATGAACCAATACAATATTACTAATTGAAATGTATACTTTATATGAAGAGAAACTGTTTGTGCTGTACACAAATGTGTGTGGGTTTAGACAAATACATTATGACATGTATACACCATTACATATCACACAGAATACTTTTACTGCCCCCAATATGCTGTATGCTCCATCTATACATTTATTATTTTTTTAACAAAGGAAATTCTTATTCAAGTTCTCTATATCCAAAGAGTTTTGTTAGAATGATCATAAATAGTAAGAGCAGATCAAATGATCTAACAATAATAAAGCAAAAATTTATTTTTGCAGGTCCTATATAATCAAATCAACCTAGTTTTCTAAAAGGAAAGAAAATAAAATGACAGCAATTTGCTCCATTTCAGGAAATAACTTCCTGAAAGAAGGAATAAGATTACTGTATGTAAAACTTCCCAAATTTTTATAAATTCAGCTATAGGTAGGAGAGAAAATTCCTCCTTTTCTCAAAAGGAGTGAAGTTACACCTCGATGAAGCATTACAAAGTATGTCTACACAATGAAATTCTATGGCCAGATGCTCAAATACTTGCTGACTCAGAAAAAGTTTTATTTATTGCAGGCTTTTTCACAAGCTTTATTTGTTTATTTTTATTAAAGATTTTATTTATTTATTTGTCAGAGAGAGAGAGAGAGTGTGAGAGGGCACACAAACAAGGAGAGCAAGGGGTAGCAGGCAGAAGGAGAAGCAGGCTCCCTGCTCAGCAGGGAGTTCAAAATAGAGTTCAACAACAAGAGGATTGATCCCAGGATTCTGGGATCATGACCTGAGCCAAAAGCAGATACTTTACCCACCGAGCCACCCAGGAGTCTCATAAGCTTTAACAAGACAATGTTCACCATCACTGTCCAATAGGTGTGTGATAGATGCAGCAATTCCAAACCAAGATTTCCCTACTGCTCTTTGTTGTTTAATCATTTTTCTTTTTTTTTTAAGATTTTATTTATTTATTTGGCAGAAATCACAAGTAGACAGAGAGGCAGGCAGAGAGAGAGGAGGAAGTAGGCTTCTTGCCGAGCAGAGAGCCGAATATGAGGCTGGATCCCAGCGTCCTGGGATCATGACCTGGGGCTTTAACCCACTGAGCCACCCAGGTGCCCCTCTTAATCATTTTTCTTAAGATTAGTGTTTCAGAGGACACATTTAAAAAACACTACATTAAGGAATCCTTAGCTCTGATATGCATTTCTATGACCCCTACTATTCATAACATAATACAAGACAAGGACTATCATAAAATATTTACCCTGTGACAGACTAGATGGATTATACACATAATCTACTGAATCCTTATATAGACCTCAAAAATAACTACTGTAATTTATTTTATAAACCAGAATACTGAGGCTAAAAGTATTGCTTAACTTACCCAAAATACACACACACACACACACACACACGTGTGTGTGCTTTTTTTTATTGTCGTAAAATAAATATAACACAAAATTTACCATTCTAACCTTTTTGAACTGTACACTTTACTGGCATTAATACATTTACAATGCTGTGTAAACATTATTACTGTTTCCAGAATGTTTTCATCATTGCAGACAGAAACTCCATCATTATTAAACAGTGGAGTCCCATTTCTTCTTTCCCACTAGCCCCTGGGAACTTCTATTTTACTTTGTCTCTAAGAATTTGCATATTTTAGGTAATTAATATAATTTAAAGTGTAAAATAGTTCTCCTTTTGTGTCTGGCTTATGCCACTTAGCATGAAGTTTTCAAGATTTGTCTATGAATCAGAATTTCACCTATGTTTATGTCCAAATAATATTCCATTATATCTATATGCACATTGTGGAAAGCCCAAGGGGCTTTGTCCAATTTATTGCTTTCTGATTGGTTAGTATGATAGAAATGGAGATAATATATAAATACAGGAGAAAATGGAGAAAGAAATCTATATTGTATCCAAAGCATAAAAATTTATTGTCTAAAGCAGATGAATTTTTATAGCTACACTACTTTCATTCTTACTGTAAAATTTCTTTAAATAAATACCTTGCAATTATAACATTTCCTATTTTTCCTGTTGGACTATCATGACTTTTATATTAAAAATTAAAATTAATAAATAATAGTATAAGGGAAGTTGAAACCTAAATCATAAATCTATAAGAAAATGAAATGTGTCCAATGCACTATAGCGTATATATTCATAGCAGAACTAGGCACACAGTTGCCTCAAAAAATATCTTGAATGGATAAGTGAATGAATGCTCATTCTGGATATTTCTGAGACTTTATTTAATACAAGTAAAAATGTACAGAAAAGATATGAGAATAGTACAAGTCTTATCTACACTTAACTAGAACAGCAATTAATAAGCTGTCCCATTTGTTTTGCAGTCTTGCTGTTTCTGCTTTTCTCTTTTGTCTTTCTCCATTATTCTTTCTAAACCATTTGATCATATGTTGTAGACAACATTCTATCTTTGTATTCCAAACACTTAAGTGTGTATTTTGAAGAACAGAGAGGTTCTCTTTCATAACTGCAGTACAATGATAAAATCAGATTTATAATTGATACTGTATTCTTCTCGAATCCACCGTAGACAATCAAATTTCACTATTTTCTCAATAATGTTCAGATCAAGTATATTTTCCCAGTTCACAATCCAATTTAGAATCCCACATTGCATTAAGATGTTGTGTATCTTTAGTATCCTTCAATCTGGCACATTTTCTCAGCATATATTTGTCTTCCATGACCTTTAAATGTTGAAGAATACAGGGCAATTGGTTTGGCATATGCCTTTAAAATCTGATTGGCTTCCTATTTCCTCATTATACTCAGAATGTATATTTTTGTCCCTCATTCTCTAGTCCATTGTTATCATTACTGCCTTATTTATGCACTTAAGTTCTTATATTCTTTTTTTTTTTCTCTTTCTCCTGGAAAAACCCCAATCTTTATTAAAAACTCCTTTCTGCCTACTCATGCCTTTAATTGTATAACTGAACATGGCTTGGAAAAAAATTCATAAACTACATTAAAATAGAGAAATGGATTTTCTAGACCTGCAAAAGCCAATATGATAGTCACTAGCTATATACGAGAACTGATCATCAGAAATGTGCCCAGATGGACTATGGAGCTATAGTTTAAATTCTTATTTAATTTTAATTGCTATACATTTGATTTTTAAAACCGATTCTCAATTCAGTTGTTTGAAAACTTTTAAGTATGCATCAAACAACTCAACTATATAAACTCTACTTTTCAGCCATAAACTTTATTAAATATAAATTAAATTTTTCTCATTAAAATTTAACATTTATTTAAAGTATACTGTAAGTATAAAATATACACCAGATTTGGAAGACAGTACAAAAAACAAGGCCTGTACAATATGCCATTGATTTATTTATACTGATTATATGCTGAAATAAAAATATCTTAGATAAATCAAGATAAAAGAAATATATCATAAAACTAATTACACTGTTTTTTTTTTTTTGGTTTTGTTTTTAAATATTAGTTCCAGAAAATGTTAAATTTCCCATGTAGTTTACATTGAATTTCTGTCAGACAACACTGGTTTAAATTACCTAACCAAGATTTTAGTGCACAGAAAATATACTGGTGAGAACTGATGGAAGTATGCACAGGAAGCCGAAGACATGCACAACAGAAAACTAACTCAGAGTAATAGCCAAGAAATTTCTGCAATTGGCATTGACTTGAGAACACAACTATGGGCAACTAAAGATAAAAAGATTATGTGATAGGGTCTTCATTCATTCAGCAAGTATTTTCAGTTTATATTCCAAAGATACTGACTATACGTACAATTGTATATTTGACATTTAGTATATATTGTGCTTTTTTTTTCCCATTTTATTTATTTTTTCAGCGTAACAGTATTCATTCTTTTTGCACAACACCCAGTGCTCCATGCAAAACGTGCCCTCCCCATTACCCACCACCTGTTCCCCCAACCTCCCACCCCTGACCCTTCAAAACCTCAGGTTGTTTTTCAGAGTCCATAGTCTCTTATGGTTCGCCTCCCCTTCCAAATTTTTTTTTTAATAAACATATATTGTATTTTTATCCCCAGGGGTACAGGTCTGTGAATCGCCAGGTTTACACACGTCACAGCACTCACGATAGCACTTACCCTCCCCAATGTCCATAGCCCCCTCCCCCTCTCCCAATCCCACCTCCCCCCAGCAACCCCCAGTTTGTTTTGTGAGATTAAGAGTCATTTATGGTTTGTCTCCCTCCCAATCCCATCTTGTTTCATTTATTCTTCTCCTATCCCCCTACCCCCCCATGTTGCTTTTTATTTTTATTTTTTTATTAAATTTATTTATTTTTTCAGCGTAACAGTATTCATTTGTTTTTGCACAACACCCAGTGCTCCATGCAATACGTGCCCTTCCTATTACCCACCACCTGGTTCCCCCAACCTCCCACCCCCGCCCCTTCAAAACCCTCAGGTTGTTTTTCAGAGTCCATAGTCTCTTATGGTTCGCCTCCCCTTCCAATTTTTTTTTTTTTATAAACTATATTGTGCTTTTAAAACACATTTAGTATCTGCCTCCTCCTCTTTCACCATTAAAACACAAGGCCTCAGAGACATACAATAAGAAACTCAATCTCACAAAACAAACTGAGAGTTGCTGGAGGTTAGGGGGTATAGGGACAGGGTGGCTAGATTATGGATATTGTGGAGGGTATATGCTATGGTGAGTGGTGTGAAATGTGTAAGCGTGATAATTGACAGACTTCTACCCCTGGGGCAAATAATACATTACATGTAAATTAAAAAAAAAAAAAAAAAAGGCCCAAGCCATCATCACCTCTTCTCTATTGGATTATGTCAATTATGTTTTAATTTGTCTCTATGCTTTGTCTCTATGATGTACTTCCCACAACCACAACCACAACCACACTTGTGCATGTATGTGCACAAGTGTGCACACACATGCACAAACACACACATGGTTTATTTTTAACAATGAAACTGGAGCGAGATTTAAAAATATAAGCCAAAAAAAAAAATCTCACCATACATCTCAAAACCCTCTAGTGGCTGCCTATGTCCTTCAGAATAAACTAAAATTTCTTATGCCAGCCTACAAAATCATCCAAGATCGGGCATCTGGCTACTGAAATATATGAACTCAGATGCTAACACTCTTACCCACTGTCACTCACAACCAGAAGACTTAGTCCCTGTTCTTCCTTCTCTTTGGTCTTCCCACAGACATGTTTTTCTCATTCTTCACTTCCTTCTGGTTCCTGCCAAAATGTCCACCTTATTAAAAGAGTCTTTCTTGACACTCTATTTAAAATAGCAACTCATGGGCACCTGGGTGATTCAGTTGGTTAACATCTGCCTTCAGCTCAGGTCGTGATCTCCTGGTCTGGGATCAAGCCCTGCATCAGGCTCCCTGCTCTGTGGGAAGTCTGCTTCTCCTTCTCCTTTGTTCCTATCTCCCGCCCCCTACTCGTGTCTCACTCTCTCTCTCTCTCTCAAATACATAGATTAAAAATTCTAAAAAAAAAAAAAAAGCAACTCATCCTTACCCCATTACTTCAAATTCCCTACTATATTTGATCAATATCTCATATACTACATATTTATTCCATATTTTATTAGATATGGCCCTCCACTTTTATAAGTATGCAAGGTCTTTGAAGATAGTGAATTTTGTTTTTTGTTTCCAGTGTTGTATTACCACTAACTAGAAGAGGACCTGTTATACAGGTGGCAGGTGGTAACTATTTTGAAATGATAATTTTCCAAAAGCTGGAGGAAAATCAGGTATTATGGTGAAAATGTTTAAGTGATAGCAGTCAGTAAGCAAACTGGTACTGTCAACATTTTATCAAGATGGCAAGATTACAAATGTAGTCATAGTATTTCTATTGTTTATTAATACAAATGCATATTTGTTTTAAAGGTCTTTTGATGCTTATGTTGTCTTTATTACAAATTTCTGAAAAATAATTAAAATTGCATTTTGATGGTATACTTAAAAGAATTAAAGGTGTGAAAGATAATAAATGAAATTTAATTTGAAATGCAAACTGATGAAAGTGACAAAAATGTAAAAACATTTTTGAAGCTTGGTTCAGAAACTTAAGCACTAATATTCAGACATAATGTTCACATATATAATATTTAGATATAAACAGAAAGGTTATCTAATTTTTTTATTTGGAATATTTTAAACTTTTATGCTAACATAGGTTTTTCCAAAGTCTATAGTTATTTTCATGAACAGAAGGCATAATCTTTTTAAGAAACCGAAGACAAACTGAAGTTTATGCCTAGCTTGAATAAGAAAAGAAGGGAATAGAATAAGTGAGCTAAAAGGAGATAATGAAGTAAACTCAAAAAAAAAAAAAAGAAGTCTGGTCAAACTAATATAAAGCAGTCATAGCATGATTTAACTTCAGCATTTTATTAAAGTGTTTTAAATATATGCATGTATATGTATGTGTATGTGTGTATACAGTTTAAAGAACACTTAAGCTGAAGATATTCATAAAACTACTAAATAAAAAGAGCTATATCAGCATCCCAGGACCTTCTCTTTTGTGCTCTATTCTAACCACCTTCCCCACCTCCAAGAGTAAACACTACCTTGACTTTTAATAGCATAGATGAGTTCTGCCTATATTTCACAAAATTGGATTAGTACATACTTTATTGAGTCTTCATTCATTCAGTATTTTACTTTTGAGATTTAGTATAATGTTGCTGCTTAGTATTGCATCCTTTCAATATACAATACTTCATCCATCAACCACTGACAAATATATGGATAGTTTTCAGTTTTTAGCTACTGCAAATAGGGATATTATAAACATTCTAGCACATAGTTATAAGTATATATGTAGTCTGGGTGTGTATGTGTGTTTGTGTATATACAGTTAATCTTTGAACACAGACCTGAACTGTGCAGGTTCACTTACATGTGGATTTTTTCCCAGTAAATACAGTACAATAGTGTAAATGTACTTTCTCTTCCTTATGATTTTCCTAATAACATTTTCTTTCCTCTAGCTTAATTCATTTTAAAAATAAAGTAAATAGTACATGTAATATACAAAATATGTGTTAATTGACTATTTATGGTATTGGTAAGGTTTCTAGTCAATAGTAGGTTATTAATCAAAAGTATCACACAATTTTCAAATGTACTGGGCCCAAAGCCCCTAACTCACCTATAGTTCAAGAGTTTAGTGTCCATATATTGACATATATTATATATGTTGTATGTAATATATATATAAATATGCACACATACATATTTAGGCATAGTATCAGGATTGTATATTTGATAAGACAAATATATATCTTATTGCTAGTAGTTTGTAGCACAGTAAAATCTCTACAAGAATTAAGAGGACTCACTTAGAAGAGTCTCTGGCAAATGTTTAGTAAGTGTTAGTTAGTTGTGGTAATTGTATTGTCAAGTTACCAGAATGTCATTTAGTAAAATAGCAAAGAGGTTAAATATTTGAACTCTAGGCATGACTAGGCAGCATCAGAAACTTTGCTGTGTCACTTTCAGGCCGAGTGGTATTTAGATATATTATAAAATGTACAAAACATAGGTAGTTGTAAATGCTTAAGAAGAAAGTAAATATAGGGACGCCTGGGTGGCTCAGTCAGTTAACACATCCAACTCTTGATTTCAGCTCAGGTCGTGAAATCAAGCCCTGTGACAGGCATCAGGCTGGGTTCTACGTGTGAGGCCTGACTGCTTAAGATTCTCTCTCTCCCTTACCCTCTGCCTCTCTCCCCACATCTGTTTCTGTGTGAGCTCTTTCTCTAAAATTGAAGGAAGGAAGGAAGGAAATATAGACTTAGCACAGCTCCAAGTACAATTAATAAATATTTGTAGTTATTAGTATATTATGTAATTAGCAGAGCTGTTAATACCATCCACTGTCCTTTACTTAACACCATGTCTTTGTAATGCATCATATGAATTTAGACAAGGCAATACTTAATATCTTAGCTTTTTCCCTGGATACAGAGATGTGTTGCCCAAGAAACCAACTATCTCCTAGCAACTTCATATTTCAATTCCCTTTTAACATGGAAGTTTTTCAGATGCAACAGTAGATATTTCTGAACTTCTGGATCAGCTCATAATATCCAGGTAACAGAGAGTTAATATAAAATAACTAGATTAAACAACAATTTTATCTCTTTGACTTTAAAAAGCATGAAAGACAAGGTTGCTTATCATGTTAAAATTAATACTGAGTGTGTCTGAAAGTAGAGACTCAAAAAACACTCAGCATTACTGAGAAGTACATCCCAGGCTTATATGCTAATTAAAATTCTGCCTAAACTTATATTTCAAATACTATATTTAAACTAAATTTATTTGAAATGAAGAGGCATAATTCTTTGTTTAACTAAAGCTCACTATTGCATTTTCTTAAAGAAAAATCCATAACGTGATGTTCTTTAAAATAAGTCCCTGGGTTTTATTAAGGTAGTAAAAAATACCAATATATGTGACAGTGGATTTTCTAAGACAAAGGGATTTTTTTCCTCCTATACACTAATAAAAAATGAGGTATTCATATTTCTGGAAGGAATTTGTGTGGGGAAAAAAGCAAAGCTTCAAGAGTATATCTTATTCATACAGCTGTGAAATCTTTCCACCAGCTTTCTGTCTGACAGAAATGCAGCTATGCCTGGATAAGACTGATTTTTAATTAAACACTCTGTGTCTTTCAACGAGTAAAAAATGAGCTAATAGCAGCATATTCATATTAAGATATCAGAGTTTTATTTCTAAAATCTGCTACTGATGATGGGTTTATTTGTGTTAATCATGTCCACAGAGGTTAAGAAACAGATATTACAATATATGTAGGCACAGATATTCTATGTTAATAATGGCTTTCAAAAGTACGTAAGACATTTTAAAATGTCATATTTAAGCTAGCAATTCAAGCATGGATTTCCAAGTCCCTGCCCATTAGTTTTACTTTAATTGATTTAACCCCATTTAAAGACTTAATTATATAGAATGAAAGAATACTTCCATGCTTTAGGAGACATAGAGTATATATGTCATAATCTTTTCTAATCAATCCCTTGAGAATGGATCTATTTTTAAAGGTGTACTACCTGTCTATTAATCATCATTTCTCCAATGTTAATGAAAAAATATACAGGGAATATTTCCTCCTTACAATAATAATACCCAGTGACAACTATATTTCTTTGTTTAATAATAAAACCTATTTTTAAATCAGTTCATTACTACCAAAAACATCACAAAATAAAATATTTCCTGTTTCATTACGAATGATAATAAGGCTTACCACCAACTTTAGTAAGCAGATTTGGAAGTTGAATGAATATAACAAGCTCATGGTCTTGGACCCTACTTACTGTGTACAGTAGATTTTAGAAGTCATCATACCTAAGGCTAAAATTTTCTATTTCTATGGCTCAGAGCTTCTTTTTTAGAAAAATCTACTTTCTTACCTTTCCATCTCTGTTCATCCCATTTAACTCCAGTAAAAGCAAACCCAGAATATATTTTCCACTTTCCCTCCTCTATTTCCTTCTTTTTTTTTAATTTTAAATTTTTATTTATTTATTTTTTCAACATAACAGTATTCATTGTTTCTGCACAACACCCAGTGCTCCATGCAGTACGTGCCCTCCCTATTACCCAGCACCTGGTTCCCCCAACCTCCCACCCCCGCCCCTTCAAAACCCTCAGGTTGTTTTTCAGAGTCCATAGTCTCTTATGGTTCGCCTCCCCTTCCAATTTCCCTCAACTTCTCCTCTCCATCTCCCAATGTCCTCCATGTCATTTGTTATGCTCCACAAATAAGTGAAACCATATGATACTTGACTCTCTCTGCTTGACTTATTTCACTCAGAATAATCACTTCCAGTCCCGTCCATGTTGCTACAAAAGCTGGGTATTCATCCTTTCTTTTTTTTTTTTTTTATAAACATATAATGTATTTTTATCCCCAGGGGTACAGGTCTGTGAATCGCCAGGTTTACACACTTCACAGCACTCACCATAGCACATACCCTCCCCAATGTCCATAACCCCCTCCCTCTCTCCCAACCCCACCTCCCCCCAGCAATCCCCCTTCTTTCTTTCCTTTCCGTTCTTCATTTCTGTGATTCTCATAGAATTTAAGGATGTCTTACAGGATGTGTCAAATGTAGACCTAATTCCTTTACCAGGAACTGGGAGGGGAAGCACTCCCAACAATATTCTATTGGGTAATTTGTTTAAGCCAAATCAGAAGTATGCACACTGGACAAGGCTCTGGCTAATTTATTCACCAGTGAGTTAGGTAGTTGCTTTGATGGCAGTCTTTGAGAGTGGCATACAGTTAGCGATAGTTTTAGTCCTTCATTTTTGGGGCATTTTTTTTTCTTCCTTTATAATGTCTCAACTATTCCTTGAACATTTGTGCCTTCACCATTGCCCAGACTAATTTCTCCTTTCTACCCATATACCAGACTTCACTTGACGTCTTTTCTTCTTGACATCTTCTCTTGAATGTTCCATGCCCTAGTGCTTTCTCCTTCTTCCAAACGTATAGCTTCACTTCTTAATGTCAAATATTGTTTCTTAAGGTCACATTTAGATTTTATATATATATACACACACATATATATGCATATATGCTTAGATCATTTTTGGGGCATTTTTGATTCAGCAGTACTATTATTAGGAAAGGCAATACTAACTTCAATGCCCTCCATAGAATTTATGCCTCCCATTCTCCCCTATGGTTATGGATAAATCTCTCCTTCTGGACTCCCTTTCTTAGGCTACAAGATTATCTGTTTATCTCCCTAAAAAAATGCTAATCTCAGCACTCATATCTCAGAAGAAGTTGTTTCTGGGAACTCAAATTTGACTTAATCCTCTAAGGGATTTGCACATGTGATTCTAATGGGATCATATGAAACCAAGGTGTTAGATGTATAGATTCCAAATGACTTTCTGGCATGTCTCTTCCAAAGAACAATTTAAAAGCTAATCTGGCATCTCACTGCACACACATTCTCACCATCATCTTCACTAGTCAAGTACCTCTTTTAATATAAAACTTTGGTATATGCTTTTTGATTAGATACAGTGCTAATAACTTATGTATTGTCTGAATGAGCATCTAAGAAATAAGTTGTGCGGGGCGCCTGGGTGGCTCAGCGGGTTAAAGCCTCTGCCTTCAGCTCAGGTCATGATCCCAGGGTCCTGGGATCGAGCCCCACATCGGGCTCTCTGCTTGGCTGGGAGCCTGCTTCCTCCTCTCTCTCTCTCTCTGCCTGCCACTCTGCCTACCTGTAATCTCTATCTGTCAAATAAATAAATCTTAAAAAAAAAAAAAGAAATAAGTTGTGCTATTTATTAATCAAAGTTCTCAGCACCCTCTCCATAGTTTGGCACTAATACAGTATTTTATTTTTCTGCATGATATTGAGATAAGGAAGGTATATTTCAATTGCATTTGTTTAGTTTACATATATTTGCATCATAATAGAAAGGCAAAAAAAAAGTAATAACTAGAATGGAAAAGTTGAGATAAGACGTCTAATCTGGAGAAATGTAATTTGAAAAAAAAAAAGAGTCTTGATATTTTAAATATAATTTCTACTTTGAATTTCAGAGCTTAATAATCTATGCTCATACTATCCAGAAGGATTATTGCAATCTAATAAAGGCTTTTTAAAATTCATTTTGAAAATCTTACATTAGGAATGCATCTTATGTATACTGAAAATATTAGATATGTTATGAATGAATTCTTTGGCATTAGAATAATGTTTTAGATACTTTAGAAATGTAACATCAAAACTGGATTTATGAAAGCTAATGGTATTCATCAAATAATGCCCTAGTCATTTCCTGTTCTATGAAGTAATTTGTGAGGTTAGAAAGGAGATTAACTTCTTATCTATATTATCTTGAGCTAAATTGTATCATTATCTTTAGGGTCAACAAGTGTTCTCTGGATATCCTGGAAGAGCAAATATTTGTTTATTTTAATTACAGATTTAGAATGTTCACTCTATCACAGAGTCTGAAATATGTAGGTGTAATAAATTATGTTCTTAGAATTAAAGAGATACTTTTAAGTTTGAAGGATATGATTCATTATCTCACTTAAGTGTTCATTTTTGCTTCATCTGATACATCCTTTAGTTGAAGGTCAACTGAGATTGTACTCCTTCCCCCACTATCACAGTAATGTGATTGCAGTTCCCTTCATATCACTCTATATCTTGGTGTTGTCATGAGACATTAAGGATTCATGGGTTTCTAAGAACTATTTTGATGTTTGCCTTTCAGAAGATCTTTTTTATTCTGTTTATTTTTTATTTGAATACAGCTGACACACAATGGTTACATTAATTTCAGGTATATAATAACATAGTGATTCAGCTGCTCTATATATTATACTATGCTCACCACAAGTGAGTTACCATTTGTCACCATACAATGTTGTCATGATACCATTGACTATATTCCCTATCCTGTGCTTACCTCAACATAATTAAGGTAATATTAAAAAAACAAAAACAAAAACAAAACCACACAGCTAAAATCCCACTCAATGGTTGAAAACTGAGAGCTTTTCCCCAAAGACTAGGGGCAAGATTAGGATTTCCATTCTCACCACTTTTATTCAACATAGTACTGGAAGTCCTAGCCAGTGCAATCAGACAAGAAAAAGAAATGAGATACTCATATTGATAACGAAAAAGTTAAACTGTCACCATTTGCAGATGACATGAAACTATACATAGAAAAATCTAAAGACTGCACCAAAAAGCTATTAGAATTGACTTAAAAAAAAGTAAATTTTGTAATTCAAGATAGAAAATTAATACCCAGAAATTGATAGCATTTTATCCATTAATAAAAAGTAGCAAAAATTAAATTAAGAAAAAAATTCCATTCCTCAGGAAGTTAAAAATAGAGCTACTGCTATAACCCAGCAATTGCACAACTGGGGATATAGCTCAAATATAAAGATGTAGCGAAATGAAATCGTGGAAGGAGCTGAATTGTTCTTTGACAGATGAATGGATGAAGAAGATATCGTATATATAAACAATGGAATATTACTCAGCCATCAGAAAGGATGAATACCTACCATTTACCTTGATGTGGATGGAACTGGAGAGTATTATGCTAAGTGAAATAAGTCAACCAGAGGAAGACAATTATTATATGGTTTCAGTCGCATGTGGAATTTAAAAAACAGAGCAGAGGATCATAAAGGAAGGGAGGGAAAACTGAATGCTAAGAAATCAGAGAGGGAGACAAACCATGAGAGACTCAACTCTGGGAAAAAAAAAAACAAGGGTTGCTAAAAGAGAAGTGAGTGGGGAATGGGGGTAACAGGGTGATGGGCATTAAGGAGGGCACATTATGTGATGAGCGCCTGGTGTTATACACAACTGATGAATTATTGAACACTACATCTGAAATTAATGATATACTACATGTTAACTAATTAAACCTAAATAAATAAAAAAAGTTCCGTTTACAGGACCATGAAATATAATAAAATGCCTAGGAACAAAGTAACTGAGGAGGTGAAAGACCTGTGGTCTAAAAACTATAAAACGTTGATGAGAGAAGATGACACAAATAGAAAGATATTCCACATTCACAGATTGCAAGAACAAATACTGCTAAAATATCCATACTAGGGGCGCCTGGGTGGCTCAGTGGGTTAAAGCCTCTGCCTTCAGTTCAGGTCATGATTGAGCCTCACATTGGGCTCTCTGCTAAACGGGGAGACTGCTTCCTCCTCTCTCTGCCTGCCTCTCTGCCTACTTGTGATCTCTGTCTGTCAAATAAATAAAATCTTTAAAAAAAAATGTCCCTACTACCCAAAGTGAAACACAGATTCAGTGCAATCTTTATCAAAATACCAACAACATTCTTCTATTGTGTTATGTTAGTCACCTACAATACATTAGTTTTTGATGTAGTGCTCTAAGGTTCATTGTTTATGTACAACACCCAGTGCTCCATGCAATCCACACCCTCCTTAATACCCACCACCAGGCTCACCCAACCCCCACCCCCTCCCTTATGAAATCCTCAGTTTGTTTCTCAGAATCCTCAGTCTCTAATTACAGAACTAGAAGAAAAATACTAATGTGTATGGAACCACAAAAGATTCTGAATAGCCAAAGCAATCTTGATGGGAAACAAACAAACAAACAAACAAACAAAAAAACAATGGAAAAAAAAACCTGACAGTATCATAATTACAGATTTCAAGATACACTACAAAAAATATAATAATCAAAACAAAATGTTTCTGGCACAGAAAAAGATCAACAGAACAGAATAGAGACCCCAGAAACAAATCCACAATTTATGGTCAAATAATCTTCAACAAAGCAGGAAAGGACACGTAATGGGGAAAAGACAGTTTCTTCAACAAATGGTGTTGGAGAAACTGGACAGCAACATGCAAAAGAAAGAAAGTGGACCATTTCCTTATACTATATACAAAAATAAATTCAAATGAATTAAAGACCTAACTCCATAAAGGTCTAGAAGAGAGCACAGGCAATAGTTTTCTTGACATAGCTATAGCAACATTTCTGGATATGTCTCCCAAGGAAGGAAGGGAAACAAAAGCAAAAATAACCTATTAGGAATATATCAGAATAAACAGATTCTGTACAACAAAGAAAACCATCAACAAAACAAAAGGGCAATCTACTTAATGGGAGATGATATTTGAAAATTATATATTCAACAAGGGATTAATACCCAAAATACATAAAGAACTTACACACTTCAACACCAAAAGTACCCCAAATATAATAAAAAAATGGGCAGATACTTTTTACTAGACATTTTTCCAAAGACATACAGATGACCAAGAGACACATGAAAAGATGCTCAGTATCATTAATCAGAATTCTTTCCTCCTTCATTTAATGTTTGTTTGTCTCTAAACAGAGAGAATGTCATAAATATCATTGAACATACAATAGAAATATTTATCAGTAGTTTATTTATTTTTTTAATTATTTTTTATTTTTTTTATAAGCATATAATGTATTTTTATCCCCAGGGGTACAGGTCTGTGAATCGCCAGGTTTACACACTTCACAGCACTCACCATAGCACATACCCTCCCCAATGTCCATAACCCCACTCTCCCTCTCCCAACCCCCCCTCCCCCCAGCAACCCTCAGTTTGTTTTGTGAGATTAAGAGTCATTTATGGTTTCTCTCCCTCCCAATCCCATCTTGTTTCATTTATTCTTCTCCTATCCCCCTAAACCCCATGTTGCATCTCCATGTCCTCATATCAGGGAGATCATATGATAGTTGTCCTTCTCCGATTGACTTATTTCACTAAGCATGATATCCTCTAGTTCCATCCATGTCATCGCAAATGGCAAGATTTCATTTCTTTTGATGGCTGCATAGTATTCCATTGTGTATATATACCACTTCTTTATCCATTCATCTGTTGATGGACATCTAGGTTCTTTCCATAGTTTGGCTATTGTAGACATTGCTGCTATAAACATTCGGGTGCACGTGCCCCTTCGGATCACTACGTTTGTATCTCTAGGATAAATACCCAGTAGTACAATTGCTGGGTCATAGAGTAGCTCTATTTTCAACATTTTGAGGAACCTCCATGCTGTTTTCCACAGTGGTTGCACCAGCTTGCATTCCCACCAACAGTGGAGGAGGGTTCCCCTTTCTTCACATCCTCTCCAGCATCTGTCATTTCCTGACTTGTTAATTTTAGCCAATCTGACTGGTTTGAGGTGATATCTCATTGTGGTTTTGATTTGTATTTCCCTAATGCCGAGTGATGTGGAGCACTTTTTCATGTGTCTGTTGGCCATCTGGATGTCTTCTTTGCAGAAATGTCTGTTCATGTCCTCTGCCCATTTCTTGATTGGATTTTTTGTTCTTTGGGTGTTGAGTTTGCTAAGTTCCTTATAGATTTTGGACACTAGCCCTTTATCTGATGTGTTGTTTGCAAATATCTTCTCCCATTCTGTCAACTGTCTTTTGGTTTTGTTAACTGTTTCCTTTGCTGTGCAAAAACTTTTGATCATGATGATATCCCAATAATTCCCTTGCTTTGGCGATGTTCCTAGGAAGATGTTGCTGCAGCTGAGGTTGAAGAGGTTGCTGACCGTGTTCTCCTCAAGGATTTTGATGGATTCCTTTCTCACATTGAGGTCCTTCATCCATTTTGAGTCTATTTTCATATGTGGTGTAAGGAAGTGGTCCAATTTCATTTTTCTGCATGTGGCTGTCCAATTTTTCCAGCACCATTTATTGAAGAGGCTGTCTTTTTTCCATCGGACATTCTTTCCTGCTTTGTCGAAGATTAGTTGACCATAGAGTTGAGGGTCTATTTCTGGGCTCTGTATTTTGTTCCATTGATCTATGTGTCTGTTTTTGTGCCAGTACTATGCTGTCTTGATGATGACAGCTTTGTAATAGAGCTTGAAGTCCGGAATTGGGATGCCACCAACGTTGGCTTTCTTTTTCAATATTCCTTTAGCTATTCGAGGTCTTTTTTGGTTCCATATAAATTTTAGGATTATTTGTTCCATTTCTTTGAAAAAAATGGATGGTATTTTGATAGGGATTGCATTAAATGTGTAGATTGCTTTAGGTAGCATAGACATTTTCACAATATTTATTCTTCCAATCCAGGAGCATGGAACATTTTTCCATTTCTTTGTGTCTTCCTCAGTTTCTTTCATGAGTACTTTATAGTTTTCTGTGTATAGATTCTTAGCCTCTTTGGTTAGGTTTATTCCTAGGTATCATATAGTTTTGGGTGCAACTGTAAATGGGATTGACTCCTTAATTTCTCTTTTTTCTCTCTTGTTGTTGGTACACAAATGCAACTGATTTCTGTGTATTGGTTTTATATCCTGACACATTATTAAATTCCTGTACAAGTTTTAGCAGTTTTGGAGTGGAGTCTTTTGGGTTTTCCGCACATAATATCCATATCATCTGTGAAGAGTGATAGTTTGACTTCTTCTTTGCCAATCTGGATGCCTTTAATTTCCTTTTGTTGTGTGATTGCTGAGGCTAGGACTTTTAATACTATGTTGAATAGCAGTGGTGATAATGGACATCCCTGCCGTGTTCCTGATCTTAGCAAAAAAGCTTTCAGTTTTTCTCCATTGAGAATGATATTTGCGGTAGGGTTTCATAGATGGCTTTGATAATATTGAGGTATGTGCCCTCTATCCCTACACTTTGAAGAGTTTTGATCAGGAAGCGTTGCTGTACTTTTTGAAATGCTTTTTCAGCATCTATTGAGAGTATCCTATGGTTCTTGTTCTTTCTTTTATTAATGTGTTGAATCACATTGATTGATTTCTGGATGTTGAACCAACCTTGCAGCCCTGGAATAAATCCCACTTGGTTGTGGTGAAGAATCCTTTTAATATACTGTTGAATCCTATTGGCTAGTATTTTGGTGAGAATTTTTGCATCTGTGTTCATCAAGGATATTGGTCTGTAGTTCTCTTTTTTGGTGGGATCCTTGTCTGGTATTGGGATCAAGGTGATGCTGGCCTCATAAAATGAGTTTGGAAGTTTTCCTTCCATTTCTATTTTTTGGAAGTGTTTCAGGAGAATAGGAATGAGTTCTTCTTTAAATGTTTGGTAGAATTCCCCTGGGAAGCCGTCTGGCCCTGGGCTTTTGTTTGTTTGGAGATTTTTGATGACTGTTTCAATCTCCTTACTGGTTACGGGCCTGTTCAGGTTTTCTATTTCTTCCTGGTTCAGTTGTGGTAATTTATACGTCTCTAGGAATGCATCCTTCCTCATCTCTTATTATAGTCTTTGGCTTAAAATCTAATTGATCTTATATAAGGATTGCCACCCCAGCTTTCTTCTGATGCCCATTAGCATGGTAAATTGTTTTCCACCCCCTCACTTTAAATCTGGAGGTGCCTTCACATCTAAACTGAGTTTCTTGTAGGCACCATATAGATGGGTTTTGGTTTTTTATCCATTCTGATACCCTGTGTCTTTTGATTGGGGAATTATCCCATTAACATTCAGGCTAACTATTGAGAGATATGAATTTAGTGCCATTGTATTGCCTGGAAGGTGACTTTTACTGTATATTGTTTCTGTACCTTTCAGGCTCTCTCTTTGCTTAGAGGACCCCTTTCAATATTTCCTGTAGAGCTGGTTTGGTGTTTGCAAATTCTTTCAGTTTTTGTTTGTCCTGGAAGCTTTTTATCTCTCCTTCTATTTTCAATGAGGGCCTAGCTGGATATAGTATTCTTGGCTGCATGATTTTCTCATTTAGTGCTCTGAATATATCATGCCAGCTCTTTCTGGCCTGACAGGTCTCTGTGGATAGGTCTGCTGCCAATCTAATATTTTTACCATTGTATGTTACAGACTTCTTTTCCCGGGCTGCTTTCAGGATTTTCTCTTTGTCACTAAGACTTACAAATTTTACTATTAGGTGACGGAGTGTGGACATTTTCTTGTTGATTTTGAGGGGAGTTCTCTGCACCTCCTGGATTTTGATGCTTGTTCCCTTTGCCATATTAGGGAAATTCTCTCCAATAATTTTCTCTGATATACCTTCTGTTCCTCTCTCTTTCTTCTTCTTCTGGAATCCCAATTATTCTAATGTTGTTTCATCTTATGGTGTCACTTATCTCTCGAATTCTCCCCTCATGGTCCAGTAGCTGTTTGTCCCTCTTTTGCTCAGCTTCTTTATTCTCTGTCATTTGGCCTTCTATATCACTAATTCTTTCTTCTGCCTCATTTATCCTAGCAGTGAGAGCCTCCATTTTTTATTGTACCTCATTAATAGCTTTTTTTTATTTAACTTGGTTAGATTTTAGTTCTTTAATTTCTCCAGAAAGGGCTTTTATATCTCCAGAGAGCTTTTCTCTAATATCTTCCATGCTTTTTTTGATCTTGCTAGAACCTTGAGAATCGTCATTCTGAACTCTAGATCTGACATATTATTAATGTCTGTGTTGATTAGATCCCTAGCCTTCGGTATTGCCTCTTGTTCTTTTGTTTGTGCTGAATTTTTCCGCCTTGTCATTTTGTCCAGATAAGAGGATATGAAGGAGCAAGTAAAATAGTAAATGGGTGGCAAAGACCCCAGGAAAATGTGCTTTAACCAAATCAGAAGAGACCCCAAATTGTGGGGGGGAAGAAAGGGGATAAAAAGAGGTTCAGAAAAAAAAAAAAGAAAAAATTAAAAAAGAAAAATAAAGAAAAATATAAAAATGAAAGAAAAATATATATAGTAGATAAACTAGTTAAAAAAAAACATTAAAAAAGGAAAGGGTAAAAGTTTAAAATACTTAGGAGAAGAAGAAAAAGAATTGAAAAAAAAATTAAATTAACTGCAAGACTAAAGAATCAGGGGGAGAAAGCCATGACTTCTGTGCTTTGCTTTCTCCTCCTCTGGAATTCTGCGCTGTCCTTGGTATTGAACCGCTCTCCTTGGTAGATGAACTTCGTCCTGGCTGGAATTTTTTGTTGATCACCTTGGGGAGGGGCCTGTTGTAGTGACTCTCAAGTGTCTTTGCCCGAGGCGGAATTGCACCGGCTGGACTAAGTAATCAGCTCAGGTTCGCATTTGGGAGCTTTTGTTCCCTGAATGTTTTCTGTAGATTTCCGGAGGATGGGAATGAAAATGGTGACCTTCCAGTCTCCGGCCCAGAGGAGCCAAGAGCCTGGGGCCCCACTCCTCAGTGCGCCCCCCAGAAAACAGCGCCCAATCACTCCCGTATCCCCGGCCTCTGGCCAGGCTCCAAGCTCAGCCAGTCTGCGACCGGGTGAGGTAACCCTGAGCTGAGAGCTCAATCCTCGGTTCTGTCTCTATAGCCGGCTTCCCCTTTCTAATACCTGCGAGCTCTGGGAAACTCTGACACCCCCGATCATTCTGTGACCCTGCAGGACCTGGGGCCATGCTGACCCTGCATGGGCTTCACCCCGGTTTAGCCTCTGGAGCAATGTCCCTCAGTGGAACAGACTTTTAAAAGTCCTTATTTTGTGCTCCGTTCCTCCGCCGCTTGCTGGGATCCGACCTCTCCCCCCCATGGTGTATCTTCCCGTTGTTTGGGATTCACTTCTCTGCCAGTCCTACCTTTCAAAAAGTGGTCGATTTTCTGTTTCTAGAATTGTTGTTCTTCTTCTCTTTGATCTCTCGTTGGATTTGTAGGTGTTTGCAATGTTTAGATAAGCTATCGAGCTGATCTCCTGCTACCTGATGTAGTCTCAGCCTGCTACTTCTCTGCCATCTTGATTCCTCCCCTATCAGTAGTTTAAAACATTGCAAAAGTAAGATGGAGTTCTGGAATATTTTGGAAATTTCTGTGTCAGAATAATTCAGATCAATATCAAATTTTATCTAATGGCCAGATATATAAAAACTTAAGAAAAGAATACTTCTACATATCATGTCTATTTAACTACCAAACAAACAAACAACAAAATATGCAGAGATAATTGAGTAAAAGAAAAAAAGAAACAAACAAAAAAACAAATTTCTCATAGATCATGTTAAATCCTCAAAATACAATGAGGAAAATTTGACTAAAGGCAGTATTTAGAAGAAAAAATAAAAATGCAAATTAGAAATAGTTTTAAATCATTTAAAACCTATGGATGGAAGATGTTCTTTAGAAACATTTCAATTAGAAAACAAACAAACAAAGATTTCAATTAGAGAAAAAACAAGTTATTTTTAATGCTTCCTTGACCAGGGAGAATTTTGGAATATTGCTCAATAAGTAAAAGTACAGTATCTGAACTATGTCTGCAGAGAACTTACCAGAGTGTTTGAATGAGTTTTGATAGAATGAAGGAAGTATGTCATCACAATGTTCCCTAACTCTTTACCTTTTTAAAATGAATGCAAATTTATAATTAAAGGAACAATCTATTTCTGACTAATGGTGGGGTTTTTTTTGGTAACTAAATATAAATTCAAGAAAGATAGAAAGTCAGATATTAGAATTCATATTACAGTTCTCAAAATAATAGGCTCCTGACTAAAGAGTCAGAATTTTAGAGTTGATTGTAGAGTCCTCTGTTACAAATACAGAAATGACATCAGAGAAAAACACGAGATTATACTTGCTAACATGTCTTGTCTTAAACATGTAAGTTCATACATCATAGTAGTCATAGAGCTATAACAAAACCACTACTAACACCTGAGTGTCCTGATTTCTTACTGACTTCTTGTTCAAATGCTACCACACTGCTATCATAAAAAAACATTTAAAAGAACATCTAGTTTGCGGAAGATTTAGGCACATATACTGGCCCAATATGTGTTAAGTACAAAATGTTTGAAAAAATATTTTGTAAATATTTTCATATCCTATCAGTAATTGCTGTATCATTCCAACCATTGGATTAATAAAGAATGTTGTTTTCTTTAAGTTTTAAAGCTGATTTTCTTGAAATCATAGGAAAGCCAATATTTCAAAATCCAAACTTTATTGGGAAAAAGGGTTTTGAAAATTTCCAAATTCCCATTTTCCTGTGGAATACCAGATATCATGGTCTTAAACTTGAAACTTTACCATTACCAGCAGAGTGATATGATTTATCAAAACTGCTAGCCAGCAGGAAGGGCTCTTCTCTTTCCAACAAAGCAGCTGAAAATCAAGACAGGAGGCAGATGGGGAGTAGAGGAAAGTGCAACAAGAAGTAGATTTGAACATTCCGACTTGTGATTTGGTATTTAAATATTCAAAGGGTAGATCAAGGCACAATAAACACTCCTAAAACAGAGCTCTTTACCCCTCATTTTAATAACCTTGCTGAAAAAAATTGAAAGTACTTAAGAAAAGTATGATGTTGCACAGGAAGAATATACAGAAATTGTTGCATATTGGGAATAAACTCATTATTTTAAAAATTAGCAAGTAGAGAAAATAGTGATGATTTCATTCTGTATTTCCTCTACAAACTATATTGAGCAACAAAACATTAGATTGTGGAAGTTTCCTTTTTTTTTTTTTTAAAGATTTTATTTATTTATTTGACAGACAGAGATCACAAGTAGGCAGAGAGGCAGGCAGAGAGAGAGGAGGAAGCAGGGTCCCTGCTGAGCAGAGAGCCTGATGCGGGGCTTGATCCCAGGACCCTGGGATCATGACCTGAGCCGAAGGCAGAGGCTTTAACCCACTGAGCCACCCAGGCGCCCCTGGAAGTTTCCTTTATAAAAATATTTCACCATTCTTTCCGTGCTCCGTTCTCATGGTTCTGCTCTCTGCACCATCTTTTTCATGAAGGCTAACAAACACATGTTGACATTTGAGTAGTTTTCTGTTTGCTTCCTGCTAATAAAATTTTAGCATTGGAATAGACTCTTCACTCTGCATTCCTTGTCCATTTCAGTTCAAAATGACAGTACTTCCAATATAACTCTAAAAATATTTTGGATGTCCTCTTGGTCATTTTAAGTGTTAGTTCCTTTGAAAAGGGATAAAACCATGTATCTTCAAGATTAAGCCCCTCTGTACTTTGGGCTACTACTGGGACTTTGTTTTTGTTTTTTGTTGTTGTTATTGTTTGGGTCTTTGTTGTTGTTGTTTTGTTTGTTTGTTTTTACTACTGGGACTTTTGAGAGAGAACACTCTTAAGCTACTTAGGAGCACTATTATTTGATTGAGAGGATCTTTGAGGTAGATCCTTAATTTTCTTAGAAGGGCTTTGGTTTGATGTAAAGGTACTCTAATGTATTACCTTTAATTTTTTTGAGAGCTTAATAAAAAAAAAATTGTAGTCATACTCCCAGCTTCATCTTTAGACTCTATTTTAGTCTTGCTAACCCTAGATTTAATCTTCACTCCAACATAGTTGCTTAATTTTAGTATTATTTAACTGCTGAAGAGGCTGAGAAACTGCAAAATCATCATGTTTTAACAGTTTTTAACAGTTTTCCTTTGTTCTTTCTTAACAGTTTGTAACTGTCCTCTTGCATTTCACTCTAAAGTTCAAGAAAAAACAAAACAAAACTACAGCAGGTGGCACTTCTTTGGTTGTAAATCTTCTTACCCCAGATCACCCAGTTTATTAGTTATATTTTCTACTTTACATATAGTTGTAGACAATAGAGTTGTTAAACTTTTTGCCACTACATAACAAAAAGTCTCCTTTTCTCCAGTTTCCAATAAAATATTCTTTGCCTTCTGGAGAGTTCTTTTATCTTTCCTTTTTTTAAAAAAGATTTTATTTATTTATTTGAGAGAGAGACAGTGAGAGAGGGCATGAGAGGGAAGTCAGAGGGAGAAGCAGAGTCCCATTGGAGCTGGGAGCCCAATGTGGGACTCTTTATCTGGGATTGTGATCTGAGCCTAAGGCAGTTGCTTAACCAGCTGAGTCACCCAGGTGTCCTGGAGAGTTCTTATCTACAGCATGCTCAAAGTCCAAACCTCTACAGGTGATAAGCTCAAGGTACTCTAAGCTTTAACTAAACTCTCCTCAAAGCCCACTGTCCATTCCAAAACCATTCCCCCATTTTAGGTTTTGGTTGTGGCAGCACTCCCAGATACTAACATTGATATTAGTCAACTATTGCTGCATCAAAAATATGTACCATACTTTTTCAGATTAAAACAACAAATGTTTATTCACTCATGTTCTAATGGTCACGATTCTGTGAGTAGCTGCTTAGCTGGGTAGTTCTGTTCCAGGGCTTTTTATCAAGTTGCAATCAAGCTGTCAGTCCAAATAGCAGTCTTTGAGTTTAAGGATTGTTGGATCTGCTTCCCAGTTCATGAATGTGCTTTATGGCCAGAGGTTTCATTCTCTCAATATGCAGACTTATCAATAGGACCACTAATGATATAGATTCTCCATACTAAGATTAGATATTAGAGTAAGGGAGAGAACCTCCAAGAAGGGAAGCCACAGTTTTGTTTTATTTGTATAACCTAAACTTGGAGTGACATTTCTTTGCTTCTACTGTATTCTATTCATTAGAAGTGAGTCATGAAGTACAGCTTATACTCAAGGAAAGGGAATGTGGAGCACAGTTTACTACTGTATTTCTTTGGAAGTTAAATGTGGTTAAAGAAATTGTTTATGGATTCCAGAGTCACAAGGTGTTGATAGAAGTTATTTGGTAACATTTGTTAGATAAAGTGGAACTAAATCTTCCAGCATGTGTTGGTAATGTTCAGTAAGTTTGACCACAAATACAACAGCAAAAGATTTATAAGGTATAAGTAAAATGGCAAAGATTTTCATTGTCACTGATTGGCTATCTCAACATGTTGTTGCATGGCAGAATTCAGGCTTAAAACTCCTCTACTTGCCACTGGATTTCCTTTATTTTATTCTCCACTTCCTGGACCAGATATATGTAGAGTTCAGCAGGAAAGAGCACTAGCTTCCTCTGCGGTTCATCTAATGTCATCAAGGTTGTAGGCAGTAAGACCCTGGCATATGTCCAGTGTATCCTCAATCTCTCCTACTCCACACCAAGCTTTTCTTCTTAATTATTGGTCCTGCTGATTTAAGGGAATTGCAGACTCATCAGCTGATACACAGTAGCATATTTTCACAGCATTCCTTACCAGCTCTCACAATCCTGTAAGGTCTAATTCTTACAGTAGTTCCCTTATCCACTATTAAGGGTTCTAATTTCCAAATAAAATCTAAAAGGATGGAGCAGGTTACTATTGCAGTCTAATTACTCAAAAATATATCAAGATAGCTTCTGGACATATAAATGCTATGCAGTGGTTATGAATGAAGAAAATGTTATTAACTCTCCAGACATAGGTGTTCACGTGTGGATCGTTTTTCCTACACCAGTAAAAAGTAGTTATGAGTCACTTGTACTCTATTGTCTCTCTGTTTTGGAGCAACAATTTGGAAAAAAAATACTGACACAAAGTAAAAGATTTGGTCACTTCATACTTGAAATAAAATCTAACAGTATGCATTCTTCTTAACTTCCAAAATGAAATCTAAATGATAAAACAAAAATGCCCATCTCTCATCAATACCATCCACATGTGTATACTCAAACTCATCCAAATTGCCTGCATTTTTCAGAGCCATCACATTTGTTAAGGACATTGCCCTCATATCTTTAGGGTAAATAAATACCCAGTAGTGCAATTGCTGGGTCATATATGTTATTTCCTCTGCTTGAAAATATCTTTGACTGGCCTTTTCACGGATACTATCTTCCAATATTTTAAGAAAACTATCATGAAGCTTTACTACCTGGGTTAGATTCCCTTCCTTTTTTTCATACTCTAAAATACACTCTAACATAGTATTTATTGCTTGTATTTTATCTGTCTTCCCAAATACATTATTTGCTAAACTGAATGAATAAACAGAGTAACTTATGTGACATTAATTATAAGGATGAAATATTAATTAACAATATGACCCTGGAAATTAGGTACCATAACTTACATAATTAGAGACTACTGTGTTCATTTACTACCTTTCTACAAAAGGTACCACTCTAACAGCAACTGAGCATTGTATGGATGGTTGTCTCTGATGCTTAGAATTGTAGTCATTGGGACACCTGGGTGGCTCAGTTGGTTAAGTTCCTGCCTTTGGCTCAGGTCATAATCCCAGAGTCCAGGTATCAAGTCCCACATCAGGCTCCTTGCTCAGCAGGGAGCATGCTTCTCTCTCTGCCTCTGCCTGCCACTCTGCCTGCTTGTGCTCTCTCTCTGTATCTCTCTCTGACAGAGAAATAAATAAGTAACATATTTTTTAAAAAGGAATTGCAGTCATTCAGTAAATACAAAAAGCAGAAAATATTTTCAACATCAACCACAATGAGAATGAACAGATAGACAGTAAAGTTCTGTAGCACTGCAGATGAAATAAAGAAAGTAAAGTGTTCTTCTGGACCTGAAAAGTAACAATTTTCTTTATTATCTGAAATGTGTTGGGAAAACTGTTGATATTTTGGTTTTGGTGAAATAGAAAGGTAGAGAACAACATTAAAGGCAGGGAGAAACCAAGAAATGTGTTTTGCTCCAAATACTTAACAATGATTATGAGCAATTCTCCTTCTAATGCCAGACATGTTGTGATATAGAGTCAGTTGCTGAGAACGGGTCTAAGAGTAAACACGTAATATGGATTCTTCCCTTATAGAGCTACAGGTTTGAGAAGGTGCCTCTTTGGTGCAATAAAAGATTCTATTTTCTCAAACATATACTAGATATTGGAATAAATAGATATTGGAAGATATCTATATAGATACCTACATAGATATTAGAATAAAAATATCATAGATATTGGAATAAAAACAAATGCAGCCCAATAAAGCAGTTGCTCAGAGGATTTGGAGAAGCTATATCATAATTTTCCACGTGGCAAAAAAACTTCTATTTGCCACAGAAGTTATGAATATGATTACTAAAAAAGTAATCATCTAATAAGTGCATTTAGTATTAAGGATGGAGTGAATAAGAGTTTGTTTATTCTACTTAAAGACATGCCTATACTGGTAATTTTGCACTCATTCTAAGACTATATTTACAAGTATATGGAAATGATAATATCTGAGGTAGTACCCTCAAAGTCCCCCAAATCTCCAGGTATTTTATTATATGTTCACTGATGACTGATATTCTCTAATCATGCACAAAGTTAACATTTCATAATTTCATGTGCAGAAATAAATGCTAATGTCCTTATTATAGCTGAAGAATTAGCAGCCTAGCCAACAATTCTGGCTTTTAGCTTTTTATTAAAAAAACAGAAAGCAGATAAAGCTCAATAAAGTTAACTATGAAAAGAGTAAACAGCATGAAGTGTGTCGGGTGCTAAACAATTTCATGTAATAATATATTTTAGCTGCTATATTCACTTTTGCATCTAAATATTCACCATCAAATTATTCCAGAAAATAAGTTTGAATGGAAATAGAGGGGAGGGAAACCTGAGTAACTTTCAAATGGGCTTGCATGACATGCATAGAGTTGGATTAAAGATTGAATAAATGGATTCTAGCACCAGACACAAAGTATGAGAACAATAGAATTAGCTTGGGACTGCCAGGACCCAGAGGATTTTAGCTTGTTTCACAGTGTTATATTCCAAATGAGGTTATTAAGCACTTAGAAGCTCAATTTTATCATCTTGTAAATGGAATGACAAGATACATTTCATTAACTGATAAGGTGTGTTCCAAAGCCCCCATCATAAATCACATTTCATTAAGTTGCTTACATAATGAAGATAAAATTATTGTCAAAGAATCAGAGTCATAACTAAAAAAAATGAACAGATAAATTGTATTATCATTATCCTTTTTAAGATGAAGAAACTTGCTCAGGAAGTTCATATGCTGACAGCATATTGTAAGTTTAAGGCAGAAATAGTGATCAGCAAGTTCTCTATACATAGTGACTGATATATAGATTGGAGTTTGTTAAGTATTGAGTAATTTGTTTAAAAATAAGTAAGTTATTTACACATGGTCAGAGGAAAAGTGGATTGCTAAGCAAGTATTCAAAACCATGACTTTGTGGTATCAGTGCACCCTCCTGTCTTCTTAATTCTTTTTCCGACATGATTCCCTCACATCCTCTTCTCTTTCATCCATCCTCTTTTTCTCTCACCTCTCTCTGTCTCTCTGTCTCTGTCTCCTTTTTTAAAGAGATCATATTGAGTGGTATGCTGTTGATATCTAAGTGGTAGCACAGAATTTGGATATCTGTGAAAATGCAAAGAGGAGGCATGTAACCAATATGTATTTCACGAACTTCAAGCCTGTTCTAGAACAGAAAGCTAGTATAACACAAAATAATTTCTTCTTTTTCTTCTTTCTTTAAAGGTCAGGTTAAACAACTTTAGGGTATAAGGAGAAAATAAGATAAAATACATGTTTTTCAGAAAAAAAATAAAATAGGATAACTAATTCAGAAGTTCTATTTAACAGAAATGTCCCATTTCAGCAATATTCCACATCTGTTTGTAACCAGATGCTCTTTACTTATCTAAGGAATTGTTTCTCCAGACTTCTATGTTGCTTCCTAGATTTTCAAAAATCAATTTTTAAAAATCTAACATTTTCAGGGAAACAATCAAACTATTTTTAGGAATTAGCAAATTTGTCTTTAGGGCCTGGCGAAACTAACTGCAACTTCACTCCCAACTTTTATGGATTTATGCCCCTATTTCAAACAGAAGCTAAAAATATGGTTATTTTTCTACCCAGGATGTAAAAACTTTGAAAAGAATGCTCAATTAGGCTGATACAATTCTAAGCTAAATCTGGAAATAAATTTGCACACATTTTACTGTAATCTCTTTAACAGGAAGTGACAATTCTGCTTTGGCTCAAAGGTTTGAAATGTATTTTATAGCCCAGGTTTTTGGAGAGATAACCTTTTGATACTCAAGTAATCAATCCATTATCAGCCAAATGCATGTTTTTAATAGTGCTGATATGGCATTTACATTTTACTTCAGATTTCTAGACTTATGTATTCATTACAAAAATATAGAAACAATGTAATACAATATTTCAACTAACAATCAATCTGCTTTTAGTGGAACCTTGAATCCAATCTCTCAGAAATGTTTTCCAAATTTTATTTTGTTACCTGCTACAATATAGTAACCATCATATATATATTCAGTAGTTGACCTAACTTTGCCCAAGCTGAGAAATTAAATTTTCTTCTACTTGCCTAATTTTCTTTATCAATTTTTCTCCTTTCTACTTTTATAATTCTAATAGTCCAAGAATGTTTTCCCTTGAATTTTCTTAAATTAGAATTATATAGAATCACTGCAATATCAAATCACAATATTAAAGTCTCTTTCTATTCCTCCCCTCAAAATTTCCCTTTATCTTTGAACTAGAATAGTTCTCTTGGATCATTTCAGGAATAAGTAGTTCACTAAAATATTGACTTGCCTCTAATAATCCAAAATTGACTATAATGGCTATAAACGAATAATTTTCACCAGTTTTGTCTAATAATATCAAGTTCAGATGGTTTATTTTATCCTGTTATGTTAGTTTGTCAAAAAACACTTTGTCCATATGTAGTATTTTTTTAATGTTTACTTAATTCAAATTGAGCTTTAAATTTTAAAATGCCCAGGCACATATATAGCATTTTCTCACTTTTATAGTGTTCTTTAATGGTCATTATACCAATGTTAACTATTTTTTTTCCAGCATTTCTTTTTTTTAATTTTATTTTTTCAGTGTTCTAAGATTCATTGTTTATGCACCACACCCAGTGCTCCAGGCTCACCTAACCCCCCACCTGTCTAACCTCCAAAATCCTGTTTCTCAGAGTCCAGTTTCTCATGCTTCATCTCCCCCTCTTATATACCCCATTTCACTTTTCCTTTCCTTCTCCTAATGCCCTTCATGTTATTCCTTATGCTCCACAAGTAAGTGAAACCATATGATAATTGACCTTCTCTGCCTGACATATTTCACTCAGCATAATCTCCTCCAGTCCTGTCAATGTACGGTATCAATCCTTTCTGATAGAGGCGTAATATTCCATTGTACATGAAAAAATGTTCATCATCATTAGCCATCAGGGAAATTCAAATCAAAATCTCATATGTATTGTTTTTAACATGCTCTATTCTTCAAGTTTCTTTTAAAATTTTTAACAAAATAACTTATGTACATGATTTTAAAATCATTTAATAGTACAGAGAATCTGCACTAAAATAATCAAATTAATTCCTAATGACAAATACAATGTTTGCTTTTACTTCTTAAATTATCAATTCTAATTTACTATGTAATATATTTGGATCAGTTTTTTTTAATTTATTACCAAAACATTACCTTTGCACTCTCTCATCTAAAATATATAGCTCTAGCTCACTTGCTATAACACTCTTTCCCTTATTATGTCTCTCAATTCAGTTGCAGTTATTCTCAGTCTCTCTTTCCATTGGTGAAATCTGCATTTTCAGTGTACCAAACCTTCCATTCCTTCTTCCAAACACATAGATACTACATATTGACTTCCTATTTTGTCAGATGCAGATATCAGTATTTAATCTTTTCCCTCATCTTCTACCTTTCATTGTTTTTACTCCCACATCCCAATCTCAGTGTTGTAAATATGTTTTGAATTTCCATTATATTTTAATTCATACTTAAATTTTCTAAGATTGGTCTTTTTTTAAAAATCTATTTCTCTGGGTTTTTGTTTTATTGTTGTTGCTCTTTGTAAGTAAAAAGTCAGTAAAAAATCTAATTATCATAGCTGTAATTATTTTCAGTAAGAAGTAATATGCTGTGGAGTGAAGAATCAACCTTACTCCAAGAGAGGTCTCTTGGAGACTCTGCCCTTGGCCACAGGGGAGGTAATCTCTAGGACCAAAGGAATGTTAGGCTTGATAGGAGTGTCTTGGTTTGCCTGGAAGCTTTGCCCACTGCAAAGTCTAATGTGATATATGATGGCGGCTTTGAGACACGTCATATAAATCCTCACCTCTCAAGAACCTGACAACTAAAGCCATTAGCCTGAACCCCCAGATAGCACCTGTACCCACACAAGCAGTATGTAATCAAATGCTAATAAGCTGTAGATACCGAAGGGGCTCTAAAGAGCTTCTTTCTTCGGCAATACACAGTGCTTCATATACTGTCACCATAATGGCCTGGAGCAGGTTATGCTGCCCATGATCCCACAGAGAGAAGACAACCAAAACCTCCATGTTTGGATTTCCTGAACTTGGTAGACTTTAATTACATCCTTTCACTATTCTAGAAAATAGTAAGTATATCACTTTCCTGAGTTCTAGGAGTCATTCTAATGAAATATTTAATCTGAGGATAGCTGTGGAGAACCCCAAATTTCTAGGCAACTGGCCTGAAGTAAGAGTGTGCCAGGGCTCACAAACCTGTGACTGGTGTCTGAAACAAGGACAACCTCATAAGAACAGTTCCCTCAGACTTTGCAGTTGGACTAATACATTGCATATACTACTGCCACTTCCCTACAGCGTACAAAAGAAGAATGAGGCACAAAGAAATCAGCTTCAAGAGAAAGCAGGCAGCGGTAGGCAGTTGAGAAGACTGTCATCTTGAACAACTCCTCAGTCCCGTATTTATTAGATACAAGGAAACAATCAACAAAGCAGTCAAAGGAGATTATAGATACTAAGCAAGACATGCCTGATAAAGCAGTATAGGATTTGTGGTTGAGTTTGCTTGATCAAGCAGTTTAGGATTTGTGGTTGAATAAACACATTTAAAAGGATCATATAATTAACTACAGGTGATCTCTGGAGAAGGGGATAACAGAAAAAAGAAGCCGGAGTTGGTTTCAACCTGAGCAGGCCTGTTGTTCCCAGCTGCTTGGCTTCAAGGATATATATCATCCTCTCCCCCAGAGGTCTGTTGCTAGTACATGTTTAAGAATGCTTGGTCAGTACATTGTTCTGAGGGACTGTTACATACCACAGTAACATTTCCTTCTCTAGAATTCCAGGTGTTGCTATTATGCCAATGAAAGGTGATGGTTTCAATTTTAAATGTTTTTTTTTTTTTTCCCCTACATTTCACAAAGTGCTCCAAATCATAAGATATATTATGGTTTATTTTTCTTGTTTTGGGATCATTCTTTTTTTTTTCTTTTTTTAAGATTTCATTTATTTATTTGAGAGAGAAAGAGAGCATGGGGGGCAGGAAGAGGTGGGTTCAGACTCCCTGCTGAGAAGGGAACTGGATGTGGGGCTCTATCCTAGGACCCTGGGACCATGACCTGAGCCAAAGGCAGACACTCAGCCAACTGAGCCACCCAGGTGTCCCAAGGGATCATCCTTTTTATATTTGCTTTTTATGACATTTATAGTTTTTGACAGAGCCTTATATACTGTTTAGCTTTTATCTGCAACTAGTTTTATTTTTATATTTATTTAATTTATATTAATTTATATTAATTTATATTAATTAATTTATATAATTAATTAATTATAATTAATTAATATATAATTAATTTATATAATTAAATTATATTAATTTATATTAATTATATTAATTATATTGATTTATATTAAATATTTATATTTAATTTGTCCAAGGTTGGACCTGAATTCAATAACTTTCCTACCCTTATTTTTAACATATATAATCTGGAAATCATTTCCTGACAAATGACTCTGACAGTAGAATGGACACAACATAAAAAAGAATTAGCATTTGAAGGAAACTAAAAGCCAGAGTAATAGGAAGGATTCATATTGAAGCATATAAAGAAACCAGAGTAAAATTAGAAAAAGATTATATGATATATGAAACAAAATTTAAAATTCTGGCTTACTTTTAACTGGAGACCCAGAAGTAAAGAAGAGAATGAACAAAAGCATTATTTCAAGAAATACAGGCCATGAATTATCCAAAACCAAGAACAAACATCAAACCATGGGTGTAATAAATTCTGTATATCCTAAGAAGTAAGAGTACACAGAAATCAACATCCTGGTACATCATAGTAATACAAGGAAAAACCAAAGATAAAGAGAAAATTTTAATAGCAGCTATAAAAACTGACACATTATTGTTGTAGGAACAACAATATAATTGATGGAAACCAGAAAACCATGAGAAAATATTGCCAAGTGCAGACAAAACAAAATGCTGGAGTTCTACATTTAGGAAAAATATTATTGTAAATGGAGACAAAATAAAAATTATTTCAGAAACACAAAAATTAAGGAACATATCATTATCACACCTTCACTTAAAGAGAATCATTCTAGGTAGAGGCACAAATAACAGGAATAAAATATTATGCATGAAAAGGCAAATGTTTGGCTTAAATATATTGGATATGGCTAGACAAAATAAAATAATAATTATAATGTAAATATTAAATAAATGTAAAATTAAACACACAAAAACAAAAACAAAGGTAGGGAAATTTTAACATCATTGACATTGCTTGAACTAATAATTTATAATAAAATAAGTCCAGAACCCACAGTTAATTTTCATTGCAACCACTTAATAAAATAATGTACATAAAATAAGCTGATCATATAATTTAAAATGTAATTCAAAAGAAGGCAAGAAAGTAGAATATATACCAGAATGAACTACATTTATGATGAACGAATAGTAAAATGGTAGACATAAACATTATGTATGTGTACATGTGTATATACATATATGTATATATGTAAGTACTAAATGCCCAATGACTAAATACTAAACAAAAAACAAAGATTATTAAACCAGAATTATTTTAAAAAGTGGGTTATATATTCCTTATCAGAGATACACCTCAAATGTGTGCAGACATATAGAGATTAAGAATTAAAGGATGGAGGGGGAGGAGTCAAGATGGCGGAGAAGTAGCAGCCTGAGACTACATCAGGTAGCAGGAGATCAGCTCGATAGCTTATCTAAACATTGCAAACACCTACAAATCCAACGGGAGAGCGAAGAGAAGAAGAACAGCAACTCTAGAAACAGAAAATCAACCACTTTCTGAAAGGTAGGACTGGCGGAGAAGTGAATCTAAAACGACGGGAAGATAGACCGCGGGGGGAGGGGCCGGCTCCCGGCAAGCGGCGGAGGAACGGAGCACAAAATCAGGACTTTTAAAAGTCTGTTCCACTGAGGGACATTGCTCCAGAGGCTAAACCAGGGTGAAGCCCACGCGGGGTCAGCGTGGCCCCAGGCCCCGCAGGGTCACAGAAGGATCGGGGGTGTCAGAGTGTCGGAGAGCTCGCAGGTATTAGAACAGAGAAGCCGGCTGCAGAGACAGAGCCGAGGACTGAACTCTCAGCTCGGGGTTACCTTGAACCGGTCGCGGGCTGGGTGAGCTCGGAGAGCGGCTAGAGGCTGGGGATACGGGAGTGATTGGGTGCTGTCCTCTGGGGGCGCACTGAGGAGTGGGGCCCCAGGCTCTCGGCTCCTCCGGGCCGGAGACTAGGAGGCTGCCATTTTCATTCCCGTCCTCCGGAACTCTACGGAAAGCGTTCAGGGAACAGAAGCTCCCAAAGGCGAACCCGAGCCGATTACTTAGTCCGGCCGCCGGTAAGGGCGGTGCAATCCCGCCTCGGGCAAAGACACTTGAGAGTCACTACAACAGGCCCCTCCCCCAGAAGATCAACAAAATATCCAGCCAGGAAGAAGTTCATCTATCAAGGAGAAAGCAGGTTCATTCCTAAGACAGCAGAGCAATTCCAGAGGAGGAGAAAGCAAAGCACAGAACTCATGGCTTTCTCCCCATGATTCTTTAGTCTTGCGGCTACTTCAATTTTTTTTTTCTTTTTTCAATTTTTTTTTCTTTTTTCTTTTTTCTTCTTCTGCTAAATTTTTTTAAAACTTTTACCCTTTTCTTTTTTAACGTTTTTTGACTAGTTCATCTAAATATATATATTTTTTCTTTCTTTTTTATATTTTTTATTTGTTTTATTTTTTAAATATTTTTCTTTTTTTTTCCTTTTTTTTTTCTTTTTTTTTCAGAACCTGTTTTTATCCCCTTTCTCCCCCCCACAATTAGGGGTCTCTTCTGATTTGGTTACAGCGCATTTTTCTGGGGTCTTTGCCACCCTTTTAGTAGTTTATTTGCTCCTTCATATCCTCTTATCTGGACAAAATGACAAGGCAGAAAAAATCACCACAAACAAAAGAACAAGAGACAGTACCAAAGGCTAGGGACCTAATCAACACAGACATTGGTAATATGTCAGATCAAGAGTTCAGAATGATGATTCTGAACATGCTAGCCGGGCTCGAAAAAGGCATAGAAGATATTAGAGAAACCCTCTCTGGAGATATTAAAGCCCTTTCTGGAGAAATTAAAGAACTAAAATCTAACCAAGTTGAAATCAAAAAAGCTATTAATGAGGTGCAATCAAAAATGGAGGCTCTCAGTGCTAGGATAAATGAGGCAGAAGAAAGAATTAGTGATCTAGAAGACCAAATGACAGAGAATAAGGAAGCCGAGCAAAAGAGGGACAAACAGCTACTGGACCATGAGGGGAGAATTCGAGAGATAAGTGACACCATAAGACGAAACCACATTAGAATAATTGGGATTCCAGAAGAAGAAGAAACAGAGAGGGGAGCAGAAGGTCTATTGGAGAGAATCATTGGAGAGAATTTCCCTAATATGGCAAAGGGAACAAGCATCAAAATCCAGGAGATGCAGAGAACCCCCCTCAAAGTCAACAAGAATAGGTCCACACCCCGTCACCTAATAGTAAAATTGACAAGTCTTAGTGACAAAGAGAAAATCCTGAAAGCAGCCCGAGAAAAGAAGTCTGTAACATACAATGGTAAAAATATTAGATTGGCGGCAGACTTATCCACAGAGACCTGGCAGGCCAGAAAGAGCTGGCATGATATATTCAGAGCACTCAACGAGAAAAACATGCAGCCAAGAATACTCTATCCAGCTAGGCTATCATTGAAAATAGAAGGAGAGATAAAAAGCTTCCAGGACAAACAAAAACTGAAAGAATTTGCAAACACCAAACCCGCTCTACAGGAAATATTGAAAGGGGTCCTCTAAGCAAAGAGAGAGCCTAAAACTAGTAGATCAGAAAGGTACAGAGACAATATACAGTAACAGTCACCTTACAGGCTAATAATGGCACTAAATTCATATCTCTCAATAGTTACCCTGAATGTTAATGGGCTAAATGCCCTAATCAAAAGACACAGGGTATCAGAATGGATAAAAAAACAAAACCCATCAGTATGTTGCCTACAAGAAACTCATTTTAGATGCGAAGACACCTCCAGATTTAAAGTGAGGGGGTGGAAACAATTTACCATGCTAATGGGCATCATAAGAAAGCTGGGGTGGCAATCCTTATACCAGATCAATTAGATTTCAAGCCAAAGACTATAATAAGAGATGAGGAAGGACACTATATCCTACTCAAAGGGTCTGTCCAACAAGAAGATCTAACAATTTTAAATATCTATGCCCCTAACGTGGGAGCAGCCAACTATATCAACCAATTAATAACAAAATCAAAGAAACACATCAATAATAATACAATAATAGTAGGGGACTTTAACACTCCCCTCACTGAAATGGACAGATCATCCAAGCCAAAGATCAACAAGGAAATAAAGGCCTTAAATGACACACTGGACCAGATGGACATCACAAATATATTCAGAACATTTCATCCCAAAGCAACAGAATACACATTCTTTTCTAGTGCACATGGAACCTTCTCCAGAATAGATCACATCCTGGGTCACAAATCAGGTCTCAACCGGTATCAAAAGATTAGGATCATTCCCTGCATATTTTCAGACCACAATGCTCTGAAGCTAGAACTCAATCACAAGAGGAAAGCTGGAAAGAACCCAAATACATGGAGACTAAACAGCATCCTTCTAAAGAATGAATGGCTTAACCAGGAAATTAAAGAAGAATTGAAAAAATTCATGGAAACAAATGATAATGAAAACACAACAGTTCAAAATCTGTGGGACACAGCAAAGGCAGTCCTGAGAGGAAAATATATAGCGGTACAAGCCTTTCTCAAGAAACAAGAAAGGTCTCAAGTACACAACCTAACCCTACACGTAAAGGAGCTGGAGAAAGAACAAAAAAGAAACCCTAAACCCAGCAGGAGAAGAGAAATCATAAAGATCAGAGCAGAAATCAATGAAATAGAAACCAAAAAAACAATAGAAAAAATCAATGAAACTGGAGCTGGTTCTTTGAAAGAATCAATAGGATTGATAAACCCCTGGCCAGACTCATCAAAAAGAAAAGAGAAAGGACCCAAATCAATAAAATCATGAATGAAAGAGGAGAGATCACAACTAACACCAAAGAAATACAGACAATTATAAGAATATACTATGAGGCAACTCTACGCCAACAAATTGGACAATCTGGAAGAAATGGATGCATTCCTAGAGACATATAAACTACCACAACTGAACCAGGAAGAAATAGAAAACCCAAACAGGCCCATAACCAGTAAGGAGATTGAAACAGTCATCAAAAATCTCCAAACAAACAAAAGCCCATGGCCAGACGGCTTCCCAGGGGAATTCTACCAAACATTTAAAGAAGAACTCATTCCTATTCTCCTGAAACTGTTCCAAAAAATAGAAATGGAAGGAAAACTTCCAAACTCATTTTATGAGGCCAGCATCACCTTGATCCCAAAACCAGACAAGGATCCCACCAAAAAAGAGAACTACAGACCAATATCCTTGATGAACACAGACGCAAAAATTCTCGCCAAAATACTAGCCAATAGGATTCAACAGTACATTAAAAGGATTATTCACCATGATCAAGTGGGATTTATTCCAGGGCTGCAGGGTTGGTTCAACATCCGCAAATCAATCAATGTGATAGAACACATTAATAAAAGAAAGAACAAGAACCATATGATACTCTCAATAGATGCTGAAAAAGCATTTGACAAAGTACAGCATCCCTTCCTGATCAAAACTCTTCAAAGTGTGGGGATAGAGGGCACATACCTCAATATTATCAAAGCCATCTATGAAAAACCCACCGCAAATATCATTCTCAATGGAGAAAAACTGAAAGCTTTTCCGCTAAGGTCAGGAACACGGCAGGGGTGTCCATTATCACCACTGCTATTCAACATAGTACTAGAAGTCCTAGCCTCAGCAATCAGACAACAAAAAGAAATTAAAGGCATCCAAATTGGTAAAGAAGAAGTCAAACTATCACTCTTCGCAGATGATATGATACTATATGTGGAAAACCCAAAAGACTCCACTCCAAAACGGCTAGAACTTGTACAGGAATTCAGTAAAGTGTCAGGATATAAAATCAATGCACAGAAATCAGTTGCATTTCTGTACACCAACAACAAGACTGAAGAAAGAGAAATTAAGGAGTCAATCCCATTTACAATTGTACCCAAAACTATAAGATACCTAGGAATAAACCTAACCAAAGAGACTAAGAATCTATACACAGAAAATTATAAAGTACTCATGAAAGAAATTGAGGAAGACACAAAAAAATGGAAAAATGTTCCATGCTCCTGGATTGGAAGAATAAATATTGTGAAAATGTCCATGCTACCTAAAGCAATCTACACATTTAATGCAATCCCTATCAAAATACCATCCATTTTTTTCAAAGAAATGGAACAAATAATCCTCAAATTTATATGGAACCAGAAAAGACCTCGAATAGCCAAAGGAATATTGAAAAAGAAAGCCAACGTTGGTGGCATCACAATTCCGGACTTCAAGCTCTATTACAAAGCTGTCATCATCAAGACAGCATGATACTGGCACAAAAACAGACACATAGATCAGTGGAACAGAATAGAGAGCCCAGAAATCGACCCTCAACTCTATGGTCAACTAATCTTCGACAAAGCAGGAAAGAATGTCCAATGGAAAAAAGACAGCCTCTTCAATAAATGGTGCTGGGAAAATTGGACAGCCACAGGCAGAAAAATGAAATTGGACCACTTCCTTACACCACACACGAAAATAGACTCCAAATGGATGAAGGACCTCAATGTGAGAAAGGAATCCATCAAAATCCTTGAGGAGAATGCAGGCAGCAACCTCTTCGACCTCAGCCGTAGCAACATCTTCCTAGGAACAACGGCAAAGGCAAGGGAAGCAAGGGCAAAAATGAACTATTGGGATTTCATCAAGATCAAAAGCTTTTGCACAGCAAAGGAAACAGTTAACAAAACCAAAAGACAACTGACAGAATGGGAGAAGATATTTGCAAACGACATATCAGATAAAGGGCTAGTATCCAAAATCTATAAGGAACTTAGCAAACGCAACACCCAAAGAATAAACAATCCAATCAAGAAATGGGCAGAGGATGGGGCGCCTGGGTGGCTCAGCGGGTTAAAGCCTCTGCATTCGGCTCAGGTCATGATCCCAGGGTCCTGGGATCGAGCCCCACATCGGGCTCTCTGCTGGGAGCCTGCTTCCTCCTCTCTCTCTCTCTCTGCCTGCCTCTCTGCCTACTTGTAATCTCTATCTGTCAAAAAAAAATAAATCTTAAAAAAAAAAAAAAAAGAAATGGGCAGAGGACATGAACAGACATTTCTGCAAAGAAGACATCCAGATGGCCAACAGACACATGAAAAAGTGCTCCACGTCACTCGGCATCAGGGAAATACAAATCAAAACCACAATGAGATATCACCTCACACCAGTCAGAATGGCTAAAATTAACAAGTCAGGAAATGACAGATGCTGGAGAGGATGTGGAGAAAGGGGAACCCTCCTGCACTGTTGGTGGGAATGCAAGCTGGTGCAACCACTCTGGAAAACAGCATGGAGGTTCCTCAAAATGTTGAAAATAGAACTA
This sequence comes from Meles meles, assembly GCF_922984935.1. Taxonomy (NCBI): domain Eukaryota; kingdom Metazoa; phylum Chordata; class Mammalia; order Carnivora; family Mustelidae; genus Meles; species Meles meles. The sequence continues at coordinate 83,166,189 of NC_060073.1, read as the reverse complement.
CCCTATGACCCAGCAATTGCACTACTGGGTATTTACCCTAAAGATACAAACATAGTGATCCTAAGGGGCACGTGTACCCGAATGTTTATAACAGCAATGTCTACAATAGCCAAACTATGGAAAGAACCTAGATGTCCATCAACAGATGAATGGATAAAGAAGAGGTGGTATATATACACAATGGAATACTATGCAGCCATCAAAAGAAATGAAATCATGCCATTTGCGATGACGTGGATGGAACTAGAGCGTATCATGCTTAGTGAAATAAGTCAATCAGAGAAAGACAACTATCATATGATCCCCCTGATATGAGGACATGGAGAAGCAACATGGGGGGGTAGGGGGGTAGGAGAAGAATAAATGAAACAAGATGGGATTGGGAGGGAGACAAACCATAAATGACTCTTAATCTCACAAAACAAACTGGGGGTTGCTGGGGGGAGGTGGGATTGGGAGAGGGGGAGGGGGCTATGGACATTGGGGAGGGTAAGTGCTATCGTGATTGCTGTGAAGTGTGTAAACCTGGCGATTCATAGACCTGTACCCCTGGGGATAAAAATACATTATATGTTTATTAAAAAAAAAAATTTGGAAGGGGAGGCGAACTATAAGAGACTATGGACTCTGAAAAACAACCTGAGGGTTTTGAAGGGCCAGGGGTGGGACGTTGGGGGAACAGGTGGTGGGTAATGGGGAGGGCACGTTTTGCATGGAGCACTGGGTGTTGTGCAAAAACAATGAATACTGTTACGCTGAAAAAATAAATAAAATGGAAAAAAAAAGAATTAAAGGATGGAATGGGTCCAAGATGATGGCATAGGAAGATCCTGAATTCACTTAGTCCCATGAAGATACTAAATCTATAGCTACATATGAGTCATTTCCCTCTGAAAAAAATATCTGAAAACCAGATGAACTTCTCTTCCACAAAAAAGATAAAAGGACCAGTGAGACAATTAGGAGAAGCAGAGACACAATCTCAGTATCAGAGAAAAACCCCACCCCTGGCACAACAACACACTACAGGGAAGGATCTCACTGATCTGCTACTTCTAGGGAAGTGAAGGGTTGGGCCCCATATCAGGCATTCCAACCTATGGGTTCTGCCCTGGAGAGACAAGCTCCAGAAAATGCCTGGCTTGGAATGCCAATGGGGCTTGCATCTAAGGAACCCAAAATGCTATAAGGAACTGTGAATCTTCTCTTAAAGGTCTGGCATGTGGGCTGACTCACCCTTGGGCCCAGAAGAAAATGAAAATTTGAAATGTACCTAGACTATAGGTGAAGGAGATCCATTTGCTGGTCTGGAGGCATCTACTCCAGAAGTACAGGGCAGTTAGACCTCTCTCTGGATATGGAGGTGCCTGCCCATGTCATTTGTGTACTCTCTACTTACACTGCTAGCACTGGAAGATGTGCTTGTACGAGGCATCATTCTGCTGCTTCACTTGGATGGGGAGGGTTCTGGCACCATCCAAGAGCCTTGGCTGGGGCAGGTACAAGTGATAACAATACTACCCACATCCAATCTGGGGTCGACAAAGATGTTCAGATAGGGCACTCTCTTGAAGTCTTGCTGAAGCCCATGAGCACCACATGCAGTCAAGGCATTTTCTCACTGATTTTTTGAAGTGAGTATAACTCATCCCCTGTACTTTCCGGATGCCCTACTAAGCCCAGCAGGTTCACACAAACCATAGTGGGAACAATCCACACAGGGGATAAATTGTCTTGTATTGGGGTTGACATTCCTGAGCTCAATGAAACTATAATAATCAGACAGCTTCTAGCATGTCAACACCTCCATGACCCTGCAGACAGCAGACTGAAACATACCTGAAGTCTTATTGTGAAAGAGTCCTTTACTTATATTTACTTATTTACTTATACTGGAGATTCAGCCTGAGGGCATCTGTGCTCTCATATTCTTTAGCTAATATAATCACTGTGTTAGAGCCATGATTTGGGATGGGAGATAGTGGAAGCTCCTGGAGAGACCATGAGCATAGGTTCCAGTTGAAGAAGAAGAAGAGCTGTACCCTTCGCATTTATAAGAAAGAATAGGACACTTCCACCCACAGTTCCTGCAGCAAATAAGCAAGAAAAAAAGAAATAAAAGCCATCTAAATTAAAAAAGGAAGATGAAAACTTTACATAGACTTAAATGACACATTAAACTCATTATACATAGTGGATATATACAGAGTATTCTATCCAAAAACAAAAAAATACACTTTCTTCTCATGCATACATGAAACATTACCCAGGATAGATTACATATTAGGCCAGAAGACACGCCTCAATATATTCAAGAAGGTTAAAATCATATCAAACATCTTCTTTAGAAATTAATAGTCTAAAAGAATGCTTCCTAGAGAGACAATCTTATTCAAAATTCTAGTATAAGTGGTGCCTGTGTGGCTCAGTCATTAAGTGTCTGCCTTTAGCTCCGGTCATGATCCCAGGGTCCTGGGATCAAGCCCTGCTAGGGGTTCTTGCTCAGTGGGAAGCCTGCTTCTTCCTCTCCCACTCCCCCTGTTTGTATTCCCTCTCTCGCTGTGTCTCTCTCTCTGTCAAATAAATAAAATCTTTAAAAATGAATAAATAAATAAAATTATATGATCATATCAATATATACCTAAAAAGCATTTGACAAAATTCAACATCCATTTATGATAAAAATTCTTATCAAAATGGTTATAAAGGGAATGTAACTCAACAAAATAAAGGCCATATATGATAAACCCACAGCAAACAGCATACTCAATGATCAAAGCTATGTTTTTCCTCTGAGATCAGGATCAGACAAGGATCCCCACTCTCCCAGTTTTATTCAACACAGTATTAGATGTGATATACATATAATGGAAGACTACTCAACCACAAAAATGTAGAAAATCTTGCCATTTGCGACAACACAGATGTAAATGTGGGGATTATAAGTGAAATAAATCAGACAGAGAAGGACAAATACTGCATGATTTCACTTACATGTAAAGGATAATGCTTCCTGAACAAACTGGGTTAATTCCAGAATGAAGGTTTGGTATAAAGGTCACAGATCAAGAAATACAACTGACAAAATCAGTAGGAAGAAAAGCAGGAGAAAATAGAGTAAATATGTAAAGTCAAAACAGGCAGATAAAGGAATAAATTTCACAATACATAAATTTGACAAAATATTAATATGCAGAATATACAAAAATATTTACACAGCAAGGAGAAAAAACAAGTTCAAAAAGAGATATCCAAATAAGAAAAAACAACCACCAATGCATGCAACAGAATGAATCTAATAAACAAACGTAGAAAAAGTAAGCCAAGTTAAAAAATGCAAACACTATAAAGATTCCATTTATAGAAAGTTCAATAGAACAGAGAACCAACTTATGGTGTTGGAAATTGAGGGAGTCATTATCCTTGGTGTGTTGATTAGTAACTGGAAAGAAGCACAATGAGGATTTTGATGTATTAATAATATTCTATTATTTAGCCTACCACTGTTTATATGAGTATGTTCAACTTATAAAATTATAACTTAATATATAATAATATATCACATAATAATAACAAAATTCAGCAAACTATACTTATCCTTTGTATTTTTTTATAAATCCTCTTTGTATGATATACTTAATAAATAGATTATCAGTCTTGGTATCTATATTCTAAACATCATTCCAAGACTTTCCACCCAAAATAACACTTACCCAAGATTTCCATTCACTATAGCTTCTGGTGAAGCTGAGCCAAATTGGACAAGGCTTATAAATTTTGTTTAGGAGTACCTTGCTTGTGTGTAAATCTATATAGAGGATAATTTTACATTTGGTACACACATACACACACACACACACACACACGTACACACACACCTGTAAATGGAAATTTAATTTATGTAGTCAACATTTTTCCAAGCCTTACAAATCTAGAAAGTAAGGATGGAGTTAAAACAAAAATTAAAAAAGCAATGAAACAAGATGGGATTGGGAGGGAGACAAACCATAAATGACTCTTAATCTCAAAAAACAAACTGGGGGTTGCTGGGGGGAGGTGGGATTGGGAGAGGGGGAAGGGGCTATGGACATTGGGGAGGGTATGTGCTATCGTGAGTGCTGTGAAGTGTGTAAACCTGGCGATTCACAGACCTGTACCCCTGGGGATAAAAATACATTATATGTTTATTAAAAAAAAAAATTTGGAAGGGAAAAAAAAAAAAGTAATAACTATTTCTGAACCTCAAGTCCCCGCCTGTACTTTAAGTAGTCCCAGCCTTGTGCAGTATTATAATCACTAATCCCTTCAAGTTATATCCTGTAGTCCCCAGGTGTTCTTGTCATCTTACAGAAGCTTTGTCAGCTCATTTCCCATCTATTATTTTCTTCCTTGTCTGTTCCCTACTTCAGAGGTCTGTGCTGCCCATAAAATTTCATAAGATCAGCCACAGCAGTTACTGCCTTGACTAGTACTCATTCTTAAAATGCTCTAAAGCTTCCCACTGTGTGAAAGCCACCGTGCTGTGACAAACCAACCATGCCTGACTCTCCTCTGTTATGCTAGGGTCCAGAACACATCTATGCTCCTGACGTTTTTGCAGATGCTCAGTGCTGGATTATGTGACCTGATTCAGAAATGTACCACCTAGAATTAGGGACAATAATAACAATGTACATAGATAGAAGCCTCAATATTTAGAAATAAAGCAAACAAATCAAAATAATTCTAACACATATAACAAACTCCATGGGTACAGGATATATATTTTGTGAAAAATATGAATTGAAAAAAATTTTGAAATGTTTAAGTGCAGTGCATTGACATTTTAGAGGCACAGTTAAAAGACTGCAGGTGTGAATTCTATATGTAAATGTTTACAGAAATTTTTCAGTACTTATTTGTTCTTGCTTCTTCACTTTTCTATTTTAACTGTATTTCATATTGTACTAGAGTACAAAAGTTGAGACTGAAAAAAAATGATTAAAAAGTAACAAAAGGAAGAGTTTTATTAACTATAATATTTGAGATCAAAATGCAAAAGCAATAAATATTCTAAAATTCCCTTCTGAAACAACTACAATAATATTCCTGGAGAATGCATGAACTTAAAAGCAATTCATTATTACTATTCTAATTATTATTTTTAATCATGTTTGAAATAAGAAGATGGAAATCATAATAATGTGAAATAAAAAGAGTAAGAATAAATTATAATAATAAATGTTATCTAATGGTGAATTAACTTATTTTTATAAGACATATTTAATGAAAAATAAAATTTTTGAGCACATGAAAATATGTATGACTTGAGAAGGCTGACGAAGAGTAGGCATGCCAAAGAAGAATTTCACAAAACTGACTATCCCAAGAAACTCTACCAGAATATTTCACTTGTCAAGTTGCTTGAAAATATCAAGACTTACTGATAAGACTCTTTATAAGCCAAAGGTACAAATTTACATCATATAAGGTTTTTCTAAGAGGCTAAAATATTCAAAGACCTGTATAATAACCAAACAATGCTAGGGTTGGAGCAAGATCAAGCTATCAAAAAAAAAAAAAAAAAAGGATAGCTTATACCATGCTATAAAAATAAAACCATGTAGGGGCACCTGGTTGGCTCAGTGGGTTAAGCCTCTGCTTTCAGCTCAGGTCATGATCTCAGGATCCTGAGATCAAGCCCCGCATTGGGCTCTCGGCTCAGTGGGGAGCCTGCTTCTCCTTCTCTCTCTGCCTGCCTCTCTGCCTGCTTGTGATCTCTGTCTGTCAAATAAATAAAGTCTTTTTAAAAAATAAAAAAATAATAAAACCATGTAAAAGAAATCACTGAAGATGACTCTTTCTAAGGCTATTTTCATTGGCATTCCAAGCTCATTATTTATGTCTTCAGTAAATCCAAACATTTGAGTTAAACTCACCAATTAACATGGCTTTATAGCTAGGAGACTATGTCAAAACCACCATAAAGGGCTGTGCTAGATGTGTCATTGTTGAGGGAAACCCATGGAAAGAATAAGTAGGCAAGTTCCTGCAGGAAGGTGGACATCCTTACAATTAGCTCAAAGGTTAAAACTAGGGAGGATATCATGAGTTTGTGTGTGTGTATTCAATAAGTCATGAGTTCCATTTCAAATATATATATATACATAAAAGTAAAGAAAGTCTAAACATCCGGTAGAGAAAAATGCCTTGAAGATTTTCACTTCTAAGAGACAGAAGGCAAATATTTCATCAAATGATAATTTACAGAGTTGTGTATTTCACTTTCTACTTCCCATTTTCTCCCAAGCATGTTTGTGACACCTACAAGGTTTACAAATGACATGAGCATAGTTAAAATATTACCTATTGTCCTACAAATTCTTACTTTAACCTTTCTCTCCTGTTTTCTAGATGAACAGCTATGAATTTCACTCAATTATTTATAACAAATGTAATCTACTCTATGACATATTCTATGGGGCTCAGAGATGTATAGTAATAATTGCATCCCCGTTTTTAGGTCCAGAAAAGGCACTCAGAAGCCTCCTACAATTAAAGGCTTTGTGCCAGTCTCTCTGGACTTCTATCTGCATTGGTTATATGGCTACATGCATTGTCCGTGCCATCATGATTTCGAAAGGCAGATAGATAGGTCTATAGCTGTCTGACAGTGTAGATCTTTGCCAAGTCAAAGTTTCCTTGTCAATATAACCATTCTTCTTCGAGACCCTATCATATCACTTACAGCCTTCAAAGTAGTAGGGCACAGCTAATTCTGGATCCGGTGAGTCTCCATCAATCCTTTCCAGATCAGAGAATGTACTTCTTCCCCAAGTACAGTCGCACTTTCTTGTAGCTCCAAGTTGTTATTCATCTTTTCTTTTCTGAGAAATTTTTGCTTAAACTTCCCAATGAGGAGTTGGGAAAAGAAATACTAAAAAGAAAAATTCTTCAGGGAGATTCATCTTTTTTTTTTTTAAATGAGGGTGTCCACAGCAAAGAAAATGATACAATTTGCCAGCTTCTTGAAACAACGAGAAAAACAAAACAAAAATAAATAAATAAATAAAATAAAAACAGAATAGCATTGTAATTAATTATCTTCTCATTCTTCTACAGTAAATTTTACTGCAGAGACAATTCATTTCTCATTCTGAAACACGCACACACATATATATATATAAAACATATATATACATTAAATATATATAACACATATATATGTATATATATATATATATATTTTTTTTTTTTAAGAGCAGGGAATAAGGTAGACTGCATAGACTGCTCAGGGTAATGCATCTTTCACACAGTTGCTAACCACTTCAATGTTGTTTTCATTTATTTTTCTTGTTTCTGTCAGTATAAGCCTTCAAGGGTAAGCGGAGATATTTGCCTCCTAGCCCAATGTTTCCAATCAATTTCTTCATTACAGAACTCTTCTCAGTTGTTGAGCATACAAAGTTGGAAGGGGATTTTGTATTGTTTAAGTTTGAGAGTATCTTTCCAATCCTTCCCTGAAAGCCAGCCTATTGCTAGAAGGCAGAGCAAGAAAAGTCCTGCTATAATCATTACCAGTCTCTACCAATAAAAGCATCTATTGTTCAGTTTCTGATTCAGCCATTTTTCTCTCCCTGCTGATGACTGAACTTGGTAAATTTGGAGCTCCACAAAAGTAGTGGTTCCTTGATCCTTCTTTTGGTAAGTGATGAGACTGTTCTTTATTGCAGAGCTATTATAGAGATTCAATATATACTTAATAAGTAAATTTTAGATGGGAGGATGGATGATCCAGGGTGGAGAATAGAAGGCTACTTCTTCCTTCTTACCTAAATGAATGTGCCATAAAAGGCATAAGCATCCTTTGGAGAAAATAACTTGAATCCAATAATCAGCAAGTAAAATCTAGCTTTCATTAGAGTCATATACTAAATACAAATAGAAACTTATTTGTTGCTGGAGGATAACAGATTATGATACCCCAAATATGTCCTTTTGGTTACTGTTTATTCTGAACTATAGGCACTTGAAAAATTAACAGAAGAGAAAGGCTTTCTCTGAACTCCCTTTATTTGGCTGAAGATAGATCCTCCAAAAGAAATTCATAAATCCCCTCCTTGAGTTCCATCAACCAGAGAAGACAGACAAGGAATCTAGAGGTCTATACCACATCCAGACAATGTTGCCACAAACTATCAAACCTACCACCTATTCTTATAAGAGTCCATTCATCTTTCCTAAAAATAATTTACTTTCCCCTAAGATACCTACATTCCTCCTCTACTTTCCCCATTAAGATAATATTTAATCCTGAATTTTAAAGCCATCTCTTTGAGTTACTCATTTTCCCCTGGGTATCTCCATGTATACATGAGTTGTATATGTTAATAAACTTTAATTTGTTTTTCTATTGTTAATCTGCTTATTATTATGAGAGTCTCCATTAAGAACTCAAAAGGGCAGAGGAAAATTATTTTCCCTCCCCTATCCTGCTTTAAATTCATCTGGAAGAAAAATGTTCCCTTCATCAAAATCAGTTGAGCACCACTTTTATTAGCTAGGAATCTTTCTTAGGTACCCAAATGGCTCATAATGGAAAGGTGCAAGTATCATAAGTGTGTTCAAAAGTAGGTGCCATGTGACACTGTGGCACAAACAGCACACAAATCTCAGTGGCTTAACATAATATAGAGTATGTTTCTCTCAACTACACCTGCAAAATTAATCAGCCAGGGGCTCTGCTTCATGAAATCATTGGGGATCTCAGTGTGACAGTGGTGCCACCATCCTGTAGCTGCAAACACACAGCATCCTCTGACAGCATGGTGGGGGATAAGGCATCCACACTTAGAATGATGCACATCATTTTCCCTTACATCATTTGCCAGAACTAATTATATGACCCCATGTAATCACAAGGAGTCAGTGAAGTGGACTCTCCCTTTGTTTCCAGAAGGGGAAGAATTTGAAATAAATGGACTCAGGAAGTGAAACAGATCATTATTAATGCCATGTGTTACATTCAATAATAAAATTACGCTCACAGACCTGAATACATACCTTAGCATTAACTTTTAGATGCTATACAATGTGTGAAAGTGACTTTATCTCCTGACTCTGCTTCCCTATCTAAAAGTGAATTGTAAAGCATATACCTACACTCTATGTTTGGCATTTTTATACAAACTATCCTCATCATCCATGCCACCATTTCATGCTTGCTTCAAGTCATCATTAAAACACGGTGAATGAGCAAGCTCTTTAGAGTATGAAGGTATTTTCCCTATTTACATCAGGATATAATCTCCTGGCCTTAGAAAAAACATGACAGAAAAGAACACCATGTATTATTCTTTTCCTTCATTAGTTAATTGATTTGGGATTTAAGTCAACAAATGTACTCAACATTTATTATACATAAAGCACTGTGTTAACAATGGTATTGTTCTTAAACATTTATTTATTTTAAACCTCTTAATAGGTTAATTTATATATAAAGTACATGAAAGTGTGTGTATATATATATACACATAAATATGTGTATATACAAATTTATATAATTTATATTTTTAAAGTTTTACATATATCTAAAATACACAAATAAGCAAATCTCATTTAACACTAAGTGTTTGTTGAAGACCTGGTATATCCAAAGTGCTATCCTAGTTTCTTAGCTACTGTGTTTTGTGCTATTTTTGGCACTTTATTTTTGTTTTGTTGTTTATTTTTCATTTCTTACATAAATTAGGAGAGTAGTCAGCAAAAAAGGAAATATTAACTTACACATGGAGAAATAAGTGGGAAGTAAGTATACACAAAACATTTTGCAGCAATAAAGTTGTTTGGATATGTAGAGAAAAGCAGCCAGAGAATCCACATATTCCTTAAGTTTGTGAATCAATTTATAAACTAACAGTAAGTTGGTTTTTATTATTACTACTTAAATGAAGAAATGCTATATACACCTGTGAAGAAATTAAAAAATATATAAAATGAAGTAGGGCATATGTATATTATATCTACTTCAATTTAAACACACAGTGAAGGAAAAAGATAAGAAAAGAATTGTGGATAGAAGTGATAAATACTAGCATTACAAATGACATATTACAGTGATGTGATGGGTTATTTATTTAATTGTAATTTGTGTATGTGGGAGGTAAGAGGATGAAAAGTTTAAGAGAAATGATTTTCAAAACCATACAGATATTAATTACAATCTATTTGCTGATACTTGGAGCTCATTAGCTTTGGGCATAGTTTTTGAAACCCTTGTGTTTCAAGCTCTTAATTATATAGTGAGATCAAGTTTTATCTGTTTCATAACATTGTGAGGATTAAAAGATGTAATTGTTTGGGGGCACCTGGGTGGCTCAGTGGGTTAAGCCTCTGCCTTCAACTCAGGTCATGGTCCCATGGTTCTGGGATCGAGCCCCACATTGGTATCTCTGCTCAGCAGGGAGCCTGCTTCCTCCTCTCTCTACCTGCCTTTCTGCCTACTTGTGATCTCTGTCAGATAAATAAATAAAATCTTTAAAAAAAAAGATGTAATTGTTTGGACTAAAGTAAATGGTCAGTAAACTACAACAGAATGATAATAAAATGTGGTGAGTTTAAAGCTAACACACAGGAAGAAAATAGGAAAAAGTTACACATAATTAAGTATTTATAACTCGAAATACTAAAAGCAAGTTTATTGCCTTGGACCTCCTAAGGAGCGAAGACTTGAAGTTTAGTAAGTCCAAGTAAAGAAGAGCAACAATGATTATAACAACATTGGATAGAAGGTAGCATTATTTAAATTCCCATAGCTAATATTAATAAAACACTCAAGAATATAAGTTGACCCATATTAACATATTTGCACTACTTTTATGTATTTTTTTTCCTTTTTATTAATTTTTTCAGCGTAACAGTATTCATTCTTTTTGCACAACACCCAGTGCTCCATGCAAAACGTGCCCTCCCCATCACCCACCACCTGTTCCCCCAACCTCCCAACCCTGACCCTTCAAAACCCTCAGGTTGTTTTTCAGAGTCCATAGTCTCTTATGGTTCGCCTCCCCTCCCCAATGTCCATAGCCCGCTCCCCCTCTCCCAGTCCCACCTCCCCCCAGCAACCCCCAGTTTGTTTTGTGAGATTAAGAGTCATTTATGGTTTGTCTCCCTCCCAATCCCATCTTGTTTCATTTATTCTTCTCCTATCC